>NC_133457.1:112958488-113585631 GCF_048565385.1 Saimiri boliviensis
ATGAATAGAGACTTGAAAGATAAGAAGGGACTAGCCACAGAGAAAATGAGGAAAGGGCATGCCAGGTGGAGGAAACAGCAAGAGCAGATGCCCTGGGCTGGAAAGGGGAATGAGCTATGTTTAAGGAACAGCAAGGCAACCAGAGCGGTTGGAACAGAGGAGGCAGGAGGGACCATGATGGTGGGGCAGGAACTATGCAGGCTTATATGGGCCATGGCAAGAGCTTTGGCTTTTATTCCGGGAAAGTCACTGGAAGTTTTGAGCAGAGTGACTTAAGTTAGACTCAGGACACTCTGGAGAACAGACAGTGGGGAGCAGGAGTAGGAGTGGGGAGACCAGCAAGGAAGCTGTTGTAGTTGCCCAGGCAAGAGATGATGGTGGCTTGCAGGTTGGCGTTCCTAGGGTCAGAAAGGGTCCTCAGCTTGCCCCTCTGTAAGTCTAAGCTGCGGAAGGGAACCTTTCCCCAGAGATCTGGGCATTCCCACAGAAGGCTGCAGAAAACAGTAAATCCTTCCTGATGAGACGAAAAAAATGACTCTACAATGATGAAATTTTCATTCCAATTTCCAGTGGTGAAATTGCAGGCATCACTGCAGGCATTACTGTGCCTTACAGGTACAGCTAAAGTAACACCTAGAAGTGCAGTTCTTCTTCAATCCATATAGCCAAGGAGTGGGGATGAATTTTTGTTGGGCACCTACTACAAAGAGTCCTCTGAAGATATAACATCAGTCAGCATCCACATCTGTAAATAACAGAGGAGGTTATTTATAGATGTGGAAGCTGAAGCTCCTAGAGAAGGTGCCTTGCCCAATATCTTGCTGGCGAGTGCTGGCACAACCAGATATGGGAATCTCTTGTTTGACTCCAAAATCAACAGGCTATCCAAATGCCAGAGCATCCTCTCTGCAAAGCCCTTTCTCCATCAATTCATTTACTGATTAATGGAATCATTCTAGATGTTTACTGAGCATCTACTATGTGCCTCAGCATGGGTGTTGGTGCTGGGAATTGAGGATGAATAACTGACATGGTCTCTGACCTCATGGAGCTACACACCTCTCTTGCCAAGGCCAGGAACAGACAGAAAAGGTGATACTTGTTTTTCTTCTGTATTGTTTTATTCATTTTAAAATTCCCTTTTATCTGCATTCCCCTCCTGCTACCCTTTCTAGCCCATAGGAAATGATTGTCATGTGTCAGTCACATATTGTTTTGTTTGGGCTTCTTTTTGTTTTTGCTCGTGGAGATGGGAACTCACTCTGTCATCCAAGTTGGAGTGCAGTGGCATGATCATGGCTCACTGCAACCTAAAACTCCTGGGCTCCAGTAAACCTGCCCTGGTCTCCCAGTGTTGGGATTACAGGTGTGAGCCACTGTGCCCAGGCTGTATGTTGCTTTGTTTGTATGTATGAGTTGTTGAAAACTGTGTTTGGTGTTTTTGCGCATTTTAAAACTTACATACATGGTTTGTGTTATACATCACATTCTATTTGTTTTTCTCTAAGATCTATCCATGTTGCTGGGGGTACACACCCAGCCTGCTGCTCCTAATAGCTGCACAGTTATTCACAATGACACAATGTCCCCTCTCCACTGTCTACCCTCTATGTGGTCACCCAGATGACCTCCAACTCCCACCACCGCAACGAATACGTTCATGGACATCCTCCCATGTGTCTGTTTATGAGCTAGTGTGATGATTTTTTAAAAAACATTTCCTGCAGATTTAGAATGGACACATCACAGAGTATGTATGCACTTAATTTAACTAAGCACATCCAAGTCTCCCGAAAGATGTCTGTTCCAGGCTGCATCTCACCAGCAGTGTTGGGAGTTCCTACAGCTCCACATCGCAGCCAACATTTGTTATTATCCAGATATCTAGGTTTTGACAGTCTAACATGTACAAAGTAATATCTCAGCGTATTTAAATTTGCATTTCTCTGATTACTAATGAGTCCGAGACTCTTCATATGCTTGTTGTTCTCTTGTATAAGTCACCTGTGCACATAGTGGCCCATTTTTCTATCAGGATTCCTGTTTTTTTTTTTTTTTTCTTGATGATTTGCAGGATTCCTTTGTATAATGTAGATTTTAAGTCCCTTGTGGATTTTTAGACATTGCAAAACTCTTCTTCCGCTCTGTCACCTATCTATTGACTTTGTCTATGGTGTTTTTTATTAAGCAGAAATCCTTTTAATGTGATCAAGATAATCTATTTTTGGCTATATGGTTTGTGCTTTTAAAGTTTTTGTTTGAGTCCTCCCCGCCCCTAAGTTGCAAACATTTTTGTTTATTAATTTTATATTTTTATTTTTTACTTTAGGTCTTTAATCAGTTGTGTGTGTGTGTGTGTGTGTGTGTGTGTTATTTGGTAGGGAGCCAACTTCATTAATTCCCTATAGTTGGCTAGTTTGCTGAAAACTACCTGTGAAATAACCTGTCCTTTCCCCAGCTGATCTGAGGGTCGCCTTTGTCATTTGAAGCCTCCTATACGCCCCACTCTGCTCTGTTGGGCTACTTGTGCTTATGCACCTGGTCCTGTTTTTATTATTATGGCTTTATAGTGTGCTTTAGTGCCTGTAGCCCTTGTATCTCTTCTTTGTTCTTTTTTTAGGGCAGACTTAGCTATTTATGGGCCTTTAATACTCTCTACAAACTTTTTAGTAAGTTTATTAAGGGATAGTTTCTCTTCCCTTGCCCTCATCTCCTAATCCTGATCACCAATCTGTCACCAAAGCACACCTACAGATCTACTGCCCGGTGAAACCCTAAGCAATGTGGTCATGATTAATACTAAGTGTCAACTTGATTGGATTGAAGGATGCAAAATGCTGCTCCTCGGTGTGTCTGTGAGGGTGTTGCCAAAGGAGATTAACATTTGAGTCAGTGGACTGGGAGAGGCAGACCCACCCTCAATGTGGGTGGGCACCATCTGATCAATTGCCAGCATGGCCAGAATGGAGCAGACGGGGGAAGATGGGAGAAGCTGACTTGCTGAGTCTTCTGGCCTTCATCTTTCTCCCGTGCTGGATGCTTCCTGTCCTGCAACATTGGACTCCAAGTTCTTGGACTCTTGGACTTACATCAGTGGCTCTCAGGCCTTTTATCACAGACTGAAGGCTGCACTGTCAGCTACTCCACTTTTGAGGTTTGGGAACTTGGATTGAGCCACTACTGGCTTCCTTGCTCCTCAACTTGCAGACAGCCTATTGTGGGACTTCACCGTGTGAGTGTGTGAGTCAATTCTCCTTAATAAACTCCCTTCATATATACATCTATCCTATTAGTTCTGTCCCTCTGAGGAACCCTGACTAATGCAAGTGTGGACAGACAGATCCCTGGAAAGAAACCTAGGGCCAATCTTCCAATCAGCTGGAAAGCCAAGCCATGAACTGCCTGTCTGGGATTGTATTTTCAGGGTTAAGGGGGGAATTTGAGTTTTTTTCTCATTGTAATGGGAAGCCACGGTTTGAAGCAAAGAAGTCCCATGCACTGATAACGTTTTGAGGTGTGGCTCCAGCTGCTGTGTGCACTGTGAAGTATTTGAGGACAAAAGATGGTGGCAGGAAAACCCACAATGAGACTTTTCCAATTGTCCAAGGCAAAGGTAATGGGATTTGGACTGGGATGATAGTGGCAAGGATGACTGGGCAATTTCACAGCCACAAGTCTCTGATCGGAAACTGGTATCTAGCAGGTGGGGGCCAGGGATGTTGCTAAACACCATGCAATGCTTGGCACAGCCCCCCACTATAAAGAATTCTTGGCCAGGTGCGGTGGCTCATGCCTGTAATCCCAGCACTTTCGGGGGCTGAGGCAGGCAGATCACTTGAGTTCAGGAGTTTGAAGCCAGCCTGTCCAATATGGTGAAACCCCGTCTCTACTAAAAACACAAATAGCCAAGTGTGGCAGCACGTGCCTGTAGTCCCAGATACTCAGAAGGCTGAGGCAGGAGAATTGCTTGAACTCAGGAAGCAGAGGCTGCAGTGAGTCAAGATCACGCCACTGTGCTCCAGCCTGGATGACAGGAGAGACTCTGTGTCAAAAAAGAAAAAAAATTTCCAGCCCCAAATGTCAATAATGGCAAGCTTGAGAAACCTTAGTTTAATTAAACAGAAGGTAAAGGTCCCCAAGCCCAAGACCAGTGCTAGATATTTCACATCATTCAGATTCTTCCCCACTAGTGGCCCAGTTTTTACAAAGTATGGCGCCAGATTCAGATAAAGAACATCTGGGTACACCTGGAGCTTGCAACTGCAGGCAGTGGGAATGGCTCTGTCACTTTTCAGCTAACAAACAGCCCTGTTGCGACTACTTGTCCATTCATTTACTCAACAAGGATTTGGTGCAAAATGGCTCAGGATGGCAGTGTGACCTGTGGCTCAGAGGAGGATTTTGGAGTCAGAATGGTGCCATTACTTACGTGCAGAGTGACTTTGGGCAAGTGCCCTAACCTCGCCGAGCCTCAATGTTCTCATAAGAAATATAGGGTGATAATAAAGAGTGCTGGCTCTATAGGGTTATTATGAGGAATTTGTAGAAAGCACTTAATCATCACTAGCTGTCATTGTCTGGTAACTGTAGGCCACCTAAGGGCAGGAGCTGGTCTGTCTTGCTCATCTCAAGTAACAGAATGCTTAATTAATAGATGCTTAGAGAATGCAGATATTTACTTATCTCTCATAAAAAGTTAAGAGGAGGATGGTATGAGAGTTGATTCAGCAGCTCAACTAGGTTATTAAGGACCCAGGTTTCTTCCACCCTTTTGCTCTCCCTCCCTATATACGTGGGCTTTTTGTGCCCAGGCTTGTTACCTCATAGCTACAAAATGGCTGCTAAAAAACCAGGCATCAATCTTCATAAAACTATATTGAAAGGCGGGAAGAAGGAGGTGACAAGGATGGCCAAGAAAACTCTCATTTCTCTCACTCTCTCTTTTTTTGTAGTCCTGCCACCTACTGCCAGCTTCCCCTACTATCTCATTGGTCAGAACTGGGTCATAGCCACCTCTAGACTGATCACTAGCAGAGGAAACAGGATTCACCCCGTAGGATGAGATTGTTTCTGTATTAACAAAATTCAAGTTCCTTTAATAAGGAAGAAGTAAAGACAGAAGTTGGATGGGCAGCCAACAGTGTCTGCCATACTGCTCCTCAGTGCCCAGCACAAGCCCTATTACAAAGTAACTGTTGGACAAATGTTTTTGAATGAATAAATAAACCATCTTATTTGAGGGCATGTAAGAAGCTTATGGAGCAATTTGGAGGTTCCTCAAGAAAACTAAAAATTGAGCTACCATATGATCTAGCAAAGCTATTGTTGGGTATATACCTCCCCCAAAAAAGGAAATTAGTATATCAAAGAGATATACGCTCTTATGTTTATTGCAGCACTGTTTATAATAGCTAAGATTTGGAAGTAACCTAAGCATCCATCAACAGATGAGTGAATAAAGGCCATGTAGTACATATACACAATGGAGTACTATTCAGCCATAAAAAAGAATGAGATCCTGTCATTCGCAACAACATGGGTAGAACTGGAGATCATTGTGTTAAGTGAAATAAACCAGGCACAGAAAGGTAAACATCACATGTTCTCACTTATTGGTGGGATCTAAACATCAAAACAATTGACCTCATGGACATAGAGAGTAGAAGGATGGTTCCTAAAGGCTGGGAAGGGGAGTGAGAACTTGGGGAGGGGGAGGTGGGGATGGTTAATGGATTAAAAAAATTAAAAAGAATGAATGGGACCTACTATGTGATAGCACAACAGGGTGACTATAGTCAATAATAACTTAAGTGGCCGGGCGTGGTGGCTCACGCCTGTAATCCCAGCACTTTGGGAGGCCGAGGCGGGTGGATCACGAGGTCAAGAGATCGAGACCATCCTGGTCAACATGGTGAAACCCCGTCTCTACTAAAAATACAAACAATTAGCTAGGCATGGTGGCACGTGCCTGTAATCCCAGCTACTCAGGAGGCTGAGGCAGGAGAATTGCCTGAACCCAGGAGGCGGAGGTTGCGGTGAGCCAAGACCGCGCCATTGCACTCCAGCCTGGGTAACAAGAGCGAAACTCCGTCTCAAAAAAAAAAAATAAAAATAATAATAATAATAATAATAATAACTTAAGTGAACATTTAAAAATAAAGAGTGTAGTTGGATTGTTTGTAACTTGAAAGCTAAAATGCTTGAGGGAATGGGTATCCCATCCTCCATGATGTGCTTATTTCACTTTGCATGCCTGTATCAAAACATCTCATGCACCCCATAAATATATACACTTACTATGTACCCATAAAAATTAAAAATAAGAGCCGGGCGCCGTGGATCACACCTGTAATCCCAGCACTTTGGGATGCTGAGGCGGGAGGATCATGAGGTCAGGAGATCGAGACCATCCTGACCAGCATGGTGAAACCCCGTCTCTACTAAAAATACAAAAAACATTAGCAAGGCATGGTGGTGCATGCCGGTAGTCCCAACTATTCAGGAGGCTGAGGCAGGAGAATTGCTTGAACCCAGGAGGCAGAGATTGCAGTGAGTCGAGATCGCGCCCCTGCACTGCAGCCTGGGTGACAATGCGAGATTTCATCTCAAAAAATAAAAATAAAAATAAAACAAATAAAGAAGTTTATGAATAAGACACATCTCTGACCTCAGGGGTATCCAATTCTATTAGTTGGGATAAGGTACAGAGAAATAAATTTGGCAGTGATATCTCTTATTGGCCCTTTCCCCAGCTCCAAGGCTTTGATGAGGAGACACCCTGAGATCATTTAAGATCCCAATATCTCGCCGGGCGCGGTGGCTCAAGCCTGTAATCCCAGCACTTTGGGAGGCTGAGGCGGGTGGATCACGAGGTCAAGAGATCGAGACCATCCTGGTCAACATGGTGAAACCCCGTCTCTACTAAAAATACAAAAAAATGAGCTGGGCGTGGTGGCGCGTGCCTGTAATCCCAGCTACTTAGGAGGCTGAGGCAGGAGAATTGCCTGAGCCCAGGAGGCGGAGGTTGCGGTGAACCGAGATCGCGCCATTGCACTCCAGCCTGGGTAACAAGAGCGAAACTCCGTCTCAAAAAAAAAAAAAAAAAGAAAAAAAAAAAAAGATCCCAATATCTCAACTGACATTTGTATATATCTTTAAAAAAAAAAAAAGGCTATTCTGCAAAAGTTACTGGGGGAAATAAAAACCAGAAATGACTGGTACGTAAGCGATGTTGCAGCCCTCTAGGCAATCCCTCTTCCAAATAGCAGAGGGCATGAGCTGGTGGACTGTGGAATTGTGTTGTTTGGCCATCATGGTATTTTTAAAAATTTGAATCAGTATTGAAACATCAGAGGAGTTTACATAAAATATGGATTTATAACATTACCTGAAAAATTAAAGGATCTGATTAACACTGGAACTACATTCTTGCATGGTATGGCAATTATGGCTGGCACAGGGTACTGGCTGCCCTTGGGTCACAGTTGCTCCATTAAAGCAGGACATGCTCTCCTGTTTGCTACAGTCTCCACCTCTCCCTAAAGCCCCTCACTCAAGTCTCCTATCTTCCCTCCCTCCCTCCCTCCCTCTCTCTCTCCCTTTCTTTCTTTCTTCTTTCCTTGGCAGAGTCTTACTCTGTCACCCAGGCTGGAGTGCAACGGTGTGATCTCAGCTCACTGCAACCTCCGCCTCCTGAGCTCAGGAGATTCTCCTGCCTTATCCTCCCAAGTAGCTGGGATTACAGGCGCGTGACACCAAGACTGGCTAATTTTGTGTTTTTAGTAGAGACAGAGTTTCACCATGTTTGCCAGGCTGGTCTCAAACTCCTGACCTCAAGTGATCCACCTGCCTCGGTCTCCCAAAGTGCTGGGATTACAGGCGTGAGCCACGGCACCCGACCTCGCTTTTCTTATTTACGTTACCTACCTGATCCTGGTATAAATTTGAGTCTGTGCTTCTTGCATGCAAAAGCCAAGGGACTCCCAAGAGGTCGTCTTGCCTCTCTCTGTTTTCCCAGACTGCACGGTGCCTGATTTAGAATTTTCATTTTCTGAATAAAAAGACTATAAGTTATTTGAAGGTACAGAGCCTTCATTTCTAACAATTTTCTGCCATCATAAGAAGAGAGACTACCTGGAAATAAAGCCATTACAGGGAAAGGTTGGGTGCCACTGGATTTTCCAGTTATGTGAGCTTGTAAATTCTCCTTTTTACCTAAGCCAAGTTGAGTTGTGATTGCGTCATCTATATCCAGAAGAGCTCAGCTGATATAATCCTCTTTCCAGTGACCAGAAGGTTATAATCTACTTTTTCTCAGACAAGGTCTCACTCTGTCACCCAGGCTGGAGTGCAGTGACATCATCACCACAGCCTTGACCTCCTGGGCTCAAGCAATCCTCCCACCTCAGCCTCCTGAGTAGCTGGGATCACAGGCATAAACCACCATGCCTAGCAAATTTTTGTATTTTTAGAATAATAGAGATGCAGTTTCACCATATTGGCCAGGCTGATCTTGAACTCGTGGGCTCAAGACATCTGCCCACCTCTGCCTCCCAAAGTGCTGGGATTGCAGGCATGAGCCACTGTGCTCGGCCAGCTGTAATCTACTTGAGCCCTATATATACTTATAAGAAACAGGGCAAAAAGAGTAATAAAAAGCAGAATATTCTATAGAGAAGGGACACCCCACCCCAATGAGATCTTAAGTACATTCTGGTTGTGGTGGCACACATCTATAATACCAACACTCTGGGAGGCCGAGGTGGGCAGATGGCTGAGCTGAGGAGTTTGAGACCAGCCTGGGCAATATGGTGAAACACGTCGCTACAAAAAAGCAAGAATTAGTCAGGTGTGGTGGTATATGGCTGTAGTCCCAGCTACTTGGAAGGCTGAGGTGGGAGGATCACTTGAACCCAGGAGGCTGAGGTTGCAGTGAGTGGAGACTGCACCACTGTACTCTAGCCTGGGCGACAGAACGAGACTGTCTCAAAAAACAAAAATAAAATAAAATAAAAGATCTCAAGTACAGCCATTCATTTAAAGATGGGGAAATAGGGCCGGGCGCAGTGGCTCACGCCTGTAATCCCAGCACTTTGGGAGGCTGAGGCGGGTGGATCACGAGGTCAAGAGATCGAGACCATCCTGGTCAACATGGTGAAACCCCGTCTCTACTAAAAATACAAAAATTAGCTGGGCATGGTGGCGCGTGCCTGTAATCCCAGCTACTCAGGAGGCTGAGGCAGGAGAATTGCCTGAACCCAGGAGACGGAGGTTGCGGTGAGCCGAGATCGCGCCATTGCACTCCAGCCTGGGTAACAAAAGCGAAACTCCGTCTCAAAGAAAAAGAAAAAGAAAAAAAGATGGGGAAATAAAAAGCTGATTTAAGGGAACAGGATCCCAGTGGGCAGCCAGCGAGTGGGCAGGCAAGTACCAACACCGAGCACCCGACTCCCAGGTTAATGCCCTCTCAAAATGCTTTCGGCTCAATCCTCTCTGCAGACGTCCTCTGCTGAGAAGCGTTGAGACTTTTTCCTTAGAGGCTGAGTGAGGTCAAGTCAACCCAATTCGTCCATGTAAATACAAGTGATATCCCCTTTAAAAGATGCTGGCAAGGGACGTGTTCACTTGAAGTCAGGTTTTTTCCTTTCTCTTGGACTCTGTAATACCTGTCATCATTTATTCATAATCCCACTGAGTCTCCTACTCAGGTTTTTTGGCACATCTTGGCACTGAGAAAGGCTAATTAATCCCCCTTCCCCCATGAATTCCTGGGTAAGAATAATTGCTTTATGAGGGTAGTTATAGGGGTACCCAAAGCCTCAAGGAAAATCATTACATCTCTGAGTGGATGTCACTCAGGACAACTGCTCTTTGCTGTGGCCTTGCCCAGACAGAGCTCCAGCAGCCTGAGGGAATTTTCCATCAGCTTGGACTCCAGTCTTCTTACCCATCTCTCTTTTGTCACACCCCAAAATAATAAACATAATCAGGAGCAAAAACGGGATGATGATGGAATCTTCCTCTCAGGGTTGCTGAAAGAAGTAAAAAGATAATGCATAGAAAGTGTTTCGCACCTTGCCTGAGTAGTAAGTACTCATTAAGAGAAGTGTAGTAGCAATGCTAGCAACCGTAATATCAGCTAACATTTACTGAGCGCTTACTGCATACCAGGCCCTGCTCTAAATGCTTTGCATGTGTCTGATCTCATTTAAGATTCTTTCTAGCTCTTTCACTCTCTGGCTGAATATTCTGATATAAACAAGACCTATTAGCTGTTAGATGATACTTGAGTGAACAGATGTCTGATTCTAGTGTCTGTTCTATTTTCTGCTAGCTTGATTGTCTTTATTAAGCCCTGGGTTTCCTGGCCCAAGTTCCCGGTAAATGGATGAACTTGGTTTTCTTTTCTTTCTTCATTTTCATTTTCTAAATTAAATAAAATTTGTTTTAGAGATGGAGTCTCTCTATGTTGCCCAGGCTGGCCTTGAAGTCTTGGTTCAAATGATCCTCCCACCTCAGCCTCTCAAGTACGTGGAATTACAGGCACATACCCAGTGTGCCTGGCTAAGCCTAGTTTTCTGACCAACCTAAACATTTGTCCATCTCTCCTTCCTTTCTTTTGCCTATCACCTATCCGTCAACTTAATCATCCCCTCATCCATCCATATACTCAGCAACCAAATTATTCAACTACACACTCACCCATTCATCTACTCACTTACTCATCTATTCATTCACTCACCCACTTACCCATCCATCTTTCTTTTTATTCATCCACATATTCCATCCACTGTCCATCTTTCTAACTACTCATCCACCTACCTATCCATTTATCCATCTATTCACCCATCCATATGCCATCTGTCTTTCCACTCATCCAACTATCTTCCCACTCACCCACCCACACATCCAGTCCCTCATCGACCCCAAATATTTATGCATCTCTCCACCACTCACTCCCCACTCATCCATCCTTCTAATCCATCCAGGTATCTATCCGCCCACCCAGCCATCTTCACCTATCTACCACTTAATATTTACAGTAATGCTCTGTGCTAATCCATAGTCTGTTGTTTTGGGCTCCCTCCCTGGGAGGAAAGGTGGGTGCCATCAGAGGGTTCCCACAGAGGAAGACAGGCAAGCCTGCGTGAAGTCCAGTGTGGCTCTTTGTGGCCAGGACCTTCAAAGCCACTGACTTCCAGGATCTGTGGCCAAACAATGATGAAATGCGAGGTGGAGATGGATGGAGGCACACGCTTCCAGCAGAGCAATTAGAGGTAAACCAATATCTCTTTCCCACAGAGGAGCCTGGGAACTCCAAGACGCGATAGAAAAGAGACGAGTCAGCAAAAGGAGGAAATCAAAGCCACAGAGATCAAGAGCTAATTAACTGATCCTCCTCAGATAATATTTCATTAAAATCCAGTTCTTCTGCCCTTTGGGGATTGATATCTCTCCTACCACCTGTCCATTGCCCTTTTCCCACTCATTCCTGATCTCATCTGCCTCTGCTCTGATCCTTCCCAAAGTCTTATCCCTCCTCCAGTCCAACTTCCGCACAGCTACTAGGGTAGACTTTTCAAGGCACAGTTCTGACCATGTCACTCCCTGTTCATAAGTCTTCACGACTCATTGCCCAAAACAAAGGGCAAACTCTCAAGTCGAGGCAAAGGCCATTCATTCCTTTAACACAGATTTCCTCAGAGAGCTCCCTCACAAGCTTGGGGATGGCAGGGCACAGAGGCGAGTTTCTGACCCTTGCCTTGTTTCTCCAGATTCCTCACCTGCCACTCCTTTCCACATTCCTGCATTTCAACAAAGACTTTCCAACCTCTGGCCCAAGGGTAGCCAGTCCCCGGGGAAGGTGCCCTCAGTATCCACGCTTTACTCAGCTCACTTCCACGTTGGCTCTGGGCTGGGTTTTGTGACTTGCATTTACCAGTGGAATGTGCAGTGATGCCAGTTCCAGGCCTAAGCCTTGAAAGGGTCAGGCGGCTTCTGCTTTCAGGCTCTTGGGAGCTCTGAGCCACTGTGTAGGCAGCCAGGCTACCCCCCTGGAAGGGACCGTGAGGAAAAACTGTGAAAAATGAGAAACCCTACAATTACATGGAAAGAGACAGACGTTTAGCCCTCCCAATGTTACAGCTGAATGCAGCCTTCCAGCCATCTCTACCAAGGCACCAGACATGTGAGTGAAGTCGTTGTGGACGTCCCAGTTCCATCTGACATCTGACTGCAGCTGCATGAGAGACCCCCAAGTGAGAGCAGCAGCAGAACCAACTAGTTAGAAGTCCCATTCTTATTCTACTAGTTCTTAGGAAAGCTATTCGGTCTCTTGAGCTTTTTTAAAAGTGCCAACCTGACTGGGCACAGTGGCTCACGCCTGTAATCCCAGCACTTTGGGGGGCTAAGATGGGTGGAGGATCACTTGAGGTCAGGAGTTTGAGACCAGCTTGACCAACATGGTAAAACCCCACCTCTCCTCTACTAAAAAAAAAGAAAAAAAAAACACAAAAATTATCCAGGTGTGGTGACAGGCATCTGTAACCTCAGCTACTCAGGAGGCGAATTGCTTGAACCCAGAAGGTGGAGGTTATAGTGAGCTGAGATCATGCCACTGCACTCCAGCCTGGGCAACAGAGTGAGACTCCATCTCAAAAAACAAAACAAACAAAAAGCACCAAGCCACAAAGCCATGATAAATAACGAGATCGTTTGGTGTCAGGTTACTACATCTGGGGGTTGTTTGTTACACAGCACTGGATATCTGATACAGCAGCCTTGCTCCTGCTATTTCCATGGCTTAGATTGTCTCTTTCCTCTGGGAAACTGTGAGACTAACCTACAATACTCATTTTTCCTTCTCCTCCACTGACTATGAATGACGATATTTACTCAGGCAATGCTCACAAGAACCCTATGAGGGAGATGGTGTCATTATCCATTATACCGTTTTACAGGTGAAGAAGCTGGGGCACAGAGAAATGCCCCCAGATCACCCTGGTATTAAGTGGCTCAGCAGAGATTTAAGCCCATCCAGAGCCCACGCTCTTGTCCACTATGGCTTCTAAGTAAAGTATAACAAAGTTATGACATTGATTGGTCTCATTTTAACACAAAATCCAGAAGCAGGTGATGCCAGGATCTGTCCCAGCAGCAGCCTAGCTGTCTCAAGGTTCTTGCTTGATTTCTGCGAGAGTTTCTTGTCCACGTAATCACAAAATGGCTGCCATGCTCAGCCTCTCACATGACAACTCCCAGAGCGGGAGGCAGAAAGAACATCTCCCATCTTTTTGAAGTTCCCCACTGATTTTCCCAGCCATTTCATTGGCCAGCACTGGATCGCATGACCACCACTAGCCCAGTTACTGGCAAGGGAAGCCTGATACCGTGTTTGGCTTGGCCCTGTCTTGATTTAGAGGTTGGGCCCACTTCCTTTGAGCACAAGACTGCCTAATATCTGAAGAAAGCCAGGGTTTCTTCTAGTGAGGAAGTTGGCCAACTAATTAGTGACTCTTCCGCAGTGGTCGGCTCTCAGAACACCTGACATAAAGTCACGTACAGACCCTGCTCATTTCAAGGATCCAGATGCCCCAAAGGTCACTCTCCCCGGTTTGCATAACGTGGGTAGTCTTAGTCCATTTGTATTGCTATAAGGAATACCTAAGGCTCGGTAATTTCTAAAGAATAGAGGCTTATTTGGCTCAATGTTCTGCAGGCTGTACCAGATGTGGCACCAGCATCTGCTTCTGGTGAGGGCCTCATGCTACTTCCACTCATGGTGAAAGGGGAGGGGCAGCCTGTGTGTTCAGAGATCTCATGGCAAGAAGGGGAAGCAAGAAAGAGATGAGGGAGGTATCAGGCTCTTTTCAACAACCAGCTCCTGCAGGAACTTGCAGGAATAGAGTAAGAACACACTTATTACCAATGGGAAGGGCACCAAGCCTTTCATGAGGGATCCACTGCCATGACCCATACCCTTCCCATTAGTTCACATCTCCAACACCGGGAATCGAATTTCAACATGAGCTTTGCAAAGGTCGAACATCCTAACTATCGCATGGGTGCACCTGCCTTGTCTTTTCCAGGCTACTGGGAAGCTCCCCTGAAGGTCCTGGGGCCATAAGATCGCAAGCTGCCAGCTCTTCCCCAACTCATCAGACTCCCGTCCTTGCAGACACAGCTCTCAACCACGTCCCAAATGGCCATGACTCCCAAATGCCAGACCAATAATGTGTTTTCATTTTCACTGGCCCATCATGTAATGAATGAGAAAAATAGGGACAATGGAATGAGATTTGTATAAAGCTAAATTGATTCCATTTAAAGGATGGTGGTTTACTTTCCTACTTAAACTCCCTAATGGCTTCCCAAGGCACTTAGCATAATGCCCAGCCTCCTTTCCTGATGAGGTCTGTGCCCAGAGCGGCTCATGCCACACCTCCCTCAGGCTCAGCCTCCCTGCGATGCTGTTTCTCCAGCACACCAAACCCTTTGCCTCTTTAGGGTTCTTTGGACATGTAGTCTCTTTCTCCTGGAATGTTCCTCCCTAGTTCTTCACAAAGCTGCTCTCTCATCTTCACCTCACCTCATATTGCCGCCTGCCTGGAGACTTTTTCTGACTGCCTCCAAGGCCATGGGCATATCCACCTCTATTCCGTATCCATCACGTCCTGCTGTTTGCTTGTCTTCAGAGCCCTCCTCAGCACTTGACACTGTATTTATGCTGATTTGTTTCTTCACTGGGTGGTCTCTGCTGCCCAAATGTGAAACCTATGAGGGCGGAGACCTTGCCCAGACCGGTGCAGTCTCTTCCTCCCTGGTCTCCAGCTTCCCACTCCTCGGCATGCGTGGTGAGATGGATCCTGCTACAATATAAGTTAAACCATGGCTCTTCTCTACCCGGAGCCTTCTGCGGCTGCTGGCCACGCCACACTGCCTCACTCCTTCTCCCGGAACCTGCCCCGGAGCTGCCCATCTTCACATTTGCCATTGCCTCTCTCCGGAACATTCTTGCCTCAGACGCCCCAAGGTTTGCTCCGCTCTTTGCCATCGAGCTTCTGTTCAAAGCTCCCCCAGGGAGGCCATTCCTGCCCCCTCTTTAAAACTGCACTTCCCATCCCCTGATGTCTTTATTCTTCTCCAAAGTGCTTATTTCCATTTACCTGCTTTATATTTTACTATTTACCTCATTTGTTATGGTCTCTCCCATGAGTGTGTCCTTGCTGTGAAGACAGAGATACAGCTTGTGTGTGTGTGTGTGTGTGTGTGTGTGTGTGTGTGTGTGTGTTACTCACTGCCAGGTCCTGTTTTCTAGAACAGTGCCTGGTACAATGAGAGGTGCTCAAAATATTTACTTAAAAAATGCACAACAGCTTTCCTGAGGTGTCATTCATATGTCATCAAATCTGCCCACATGGCCAAGCACAGTGGTTCACACCTATCATCCCAGCACTTTGCGAGGCCAAGGCGGGAGGATCACTTGAGACCAGAAGTTTGAGACCAGCCTGGGCAATATGATGAAACCCTGTCTCTACAAAAATATACAAAAACAAAAGTGAGCCAGGCAGGAATGGTGGCTCTTGCGTATAATCCCAGCTACTCAGGAGGCTGAGGTGGGAGGATCACTGCAGCCCAGGATGCAGAGGTTGCAGGGAGCTGAGATCGCACCACTGCACTCCAGCCTGGGTGACAGAGAGTGACCCCTGTCTCAAAAAAAAATTTGCCCACTTAAAAGTATATTCAGAGTTTTACAACCATCATAGTCATGGTGACTCACTATTTCTCCCTATTTCTCCATCCCTGGCAACCACTAGCCCACTTCATGACTCTATAGATTTGCCGATTCTGGACGTTTCATATACATTCAGTCCTATAATAAGTGGCCTTTTGTGACTGGCTTCTTTCACTTAGCATAATGTTTTCAAGGCTCATTTGTGTTGTAGCATATATCAGTACTTGATTCCTTTTTATTGACAAATAAGAGTCCATTGGAATGGGGGCTATACCACATTTTGCTTTTATCCATTTATCAGTTGGTGAACATTTGGATTGTTTCCACCTCTTGGGCTATTCAGTATAGACTTTCGAGTGAGTGGTTGTGTTAATTCTAATATGAAACCTACCTTTCTGCTTTAGGGGTATTAAAATATCCTTTCATAAACTGACAGTAGGAGTAAATGTATTTCTTAGTGTCCTTAACTGGCAAGATAAAACACTGGGTCTTTCTGTTGACCGTAATGGTACAAGGGTATGAAAGGCCAAAAAGTCTTGGAGCTGCAGATCACTAGGACCCAGGCTGTAACAAAGGCTGGGTCAGTGGCTCAGGGTAGCCAAGCCCTGGACCTCTGGCCTTGCCATGTGGTTCAGACCATGACTGGTAAACAGGAGAGCATAATGTAGCACTTCTCAAACTTGGGTATGGTACCTCTCTGAGGGCACACACTGATGTCCTGATGAGAAAGACTGCATTTCCCAGACTCCTGTCCGTCCAACAAGACATGATCATGTGATTGACTTCTGACCAATGGGATGAATGCAAGAGATTTTTCTCTTCTTTGCTTCACTCTTCTTCCTGCTGGGTGGAATATGGACAAAATAGCTGGAGCTCAAGCAGCCATATCAACCCCTGAGGCGAAAACCACTGGTTACAGATGCTAGAGGGTCCAGAAGGAGGGACCTGGTGATTGTGGAGATGCCACACCACCTCTGGCTTCCTGTATCTGCTTGAGGGAGAGAGAAAAAAAATGTGGCTGGGGACAGTGGCTCATGGCTGTAATCCCAGCATTTTGGGAGGCCAAGGTGGGTGGATCACTTGAGGTCAAGCATTCGAGACCAGCCTGGCCAATATGATGAAACCCTGTCTCTACTAAAAGTACAAAAATTAGCTGGGTGTGGTGGCACATGCCTGTAATCCCAGCTACACAGGAGGCTGAGGCAGGAGAATGGCTTGAACCCGGGAGGTGGAGGCTGCAGTGAGCCGAGATCACCCCACTGCACCACTGCACTCCAGCCTGGGAGACAGAGCAAGACTCCATCTCAAAAAAAAAAAAAAAAGAAAAAGAAAAAAGAAAAAAGCCTGAGGTCTTGAATGCTTGCAGTCTGGAATGAAAGCATGCTAATGTATCACATGTTGCTGCGTTACTGTGAGAAGTCTGTCACTCACCGCCAAATCCAGTCCCACCTGATGTGCCTCCATGACCTCCTCCTCACAGATGAGGAAACTGATGTGAGAGACATCTGCCCTGGGACATTATTTCTATACAAAGATTTGAGATAAACAACAAATTTCCCTTTTTATTTTCCCCAAGGCTTATTTTAATCCATTTCACCCCTTCCGTTTTATATTAAAACAAATGCACACATTCTGGGGAAGCATGGAGACCATCCAGTAAATTTTAAAGAAAGCTTTTGTGTTGTCCGCTTGTTCCCAAGGTCTGCCCCAAGGCCCTCTAATGCAGCAGTCCCCTGCCTTTTTGACACCAGGGACTGATTTCATAGAAGATAATTTTTTCACGGACCCAGGGGTGGAGGAGGGGATGGTTTCAGGATGGTTCAAGTGCATTACATTCATGGTACGCTTTAATTATATTATTATTACATTGTTTAAAACAGTGAAATTATACAACCCACCATATGCAGAATCAGTGGGAGCCCTCAGCTGGTTTTCCTGCAAATAGACGATCCCATCTG
Organism: Saimiri boliviensis; assembly: GCF_048565385.1. NCBI lineage: Eukaryota > Metazoa > Chordata > Mammalia > Primates > Cebidae > Saimiri > Saimiri boliviensis. The sequence goes on from NC_133457.1 coordinate 112,976,180, forward strand.
GGGTGATGGGAGACAGTGACAGATCATCAGGCATTAGATTCTCATAAGGAGTGAGCAGCTGAGATCCCCCGCATGCGCAGTTCACAACAGGGTTCGAGCTCCTATGAGAATCTAGTGCCACCACTGTGAGGCGGAGCTCAGGCGGTCGTGTGAGCGATGGGGAGTGGCTGTCAATACAGGTGAAGCTTTGCTCACTCGCCATTCACCTCCTACTGTGCAGCCCAGTTCCTAACAGGCCAAGGACCTGTACTGATCTGTGGCCCAGGGGTTGTGGTTGTGGACCCCTGCTCTAATGGGTACCCGGCCCCTCTGCTGCCAGCAGGAGGACGGCTGAAAGAAAGATCCTGAACACTGTCTCAGGCAGCAGAGGAGCCTGCATTTAAATGAATCCCATATCTACTACTTCTTAGCCACGTGTTCTTGGGCAAACCACTTCACCTCTCTGACCCTCAGTTTCTTCCTCTGTCAAAATGGGGATACTCATGTATGCCTTGGAGGGTAGGTAAAGGTGTGACTCGATTCTGTCTGTGAGCGGCCCGGGCCCAGAACAAGGCACAGAGTAGATGCTCTGTGTTCCTGTCCCAGGCTCACCATTCCAGGCACAGCCAGTGGCCTCTGTCAGAATCACACTCAGAGACAGTTCTACAAACAAGATGGTTTAATAGATTTCAGCATGCTTCCACTTGACAGTGTTATATGAAAATAGAATCTTTATTAAAACAGCAAAGTACAACAATCACTGCTACTCAGAAAACGCCATCTTTATTGTTCTTAATGATCAAAATCAATGACTTTAGGCAAGACCTGTGAACTCTCCGAGCCTGTTTCTCCCTCTGGAGGACAGGCAGGTAGAACATTGCCAGCTCCCTGTGGGTGGGAGCCACTGGTGGGAGGACATGGCCCTGGTGGCCCATGTGATGAGCAACTCACTCCTCTTTCTGTCCCTGGAGAAGGTCAGGGAGATGCCAGGTGGCCTTAAGGCAATTGTAACACTTGCTTATCTCGTTTTGTAACAGAGAAGAGACAGCCCTGAGCCTTGGCCAACCAGCATGGAGCCCCCTCCCCAGTAAATTTATTTTTCACGGTCACTTTCTATTCTTGGCAGTGAGTGATACATGTTATCCACTATCGGCAGCAATAGAAAAGTTCCTTTTTAAAACAAATTTAAATTTAAAAAGCGAGTCTGTTTAAAGGAGAATATTTGGTAAACAACAATATTAAAATATAGCAAATAATAGTAATAATAATCATAATGGTAAGGAAACACTTCATTAGGTCAACTTAAGAGTATTTCATTCTTGCCACTGAGCTTTAAAAAAAAAAAGAATGTTCCTTACATATGTCCAGCAATTTTGATTCTTTTTTGGCGGGGGGTGGGGGGGCCTAGTCTCACTGTTGCCCAGTCTGGAGTGCAGTGGTGCAATCACGGCTCACCACAACCTCTGACTCCTGGGTTCGAGTGATTCTTCCGCCTCAGCCTCCCGAGTAGCTGGGACTACAGGCACGCCACCATGCCCGGCTAATGTTTGCATTTTTAGTAGAGACGGGGTTTTACTGTGTTGGCCGGGCTGGTCTCGAACTCCTGACCTTGCCATTCTCCCGTCTTGGTCTCCCAAAGTGCTGGGATTATAGGCGTGAGCCACAGCGCTGGTCCAGCCATTTTTATTCTTAAGCAAAGGATGAAGGAATACAATGGCATCCACGTACCTTCCTAACTAGCACGTGGCAGGTAGCTAACCCACTCATCTCTCCCTCTTTTCTTTCTGGCTTCTATTTTTTTTTTTTTTTAAAGAGAAAAAGACAGAAAGAAAAATAACGATTAAAACAAGGGCAGCTTTAAATCATCAGCTCCTGAGCTGCACTTCAGTATCTCAGGTAACAGCTGGAGCTGCCTTGTGCCCCGCAGGTCTTTTCCTTGAGTGTAATTCACTAATGATCGTGGCTTCAAGGAGGCGCGACCTTTAAAGGGAATTGGCCCTTCTTTGAAGGCAGGTGAGAATCTAGTCTCAGTGACAACCCAGCCTGATTTGGAAGGGGGAAGTCATAAGGGTTTTCCCCCAGCACACCAGGGTTGCAGCCTGCGCGAGACCTTCCACAGCTATTTCTGCCGGCTTGCTTCCTTCCTTCCCAGCCACGATGAGGCAGCTGAGGGTTGCCACGGAAACCGGCTCTGTCCTCCCACTGGAGGCTGCCAGCTCTGATTTCCTGCAGAGTTAAGAAGGAGGCGGCAGCGGGGGTCACCCAGGCGTGAAGATGGGTTTCCCTGGGGATATCCCGCCTCCTGCCAATCACAGTGTCTCTCTGGGAATCCTGGGGGTGCCTGGAGGCTGAGGTCCAGGGAAGCCCCCAAACCCCAGTGCTGCTCTGAGAAGAGACTAGGCTCTGGGACATTCAGAGATCTGGGGTTCTTTTCTCTCCCTCCAGCTAAAGCTAGAGGGACCTCATCATGTGACTTACGAGCTGTCCCCATGTTTAGGTGCCTCTGGCTCTGTCAGCTCTCTGTAGTTGAAAAGAATTGCCCCCTCACCATCTCCCTTGAGCCCAAGGAGCAGGAGTCGCCCATCCGGCATTTGCTCCCGGGACAGTCAATCTGCCTGCGGAGTTCTACAGCTGATGAGCCATGCGGCCCCGGCAAGGCATCTCTCCTCTCGGTTTTCTCATCTACAAAGCAGGCACAGCCCTCCTTCTCTTCACAGAAACGCTGTGTTTCTAGAAATGCTGTCGAAAGGGCCTATCGCAGGCATGTGAAGGGTCTCAATAAACAGGACCTAATATTAATATAAATATTTAGCATCTAAAAAAGGTTTGTAGGCCATTTTCCTCTTTAAGCTGTATTTTGTTTTATTTATTGAGACAGAGTCTCATTCTGTCACCCAGGCTGGAGTGCCATGGCACAATCTCAGCTCACTGCAACCTCCACCTCCTGGATTCAAGCGACACTTGTGCCTCAGCCTCCTGAGTAGCTGGGATCACAGGCGTGCACCACCACACCTGGCTAATTTTTGTATTTTTAGTAGAGATGGGGTTTCACCATGTTGACCAGGCTGGCCTTGAACTCCCAGCCTCAAGTGATCCGCCCACCTCAGCCTCCCAAAGTGCTGGAATTACAGGCATGAGCCGCTGTGCCTGGCATAGGCTTTTTGTTCTAAAGCTGGGGCAAAGGCAGGTTTTCATCACTGTTACATTTGTTCAAAGGATGGTGCACTCAGGCTGGGTTGGACCAATTAGCTGGTCCCCACCACCTCTTGTCATGTCACTTCTACGAGTTAGAGCAGGATCTCACACTCAGATGCCTTCAGGGCCAGGAGGCACTGTGAATGCAGAAGCAGACTGGGTCAGAACTGCAGTGAAGCAGAGAGCACATGTCCTGCATAAGGGAGGTGGCTGCCATTCGGCTCTGGCCAAGAGTTACCCTTGGGAATGTGAGCCCAGTGTGGTCAGATATACCATGTTTCCAAGAGAAGCTGGACATTTTGAATGAACTCTCCCAAAGATGATAACAACTAAGGTAATTTTCTTTAAGTACAGTCCAAACAAAGCACATCTGCAGACTGGATCGTGACCACAGTTTGAGCTTCTGCACTAGAATGCATGAGAGCAGCACCTTCTTTTTTGGTTTGAACGGTCTAAGGAGTCCTGGGTGGCTTCTTCCAGCCATCTCGTCTGGGCTGTGTCTTCCTTAGCTCCCTACCTAAGTGCTGACATTGGGAAAACCCATCCCATCTGGTGCCTGTCACTCTAGAACAGAAAACTCCACTCCTCAGAGCCCTGTGTTTGGACGGTGCCCCTGTTCCGTACCTGGAACGCATCAGCCTTGGGGAAAGCGCTCCTGCATTTTCTCAAGTAGTGTGAGCAATGAGGGAAGTGTCTGGTAAATGGGGCATCCAGGGAAGCAGATATTCTAAGGACTCCTTCGGCTTTAGCTGGTTTAAGGATAATTGCGGGACTGACTGCTGAATGACATCAATGGACACACTGCTAGGTCCTGAGTGGCCTTTCTGTGGCAAGTATCTGCTTTGACTGGATAAGGCCTGGACCATGAAAGCTGCTAGGAACAGGGAAGGTGGCCCTCCGGGAGTTGGGGGCAGAGCAATGAGGACTCCCGGTTCTGCCTTGTCTGTCTTCACAGCGCCTCCTGGCCCTGAAGAAATCGGAATGATGAATGAGGTGAGTTGGGAGCAGATAAGGCCTGATTTTGGAAAGAAAACTTTGCAGCAGATAATCCATAGAGCTTTGGATGTCTTTTCTTTGTTCACCGTCTCTTGGCTTTTCCCTCCCCTGGACCCAGCCTTCTGGGAGAAAAGCAGGGACGTGGTAATGCTGGCCCCTGCACCCAGGCCAACTGTGCACGCAGAAAGCTGGGAGGCTGGCGCAGGCTGGGCAGAGGCAAGCACGTGGCTCCGTCTGCTCCCTGTGTCACGGCCGGATGCGGTAGCGGATGGGCACGTCTTGTTCCGGCTGCATCAGACCGAAGCCATACCTGCTGAGGTCAAACTCGGGGATTTCCACATCTCTGTTGATCAGCTCCAGGTCCAAGTGCACCAGCACGAGGAACACAAATCTGCAGAGAGACGGCATGGAAGGTGTGAGGAAGAGGGATAGGGCGAGGTGCCAACAGGAGTAAGGCAGGGCGGCCATGGCTGCCTCCTGAGTCTGGCTTCGACTTTGGGAAAAGTGAGAACAGAGGAACGAGGAAACAGAACAAAGACATTTGCTGCTCACCGCATTTGCCAGCCCCCTGTAAGGTTAGTCAGGCCCGTGGATGAGTTCTGGTGAGTGGACTGTGTGCAGAAGTGGCCTGTGTCATTCCTGTGTCAAAGCATTCATGAGCCAGTGTGTGGCTCTCCAGCTGTGCCTCCTGCCTAGCAGCCATGCAGGCTTCACCTTGAGATAGTGGAGCCAGAAGAGGAAAAGAGCCTGGCCCGAGTCTCTGCACAGAGTGGGGAGGCCCCCAAACCCACAGCTGATACCATGAGTGGAACTAAACCCCTGTTGGTTAAAGCCACTGAGGCTCAGCAGGTGCAGAGCTGAGCCTATGCTGATTAATACAGACTCCTCTGGATCCTTCAGCCCACACCCTTCTCCACCTTTCTCCAAACTCCTGGAACCCTCACTGTCTATCCTGGCCAGGGCTGCTGCTCTTAGGTGTCTTTGTTAGGTTAGAAACAGGCATCGCTCTCCCAAGACATTTTACTGCCGTCTGCGAGAACATTGTCCTGATAGACCAACTTTGCAAGAGCAATTGCTCTCTACTGCCATCTTCTGGGAAAACTGTCATAATAAATATTCGAAGCTGCCATGCCTATGATGTAATCAGTGCCCCGGTAAATGTGGAGCCAGCCCTACAGATGTCAGCAGTTGCTGCCTGTCTGCCTCATCTTACCACTGCCTGTGTTCATAAGGGGCAGAGAATATCTTATGACTCTTTTCCCACCATTATTCCCTACCCAGACCCAGGTGCCCGATGCAGGACTGAGCACATGGCAGGGATTCTTTTATCTTACTGAAGGAATGAAGAAGGGGGAAGATGAGGAGAGAGGGAAGTTAATACTCTGGAAAGAAGACCTGGGCTGTGCTGCTTATGGGGATGTGGCCCTCGCCAAGTTCTTTCTCACTCTGGGTCTCAGTTCTCCCATCTGGTCAAAGAGGGGAAAGACAGGATGAGTCTCTTCAAGCTCTGAGGCTGTAAAATACTAGAGGGTGAGTTTCTATGGGATGGCAGTTTTGTGCTCACCCCTGGATTTGAACCTGGTGCTTCCACTTCCCAGGAACATGACCACAGCAAATGGGCTACCTGTCGAGACAGTTTTAGACGGACCAGCAGGGTTGTCATGACAATTCAGTGAGATAAAAATAACAACAAATTAGCTAATTTATTGGAACACTGTGCGCTACACACCAGCTAAGCATTTAGTATCTATTGTCTCTTTTTATCTGTCCAAAAACTTGATGAAATAGGAACGCCAGTCGGTTCTGCTCTACACTTGTTTTGAACAGGTGAATTTGTTCCAGTAGGATTGATATATTAGGGCACAATTTGAGTATAATGCAAGTTTCACATTTGTTCATATGCAATTTCACTTGTGAGAAACATGAGATGAATACAAAAAACTGTACCCAGCTGAACCCTGGCTGTGCAGAAATCCATAAAACATACACACGCACACAGCTGAGCATCCATCTACAGCCAGTTACTACAGTACTTACACAGGTCTTAGCCATGTAACATGCATAAAACTTTACTACCATTTTTTACTGGGTGGTTCTTTTTTTTTTTTTTTTAATGTGTCACTGATGAGGTTTTTGAGTTCTGGGCACAGTCCCTCTTTTCCTCTAATCCCTGCAGTTTTGTTCGTTTGTTTGCTTGGTTGGGTTTTTTTTTTTTTTTTTTTTTTTTTTTTTTGAGACAGAGCCTCACTCTGTCACCCAGGCTGGAGTGCAATGGTGCGATCTCAGCTCACTGCAACCTCCAACCCCTGGGGTTCAAGAGATTCTCCTGCCTCAGCCTCCTGAGTAGCTGGGATTACAGACATGCTCCACCACGCCTGGCTAATTTTTGTATTTTTAGTAGAGATGGGGTTTCATCATGCTGGCCAGGCTGGTCTCAAACTCCTGACTTCAAATGATCTGCCCACTTTGGCCTCCTAAAGCCCTGGGATTACAGGCATAAATCCTTGCAGTTTTTGTTGCATGATTTCATACAGCAAAGTGGTTTTTAGGAATGCATATGAACTGTATTATGCTCATAATCAACTCCATTTTCTTGAGGAAACTGAGGCCAAAGGTTAATGTAATGTGCCCATTCACTTAGCATAATGCATGCACATTAATAATAATTATTATTATGATAATAATTAACATTTATCAAATGCCTACAATGAGCCAGGCAGTGGGCTAAGAACTTAGAAAGATCCAATTCATTTATCCTGATACCCCTGGGGTGCAGTTATAATCAGAACCCTTGTTTTACAGTTGAGGAAACAGAGGCTCAGAAGGTCACCCAGCTTATGATTGCACAGGGGCTGGACAGGAGGACAGGGTAGATGTCATAACCCTGGTCCAATCTGTCTGTGAACTTGGTGGCCAAGGCTCCTGGAGTTCAGGGGAGAAAATTTATGAGGCTCTTGGCCCCCACAGGCATTAAAATAACCAAGCGGGAACAGTGAAGTTCGATCAGTTCTGAACACGAGGTTCTGAACACGCAGCAGCAGCTGCAGACGGACAGCTACGGTCAGCTGAAAGGAATGTCCAGTATCTGGAATTTGGACACCAGTCTTGGAGAGAAGAACCTGCTGCCAGATCTGATTATTTCAAAAGAAATCCAAAATCTGGCTTTTTTTTTTTTTTTTTTTTTTGAGACGGAATCTCACTCTGTCGCCCAGGCTGGAGTGCAGTGGCATGATCTTGGCTTACTGCAACCTCTGCTTCCGGGGTTCAAGTGATTCTCCTGCCTCAATCTCCCAAGTAGCTGGAACTCCATATGCCCACGACCACACCCAGCCAATTTTTGTATTATTTAGTAGAGACAGGGTTTCACCATATTGGCTAAGCTGGTCTTGAACTCCTGACCTGCCCACCTCAGCTGCCCAAAGTGTTGGGATTTCAGGCGTGAGCCACTGCGCCCGGGGCCTGAAATCTGGCTTTGAAAAGTAAGCTCTTCTGATTTTTAAAAGCGCATAGTTGAAAAACCACAAATAAATGATGGCTCACAGGCTGTCCGTGTGGAGCTTCTGCCAAACCATTCTCCTGGCTGACCCCTCAGTCCCAGGAGAGAAGGGCGCGTGCCAACCCGGCGGTCAGGAGCCACCCTAGCCCCACCCTGGCCCTCCACGTACTGTTTGATGCTGTTGACTGCGTAACTCCTCCCTAGGCAGTGATTGTGCCCCGCCCCCCACGGCATGTTGTAATTCTTCAGCCGTTTCCCATCCTTGTAAAAGTCTTTCTTCTCTGATCCGTCAGGGTTCAGGAATCGGTTGTATTTAAATACCTGAAAGAGGAAAAAGGTCCATTTCTGACCCCACTCCCAGAACAAGACTGCACCAAGAAAAATATATGAGGATGGTCATGACAGTCATGTTTGTAAGAGGGAAAAACTGGAAACCATATACAGGTCAATTGACAGGAGATTGGTTAAAAAATTATGGCGAAAGATCTGTGTGTACTGACATGGAAAGAATTTTTACAATTGGTTGTTGAGAGAAAAAAGCAAGTTTTAGAATAGTATACACTGTAAGATCCTATACACACTGATCTTTTCGTGGCGTGTGAATGTGCTCTGTGTATGCCTGTAAAGCCATGAAAACAATTCGCAAGGCACACTCCAAACCACAGTTAGAGAACTCTGTAGAACTGGAGAAGAAGGGAAATATATATTTTTTACTTTTAAGTATGTATTTCTCCATATTTCTTTATACTTCATGATAAGTATATATTACTTTCATAATGTAAAATAAAAGAAATTTAAATAATTTTTAAAAAAGAAAATGCCAGTTTCCTTTCATTATATTGCACAGTGGTAAGGCAAGGGTTGTACCTGAGCACATGGCTTGGCATGGAGTAGCTGCTGACTGAAAGATGGGTGGAAGGATAGGTGAATGGACCAGTGGATAGACTAAGAGATGGAAATGTGGATGGAACAATGGATGAATGGAGGGATGGATGAATGGATGGGTAGATGGGGTGGATGGATGGATATATGGATGAATGAATGGGTAGACTGATGGATGGGTGGATGAATGGATGAATGGACAAATGGATGGAAGGATGAGTAGATAGGTGGATAGATAGATGGATGGGTGGATAAGTAGAAGAATGGGTGGATGAATATATGAGTGAGAGGGTACATAAATGGGTGGGTGGATGGATAAATGAGTAGATAGATGAATGGACAGATGGATAGATGGATGAATTCACAGGTATGTGGGTGGATAAAAGGGTAGCTTGGTAGGTGAATGGATGGATGGATGGGTGGATGGGTAGAAGAATGGATAGATGGGTGGTTGGGTGGATGGATAGATTAATGGATGGATGGGTGAGTTTGTGGATGGATGAATGGATAGATGGATATATGGGTAGATGGGTGGATGGATGGATAGATGAGTAGATGGGTGCTGGATGGATAAACGAATGGGTAGATGGGTGAATGAAAGGGTAAATTGGTGGGTGGATGGATGGATAGATGATTGGATAGGTAAATAGGTGAGTGTATAGATGGATGGATAAATGGATAGATGGGTGCATGAGTAGATGGGTAGACAGATGAATGAATGGATGGATGAGCATGTAGTTTAGAGTCTGACACACAGTAAGAACACAATCTGTTAGCAATTGTGAAAGTCTGCTTCATCTCAAAGTCTGGGGAGAGGGAAGTGTTGGGAAACTGACCTTATAACGTTCTGAAATAAGGAAAATGGCTCAGCTATCACAAAGCACTCAGTGTGAATGAACATCCCCTCATGTTCAAGGGTTCCTCAGAGACCCTTGAACATGAGGGGATCTGGGTCTAACTCGAAGAGAAGCTGTGAAAAAAGGTAGGAGCCAGAGAGGTATCAGAAGGCTGGGGAGAGAGGGGGGCCATCAGTATCTGCTTCTGCATGATCCCATTTCATCTTCCTTTCTACCTCATGAGGCAGGTGCTATTATAAGGTCCATTTCACAGGTGAGGAAGCAAACACAGAGAGGTAAAGCAATCTGGGCAATGTCGCATAGCAAACAAGGAGCAGAGGCAGGCTGCCACTCGGATCTGGCTCATCCCAAAATCATTGATTTTTCTCCCACAGACTCCATATGACCAGGCACCCCTGGCATTTACCTCTGGGTCTGTGTAGATTTCCGGGTCTCTCTGGGGGCTCAGGAAGGGGAAGAGGAGGAGGCGGTCACCACGTCGCAGGTTGAATTCTCGCCCGTCTGCCATGGGCATGGCCAGGTCCACCACGACCTCACGGGTGATGAAGGGAGCAGCCGTAAGCCTGAGGCTCTCACTCAGCACGCTGTCTGCATGGAACAGGTGCAAGGAAGGGTCAGCAGGCTGTCCCTTCACCTGCTCATATGCCACCCCCAGCTCTTATTTTACAGAGGAAGATGAAAAGGCTCAGAGAGGGTGCCTGCCTTGCCTACAGTCACACAGCAAGGTGGAAAAGGCCAAATTGATGAAATATTGTCTCTGTGGTCCTTCAGAGACCCTTGATGAGGGAGAGACCCCAGGAGAAGTTGTGAGGGAAAGTAGGAACTAGGAAGGTATCAGAAGGCTGGGGAGAGAGTGGGGCCATCGAGCTCTGTTTCTGCCTGCCCGGCATATATTTCTCTTCTGGAAACGGGCCCCTGATTTTCCTCTAGGGTCCACCCGCTCTCACTCTCAGGGGTTAGACTGCTGATTCTGTGCTCAACTACTGGGATGGGGCTGTGACTGGCCAATCAGAGCATCCCTCTGAGCCCTGGGACTGGTTCAGGGTGGATACATGACCCAAAGAAAGCCAATGAAACACAGTCTTAGGATTCTTAATGGGACCATTGTAAGAGATACAGAATCTCACAGAGACACGAGGAAGTCAGTCTTGAGCTGCCAATAGCTACTGCCAGCCTGAGACTGCAGGAAACAGTGGGAAACAGGGCTGAGAGGTGGAGAGGAACTGAGTGGTCCTGATGACATTGTTAAAGTGCCTGGGTCTACCTGTGCCTCAGGCCAGTCCTCTGGACTTTTTAGTGACATTTCTCAAAATGTCTTTTCACCCCAGCCAATTGAAGTTAGGTTTTCCGTCCTGTGCCTCCTAGCTGAGACTGGAGTATGGAGATGGCAGGTGTGTAAAGATAGGAGGCTCAGGGAGACCCTAGGTTGGGACACTGATGGACCATGGAAGACAGGAACCCATGTTGGGGAGAGTTTTGGGGTCCATGATGATGCAGTCTTAGGGGCTATCTTGGAGGGTCTGACCATCTCACCAAGCACAGGTGTGCTGTCTAGAACCTTCTGTGGGAGGGTGGTCATCTGTGAGACAGGCTGCTCTGCTGGCCAAAGGATACTCTCGAGCTCACCGCGGACAGCAGCCAGGGCTTCAGGATTCTTGAGAAGGAAGAGCAGGAGCCAGAAGGCAGCAGGGCCCATATTCCCCTGCAAGGAGAAGGGCCCCTGTTATGCCACTGTGAGGGCAGAGCTGACTCGTCTCTGCCGGGGACACAGCCCAGGCCAAGACAGAGGGGCCAGTAGGCCTGGGCTCCCACTGCTGCCAAATACCTGAGCATGGCCAGTGTCTATCTCCAGCCTCAGGACGTGTCCAAAACTGCTCCGTGGCCCAAAATACCGACTTTAAGCCCACTCGTGGCATCCCTGCCTGTGAGCAAAGTCATGAATCCTGGGTCACACAGGTCATCTTCATAGCTAATCAGCAAGACGGTGTCAGTAATAGGAACAGGCTGTCCCAGTTAAGACCGTTGACATCTGGGAATGATCACGTTGTTGGCCCCAACTCTTCACCAATCCCAGAATCTATGCTCCTTACCATGTGACTTCGCTGTTCCTCCCATTAAAGAGCAAGAGTGTCTTTCCCCTGCCCTTTGAATTTAGGCTCAGCTATGGACTTACTTTGTCCAATAGAAGAGGCGGAATTGACAGAACACCCACTCTACACCTAAGCCGTGAGAGACTGTGTGTTTCCACTTGCCTGGCAAGCCCAGTGATTCCAAGAGGAGGATGAGAGACTCGTGGACAGAGCTGAGCTGCCCCATTGAGCCAGACCCACAGGCCTGTGAGTTAAATAAATGCTGATAGGTATATGCCACTGAGTTGTGGATGTTTGTTATGCAACAATAGCTAACTGGTGCGATATCTAAAGATTTGCTTCCAAATACAATCATTCTCGATGTAGTCTGGGATTCAAAAGTTCCTTATATGCTTTGTATGTTTAAATTCTATAGTCACTTGAATAAATGTGTGTGTTGTGTATGTATAAAACAAAGCTGCCATCATCATTGATGACTGTGAAAGCTATGAATAAAAATTATTTAAACTTCTTAACAGGTAAACACTTAGGAAAATGGAATTTCTTGCTTCAAGCTTTCAGTCTTAGCTGAATATTTTCATACACATTTTAACCTCAGCTCTTTGGTATGTGGCTAAAATGTGTACATGGCACCCTTTAGTGATCCAGAGATGGGTGGAATGCCAACTAATTTCAATTTGGGATAAGGTTTTTGTCTGCCCTGACTATCCTATTCAATCATAATAATGGAATATTAAATCATCATCAAATATCATGTTTACCCAGTAATTTCATTACAGACATAATCGCACATGGGCAAAAGGACATATGCACGAAGATAATGATTGCAGTGCTCATATAACAGCAAAAAGCTGGAAGCCACCTCCATGTCTATCAAGAGGGGGCCAATGAGATGAATGAAGATCCATCCATGAGCTGATGATGCCTGAAGTCATTAGGAAGACGCTGGCTCTGTGTGTACTGATGTGAGACTGAAACCAAGACACACAGAAGCATGTGAACCCAGCAAGGTGCAGGGTGGCGGCTCAGCATGCTGCCATTTGTGTGTTTGTTTAAAGAGAAACATACATGAAGAAGCACAGACCATTGCTTTTTTTTTGAGATAGGGTCGCGCTCTGTCACTCAGGCTGGAATTCAGTGGCACAATCATAGCTCACTGTAGCCTTGACCTCCTAGGCTCAAGTGATCCTCCTGCCTTAGCCTCCCAAGGAGCTGGGGCCACAGGCAAGTGATACCCGACTAAGTTTGTTTTTGTTTGGTAGAGATGGGGGTCTCCCTATGTAGCCCAGGCTGATCTCAAACTCCTCCTGGCCTCGAGCAATCCTCCTGCCACAGCCTCCCAAATACAGACCTCTAAGAGACACCAGAAACTGGTAACTGAGGTTGCCTTGGAACAGAACCTGGGAAGACAAGAGCATAGGGCGGAAGGAGACTGACTTTCCTTGCAAATACCCTTTCACACTGTTCAGCATTTTTAAACGGACACATTAATTTTAAATGAAACAGAAGACCCCTAGGCTGGAGTGCAGTGGCGTGATCATGGCTCACTGCAGCCTCCACCTCCTGGGCTCAAGTGCTCCTCCTACCTCAACCTCCCAAGTAGCTGAGACTACAAACATGCACCACCATGCCTGGCTAATCTATTTTTTTTGTAAAGATAAGGACTCACTGTGTTTCCCAGGCTGTATCCAAATGATTTCTATAGTGATGTACAATGTAATGAGAAATGTTCATGTTACAATATTAAACCAAATAGAAGGTTAGATTAAAACAGCTGCATGAGCTTAACCACAGAAGAAAAGCATACGGGGAAAGGCTGGAAAGCAATGCACCCAGGCATCAATGATGGTGAGACAGATTTTGTCTTCTTTAGTGCCCATGAGGCCATGAGGCCCCACACTCCTCCGCTCAACACTTCCATCGCGCAGGCGCCATTATTAGGCCTTTGACTGAAAAGGAAAACGAAGCATTCCCTGGTGGCTACCCACTGCCCACCATGTAATGGAGGCTCACTGGTATTTGTCAAATAAACATCTGTGTCCCTTTAGACCAGGGGTGGAGCCCTAAGACAGCCTGGGAGGTGGGTTGGAAAATCCCTGGACTGAGACCAGACAGAAGTGGCTTCAAATCCCAGCTCCCCACTTTCTGTGACTGTGGGCAGGTCACATCCCCCTTTGGGTCTCAACACTGGGGGTAACACTGCCATCTCCTGGGTGACCGCAAGGGTCCAGTGAGGCTGAAGCGATCCCACATGTGCTGCGGCCAGAGTAGGTGCTCAGAAGTGGTTACCCCTTTCCCACCGGCCCCTACCCTGAATTTGAGAACAAGTCGGTGGGGGGGGGGGGGCTCGGGCCCTTTCTGAGAGTTCTGCCAGCACCTCAGGTCCAGCTGAGACAGCAAGGTCACTTGCTGTCCATCACTTAAATAGCCAAGCGAATGCAGGTGATAAATAATTCAGCACTGGGTTAGCTCAGTGCCAAGGCCATTTTATCTGGCCCAGATGGTCAGATGGGTGCCACCACTCACTAATTACCAAGCAGGAGTGGAACACATGGGTGCCTGGCTATCTCTGCTTGCAGGAAAAAGCTGTGGCAAGTTAAGGAGGTGACCAAGACCACCTTCCACCCAACTGCACAGATGTGAGTGTGAGCGTGCGTGTGCATGCACACAGCCATAAGAGATACTGAATTCGCCACCCTGGAATTTGAGCTCTCGCCCATGGAGCCTTGCCTCTGTTTACTCAGGAAGTTTCTCGTTTGTCCTCATTCCCTCCTACTGCAGCCAAAGGCCATGACCCAGCAGCGTTACCTCCTGTTCTAGCTTTCTTGTGAATGGCGGTGGCTGACCTCTGGGAGGCACTTCCCGTGGGCCAGAACACACCCTTGGCGACTCGCATGCTCCGTCTTATTACCTACTGACCACACAGCCCACCAGTGGGAGTAGGGGACACCCATTGCCTGAGTCTGCCCTGCACCTGTAACAGCACCCTGCTTTCCTTCACAGAACCACCTCCTCTTAAATCCAAGTCTGTGTGGGTCATCCAGGGCTGACTCATCCTTCCAGACTTCAAGTGTGGCCATGGGACCCAGGCAGAGACACTGAGTGATCCACGCAGAGGGGGCGTGTGAGTGAGCTGGGCCGGTGAGTATCAGGCTTGGGAGCTGTACTGGAATATAGGGGAAGAGGAGCCCTCCTTCACAGGGATTGCTAAATTGCCTGGAGCTGCTGGAAGGTATCATAGCCACCCCCCAGGGCAAGCCCTCTCAAGGTGCAGCCCAGCAGAAGGGAGAGCTGAGGGATGGGGTCACGGATGGTGTTTCTTTTAATTTTTGTGATTTGACAAATTCCAAGGGAATAAAAGAATATGTGATAACAACATGTTAGTTTAGGTCATAAATTGTAACAAATGTGCCACTCTGCTGAGGGCACTGGCGATAGAGACGGAGGCATTGGGAGGAGGGGGATGGGGAAATCCCTGCAGCTTTCCTGCAATTTTGCTGTGAACCTAAAGCTGCTTTAAAAATAGAGTCTATTTAAAACGAACAAAAGCCCTCCGCACAGCGTGGGGTCCTGGATTGGCTCCTGGAAGAGAAATAGGATATTAGTGGGAAAACGGGGGAAATGGGAATAAAGTGTGGACTTTAGGTACTAACGGTGTTCCAGTGCTGATTCTTAGTCTTGATGAACGTATTGCGGTTATGTAACATCAGGGAAAGCTGGGTGAAGGGCATCTGGGAACTCCCGTACTATCTTTGCGACACTTTTATAATCTAAAATTATTTCAAGATAAAACTACTGATGAAGGAGAAAAAAAAAAAAAAAAAAAAACACCCAACCCTCTTTACAGATGGTGAAACTGAAGCCCAGAAAAGAGACTTGTTTGAGGTCACACAACTAGTTTAGTGGCAGGTGCGAGATTCCAACCAAGTCGGTCTGACTCTAAATACTGCCATCTTGCTTTCCACTCTGTTATCAAATGCCTCAAGGATTCTTCCTGATGATCACTATCTCAGTGCGGCTATCTGCAGGCCCAGCAGCTCCCACGCTCCCCTCCCTTACCTCTCAGGACCACCCAGGAGTTTCCAGGGCTGTGTGGCTGTGGCTGCTGAGGATGTGTTGGAGTGAAGGCCAAGCCAGATATGGGGAAGGAAGAGAAGGACAGGATGTGACTGATGGAGCTGAGGGAGTCAAGCATCATGACTCTCAGTCCTGGCATTACCAGCATCAGTGAGCTCAGAGCTGGGAGGGAAACCTGTCCTGTTTGGAAACTCTCCTCCATCTGCCCCCCACCACCCCATCCCACCTTCCCTCAGAGCCTCCTGGTCTCCCTGCCTGGGCCTTAGGTCTCCGCCCACAGGGTCCTCCCTGGATGCCCAAGCCTCCCTCTGCTCCTTCTGTCACTCTAGCTTCTATGCTCCGGGTTTCTGGATTCATGGAGCTGCTGTGAAGATCCTAGAGATAAAGCTTGCAAAGTGCTCAACAGGATGCTTGGGCCAGGGTAACTGCTCTGTATCTTTTGAAATTATTATTCCTGACTCATCATCTCTGACCTTACAGCAGCGATCACGGCTGCCATTTCTCAGCCTCTCAGCAGCATCTGACTCAGCTTCCCACGCCTGCCTCTCCCCTGCCCTCCCTGGCCCCTTCCTCCTCCCCTTTCTCAACATTGGAGAGCCCCGGGGATGCCCCCTTCTCCACCCACCCTCACCCCCAGTATCTCCTTCAGTCCTGAGGCTTTAAACTTCTCTCTGCTGACGACTCCCAAAGGTACATCTCAGCCCGGACCTCAGACTCCAACTCCAGACTCTCTTCTCCAAGTGTCCACTCCTCTTTCTCCGTCTCAAATTCAACACACCCAAAGCCAAACCCCCAATCTTCTCCCCGAAACTTGCTCCTCCCGCCATGTTCCTCAGCTGCCCATGGCCTTGCCATCCCTCCTTTCGCTCAGGCCCAAACCTGGAGTCATCCTTGATGGCTTCCCCCACGGTCCCATCCAACACCGGACCCTGTTGGCTCTACTTTGGAATATGTTCAGAATCAAACTGCCCCCTGGCCCAGCACCACACGCTCTTGCCTGGATCCTGCAGTGGCCTCCTCCCTGCTCTCCCTGCCTCTGCTCCCCCCCACTACAGTCTTTGTCACTGCTGCAGCCAGAATGATCCCTCTAAAGCATAAGACAGACCAGGTTTTTCCTCTGCTCAGAGCCCTCAGCAGGCACCTCTCTCACTCAAAGTAAAAGGCAAAGCCCTCCGCAAGGACTACAGGGCCCAGTGCGGTCCAGCAGCTCTACGTCCCACCATGTCACCCTCAGTCCTGCCTCAGGGCCTTTGCACTTGCTGCCCCTGCCTGCGAGCCTTCACTCCATGTATTTACATGGCCCGCCTCTCACTTCCTTCAGTCTCTGCTCAGATGTCACCTATCAGTGAGGCCTTCCTGGACCACCCTATTTAAAATAGCCCCTCCTCACTCCCCTCTGCCGTTCCTTGCTCCTGCTGCACCTCTTCTCCATAGAACACATTACCTCTAATCCTTGTTTTGTTTTTCTGAGATGGAGTCTTGCTCTGTTGCCCAGGCTGGAGTGTAGTGGTGCGGTCTCAGCTCACTGCAATCTCTGCCTCCCGGGTTCAAGTGATTCTCCTGCCTCAGTCTCCCGAATAGCTGCCAACACAGGCGCCCTTCACCATGCCCAGCTAATTTTTGTATTTTTAGTAGAGACGGGGTTTCACCATGTTGGCCAGGCTGGTCTCGAACTCCTGACCTTATGATCTGCCCACCTAAGCCTCCTGAAGTGCTGCGATTACAGGCATGAGCCATTGTGACTGACCTAATACATTTTTTTTTTTTTTTTGAGACAGAGTCTCACTCTGTTGCCCAGCCTGGAGTGCAGTGGTGCCATCTCAGCTCATTGCAACCTCCACCTCCCCGGTCCAGGTGATTTTCATGGCTGAGCCTCCTGAGTAGCTGGGATTACTGGCATCTGCCACCATGCCTGGCTAATTTTTGTATTTCTAGTAGGGTCAGGATTTCACCATGTTGGCTAGGCTGGTCTCAAACTCCTGATCTCCAGTGATCAGGCCGCCTCAGCCTCTCAAAGTACTAGGAATACAGGTGTGAGCCACTATGGCTGGCCTCTAATACATTTCAGATGCTTACTTGTTTAATTAATTATTTATTATTTTTTAAGACGGGGGTCTCACTATGTCACGCAAGCTGGAGTGCAGTGGCACAATCATGGCTCACAGCAGTGCTCCTACCTCAGCCTCCCAAGTAGCTGGGATTATAGGTGCGTACCACCATGTCCAGCTTGTCTACAAAAAGTGAAGTATTTTTTGTAGAGATGGGGTATTGTTATGTTGCCCAGGCTGGTCTTGAACTCCTGGCCTCAAATGATGTTCCTGCCTAGCCTCCGAAAGCATTGGGATTACAGCTATGTGTTTATTAATTGTCTGTCTTCTCCCACCAAAATGCCAGCTCCCTAAGGGCAGAGATTTTTGTCTGTTTTGCTCACTGCTCTATCCCCAGCTTCTAGAATGAGGCTTGGCACACAGTAGGTGCTCTAAATGTTTGTTGAAGATGTTTACTGAGCACTTATTACCTGCAAGGCATAGTTACAAAACTGCACATGTATCATGGCTTCCTCCTTTCATCTTCACAAGCGTGTCTTGAAGCGGGTGCTGCCATCCCCATTTTACAGATGAGTAAACCGAGGTGCTCAGAGGTTAAGTGACTGACTTGCCAGGAAGTGTCAAAGTCAGGACTCAAATCCAGGCAGGGAGGTCACGGAGCCTGCGCCAGAAACTCCTGGGCCAAGTGCCCTCTTGGCTCTGCTCCCAAAAGGCTCTTGAAAAGTTTACCCACCTGCCTGAATTCTGGACGCTGTCAACTACTCAACCTCAGAGGACATCTTGTCCCCAGCTCCTGTCCAGCTCTCCTGACCCTGCCAAAGGCTGTTCCCTGGCCTTAATGCCACTCAAGCCCCTCAGCCAGCATCCGGTTTTGCTGACACGGGTCATTTCCACAAGGAGTTCTGGGGACAGTCTGGAGCTCCGAGTCACCTCTGCACATAAATATGTTATTAGGCACCGATGTGGGGGCAACTGCCAGTTAGTCCCAGCCCCCACCCCTTGCCGGTCTCTGCCTGCAAGGACAGTTAATGGCTCTGAGAGGAAACTAAAAATAAACTGCAAGTCGATGGGAAAGGAATTACCCAGCAACGTCAGCCTGTGCAACTGTCACTGTCGAAGTGGGGCCAAGAGGAAGATGGGGGGCTTGGAGAGCGGGAGTGAGGCGGGAGCCGGGCCTGGAGCCCTGCCCCATCCAAGGCTGCCCGCTTTCCTTCACGCCAATATCTGGCCCAGGACCAAGTCCACGGGCTCTGTCTTCCTGAAATGTCCAAAATCTATCCACTTCCTCACCACCTCCGTGGCCGCCACCTGACCCTGTCACCGCCATTTCCTCCTTGGTGACCTGTCCCTCCCCTGCTCGGAACTCTCCTGGGCCCCCCTCCCACCCAGAGAAAAATCCCAAGTCCTCACTTATGAGGACCCACCAGGCCCTCATATCACAACCACACATGCACACTTGCACGCACCCCCTCGCACACTCACGCCCACCTGTGTGGCCCACAGCTGCAGCACCAGGGCCCGTGCCTGCATCTCCTCTGACACACCCATCTCCTCCAGGTGCAGCAGGTAACTCTCCAGCCATTTGCTTCGGTGGGCCCTCGTGGCCAGCCTGGCTGGGGACAGCAGCTTCCACAGGTGACTTTTGACACTGGACATATGGTCCTTGTCTCCTGCAGGGGCAGAGCACAGAGTAGGGGTTACAGATTTAACATAACACCCAGGGCTGGCCAGGCATGACCTCCTATGAGGCCAAGGGTCTTCTGAATGTCACTCCTTGAGGTTGGGGAATTCCTGTGGGAAAGAAGCTGTCCGAACAGGCTCGCAGTGGGAAGCCCTTTCAATACCAACTTGCTTATTATCTGTCTTACTCCCAGCATAAGGCAGCAAGGGGTCTTGTCTGCTGCAGGTGGAAGCCCTATTTCAATCACCTCTATGTCCCCAGCACCGGCCTGTAGCAGGTGTTCAATAAATAAATATGCATTGTATTAGTCTGTTTTCATGCTGCTAATAAAGACATACCTGAGACTGGGTAATTCATTTATTTATTTATTTATTTTTAAAAGTGGTTTAATGGACTCAGAGTTCCAGGTGGCTGGGAAGGTCTCGTAATCATGGTGGAAGGTGAAAGGCACATCTTACATGGCGGCAGGCCAGAGAAAATGAGAGCCAAGCAGAGGGAACACCACTTATAAAATCATCAGATCTCATGAGACTTATTCACTACCAGAAGAACAGTATGGGGAACCACCTCTAGACTAAATTATCTCCTGCCAGGTCGTTCTCATTATATGTGAGAATTACGGGAGCTACAATTCAACACGAGATCTAACTGGGGAAACAACCAAACCACATCATACATTAAGTAAATGGCATTTCTTTCCAGGGCAGGGGAAGGAACACGAAACCCTGAGCAGCATTCTCCCTCCCCAGGGTCCAACTCCAGAGCAATGCCAGCCCATGTGTGGGAGGAGGAGGCCATCGTGAGCAGGCTCAGCACAGCAGCAATCACGGAAAGACAGCAGCAATCACGGAAAGACAGCAGCAACAACCTAACTGACCCTCCAGAGAGGGCAGATGGGGCTGGAGTCTCAAACTCAACTCACTCCAGTGAAAACAAATCAAGTAAAAGAGAGAGGGGGCCAGAAAGGGGCCATGGTACTTAGCCCACCGACCAGCCCCCGGCAGGAGAGAGAGACTCACCCCAGCATGGCCAGAGGACCTGCGCTTTCAAAGAAAGCTAACAATCCAGACAATTATGTATACATAACCTTCTGATGTTTTTTAAGGTTAACATCCAAGTAAAAAGTTTTTAATCACTGTGCAGACCACAAAAGCATCTCTGAAGGTCAACTTTGGCCCACAGTTCACTAGTGTGCAATCACCATGAAACAGACAATGGTGTGTATACGTTCTGGAAAAACCATACAGCGGTGAAAGTGAATTAGCTCATTTTACCTACAGACACAGAGACTTCCCAAGGGCAGACTGGCAAGGGGATAAAGCCAGGCACTGAAGAATGATATTATTTAGATACTGTTTTCATTTCTTTTTTAAAAAATATTTTTGTGAACGATACATGAGACAGTATATATTGTTTTTAAAACTCCAAGGTAATCCTATTTATATGCATAAATATAAAGTTTAAAATAAAAATATAAAATATAGAATTTGGTTTTCTCCAAAGTCACCCCTTGGAAAAGTGAGTCACCTTGGATTGCTCCAAAGTTTCAAAGTACTAGAAACTCCCTCACTGACTCTTTTGAACCACAAGCCGTGATTCAGGAAGACTCGCCCCACCAGTGATTCTAAACCTGGCTGCACATCACAGGGCGTTTGAAAGGATGGGAAATGTAGGCTATGGTTTTTTTTTTTTTTTTTAAGTATCTTGGCTTCATTTTCAAACAATATGCTGAATATGTTAAACTTTGAGACTTCAACTTAAGTTCAATTGTTTTACATTAAAATGAATGTCACCATTTCGGGTGACATTTCAATGTATGAGCTTAAGTGTTCAACTGAAATACATTATCTTCCTGTGTTCCCCAACTTTTCAGGCTCTCTGAAGAACTATCTGTGAGCTCTTAAATCTCTGGATGCCCAGGTGCCAACCCCTGGGCAGACTGATCATGTCAGAATCATGTAGGTGGAAACTGAGCATCCGGAGATTTAAACAGGTGCCTGCAGGGCACAGGCAGTGTTAAAACCACCTCAGTTGATGCAAGCTCTGGATACTTCTAAGCATGATCTGATGAGATGGTTAAAAAAAAAGAGGCAAAGAAATTTAACACAGCTTTAGAAATAACTGGCATTCTTTGAGGTCTGACCACACAGCTGCAATCTTGAGTATCACTGTAAACATAGTGTTTGAGGATGACTTTAAAAAGCAAGGCAGGACCATTCTCCACTTCTCCCCGTTCCTAGAGCAGTTCTGAGTACACAGGAGGTACTCAGTATTTGCAGAATAAATGAACAATGAAACAAAAAAAGGTAATGCAGTATGAAAATATAGCTGACAGAATGTGAGAAAATATTTGCAAATAATATATCTGATAAGGGTCTAGCACCCAAAACATATAAAAGAACTCATACAACTCAGCAGCAATTAAAAAAAACCTGATTCAAAAATGGGCAAAGGACTTGAACAGATTCTTCTCCAAGGAAGAGATACAAACGATTGATCGACACATGAAAGATGCTCAACACCATTAGTCATTAGAAAAATGCATATGAAAGCCACGGTGCGATACCACTCACAACCATGAGCATGGCTGCTAGTTAAAAAACAGAAAATAAGTGATGCTGAGCACCCAGAGAAACTGGGCCCCTCATGCATTTCTGGTGGGAATGTCAAAAACTGCAGTTACTGTGAAAAAGAGTTTAGCAGTTCCTCAGAAAGTGAAAGAAAGAATCGCCATATGATCCAGGAATTCCGATTCTAGGTATGTAACCCAAAGAACTGAAACCAGAGACACAGACACTCAAGCACTGGTGCTCACAGCAGCATTATTCACAGTTGCCAAAAGGTGGAAACAACTCACGTGTTCGTTGATAGGTGAATGGATAAACAGAATGCAATATATACATGCAACGTATTATTATTCAGCCTTAAAAAGGAATGAAATTCTGACCCATATGCCAGGCTCAGTGGCTCACACCTGTAATCCTAACACTTTGGGAGGCCAAGGTGGAGAGATTTCCTGAGCTCAGGCGTTGGAGACCAGCCTGGGCAACATGGCGAAACCCTGTCTCTACTAAACTACCAAAAAAAAAAAAAAAAAAAAAAAAAAAAGCTGGGCATGGTGGCACGTACCTGTAATCCCAGCTACTCAGAAGGGTGAGGCAGGAGAATTGCTTGAACCCAGGGTGTGGAGGTTGCAGTGAGCCGAGATCACACCACTGCACAGCCTGGGTGACAGAGCAAGACTCTGTCTCCCCCAGCCCAAAAAAAAAGAAAAGAAAAGAAAGGGAAACAAGAAAAGAAATTCTGACAACACTACAACATGAATGAACCTTGAAAATATTACGCTAAGTGAAATAAGCAGGCACAAAAGGACAAATATTGCATGATGTCCCTTATATGAGATTCCTAGAGCAAGAAATTCAGAGACAGAAGAGAAGATACAATGGGCTGGGAGGAGAGGCAGGTGGGGAATTATGGTTTAATGGGCACAAAGCTTTTGTTTAGGATCATGAAAAGTTTCTGGAAATAGATAATGGCATGGTTATGCAACTTTGTGAATGTATTTACTGCCACTGAATTGTACAATTAAAATTGTTAAAATAGTATATCTTATGTTATATATTATTTTACCACAATTTTTAAAAAAAGGTCAAATGAACATCATTTGGCAAATGAGGTAGTGTTGTATAAGAAAGAATTTGAATTCTGGTTGGGCACGGTGGCTCACCCCTGTAATCCCAGCATTTTGGGAGACCAAGGTGAGCAGATCACCTGAGGTCAGGAGTTCGAAACCAGCCTGGCCAACATGATGAAACCCTGTCTCTATTAAAATACAAAATATTAGCCTGGCGTGGTGGTGGGCACCTGTAATCCCAGTTACTCTGGAGGCTGAGGCAGGAGAATCACTTGAACCCAGGAGGTGGAGGTTGCAGTGAGCTGAGATGGAGCCACTGCACCCTTATCCCAGCCTGGGTGACGGAGTGAGAGGCCATCAAAACAAAACAAAAAGAATTTGAACTCCAAGGTTTCAGTTACCCATGGTCAACCATGGTCCAAAAATATTAAATGAAAAATTCTGGACATAAACAGTCATAAGTTTTAAATTACATGCTCTCCTGAGTAGTGTGTTGAAATCTTGTGTCATCCTGCTCTGTCCTACCTGGCAAAAAACGCAGGATAAAAATATAGCAGTGGGCAGGGTGCAGTGGCTCACTCCTGTAATCCCAGCACTTTGGGAGGCCAAGATGGGCAGATTACCTGAGGTCAGGGGTTTGAGACCAGCCTGGCCAACATGGTGAAACCCATCTCTACCAAAAATACAAAAATTAGCTGGGCATGGTGGCAGGCACCTGTAGTCCCAGCTACTCAGGAGGCTGAAGCAAGAGATCATTTGAACCCAGGAGGCGGAGGTTGTGGTGAGCTGAGATTACACCACTGCACTCCAGCCTAGACAACAGAGCAAGACTCTGTCTCAAAGACAAAAAATATATAGCAGTGATTAGATTGTGGATCAAATCAGTTTACATTTGTAGGTCCCTTAGAGCAGTTCAGGGGACACACTAAGTTACTTACCCAAGATTTATCTATTGCTATGATGTATTGTTAGGACAAAGCAAAGTACCAGCAACCACGTGTTTAGTGCATTTGTGGAAAAAGAGAAAAATAAGAATATAGTCACATTCACTTGCACTTGCATGAATCAACTCTGGAAGAATCCATTCGAAACTAATAAAACTAGTCAATTATGAGCAGTGGGAATTGGTGGAAGGGGTGTGACAAGAAAAGGAAGATTTACCGCTGTTATTAACGTTTTCCAGCCTAACTGAGGTATAATTGACAACTGAAAATTCTAAGTTGTACAACATGATATTTTGATGTACACATATGGTGTGAAACGATTGTCACAATCGAACTAATTAGTATATCCATCACCTCACATAGATGCACACTGGTGAGTGTGTGTAACTTAAGATCCACTCTGTCAGTAAATTTCAAGTATACAATACATTGTTATTAACTGTGGTCACCATTTTGTATATTAGGTCTTCAGAACGTATTCATCTTGTAACTCAGAGTTTATAGCCTCAACCAGCATGTCCCCATTTCCCCACCTCCTGAGCCCTGGTAACCACTATTCTACTCTGTTTTTCTGAATTTGACTTTTTTTTAGCTCCCACATATCGATGACATCATGCAGTATTTGATTTTCTATGTCTGGCTTATTTCACTTACAATAATGTCCTCCAAATTCATTCATATTGTTACAAATGGCAGGATTCTCCTTTTTATGGCTGAATAACATTCGATCATGTATTTACACACACAGCAGTCCTGTCTTAGCCACAGTTTCACTTTCCAAGGTTTATTTCCATTCTTAATTATTTCAAGACTGAAGTTGACCAAAAAAATCAAAAAAAGACAAAATTTTAAAAACCTTCCCACTGGGAAAACAGAGGCTTGCCATCTACTTTGGATTCCAGTACAGTTTGCTGTTTGGTTGGTTTTTTTCCTTTTGAGACAAGGTCTCGCTCTGTCACCCAGGCTGGGGTGCAATGGCGTAGTCCTGGCTTACTGCAGCCTCAACCTCTTGGGCTCAAGTGATCCTGCCACCTCAGCTTCCTGAGTAGTTGAAACTACAGGTGTAAGCCACCACGCCTGGCTAACCTTTTAAATTTTTTTTTTTTTTTTTTTTTTTTTTTTTTTTTGTAGAGACAAGGTCTCTTTATATTGCTTAGACTAGCCTCAAACTCCTGAACGAAAGTGATCTTCCTGCTTTGGTCTCCCAAAGTGCCAAAGTGCTGGGTTACAGGCGTGAGCCACTGTGTGCAGCCTCATGCTGTATTTTAACGCGTGCATAAAGGCCAAGTGTTGCCCTAAGCAACAGAGTGGCCACAAGCCCCAGGAGGTTACAGAGCATTTGAAATGGGGCTGACTTGAATGCAGCCATGTTTAATATAGGGTAAGGTAGACTGGATTCCAGAGTCAGCATGAGAAACACAGTGTAAAATATCTCATTAATAATTTTTAACACTGGTTGCCTGCTGAAATGCTAATAACATTTTAGATATATTGACTTAAATAAAATGCATTATTAAAATCTATTTCACCTCCGTATTTTTCCTTTTTTAATGTGTCTAATAGAAAAATTTTAATTACAAATGTGATTCACATGATATGTCTATGTACAGCAATGTTCTAGAAGGATAACACCAAACTGATAGCCATAGATTACCTGGGGATAGATTTAGAGGGAATGTAGTCAAAGGGAATCTTCCTTTTTGTAATATTTGACTTTTTTTTTTTTTTTTACAAAAGTCAGGCGAGCCAGAGTGCCTGACCTTGAACAAGTCACCTCACCTCTCAGCACCTCAGTTTTCTTGCTTGTAAACTAACTAGGATAATAAAAGTACCCACCACACAGGGTAATATACAGATCGAATGCATTAGCATTTAAAGCACAGAGATGCCTGACACAGACCTAATAAACAGCTATATTATTAAATAACAAATCTTGCCAAATGTTAGCCAAGTATTAGCCCAAGGAGAACATGCTCATGAATAGCTTCTGTAATTAAGAAATAATAATAAATTGTGAAATACAGAGCACAAAGTTTGAAGACAGAGAGAAACCCAGGTTGAAATCCCAGCTCTTCCCTTCCTAGTAAGAAGAACTTGGCCAAGTCACTTTGCATCTCCGAGCCTCAATTTCCCCCATGTGTAAAATGAGGGCCATCTGGCTCACAGGATTGTTAGGAGGATTCAGACAGATCACACACAGAACACATTGGTATTGGTAGAGGTTTGTAAAATACTACTTGCTACATTCTTGCCATTATTTTGAGATATTATTTATTGGTGCAATGACTCAATCCCATGAATCAGGGGTGCCAGGCCCACGGTGATTGGCAGCCCACCAATTTAAGTCAGTTTGGTGTATCCAGTTTAAATCCCAGAGTCCCCATGCCATGTGGCCTTGGCTGGGCCCCTGCTCATCTCTGGACCTCAGTCTCCTCATCCAAAAAACAAGGACCCAGACTTGAGTACCTCTCGAGTTTTTTCTGGGAAACCCGTCTGGGCCCTCCAGATCTGGGGGCATAGTAGAGAGGCCCCCAGTAGAGACATGTCTCTGAAGTTTTGGGTTTTACCTTTGAATTGCATTAGAGTTTTGCATCAGACTCTGTGAATCTTTGATATAAGGATGCCTTTTTTTCCCAAAACAATATTCAAATAAACAGTCCTCAAAACAATCCAGTAAAATAAATGTTCTAGATGGAAGCACTATGCTTAACTTGGGGGTCTGTTTAACTGTCCCCTGTCCCCAACTACCTACTGTGTGAGAAACACCAGACTCAATGGTCTAAGGGTTCTCAAAGGATTTTCTTTTAAAATATGTTTTTTTAAAGAAAATTTTTAAAATGTATTTGTGGTAAGGAGTTCGAGACCAGCCTGGCCAACATGGAGAAACCCCAGCTCTACTGAAAAGTACAGAAAAATTATCTGGGTGTGGTGGTACATGCCTGTAATCCCAACTACTCAGGAGACTGAGGCAGGAGAATTGCTTGAACCCGGGAGGCAGAAGTTGCAGTGAGCTGAGATCGTGCCACTGCACTCTGGCCTGGGCATCACAGCAAGACTCAATTAAAAAAAATATATATATACACACACACACACACACACACATATACACATATATATGGCATATATATGTATATGCACATATATACATATATATGCTAAAGGAAAGCAAAAGGAAATGCCATATGTGTGTGTGTGTGTGTGTGTGTGTGTGTGTGTGTGTGTATATATATATATATATATATAGAGAGAGAGAGAGAGAGAGAGAGAGAGAGAGTGAGTGACATAGTCTACCCACTGCCTGCACCTTGCTCTTTTTTTGTAACTGTAGATTTCATTCACTACCAGTGTGTCCCACTCTGTTTTAGATGCATAGTTGGCCTGTAGGTGAATGCATAATTTATTTAATCAGCCCTTACTTGTGGACTTTTAAATTGTTTCTAGCATTTGCAATTATAAGCAATGTGACAATGAATATGTTTGTGTATCTGCAGACATGTGCAAGCATTTCTGTAGGATAAATTCCTAGAAGTGGAAGTACAGAATCAAAGGAATGTGCATTTTATTTTGTGTTTTGGCAGGTTCTGCCAAAAGAGGCTGCAATGCTTCCACACCCCACAGCAACGTTCGGGGGTTGCTTTGCCCACCTGCCTCTGGTCCCAACTAAGATGAGAAATTGTCCTCCCACATTGCCACCTGCTGCTCATATTGAGAAATGCAGCCTTCCTCTACCCAGCCCAGGGCTGCTCCCAGAGTGATGGTGGTGGGGAGTTCCTCCGCGTCTAACCAGACTCCTCTGGAGCATCTGCAAGGTGGAAAGGGTAGTGGAGAAACCCAATTTTTCCTGGGGAACCCATCAGTACTAGGATGTGACAGGTGCTTTATGCACAGGACTTTGCAATCAAACAGACCAAGTTTCTACCTACCAGCTGCCTGTCTATGACAAGTGATCTCACCTCCCTGAGCCTCAGTTTCCTTATCTGCAACAAGGGTATGTTAATACCAACCTTCCAGCATGGATGGCAAAATTCAATAAGATCAAATGAGTTGCTCTAAAAAGATGATAAAGGACACAAACAGCCGACTCACAAAGAGGAAATGCAAAAGGGTACCGAAACACAGAAAATATAAAAGTCAGCCCGGTGCAATGGCACAAGCCTGTAGTCCCAGCTGCTCAGAAGGCTGAGTTGGGAGGATCGCTTGAGGCTGGAAGATCAAGATTGCATGAGCCAAGATCTCACCACTGCACTCCAGTCTGTGTGACAGAGCAAGACTCTGTTTCAAAATAACAACAACAACAAAACAAACAAAACACACACACACAAAAGATGTTTGATCACAGTCATCAGGCAAATGCCACAGAGAGCCAGATGTCCTTTCTTGCCCATCAGATGGGCAATGATTTAAAGATTGATAACTGCATGTTGGCAAGGTTGTGGTAACATGCAAATTAAAACAATAAGTTACCCATCTCTGCCCATCAAATTAGCAAACAAATGGAAAGACTGATGGCATCTGGTGGAGCAGATTTCTTCCCTTTAGGTAGGTGGATGAATTGCTCCATGGTTTTGGAAATGATGTGACAGATGCAGATAAAAATGTGAATGTATCGCTTCTCGGCCTTTTGGCTAAGATCAAGGGTAAAAATGTTAATGTATATGGCCTTTGACCTGGCAAAACCATTTCCAGGAAGTGGGCCGACAGAAATGAAATCACCACATGGTAGAACAGATACAAGTACAATGAAATACTATAAAAACAAAAAGAAAGAAAGAATATTGGCATCTATCAGAGGGAAATGGCTAACTACTGAAACAGCCATTTGAGGGCTAAAAAAAGTCTTGGTTTTTCATTTTTGTTATTGTTTTGAGATGGAGTCTTGAGCTGTCGCCCAGGCTGGAGTGCAGCGGCGTGATCTTGGCTCGCTGGAACCTCTGTCTCCCAGTCTCAAGTGATCCTCTCACCTCAGCCTCCTGAGTAGTTGGGATTACAGGCATGTGCCACCACGCCCAGCTAATTTTTTGTATTTGTGGTAGAGACAGGGTTTTACCATGTTGGCCAGGCTGGCATTGAACTCCTGACCTCAGGTGATTTACCCACCTCAGCCTCCCAAAGTACTAGGATTACAGGCAAGAGCCACCGTGCCCAGCCAGATGTCTTGTATTTTTTATGTTAATTTCATATCCTTCTACTTTGTTGGATTCAATTATTGCTGGAGTTCATTTAATTATTAATTTTCTGGGGTTATCCAGGTACAGTATCAGATCATCTGCAAATATGAATAGTTTTACTTTTTCTTTACCCATTCTTATGTCTATAATTAGTTTATCTTGTTTAATTGCATTGGATAATACCTCTAAAAGATGTTTATATCAACAGAGGAGAATGTACAGCTATATTGTTAAGTTAAAAACAGGTTACAAATAATAGAATTCCTCTTTGTAAACACAGATATGAATATTTGTCTCTAGTTGTGCGAACACAGAAAATACTGTGAAGGGCTACACACCATCATGCTAACATCGGTTTCACAGGAAGCTGGGCTTGGAAAAAGGGGTATTATACTTTATACTACCTATAACTCTGAATTGTTAAACATAAGATTATGTTTCTCTCATGTAAACAAAATCGATAATGTGTTAAAGTTTTGGCTTTTAAAAACACCTAAGCAAAAGGAAATGGGCAATGAAGTGTTTGAGCATTGACTTTGACAATGTTTAACCTCATGTCTGGCACATGATAAGTGCTCAGCAAACAGTGCTTTTTCTTTTTCTTTTTTTAGACAATGTCTCACTCTGTTACCCAGGCTGGAGTGCAGTGGCACAATCTCGGCTCACTGCAACCTCTGACCCTGGGGTTCTAGAGATTCTCCTACCTCAGCTTCCTGAGTAGCTAGGATTATAGGCGCCAGCCACCACACCTGGCTAATTTTTTTGTATTTTTAGTAGAGACAGGGTTTTGCTGTTAGCCAGGCTGGTCTTGAAGTCTTGACCTCAGGTAATCCACCTGCCTTGGCCTCCCAAAGTGCTGGGATTACAGGCGTGAGCCACCACGCCCAGCCATAGTGCTTTGCCTTGTTACCTCAGCCAGTTCTAACAGCCGCCCCCTGGGAAGATCCTGCTGTTTCCCCCATTTTACAGATGGCTGAGATCACAGAGAGAACTGAGGCACAGAGAGAACACACAGATGCGGGGAGTGGGAGCTGGTAGAGCTCTTCCAGTCCTGAGAGCTCAGACTCTGTCTTCGTTACTGCCTTCCACAGTCCCTCCAGAGAAAGGAGCTGGAGCAAGCAGAAATAACTTGCTCTGAGTCACCAGCAAGGAAGCAGCAGAGCAGGAATTTGAATCCAGGCCTCTGCTGTAAGTGTCCGAGCCCAGCACACATAGCGCTTCCCAACCTTCCCAGGGCGCTTGTCAGACAGGCAGTTTTCCAGGCTGTCCCCTGGGGATCTGGATTCCTATGGACCTGGATGGGGCTCAAGAACTATGTTATGAACAATGCTCATCCGGGAAGTTTAGGGTACATGACCCAGGGGATGGCGCAGCCCAGTGGTTCCTACAGCTCCTGCACACGGAAATAGCCAGGACACTCTTTATCAACACTGAGTCTGCTGTACAGCCAAAAATAAATGAGGTAGATTCTTACAAATCGATGTGGAAATACTGTAGACACGGAGTTGAGTGAAATATCTAAGTGGTAGAACAATTCTTCTAGTGTGATATACCTAAGTTATAAAAGTACAGGCCAGGCCAGGCACAGTGGCTCACACCTCTAATCCCAGCACTTTGGGAGGCTGAGGTGGACGGATCACTTGAGGTCAGGAGTTTAAGACCAGCCGGGCAACATGGCAAAACCCCGTCTCTACTAAAAAACACAAAAATTAGCCGGGGGTGGTGGTGCCTGCCTGTAATCACAGCTACTCAGGAGGCTGAGGCAGGAGAATTGCATGAATACAGGAGGCGGAGGTTGCAGTGAGCTGAGATTGTGTCACTGTACTCCAGCCTGGGCAACAGGGCGAGACTCCATCTCAAAAAAAAAAAAAAAAAAAAAGCACAACAAACTCTTCCTAACAGCTCCAAACTGGGGACTACTCAAATGTCTATCAACCAGGAATGGATAAACAAATCGTGGTATATTACTCTAGTGAAATACTATACAGCAATAAAAAGAGCAAGCTGTTGGCCAGGCACAGTGGCTCACATCTGTAATCCCAACACTTTGGGAGGCCAAGGTGGGAGGATTGCTTCAGCTCAGGAGTTGGAGACCAGCCGGGGAAACAGTGAGACCCCATCTCTACAAAAAATTTAAAAATTAGCCAGGCATAGTGGCACACGCCTATAGTCCCAGCTACTCAAGAGGCTGAGGTGGGAGGATCACCTGAGCCCAGGAGATTGAGGCTGCAGTGAGCCAAGGTTGCACCACTGAGCTCCAGGCTGGGTGACAGAGTGAGAAAAATAAAAAAATAAAAAAGCATAGTAGCTCACTCCTGTAATCTCAGCACTTTGGGAGGCCAAGGCAGGAGGACTGCTTGAGCTCAGAAGTTCAAGACCAGTATAGGTAACACAGCAAGACCCCATCTCAAAAAAAAATAAATAAATAAAAATAAATTGTTTTTAAGACAAAAAAATAAAAACTGAACTATTGATCCATACAGCAACCTGGACGAATCTCCCAACATTAAGTTGAGTGAAAGAAGCCGGACATAAAAGGCCACATCCTGTGTGATTCCATTTCTAGGAAGTTGAAGAACTGTCAAAACTAATTGGAGGTAAAAGAAACCAGTACAGTGGCCACCTGGGGACGGGGTGAATAATGGCTGGGAAAGAGCATAAAATGTTTAGATGTACCTCTCAGTGCATTTATTTATTTATTTATTTATGATGGAATCTGACTCTGTCACCAGGCTAGAGTGCAGTGGCGTGATATTGGCTCACTGCAACCTCAACCTCTCGGGTTCAAGCGATTCTCCTGCCTCAGCCCCCTGAGTAGCTGGGATTACAGGTGCCTGCCACCATGCTTGGCTAATTTTTGTATTTTTAGTAGAGATGGGGTTTCACCATGTTGATCAAGTTGGTCTCGATCTCCTGACCTCCAGTGATCCACCCACCTCGGCCTCCCAAAGTGCTGAGATTACAGGCGTGAGCCACCATGCCTGGCCTCTCAGTGCATTTAGATATGTGTGCTTTCTTGTATATAAATTATACCTCAGGAAAAAAAAAAAAAAAGTAGAAAACAATAAAAATAACACACAACTGTGTGTCTGTTTAGAGAAAGTGCTCCCAGGATGTACTCCAAGCTAGTGATGGTGGTTGCCTCTGTAGAGGGAAGTGGTGGGCTGACGCTGGGGAGAAAGTGGAGAGCTCTTTTATTCTTCCGTCTAAATTATTCTGTAGAGCTTGAATTTTTTATAATGAGCATGAGCTACTTGTAAAAACCTTTAAAGCAACTCAAACCTTAAAACAAAAAAAAGGAACACACACACCCAGAGATTCTCAGGCCCCACTCCGAATGTGCTGATTGGAATTTCCACCAGGAACCCAAGCTCTGGTCCAAGCCCCGGCTCCCCGTCATTGCGCTTTCGCATACCCCCAGTGACGAGGGTCTTACTGCCTCGCAGGACACTGGCTGTTCTTCCGCCTGTGTTGCCGCCTTGAGTTGGGCTCCCCCTCTGGGTCTTTCCATCCTCCCCACCACTCACTGGGGCCCCCATGGTGCTCACCCACTGACAGGGAGCCACGGGCCAGTTTGGGGAGCAGTTGGTCAAGCTGGCGGAAGGTGTGGAAGACATCAGCTGAGTGGATGCGGTCCTCAGCCCGGCTCTGATGGGTGCGTGGCAGCGCCTCAATTCCGTAAAGAGTCAGGTAGCCGGCTCTGGGGTGGTAGACAGAGGGTCAGAGGTTCTTAGAAGCTTCATTCATACATCCAGTGAGCACCTACTAATCCTAGTGTACGCTAGGGACTGTTCTGGGCACTGAACAGTCGGCAGTGAAAAAAACAAAAATCCCTGTCCTCAAGGAGCTAACCCCTCAGCACAGGGAGACAGACAACAGACAAGAGGATGAGTAAAATGAGTAATGTGCCAGCTGGTGCCCTGTGGCACTGTCAGACACTAAGCTGGGTAGCAGGATGGGAGGGCAGGGTCTTGGTGTCAGGTGCCAGGTGAGGGAGGGGCTGGCATTAAGCTGACAGCTGAAGGCTGAGAAGAAGCCAGCCATGGGCAGAGCAGAGAGAGGGGCCGGAAGCAGAGCAAGCCCCAGGTACAACGTCCTTAGGCAGGAGGAAGCCCGGTGCTGGGAGCGGCAAGGAGGCTGATGAGGCTGCAGCGGAGAGCTCGAGGGGACTATGCTGAGACGGGGGCATGGAGAAGGGGAGGAGACGCCTGCTCCCAGGGAGGGATTCAGGGCAGACTTCCTAGAGGAGGCAGTTTTTGAGCTGAGACCTGCAGGATGGTGGGGGAAGCAGAAGAGGAACGTGTTCGGGCAACAGGCACAGCCTGTGCAAAGGCCCAGAGCTGAGGGTGCAGCCGTGCCTGGTGGGAGAGGTGCCAGGTGTGGCTGGTGCAGGCCCTGGAGCTGGGTGTGAGGCAGAGGGTGGGAGGGCCTGGGGCTGTCGGGGCAGCCACGCAGGGCAGCGCATTTGCAACAGCGGGGAGGCTGCGCTGGACCTGAGGGGCTCTGGGAGGCTCAAGAAGGAGGACAGGGCCTGGTCAGGTGTGAAGAAGGGTAAGACATGGGAGCTAGCATGTGCTCTCACTGAGGCACGGGGACACACACACACACACACACACACACACACACACACGACCACACTCAGAGGACGCGCCTTCACCTCCAGCCCACTTTAAATACTCCAGAGGTCCAGCCCCTCCCCAGTCCGCTGACCTCAGTCCTGGGAGAGAAGCTGCAGGTTTTCATTCTGTCCACGAGGTGGGTAGGGCTGGGGCCTCAGCAGAGAGACGCAACCAAAGCCCCGAGGCCTCGCCCTCTCACCCTCCCCTTGAGCTCCTGGGTCCCTGTGCAGACCAGGGACCAGGATCTCCCAGGAGAGGGGTTTCCCCAGATGAGGATGAGAGAGTGGAAGCAGGAATGAGGGGGGGGGGGGGGGCCGGAGAGGCCTGTGCAGTCCCTGCCCTGTCCCTCGCCTGCCCAGTGATGGCAGAAGTTGTAAAGGGGCAGCCCACGAACTGGAGTCACTCCACAAGTGTGTTTATCAAGGGAGTTTTCCGAAAAACAAACTAAAGCTACCTTCAAACATTTGGGGAAACTCACAAAATCTGGATTTCCCCCTCATCTCATCTTGAAAAAGGAATCCAGCTGGCCTGCAATCCCAGCTGGCAACCCCCCTTTTCAGACAGACACGCGCTCGCCAGGCCACCTCAGTCCCCACGAGGCCCTGTGGTCTCAGCGGTGCTGCCGTTGACAGTAGTTGTCATTTATCTTCACACTCGCACTGTTGTTTTTTCCTAACTCAGAGAACCATTTCCCTGTACATATATTTTTACCAAAGCAGGCAATGAAAAAGAAACCAAAAAATACACCCTGCCGGGCACGGTGGCTCACACCTGTAATCCTAGCACTTTGGGAGGCTGAGGCAGGTGTATCACCTGAGGTCAGAAGTTCGAGACCAGCCTGGCCAACACGGAGAAACCGCCTCTCTACTAAAAATATGAAAATGTGCTGGGCGTGATGTCACATGCCTGTAATCCCAGCTACTTGGGAGGCTGAGATGGGAGAATCGCTTGAACTTGGGAGGTGGAGGTTGCAGTAAGCAGAGATTGAGCCATTGCAACAGCCTGGGCAAGCGAAACTATGTCTTTAAAAAAAAAAAAAAAGTAAACTCAGGGGACCACAAGGTTTTGCACTGTGGCAGTGAAGACCCCTCCTCCAGCAGCTCTGTATCAAAACAGCCTGGCTGAAGACTGGATAATCCCATGTGTAAATACACACACCACCCACAGACGGCGCTAGAGCCATAAAGAAAAGGAAAGCTCAACCCAGCTGCGTCAGGGGAGAGGGCCATCACGAAACTGGGACTCAGGAAAGACCTTTCTGAGCAGGTGGCGCTCGAGATGAGACTTGAACGAAGTTGTGTGGGAGCCATGCAGATGTGTGGGGAACAGCATCCCCAGGCGAAGGAACAGAAACCACAAAGGCTACAAAGAGAGAGTGTGCCTGGCCTGTTCAAGGCGCAGCAGGGAGGCAGGTGGGAGGAGGGGAGGCCAGGGCTACAGGGTGAGGATAGAGGAGAGCTTCGGGTGCGACCTGGTGAGGCCAGGGCCAGGTGTAGGAGGCGGCACCTCCCGGTTTGGGCTGCCTGAATCTGCAGCTCCTTCACATCTGTGTCCTTGCCATCCAACTTGTCCATTCCCTTTCTATTTCAGGGGCTGCAGATGGCGGTGAAAAGGCCCACAGCTGCCAAGCCAGGTGGCAGGTGCTCCAGCCCAGGCTTCAGGCCCTAAAGACACAGTTACTGATTTACAGGTATGGATTTACGTCTGATTCCCCCTGAGCTGATTCCCCCATGCCTGCCGTACCACAGAGCCTAGCCAGACCCAGCTGTCCCCCAAGCCTGCCTCTCCCAGCGCTTCAGCTTTCTCAGTGGCTTCTTTGTCTGCACAGGGACCCAGGAGCCAGGAGACCCGGGAGAACCCCTACTGTGAACTTGCTGGGCCATTTCGGCTGCCCCTCTCTGGACCTCAGTCCCCTCATACAATGGCAGGGTGGACCAGACCAACATCACCCACAGTAATTATAATTGTAATTGGTGGACCAGCCAATTACAGCCCTTGACACTGTTTGCATCACCTCAGGGTGAAACAAAAAGAATGGGGACTGTCCCCGTGCACAGGGCTGTGGCTGAGAATGCAGGCTCTGGGGGCCAGCCCTGCCCTGACCCCAACACAGGCCTCTGGGCAAATGACTCGGGCTCTCCAGGTCTCAGTTTTCTCATCTGTCCAATGGAGCATGTAAAGTGCCAGGCTCCTAGAGTGATTGTGAGCATTCAATGAGCGGAGACACACTGAGTCTACACACGTCATTTGCACACACACGTCATAATGTCATAATTGTACCCACGTGCCTGTATGTGTCAGCAAATGGCTGCCCTTTATCCTAGAACTACATGGTTCTAATTTCTTGGACAGGTTGAAATGTCTTTTTTTTTTTTTAATTAAATGCTGGTGGGTTAACGGCACCACTAAAAATCAGGGAGCCATTCCTAACACTGCTATATTGCCCCCCCACACACACACCCATGATTCCCCATCCCCACCGCTGCCCTAGTCAAATCTCCCAGCAGAGCCAGTGAACTTCATCTCCAAAAGCTACCCAAATTCTCATCACCCCCCTGGGCCGCCACCATTCTCAGTGACACCTGGCAGCCTCCTGCTGGGTCCCCTTTCCTCCCTCTCCATCCCTGCCCACCCCTACAGTCCACCCCCCATCCAGCAGCCAGAGGGGCTTTAAAACTAAGTCAGATCATGTCTTACCCCAGTGCAAACCCCTGATGTCACCTGATCTTCCTCAGCACAATTTCCAAAGCCTTCCCTGGCCTCCAGCTCCCTGAGTTCTGCTGCTGCCCCCATCTCTGCCCTCCTCTCCGCTGTCCCTCCTTGGCTCTTTATGCTGCAGCCACACTGGTCCTCTCGCCGAGCTTCCTCCCACCTCTGGGCCTTTGCACCTGCTGTTTCCCCTGCGTAGAGTCTTGGGTGGTGGGCACTTTGCAGGTAGGTCTTGGCTCTGAAGCCAGACCCCCAGAGTGTGACCCTGCCTTGTTGGTCTGCGGAAGAAAGCCCCCCAGCTGCTGTCACCCCGCCATGAATCTCTGTCATTGTATTTATCACTCTCTGACATAACCTGATTCAGCCTCCTCCACTGGAGTGTCAGCACGTGAATTTGGGGACTTCATCTGTCCGGTTCCCTCTTGTATCCCAGAGCCCGGAATAGTGCCCAGCACGGCTGAAGGAAGGAACATTCTGTTGTACAGGTTTTAACATACATTTACAAGATCGGATAAAGGGTTAGGTCCCAAGTTGGTCTCCCAAACATTCTGTTTTTCTGTTCTGTAAAATTCCAAAGTCTGGAAGCCACAGGACAAGATGGCCTTGTTACATACAGTGAACTCCAAGTTTCTCTTCAAAGAATCAATATAGCAGTCTGCTCAGGTTGCTTACTCTTTAATTCCCCATTTTAAAGTTTAATGTCCTTGTAGTTTCAGTAACAACCTTTTCCATCAGTTCTAATCAGTAGTTCACATCTGTTCCCCCAGTCCCTTGCTCAGTCCTGACTCATCCTGGTTACCTGCTCCAGTCACCTGCTCTCACCTGCCGGTAACCATCCTTCCCATCAAACTACCCAGCCCGCCACTCTGGCTCATACTCCTGCTCCCTTTAAAATAGCCAATCAGAATTAGACTAGACTGTGCGGTCTAACCCTAGCCAATAAGGGAATGACAGCAGTAGGGGACTACCGTCAGGCATAAATATCCCTTCCCCTCCCTTGTCCAGGCGTGTGCTCACCATTGTTCCATCTGTGAGCTGCACCCTTCCATAGCGGTAAATTGCCTTGCTGAGGAAATTTGTATTTGAGTGCTATTTCTTTTGTGGCACCGAAAATGTTACTTATAACAGCCTCTGGAGTCTTGCTCTGAAACTTCCTTTCTGAATGCCCTGCAAGGTCTCATCTCCAGCCAGGGTCTCCTTTGAAAGTTCATGAGCCAGGTCAGATGAACACCTGGGGCCCTGGTGCACGGGGTCTTTTCCTGCAGTCTTTGCTTTGGGCATCTCAAATCGCTTCCCCCACCCACAGAGTCCTCACGGTTCCCTTGGCCACTGCTCACGGCTGACACAGGTCAAAGTGCAGGGTCCCAGAAGGAGGGAGGGGGCTACACAGCCTCACCTGAGCAGGAAGTTGTAGGAGAAGTCGAAGAGACCCATCTCGTGCCAGCCACTGCCTGCCTCCGTAGCGTCGTCCAACAGTACCGTGCAGAGGTTGGCATACATGGCTTCCGTGAGTGCCTGCAGCTCTCTGTGGAGGAGAGTCCTGACACAGGAAAAAAAAAAAACATGAACATTCAGCTTCCAAAGGGAAATATACACCTGCAGGCATTTCCCTCCCCTAACCTCAGGGTCCCAGAGCTGTTTGAGTTCTCAAGACGAAATGTTTTTACTGGACACTTGCTTTGCAGCCAGGCGTGACTTGGGCCACATGGGTAGCATTGAGTTGCCCACCCTGGCCCACCCCCAGATGCCATCTCCAGCCACTCACGGTTTCATCCTGGCCTTTTCATCACTGGGGCTGTAATGTGGAAGCTGCACATCAAAAATCCTCTCCATGAGGAAGACGGCATAGGCATGGAAGTCGAACCTGGTGCGAGGCTCCCACACCACCGCGTCATAGGAATGTGGGTCCAGGAGGATGGTGACATACCTGCCCCCAACCAGTATCTGTGGGAAGTTGGCAGGGATAGAATGAGGAGTGTCCCTGTGAATGGCAGCTGCTCTCAATGGTCAGGGGCTTACCACGTGCCAGGCACTGCCCCACTCAGCAGTAACAGACTATGTTCTCTTATCTATAACTCACCACCACCCTGTGAGGTAAGGACCATCACTCATCTATTCATTGCTGAAAAAAATAAGACTTAGAAAACAGATGAAATGTGCCCAAGATCTCATAACTGAGAAGTGACAGTGTTGGGACTGGAATTTGGGAATATGGTGCTTTTTAAAATCAAAGGCTGTGTTCTTCACCACCTCACTCTTAAGCACCTGCCATGACGATCTTGGCTATTGCCATATCTCCAGCAGCCAGGAGAGAAGGCAGCAGATGGATCCTGTGCACATCACGGATTGATGAACAGATGAAAGAATGGATGGATGGAAGGAAGGATAGATGGATAAGTGGGTGGATGGATGGAAGGAAGAAAGGAAGGAAGGATGAATAGATGGATGGATGAATGTATGGATGGATGGATCGATGGTTGGATGAATGGATGGAAGGATGCTGTTGGGTAAATTCCAGTAGGTGGATTGTAGAAGAGTAAATGGGAAAATGGATGGATAGGTGGATGGGTAAATGAATGGAAGGAAGGAAGGAAGGAGGGAGGGAGGGAGGGAGGGAGGGAGGGAGGGAGGGAGGGGAGGAAGGAAGGAAACTGCTGGGTATTACTTGTGGATAGAATGTCAGATAGGTGGATAAATGGAAGGATAAATCAATGAATCTATGTTGGATGGAAAGATGGATGGAAGGGCAGCTGGAGGTTCATTGGAAACCAAAACAAATAAATGTTGGGTACATGAATGAGAGAATGCTAGGTAGCTACTGGGTAAAGTGAAGGATGAATGTTGATTGGATGGAAGTTGGAAGGATACATGGAAGGTGGGTGAGTGGGTAGTGGTCATTTGAATAGATGTAAGGATGTATGGATGAGATATAAATAGATGCATATCCAGTGGAGAGACATGGAATACTGAATATAGCTGAGTGTTGGTTGGGTAGTGGCAGATGAATAGAAACATGCGTAGATAAATAGAAAAGTGAAAGTTAGTGGAAACTGACTAGCTATCCCTCAGTATCCATGGAGGATTGGTTCCAGGACTTTCTGCAGATACCAAAATCTATGGATGCTCAAGTCCCATATAACTAACATGCATCCTTCCTTATACTTTAATTCATCTCTAGATTACTTATACTACCTAACACAATGTAAATGCTATATAAATAGTTGTTATATTATATTTTTAGGAAAGAATTACAAGAAAAAAGTCTCTAAAAGTTTAATACCAATGCATTTTCCCCCAAATATTTTCAATTCATGGCTGGCTGAATCCAGAGGTATGGAACCCATGGACAAAGAGGGCCAGCTATATACGGATGAAAGTTGGATGGATGTTGGATTCATGAGTGGAAGAACGCTAGGTAGATCTGGGTGGACAGATGAAGGGATAGAAGATGGATAAATGAATTGACAGATGTTGGGTGAATCTATAGAAAGACTGATGGGTGGATAGATG
This sequence comes from Saimiri boliviensis, assembly GCF_048565385.1. Lineage (NCBI taxonomy): Eukaryota > Metazoa > Chordata > Mammalia > Primates > Cebidae > Saimiri > Saimiri boliviensis. The sequence goes on from NC_133457.1 coordinate 113,016,065, forward strand.
GAGGTTGACAAATAAATGCTGGGTGGATATAAGAATGGAAGGATGCTGGGTAGACGCTAGGTGGACAGGCAGAAGAATAGAATGGGAAGATGGATGTTGAACAGATGGAAATAGAATGGATGGATGAAGGTCAGCTGCATGGATATACAAGTACTGGATAGAGACTGAGTGACTGCATAACTCCACGCCGGGAAGAGCGAGAGGGAGACTGAAGGGATGATGTTAGGTCAGTGTTGGGTGTACAGCTGGACACGCAGCTGGAGAGAAAATTGGCTCGACCACCAGGATGGATGATGGATGCGGGGAGTTAGCATAGGGACAGACGTTGAAGGAATCAGCAGAAACCAGATATGAGGCCCCGCCGCTCATCTCCAGCCCTCCCGAGGCACAGGAGGCACTTACAGTAAAGATGTCACCATGCTTCTCCTTCATCCTCGTGAGGAAGCCGGCAGCATCTTTTCCAAAGTCCAAGGCATAGCCCAACCAGGGGATGCTGCCCAGGTCCAGGGGAGGCTCGCCGGGTCGCCTACAGAAGCCATGACACTTGTCACCATTTGGTAAGACAAGAAAGGAGATAAAGAGTGTAGGTTGTAAGGTGTGATTTTGAATGGAGCAGCTGGGGACATCATTTGGCTCAGGTTTTACAGGATCTTTTTGGCTGTGGTGCACAGAATGGACTGTGGTGGGTGGGAGCAGAGGCTGGGGGGGGCCAGGTCATGTCTGGTACATGGCATGGGCTCTGGTAGAGGTGGTCATCTCTCTGCAGGTATAAGGACAGAATTGTCTGTGTGAGCCAACCTGGCCAACCTGGACCAGGGTTTGGGTCACCCCACACTCCCTGTTTTGCCCACAGAGAAAGGATGAGACTGGAGGGCACAGTTGGGTGGCAGAAGGCAGTGAAGGCGCCAGCTTCATCACCGCCCCCGACCACCCTCTAGGCTCAGAAGCTGAGGTCCCTCAGGTGGCAAGAGGCCAGGCCATATCCTGTGGAGATGTCCCCAGAGCACAAGCTAGGTCAGCACAGGGGGTGAGCCGGGTATGTATGTAATCATCAAGGTCAGGGTCATCTGTGAAAGCAGAGGAACTCCTTTGAGAACATAAGAACAGTATTTCCAGCTCACTGAGGTAGGCAGAACCCACAGTGAACCACACCCTTGTATAATCCCTTCCACTGAGTAGGGGATAGATGGTCCAGTTCACATTAAGAAAAAAGTATTCTCCTTAGTGGGCCTGACCTAACAGGTGGCAGGGGGCAGGGCCTAAGAGAGACAAGGTTCTTCCTGGCAAAAGAGATTCAAAGTACGAGAGGGACTGGACGTATGGGAGAATCTCTCTCTCTACTGGCTTTGAAGGTGGAAGGGGCAATGTGGCAAGGAATCCAGGCAGCCTCTAGAGCTATGAGGGGACCCTGGCTGATGGCAGGCAAGGAGATGGGGACCTCAGGACCTCAGTCCTGCAACTGCAGGCAAATGCATTCAGCCAGATTCCTCCCGAAAACTTTCTGGCAGGAAGACAGCCTGGAAAACACCTTGATTTCAGCCTTGTAAGTTTCTTTCTCTCTCTCTTTCCTTCTTTTCTTCCCTTCTTTGTTGCCCAGGCTGGAGTGTGTGGGGCCATCTTAGCTCACTACAACCTCCGCCTTCTGGGTTCACTCCTGCCTCAGCCTCCTGAGTAGCTGGGAATTTGGGCATGCACCACCATGCCCAGCTAAAAATTTTTTTAAAAAAATATTTAGTGGAGACAGGGTTTCGCCATGTTGGCCAGGCTGATCTTTTTTTTTTCTGAGACGGAGTTTCGCTCTTGTTACCCAGGCTGGAGTGCAATGGCGCGATCTCGGCTCACCGCAACCTTCGCCTCCTGGGTTCAGGCAATTCTCCTGCCTCAGCCTCCTGAGTAGCTGGGATTACAGGCATGCGCCACCATGCCCAGCTAATTTTTTGTATTTTTAGTAGAGACGGGGTTTCACCATGTTGACCAGGTTGGTCTCGATCTCTCGACCTTGTGATCCACCCGCCTCGGCCTCCCAAAGTGCTGGGATTACAGGCTTGAGCCACCGCGCCCGGCTGGCCAGGCTGATCTTGAACTCCTGGGCTCAAGTGATCCACCTGCCTTGGCCTCCCAAAGTGCCAGGATTACAGGCTTGAGCCACCGTACCCAGCCTCAGCCTTGTAAGTTTCTAACCAAAGAACCCTGTCACCCAGTGCTGGTCTTCTGATCCACCGAACTGAGAGCTAATAAGTAGGGGCTGTTTGAGGCTGCTTCATGTATGATATCTTGTTATGCAGCAATGAACAACAAACGCATGCAAACTCCCAGCCAGCTCTGCCCTGAGATAAGCCTCACCTCACACTCATCTGCCACCCTCTGCGGGAGGGGCTGTCAGCTAATGAGAGCTGCAGTCGGGATCATGAAATAAGCCTCACAATATTCTAGGGCTGGTGATTACAGTGGGCCTTTTAGAGGTCCCCAGACCCAGGTTAGGATCTCTGTCAGAGCTGCAGGGATGCAGAAAGCTCCCAGATACACCTCTGCTAAGTGAATGAATAAATGATAAATGAATGCCTGAGTCACCATATTTCTTCTTCTCACTACGGATTCATTCGCTGACTCACCAAACATTAACTACGAAGCAGGAACTGTTCTGGGTATTGGAGAGATAGCAGGGAACAGGGCAGACAGGATCCCTGACCTCATGGGGCTTAGCTACTAATAAGGGAAGACAGACAAAAAATTTAAAAAGCAAGATCATGTCAGAGAGTGAGAACTGTGATAAAGAAAAAAAAAAGAGAGATACAGCCCAACAATGGGAACACAAATAACCTAGTTTTAAAATGCACAAGGAATGTGAATGGGCAGTTCTCCAAAGAATATATACAAATGGCCAATAGGGCCAGACATGGTGGCTCATGCCTGTAGTCTCAACATTTTGGGAGGCCGAGGCAGGAGGATTGCTTGACACCAGGAGTTCAAGACCAACATAGTGAGATTCTGTCTCTACCAAAAAAAAATTTTTTTTTATTTAGCTGGGTATGGTGGCACCCACTTATAGTCCTAGCTACATGGAAGGCTGAGGTGGGAAGATTGCTTGAGCCCAGGACTTGGAGGCTGCAGTGAGCCATGATCGCACCACTGCATTCCAGCCTGAGCAACAGAGCAACACCCTCTCTCTTTAAAAAAAAAAAAAAAAAGCAGGGGGCAGGGGGGCCAGGCTTGGCATGGTGGCTGATGCCTGTAATCCCAGTAGTTTGGGAGACTGAGGTGGGTGAATCACCTGAGGTCAGGAGTTTGAGACCAGCCTGGCCAACATGGTGAAACCCTGTCTTCTACCAAAAATACAAAAATTAGCAGGGTGTGGTGTGGGCGCCTGTAATCTCAGCTACTAAGGAGGCTAAGGAAGGAGAATCACTTGAACCGGGGAGGTGGAGGCTGCAGTGATCCACTGCCTTCCAGCCTCCACTACTGCCTTCCAGCCTGGGCAACAGAGCAAGACTCCATCTCAAAAAAAAAAAAAAAGGTGGGGGGGTGAGGGTACCAATAAGCACAGGCAAAGATGCTCAATACTATCAGTCATGGGGGAAATGCTAATCAAAACCACAATGAGGTATACAAAAGGAAAATAAATGTCAGAACCCCAGTTCACTATGCCAAAAGGAACAAATTAAGCTGAAACTGAGTCATGCAAGAAACTGCCTTTCCTTTTGCTCCTAAGCAGAGAGCTACAGATAAAAGGTTTAATATCTCCATGGGCAGCTACACACCTTATCTTACATAAAGTGCCCATTTACTGAGCATGAGATGAATGCATCGTTGACTATTGTCCCATCTGCTCTTTTTCTCTTGGAACATGTGATTGATCATACCCTTCCTCTTTCCCCTCCAGCCCACTTTTCTCCCTTTGAATACTGAAACCCTCAAAGTCATCTTTGAAGAAAGGCACAGACCACGCTGTTTCTGAGATTCTGTGGTTTTTCTTCTCCCTGGCATTGCCCTTAACATTGGTAAAATAAACATCTAAATTGACTGAGACCTAGCTTAGATGTTTTTTAGTTTACAAATTGGCAACCATGAAGGGACTCCTGGTCTTTGACAAATCTCCTGTTGGTGCTCGATAACAGCCTAGTATCTGCCTTTATTGCTCAAACCAGTAGTACAATTTGGTGAGGGCTGGGGGCTTCCTGCTGCAGAGAATCCCTGATCTCTGAAAATTTGAGATCTAAGAGAGCTGAAATCTGAGAGCTAAGTTTTATTTCGCTGAAAAACTCCTTTTCTGGAGTTTTACTTGCTTCCATCAAGGAAGGCAAGTTTTCCTGCTTCCATGATGATGGAGAGCAGGTAAAACTCCTTTCTGGAGTTTCAACTCACTTCCAACAGGGAAGGCAAGTGTGAAGTTTTTTTTCCTGCCTCTTAGATGGTAAAGTGCAGGCCAGGCACTTAATGACACCTGTAATCCCAGCACTTTCAGAAGCCAAGGCAGGTGGATCACCTGAGGTCAGGAGTTCGAGACCAGCCTGGCCATTACGGTGAAACCTCATCTCTACTAAAAATACAAAAATTAGCCTGGCGTGGTGGTGCATGCCTGTAGTCCCAGCTACTCGGGAGGCTGAGGCAGGAAATCACTTGAACCCAGGAGGAGGAAGTTGCATGAGCCGAGATCATACCACTGTACTCCAGCCTGGACAACAGAGCAAGACTCTGTCTCAAAAAAATAAAATTTAACCTGGTGGGAAGTGGGGGTTGGACATGTCGCATTATAGCCTCCAGCACTAATATCAACACAGATCTTAAGTCTGATAAGAAACCTTTACGCTCTATTCTCTCTGAAGCCTGCTACCCAGAGGCTTCATCTGCATGGGAAAACTTTGGTCTTCACAACCTGTTACTGTAACTCAGACATTTCTTTCTATTGATAATAACTCTTTCAACCAATTGCCAATCAGAAAGTTTTAAGATCCACCCATAACCTGGAAGCACTCCCCACATCAAGTTGTCCTGTCTCTCTGGACTGGACCAACGCATGTCTTCAATGAGTTTGACCGATGTTTCATGTCTCGCTAAAATGTATAAACCAAGCTGTGCCTCGACTACCTTGAGCACATGTGCTCAGGCTCTCTTGAGGGCTGTATCACAGGCCATGGTCACTCATATTTGGCTCAGAATAAATCTCCTCAAATATTTCACAAAGTTTGACTCTCTTCATCCACAGTGTGTGTGTATGTATATATGTATGTATGTGTGTGTGTGCATGTGTGTATTTGTGTGTAGTATGTGTGTGTGTATTTATGTGTGTATGCCTTTATGGTTTCTTTTTTCTCTCCTAAGTTCTTATTTTTTGAGAAAAAAATTTTTTTCTTCCCAGTCGACTGAATTCTGTTTTCTCCATTTACTCCTGCCTGTCTCTCCTTCCTCTTGCCACACTCTGCTGCATGAGGGACCTAAAATAATTTCTAACAGCCTGGGATTCCTTAAAGAAAACAGAGAAGGCGCCAGACTCCTTCTGGGGATAAACCTCTGTTTTTCCTTATGGAACCCCGAGAGTGTAAACAGACAAGTTCCTCCTCTTAAACTGATTGTTCCTGTATTTCATTACCTGATTTTTTAAAAAACTGAAATAGTTATTACTACAGGGGCTACTCTTGTATGTCTAAGATAAGAAAGGGAGTGGTTTAAACACTTAGAGAAATGTCTTTGTAACAAAGTGCACTGTAAAAGCATTACATGGCGTAGTCTCATGAGATCTCTCTCCTTTTGGAGATCCAGGATTCAGTGTGGGCTCTGCCCAGAGCTCAGAGGTCCAGTTAAAAGACAGAGACTAAATTTAAAACTACCTATCTAAATAAAATTGGCCTCCTCATAAATTCCTACAGCAGATTCCTATAATTTTATGCTTGGCTTGTGGCTTGGCATCCATTTTTAATCTCCTTCTAACAGACCCAGCCTCTCTCTCTCTCTCTCTCTCTCTCTCTCTCTCTCTCTCCCTCTCTTTTTACTTAGAGATGTACATTTCCCTATCTGATTTTCACCCAACAGTTGTTCGTTTAGTATGCAAGTTGAGCTGACAATTGCCAGTTTTAAAAAGGGAGAGCCCGTATGGCAATGATTAGTCTTGCTGCACTTTATGCAAATAATCAAGCCAAGTGTAATAGAACTAAAACCTATTTTACAAATGAGTTGATCCTACAATGATTTGGTCTTTAATAAAATTGGGGAATAGGAGAGAGAAAAGTCATGTTTCAAAATTAACTATAATTAACTATAGTATACCTGTTACTAGATTCTAGCCTTGTCTAATGTTTTTCAATTTTTACTGTTTTTTTACATTTTGGACTGAATTCGAAAACTTCTCCTGGCTACAAGTCTCCAAAATAACGTGTTCAGTGTTTTCCCTTCTTTCTTTTCTTTCTCCTCCCTCATTTTTCCTGATGTGAAACCACTAAAAGTTAAGCTGTGCTTTTCTTAAAGCCTTATAAACTGAACTTAAACTTTGGAAGAAAATAAAAGCAATCTCTTTATACACACAAATCATTTTCATTCCTGCCTACTGATACATGGACCTGAGAGTAATATGGCCTCTATCAGTTTTCCAGGCTTGTTCTTTCTTTGTTGTTTCTCTGTTTATTTCCTTATTTTTCCTGTTTTTTTTTCTCTCTCCCTTACCCTACATTTTCTTTGTACAATGTGAGACTTCAGAACCTACTAAAAATGAGCTTTCCTAACAATATGGGACCTATTCGTCTAGAAATAAACTATCCTAGACATGAGAGATCAGACAAAACCTGAGACCAGAGACTCACTTTCTTCTAAAATGCTTTCTCAAAAAGATTTTAAATAGAAAAGGGAGGCATACACACACAGTGATTCATGCATATAATTCCAGCACTTTAGGAGGCTGAGACAGGAGGATCACTTTAGCCCAGGAGTTGAAGACCAGCCTAGGAAACACAGCGAGACCCTATCTCTACTGAAAAATTTTTTAAAATAGCCCAGCATGGTAGCACATGCCTGTAGTCCCAGCTACTAAGGAGGCTGAGGCAGGAGGATCATTTGAGTCTGGAAGGTTGAAGCTGCAGAGCAAAAACCCTATAGAAAGAAAAAAGAAAAGAAGAGACGAGAAGAAGAAAAGAGACCCAGGTAGAAAAGAAAAGAAAACTGGAGAGAAAGGAAAATAAAAACTCAGGACACGAATTTACTCCGCCATAAGGAAAAAAAATTAAGTTGAAAGTTTCCTTTTGTTCCCAAGCAGCTGGCTACAGATAAAATGTTCCATAGCTCCACAGGTAGCTAATCCATGCCCACTTTATGTAAAGTGCCGATTTACTGAGCATGAGACGAATACACCATTGACTACTGCCCTACCTGCTCCTTTTCTCTTGTAACATGTGGATTACCATATCCTCCCTCTTTCCCTTAGAGCCCACCTTTCCCCCATTAAATATTGAAACCCTCAAAGCCATCTTTGGTGAAAGGCACAGACCTCTCTCCTGGGCATGTCCTTAACCTTGGAAAAATAAACATCTAAATTGATTGAGACCTGTCTCAGACACTTTTTGGTTTATGGGTACCACTTCACCCACCAGGATGGCCATATAAAAATAAAAAATTTTTTAAAAGGAAATTAAGGCTGGGCACGGTGACTCATGCCTATAATCCCAACACTTTGGGAGGCCAAAGTGGGAGGATCACTTGAGCCGAGGAGCTCAAGACCAGGATAGGCAACGTGGTAAGATGCCTGGGCAACATGGCGAGACCCCGTCTCTACAAAAAACCACAAAAATTAGCCAGGCGTGGTGGTGTGCAACTGTAGTCCCAGCTATTCAAAAGGCTGAGGTGTGGGGATCACTTGTGCCCAGGCAGTGAAGGCTATATTGGGCTGTGACTGTGCCACTGCACTACAGCCTAAGCAAGAGAAAGAGACCCTGTCCCCACCACCAGCAAAAGGAAGAAAATAAGTGATAGAATGAGAACCTCATACATGGCTGGTGGGAATGCAAAATCACGCCGTCCGGCAGTTCCTCAAAACGTCACACATAGACTTACTATACAACCCAGCAATATACCCCAAAGATTGAAAACACTTGATCTTATGCAAATGTATACACTGTTACTCATAGTAGTGTCAGAGGCGTTTAAATCAGAGAGACTCCATCTTGAATAAGAGCTGGGTAAAATGAGGCTGTGACCTGCTGGGCTGCAATCCCAGGAAAAAGTTGTTTATTATTTTTTTTTTGAGATGGAGTTTTGCTCTTGTTGCCCAAACTGGAGTGCAATGGCACGATCTCAGCTCTCTGCAACCTCCGCCTCCTGGGTTCAAGCGATTCTCCCGACTCAACCTCCAAAGTAGCCGGGATTCCAGGCATGAGCTGCCATGCCCGGCTAATTCTGTATTTTTTTTTTTTTTTTTTTTTTTTGAGACGGAGTTTCGCTCTTGTTACCCAGGCTGGAGTGCAATGGCGCGATCTCGGCTCACCGCAACCTCCGCCTCCTGGGCTCAGGCAATTCTCCTGCCTCAGCCTCCTGAGTAGCTGGGATTACAGGCACGCGCCACCATGCCCAGCTAATTTTTTTTTGCACTTTTAGTAGAGACGGGGTTTCACCATGTTGACCAGGATGGTCTCGATCTCTCGACCTCGTGATCCACCCGCCTCGGCCTCCCAAAGTGCTGGGATTACAGGCTTGAGCCACCGCGCCCGGCTAATTCTGTATTTTTAATAGAGACAGGGTTTCATCATGTTGGTCAGGCTGGTCTCAAACTCCTGACCTGAGGTGATCCACCAGCATCGGCCTCACCAAATGCTGGGATTACAGGCTTGAGCCACTGGGTCCAGCCAGAAAGCTAGACATTCTTAATCCCAGGATGTTTACGATGAAGGGAACAGGTTAATCATGTTTACCCAACAGACCCAGGACTTAACAGATCCAGGACTCAACAGACCCAGGAAACCTCCCAATGTTCCGATATTTTATGAACAAGAGTTTTCTTAGTTTAAGAATAAGTTTTGCTTTAAAGATAATAATACAGATAATTCTTATGGAAGACAGTAGGTAACCATCCTTTGTTCACCAGCCCTTGTGGTAGAGCACATCTCCCCCAGGATTTTTATCTTATATATAAACGAGAAGAACTGTACCTAAGGCAGACACATGCCTCCTCTTGCCTTCGGGAATGCCCTGCTCTGTATATGGCACGGCCACTCTCGTTCCTGTACCTTCTTTTTTTTTTTTTTTTTTTTGAGACGGAGTTTCGCCCTTGTTACCCAGGCTGGAGTGCAATGGCGCGATCTCGGCTCACCGCAACCTCCGCCTCCTGGGCTCAGGCAATTCTCCTGCCTCAGCCTCCTGAGTAGCTGGGATTACAGGCACGTGCCACCATGCCCAGCTAATTTTTTGCACTTTTTAGAAGAGACGGGGTTTCACCATGTTGACCAGGATGGTCTCGATCTCTCGACCTCGTGATCCACCCGCCTCGGCCTCCCAAAGTGCTGGGATTACAGGCTTGAGCCACCGCGCCCGGCCCTGTACCTTCTTAATGAATTCGCCTTCACTTTACTCTGTGGACTCGCTCTAAATTCCTTCTTGCATGGGGTCCAACAACCCGCTCTCGGGGTCTGGATCAGGACCACTTTTGGGTGACAACAGCATTATTCATAATAGCGGAAAAGTGAAAACAGCCCAAGTGTTCACTGAGTGACGAATGGCTGAACAGAATGTGATGTGTGCGTGCCATGGAACGCTACTCAGCCGCAAAAAGGAACAAAGTACTGACTCACGCTACTATGTGGGTGAACCTTAAAACGCTAAGCCCAATGAAAGAAGCCAGACACAAAAGGCCACATATTGTATTAATTCATTTGTATGAACTGTCCAGAGTTGGGAAATCAATAGAGAACAGAAAGGAGATTAGCAGTTGCCCAGGGCTGGAGGAAGGAAAAACGGGGTGTGACTACTAATGGATTTTTTAAGGGGTGATGAAAATATTCTGGAATTAGATGATGGTGATGATTGCACAACCCAGTGGATATACTAAAAACCATTGAATTATACACGTTAAAAGGTTATTATTTTTTTTAAGAGACAGGGTCTTGCTCTGTTACCCAGGCTGGAGTGCAGCGTCATGATCATAGTTCACTATAACCTCAAATGCCTGGGCTCAAATGACCCTCCAGCCTCAGCTTCCCGAGTAGCTGGCCCTATAGACACATGCCATCACACCTGACTTTTTTTTTTTTTTATAGAGACAGGGTCTTGCTGTGTCACCTAGGTTGATCTTCACTCCTGGGTTCAAACACTCCCTGTCTTGGCCTCCCATAGTGCTGGGATTTACCGGCATGAGCCACTACGCCCAGCCCAAAAAGGTGAATTTAATGGGATATGAATTATATCCCACGGAAGAAAAAAGAAAGCAGGGTGGTATGAGACAGTGAGGGGGACTAGTTTACAGAAGGTGGTCAAGGAAAGCCTCCTTGGGAGATGCCACATGAACAAAGACCAGAAGGACGAGAAGGGAGTGCTCTGGGAAGAACAGAGAGAAGAGTGTTACAAGCAGAGGTGACAGCAAGTGCAAAGGCCCTGGGGTGGGAGCATGCTTGGTGAGGTTTTTTTTTTTTGAGACGGAGTTTCACTCTTGTTACCCAGGCTGGAGTGCAATGGCACGATCTCGGCTCACCGCAACCTCCGCCTCCTGGGTTCAGGCAATTCTCCTGCCTCAGCCTCCTGAGTAGCTGGGATTACAGGCACGCACCACCATGCCCAGCTAGTTTTTTGTATTTTTAGTAGAGACGGGGTTTCACCATGTTGACCAGGATGGTCTCGATCTCTCGACCTCGTGATCCACCCGCCTCGGCCTCCCAAAGTGCTGGGATTACAGGCTTGAGCCACCGCGCCCGGCTTGGTGAGGTTTTCAAGACAGCAGGAGCCCGCGTGGCTGGAGTGGAGAATGTGGGGACAAGAGGTTGGTGATGATGCTGGAGATGACCCTGTGGACGATGAGGGCCAAGGCCAAGGTGACAGTCTGGCTCCTATGCCATGTTTGACAGGCATCACTGGAGGGTTTGGAGCAAGAGCCAATAAGTGATGTGACCACACTTTTTTTTTTTTTGAGACAGAGCCTCACTCTGTCACCCAGGCTGGAGTGCAGTGGCGTGATCTTGGCTCACTGCAACCTCCGCCTCCCAGGTTCAAGCAATTCTCCTGCCTCAGCCTCCTAAGTAGCTGGGATTACAGGCGCATGCCACCTCGCTTGGCTAATTTTTGTATTATTAGTAGAGACAGAATTTCACCATGTTGGTCAGGCTGGTCTCGAACTCCTGACCTCATGATCCACCCACCTTGGCTTCCCGAAGTGCTGGGATTACAGGTGTGAGCCACCGCGCCCGACCATGACCATGCTTTTAAAGGGTCAGAGAGAGACAAGAGGAAGGAAGGAGATGTGTGAGGGAACCACTGTGACCCCCTCAGGAACACAATGTGTGGAAGCAAAGGCCGTGGTCCCCGGAGAGCCAGGCCTAACATCGGAGTCTCCCATTTCCAGAAGGGGCTTTTGTTCCACCCTGGCAGTTCAGGGAAGCAGCCACTTCTCTTCATCCTTTCCCTTCCCTCTCTACCTCCCTCTGCCCCTGTTTCCTGCTCCCTCTCTCCCTCTATCTGGCTGCCCCCAATATAACCCGAAGGGTGGGACAAGTGGTGGACAGGCGTAAATGGCCAGATCTGAGGGCCGATGCTGGGAAAGATGGGAACAGAACCAAAGACGAAATCTGAGGTCCTAGGAAGTGACTCTCCCAGCCATTCCCTCCTCTCTCCAGCCCATTCCGGCTTCTCTAGTTGAAGAGCGGACGTGCAGATTTGAGCTCTGTGAGTCCAAGAAGGTGCAGGCCCTTTCCTTTTCCCTCATCTTTTTGTGAGCCCCTGGGCTAAGGCAACTTCTCCTGAAGCCTCCACATGTCACCTGCCCGAGTAGCCTTGGAATAACCGGTGCATGCCTGTCCCCTTCCAGCCCAGGCCAGAGCCCAGGGAGGCTAGCGCTGAGCAGTGATTTTTCCATAAGAGGCAGGAGGATGTGGTCATTATGAGCCCAGACTTTAGCACCACACCTCCTGGCTTCAAATCCCAGCCACGCTTCTTGCTGGCCATGTGACTTAGCTTCTCCGTGCCTCTCTTTCCTCATCTTTAAACGGGAGCAACAATGCTACTGACTGCATCGGGCTGTGCGGAGGATGAGGGGAGTTACAGGCACCTGGTGGCTGAGGGGCAGTGAGAAGCAGGACCAGTAAGATGCATGGGCACCATTTCCCTAGTGCCAACTACACATCAGGTGAGATACTTGGCATTTTCCAAATGTTTCCTTGCTTGGTAATAATGGCTAACATTTAATGAGCCCTGATGGTGAGGGAGACACCACACTGAGGATTTTATCCCATTAACTCAATGAATTATCTCCCTAACCTATGAGGAAGGAATTATTACTGCCAGGCCCATTTTACAGAGGAGGAAACTGAGGTGCAGAAGGCTAAGTCACACGCCAGAGGGCCCAGCACAGAGGACCTGGGTTTCTCTCCCTCCCTCCCTCCTTCCTTCCCTCCTTCCCTTCCTCCCTCCCTTCTTTTTTTTTTTTTTTTTTTTTGACCAAGTCTGCCTCTGTAGCCCAGGCTGGAGTGCAGTGGCCCAATCTCAGCTCACTGCAACCTCCGCCTCCCGGGTTCAAGCAATTCTCCTGCCTCAGCCTCCCAAGTAGCTGGGATTACAGGTACATGCCACTGTACCTGGCTAATTTTTTGTATTTTTTAGTAGAGATGGGGTTTCACCGTGTTGGCCGGGCTGGTCTTGAACTCCGGACCTCAGGTAATTTGCCCGCCTCAGCCTCCCAGAGTGCTAGGATTACAAACGTGAGCCACCATGCCTGGCCTAGAGGATGTGGGTTTCTAATCCAGGCAGGTCTTGCTGCAGTGCCCACCCTCTTGACACTACCCTGGCCTCCAGTCACCCTAAGTGGACATTTTCACCCCGATTTTGCAGGGAAATTTCAGAGATCTACCCAAAGGCAGACCCAACATTTTCTCCTGAAACATCTTTGCAGGTGGGAGCAGGCTTCCTTTCCCTGCCTTTCCCCTGGCTGCAGCCAGAACTCCCCAGCGAGCCAGGTGTTATTCCTAGCAGCTTTCCTCTTTCCCCACAAAAGTCTCAAGGAGGCGCAGACAAAGGCAGGAAGCCAGGAGCCCAGGCCCCTGACCCCTGATGCTGGCTCCTCCAGCGTTAGGCCATCAATCCGACTCAGGCTGTGGCCACATTCCAGGGTGACTCAACCTGTGGCCAGCCGGGACGAAGGAGGCTGTTTTGGGGCCTGCGGGCTCCAGCCTCACCCACGGACACTCTCACTTTTTTAAGGCACTACCAGGCCCTGGTGGGCAGGGCAATGGGCCCTGACTTTTCCATCCCCGGCTCCTGCCCACACCGCCCGTTTCCTGCCCACCCTGGGTCAGATGCCAAGGCATCTTTTCTGATTCCCTGCTGGAGCCCATCATGTGGGTTCCTCTAAAAACTGCCTAGTCCCCACTCACTGACCGCACCGCCACCTCTGCCGCCCGCCCTGGATCTCTCTCCCACTTGACCCTTTGTGAACCAGGGAAAGGAGTCAAGGATAGAATGTCACCTGCCTCTGTGCCCACGACGTATCACACCTTCACTAAATGGAAGCTCCATGAGGGCAGGAACGTGTTCACTCCAGCACTCAGAACAGTGCCTGGTCTGAATGAATCACGTATGTGGTAGGTGCTCAATGGACAGCACGTGCCTCCCAGAGTTGCTGAGAGGGATAGGAGCGCCAACATAGGTCAAGTGCCTGACACAGAGACCATCTTCTAGATTGCCCAGAGCAGAAGCAAGGATCGTTCAGCTGTGCAGCTTTGGGTAGACTGCCCAACCTCTCTGTTCAATCATTTCAACGCAATGCAAATCCTTAAGCTCTGGGAGGATTTGATGGGGAACAAAAGGGCGCTTAGTTGTCCAGCTGAGCTAGAGCAACCCGAAATTCTGTTTAACCTGCTGAACCCATTCTTCCCTAAGGGCTCACCCACAGGCCTCTAGGGTTTTCAGTCTGCCATTAACAGGGTTTCCATACCTGCCCCCTGCTGCTACCACTGTGCAGAAAAAGCACATGGCCTTGCCCTAGTTTTTGTTTTTTGGTTTTTGAAATAGACAAATTCACAGAATTATTTCTCAACAACAACAAAAAAAAGAGCAGACAAAGTCCAGTGGTAACTAGAGTAGCTGCACGTTGGAGAGGCAATAGGGAGGAGAGAGGACTGTGGCAAGGTTTAGAGAGGGCGCCACCACTGAGTGCCAGGAAAGAGTTGCTAGATCTTCTCATTTTTCACAAGAAGTTAGAGATCTAGATTTTTGGGTATAGAATCCCCCAATTTTCTTCCCTTGTCCCACACAGCACAAACCCAGCCATCCAGGGTGAATCTAGTCACAGACCACTGTTGGGTGACCTCTGGTTGGTGCATGTTAGAATGAGGCAGATTTATTTATGCCTAGAAATTCTGCATCCTGCAGGGGCCCAGACCAGCTGCTGGGCCACAAGGACACTCCCTGATGCCACTATTCCCTCTGGACCCCCGGAAAAGGGGCTCCCAACCAAGAGATCTCTCTCAATGCTCATTGTGGTGGTCACACAAGCCCAAAGAAAGAGATGCGGTGGTCTGGTGACGGGGTTGGGGCTTAAGAGACGACTGCCGTGGGCCATGTCAAAGTACAGATAAACTGAGGCCTGGACGCAAGAAGAATGTTTCCGATGCTCACAAGGCAAATCAATTAGCCTCAACGGGCACACAAGCGAGACTCCTAACTCTCAGCTCACCACCCTCATGTTCACCGACTGGGGCTTGACACTTCTTGCTGTAATTGCAGAAATTTGAATTTGAACTGGGAACTAGATGATATTAAGAATTATCTTTTTATATTCTCAGGCAAGAAAATGGAATTGTGGTTGCCATTTTGAAATGCATTCTAAAATATTCAAGGGTGAAATATGCCATCTCTTATTTTTTAAACAATGTTAATGACTCTCAGATCAAGGTATGGGTACATAGGGGTTCTTAAAGTACTCTTTCTCTTTTTCTGTATAGTTGAAATGTCTCCTAATTTAAACATTTTAAATTAAATTCCAGAGGTAAAACGGAGTTGCTCACTCCCAGAAGTAGTGGTTTCTTACTGGGATAAGCACGAATTTTGGAGCTACCTAGATGTGAAATATAATTTTTGTGTGATCCTGGGAAAGTCACTTCATCATTTTAAACCTCAGCTGTATAGGAGTGAATGGAAATTACCTTAGGGCTTGGTCAGGATAAAGAAATAAGACAAGGAAGCTGGAGAGCCTTGCTTATTTCATCCCAAACTAGAAGACCGTTCACACAGCATGAGGGTCACTCACTTGTTTCACTCATTTGTCCTTTAAGAATCTTTTGCTTGTAGTTGCATCTCTTATTATCTTAAGGTCACATGGTTCTAAGACTTTTGAGTGTTCGGATTACCAGTATAATGTGTGAAAAGTGAGAATTCATTCTTCCCGTGAATTACAAACTCTTGCAAGACCAGGCACAGTGGCTCACACCTGTAATTCCAGCACTTTGGGAGGCTGTGTTGGGAGAATCACCTGAGCTCAGGAGTTTAAGACCATCCTGGACCACACAGAAAGACCCCATCTCTACAAGATATTTAAAAATTAACTGGGCATGGTGGTGCACACGTGTAGTCCTAGCTACTCAGGAGACTAAGATGAGAGGATCACTTGAGACCAGGAGTTCAAGGCTCAAGTAAGCTATAATTGTACACTGCACTCCAGCCTGGGTGACAGTGTGAAACTCTCTCTCTCAAAATAAAAGCTAAACATTCTTGCAGCCCAGAATTTTAATCCAGACAGACCTGGAGCAAGTTGCTTAGCCTTTCTGAGCCTGTTTCCTCCTCTGTAAAATGGAGATAACCAGAGTGTCCCTAGCTGAGCTGGAAAGAGATTGAGATTAGGGATCTAAACTGAGGTTCCCAGGGTTCATGCACCTGCCCTCAAGCTGCCAGTGACCCTCATTCCCACACTTCTCCCCACTGCCCACTGTTGACCCTTCCAAGGAGCCCACAGGTACCTTAGAAGTCAAAGGCTTAGCGGAGCACAGTGACTTACACCTGTAATCCCAGCACTTTGGGAGGTCGAGGCAGGTGGATTACCTAAGATCAAAAGTTTGAGACCAGCCTGGCTAACATGGTGAAACCCCGTTCCTACTAAAAATACAAAAAATTAGCCGGGCATGGTGGTATGCACTTATAATCCCAGTTACTCACGAGGCTGAGGCAGGAGAATCAGTTGAACCCAGGAGGCAGAGGTTGCAGTGAGCCGAGATCTCGCCATTGCACTCCAGCTTGGGCAACAAGAGCGAAACTCCGTCTCAAAAAAAGGTTCACCCCCAAAGATAAATTTGCTCTCCAGACTGACAGTCAGCAAGAACTAGCCAAAAGAATTTAAAAACTGTCTCTGCCTCAGTTTCCCAATCTTTAAAATGGAGATTTTACTCAACTTGACCATATTTCCATAGGTTGGGAATTTTCACATGTCTAGAATGCCAGACCAGGCACGGAGATAGGCGGGGGAGCGGAGGGAGATGTGGAGGGCTGGGGGGTGATGGGGAGGAGGGGAGAAGGCCAGAAGGACACATCTGTAATCCCAGAACTTTGGGAGGCTGAGGTGGGCAAATCACTTCAAGTCAGGAGCTCAAGACCAGCCTGGCCAACACGGCGAAACCCTCCCCTATACTAACAATACAAAAGTTAGCTGGGCATGGTGGCACATGCCTGTAGTGCCAGCTACTTGGGAGGATGAGGCAGGAGGATCGCTGGAGCCTAAAAGGCAGAAGTTGCAGTGAGCGGAGATCACGCCACTGCACTCCAGCCCAAGTGAGAAGGCAGCACTCTGAAGTAGCAGAAAACACTGGAAACAACCTAAGAGTCCATCAAAAAGACAAAAGAAGCCACAACGTATTCACATGCTGGAAGACTCCAGAGAGGATCAAAAGAATGGATTTCATCTCCATGTAGCAAAAAGATCTTCTTACAGAAAAAAAGAACGATGTCAAAACTAAAATCTGGACCGGGTACCGTGGCTCACAGCTGTAATCCCAGCATTTTGGGAGTCTGAGGCGGGCAGATCACGAGGTCAAGAGATCAAGACCACCCTGGCCAATAAGGTGAAACCTTGTCTGTACTAAAAAATACAAAAATTAGCTGGGCGCGGTGGCACACCTCTGTAGTCCCAGCTACTAGGGAGGCTGAGGCAGGAAAATCGCTTGAACCCAGGAGGCAGAGGTTGCAGTGAGCCGAGATCGTGCCACTGCACTCCAGACTGGGTGACAGAACAAGTCTCCAAGAAAACAAACAAACAAACAAACAAATAAACAAAAAAACTAAACTAAAATCTGGAGTGGAAAGAACAAGCGTAATGTCTGAGAACATTTCTATACAGCATACTGAAAAAGTCTGACAACTCAGGAAAAATAATTCATTTCTTCATGGGGACATTTATTTACTGTTTTTCTTTACTTTTTTTTAAGGCAAATAATTGCATAGTTGTAAATTTCGGCTGAAAATGTGTCTGAAGGGTGAAGAAAAATACAGTGAGCTTATTGTTCGAAAAGTCAACTAACATATTGTTTAAAAATCAAAAAGTTCCCAACGTTTCCGGAATTTTCAGACACGAATGTAAACTAACTCTCTCTCTCACACGGCTCTGTATTAGCTACAAGCTCATGTCTATGGATGTAAGAGTAATTTTTAAAACGTCTGGGAGACTGAGGAGATGTGAAGACTAAAGGCAATGTGGTAACTTGGGGCCGGATCCTGGAACAAAAGAGGACAGTAATGGGCAAGTTGATAAAATCCCAATCAAGTTTGAAGTTTCGTTAAGTGTAATGGACCAGTGTTGGTTTTTTAGTGGGGACAAATGTCCCATAACGATGTACGATGTTAACCATAGGGAAAACAGGGTTAGCGAAATACAGGAATTTTGTACTATGTTTGCAACTTCCTGTAAATCCCAAACTAGTCTAAAATAAAAAGTATATGTATTTTTAAATCTGGAAGTTTCCACCCAGACTGGGCAACAGGAGAGGCCCAGAGAAGGGGAGACGACTAGACTTCAGGGGCTGGGGGAGGGCTAAGGAGCTTCCGTCTTACCTCTAACAGGGTAAATATTTGTTTTAAGTCCAACGTATTTAGCTATTCCTTGTGCTTTTCAAATTAATTTTTTAAGTATTTTATAAAAAGAAGAACTACAGCTCTCTCCTTGATTTGAGGCTGTGAGTCTTTACTTTTTCTTCTAAATCACAGCTGCTCAATGGAGCCAGAAAACCTTCAGGACCAGGAGGCTGTGACATCCGGCCCCGGCTCGCTCTGTCCAGGCTGTGGGACCTCAGGGGAAGGTAGACCCCTTCACACGTCTCAGTTTCTCCCTGACAAATGAAATTTCGGAGCCCACAGACTCCCCTCTTCTGGGAAGATGGTTCCAGGGCATGATAAGGACATCCCCCGGGGCTCTGCACTCCGCAGGCTCAACACTCCCATCTGTGTAATGGGTTGAGGAGCGAGGCTACCCCTATAGGGTGCCGAAAGCAAGGCCGGGTTTGACAGCGAGTGGGCGGGTGCCGAGTGCTGGCAGAGGCTGCAGAGTGGAGAGCGCTTCTTCCACCCGGGTCACGCCGAGGCTGTCCCCGCGCCGCTCCCCGCCCACAGACCCTCGGTCCTCACCTGAAACCCCCTCTCAGGTCCCCGCCGTCGCTAAGGGCCAGACCCGGATTTGTCCCGGTGGGCGATCCGCCCCGTGGGACGCACCGGCTCCCGCACCTCCCGCCTTGCGCGTTCTTGGCAGGGGTCACACACGGCCTGGCGCCCTCCCCCGGGTGCGGGGCCCCGGGACTCCCACCTCCGAGGGTCTCGCCCTGCTTGGGATACTGGGGCTGGACTCGGGCCAAGCCGGCCGCGGGCTCCGAAACCCCAGGGCTGCAGCCCGGGCGGGAACCGCCCCCTTTGTCCAGCGAGGCCGGGCGGAGCGGGGCACTCACCGCGTGCGGCGGCGGCTCAGCAGCAGCAGCAGCAGCAGCGCGGCCAGGAGGCCGAGGAGCGCAGCCCAGGACATCGCGGGGCTGGCGGGGCTGGCGGGGCTGGCGGGGCTGGCGGGGCTGGCGGGGCTGGCGGGGCTGGCTGCCTGGCCCACCCCCAGGTAAAGTTACCCGCCCCACCCGCCGCGCCCCTCCCACTCCGCCCACCCCGGCCAGCTTTGCTGCGGGATGGCGGGGGATGGGGCCCTCCGAGGTCCGCAGGGGTCCGCCCGCCCGGGGCTCTCTGGGAGAACCCCCCTTACCGCCCCCGCGCTCCTGCCGGGACGGAAAATGTGGGAGGGAGGGGAGGGCAGAGGGAGAGGAGTGGGGTGGAGGGGGTGTGGAGGGCTGGGGGGTGACCACGGGGAGAGGAGATAGGCGGGGGGGCGGAGGGAGATGTGGGGGGCTGGGGGGTGATGGAGGGGGCGGGGGAGAAAGACAGGATGTGCAGGAAGGAAGGGGTTGTAAGTGGGGAGGGAAGAGGGCTGGGAAAGATGGGAGGGGACTTTGAGGAAGGGAGGGGAGGGAATCTGGGAAGACCGAGGGGCCCTGGGGAAATAGTGAAGTAGGGGTTGGGAGGAAGGGGCAGTGTGGGGAGGAGAGAATGTGATAGACAGGGATGAACAGGGAGGAGTGTGGGGGTCAGGAGGGGCTTTCCCATCACATTCCACATTCCACCTAGACGGAGGGCACCCCCCCGCCCCGACCCTTCTTCGCCCCATCCCCCAGCCCAGGCGTGCTGGAGACCTGGAGCTCTCCATTCTGTGGTCTGGGTTGGGAGGGCTGCGCTGGATTATATCGCACCTTACAGTATCTTTGGTAACTACTGGGCAGGGGTGAAAGGACGCCTCAGGGAGTTCCCTCATCCTCACCTGCTTAGGGGACAGATGATGCTCGTGAAGCATGTGCCCTCTACCTGGTGCATGTTAGGGCCTCCGGATGTGGTGGCCCTTGTCACTGCTACCTGGTGCTTGGGGTGCCAGTCCCCTGTGCCCGAGCCTCTGCAAGGGACCACCCCAGGGTGCTTGTGAGAACTGGAGCTCCAGGCTAGTATACCTGGGCATCAATCCAACCTTGCTCTGCGCCCCTTCCTCTACCATCCCTATTCCCACCCTGGGAAGTCTTGGGCAGCTAGCTTAACCTCTCTGAGCCCACCTTCTTAGCAGAGTTGTGCTTACCTCTGGGGCTGTTGTGAGGAATTGACAATAAAAGGAATTGCAAACTGTTGAGTGCTTGGCACATGTCAGTTTTATGAAGCCATGGGCTGAACCTGAAGCTAAGACCCAGGAGGTCTGGTTCTAGTCCCGTATCCACCAGTTCAGTGCTGGGTGAGCTTAGGCACGTTTCATTCCATCTTCCCAGCAGAGCTCTGGAGAAGCTCTTGCTCCTCCCTGCTCTCCTGGCTTCTGTCCTTATCAGCCGGAGTCCTGACAATACCTTTCAAGAACCAGCGTGATTCGCCCTTTCTCACCTTTACCTCCCTGGCTTCATGCCCCCAACTCTCTCCCTCGCCCACTCTGCTCCAGCCACGCTGATCTCCCCATCTTTCCCTAGAGGTCCCACTGCAGGGCCTCTGTACATGCCGTTCCGTCTGCTCAGAGCATTCTTCCCTGGGAGACGTGCACAGCCCACTCTTTCCATCACGCCCCGGGTCCCTCTGCCTCTGCTCAGCTGTCACTGCAGAGAAGCCTATTTGACCACCTGGTCTAAAGCAATTGTCCCACCACGCTAGTGCTGTAACCTATTACTGATTTTTTGTTTGTTTTTTTTTGGTAGGGTGTTTTGTTTTGTTTTGTTTTTTGGCAGTACTTCACATGTCATGCTATCATCTTCAAGATTCATTTATTTGCCTGCTTAACGTCAGCCGTCAAGGCGGCCAGATGACCCCCCTGTGGCCTCAGCAGATTCCGAACAGCAAGAGGCAAAGGAGTTTCCTGAACCTCTTGTTTATTTTTCCAGCTTATCTGCCAGCGAAGCCAGCAATCCCAAAAAGGCTGCAGAATGGGCCCGGAGGATTTTCTCCAAATTTGGGGAGCTCTGCAGGGTCGTCTCCTAACAGTGGGGTTCACAGCTGGGCTTGGCCAATACTCAGCTGTGTGACCCCAGGCAGACTGCACCGTCTCTCCAAGCTGGGGCTCCTCATTGACAGAATGGGGAAAAGAGAACCCCATGGAGTTGAGGTAAGGAACAAACGACCTAGTCCATGGGACACGCCTGTGTGAGTGCCTGTCACACCATGAGCATCGGGGAAAGTTAACTGCCATTAGTACTTACACCAATTCAGCTCCTCTCCATTGTCTGTGATCAGTCTTGGTCTCGATTTTCTTATCTGAAAAATGGGAAGAACAGTTCCTTCTTCATGGGACTGCTGTGAGAACTGAATTAAATGGCAAGAGAATGAAATCAGCCAGCACAGGGTCTGGTATAAAATAGGTGCTCAATAAATATTAGCTCTTCTACTCCCCACCCCTGGCTTCAGTGCAGACCAGCATCATCTCAGTACAAATTTCTCTCCCAAGTATTCTCTTCCCTTCTCAACTCATAGACAAAATCCTCCCAGGGAGGGAGATGCAGCTGCTCACCCACCAAAGAGAGATGAATGTGAGTCTCTGGTTCTTCCTGGATTTGTTCAGGAGTTGGCAGGCGTGTAGGGTGGTGGCCAGGCCCTCTTCCCAGAGAATGACCTGCCATGGGTCTGTGCCAGTCCAGGAAATCCATCTTTGCTAGCGATTTGTCTGGAGGTGGGCACCTTCCGGACATCTGTTGGGGGCTTCTAGAAAAAAGTGTTTCCTTCTGATTTGCCTTCTCTTTTGCTTTGGGGGCCATTGTGTGAGAATGCGATTGGTGGGGGAGGTGTGGGGGTTTGTAGTGCTATGAGAGGCCAGGAAAACTGCAGACCCCAAACCAGAGCTGCAGAATCACCATCCTTGGAACCACCCACCTACAGACGTCTCGTTTAATGAGCTAACCACATGTCTGTGCTAAGACACCGTGACTCCGATTTTTCTATCACTTGCAGCCAAAGACATTCCCAACTGAGATGGCCTTCTAGGTGTGGCTGAGGGGAGGACCAAATGAGGTGATAATGCATCTGAAGCACCTCTGCAGGACTGGCCCATGTGTGAATTCAAAAATGTTGCTTTATCTTATTATTTTTACTTTTCTTACTGTGCAGGCTTTCTGTTCATCAGGCTATTAGAACATCCAACCCTCTGGCTATGGCATCTTGGAGGAACAGGCGGGCAACTCTCCCATTCCACCAAGACGCTGCTCTCTTCCCTGGCCACCGTGGGGTTGTGAGGATAATGTCAAGTCCCAACCCAATTAGAACACAGGTATTGGAAACAGATGTTTGGTCCTGCAAAGGAAAATCAGCACTGAGAGACAAAGGATCTTTTGGCAAGGCAATTTTACTTTCTGCAGAAAGGGTACTGCTCATTAGCAGGCTAGTCAGCAGAATTTTGCCTGGGAAAGGGAACTCTTCTGCCCTACACCCCTGCTTTCACTCTTCTGAGGATCTGGTCTGATTCATGTTTGCATCCTAAAGACTACAAATAAACTGTGTCAGGAAAGGAAAATAGTATGTGTATTGCCTTCTTCAAGGCTAAACATCAGTCCCAACAGAGAGGGGCAGTTTTAAATATATATTTTTTGTAACAATAGCTCTAACTGTAGTTGGTAATTTATGCCATTTGAAACACTTTTTCGTAACAATTTTATTTAATCCCCACAAAGACCCCATAAAATGGGTACTATTATTATTCCGAATTCACAGATGGTGAAAATGAGCTCCAGAAGGAGTCAGTTCACCCAAGGTCACATAATACTTCCTTTGATAAGCTAGGGCGTGGGAATTTGATGTCTTCTTAGGACAAGCTAACTTACTTGCTGGGGCTGCAAACACACCCTGGGCCTTCCTACCTCCATACCTTTGCTAGTGCTGTTGAGCTGCCTGGAAGCCTTCTCTTTCTCTTCCTTTTGGTTTTTCCAAATCTGTTATGGGTAGGTCCTCCGTGAGAGCCAAGGTGAGATGAGACATACTAAAGACTTATTGAGGAAGTGTCAGGGAGTGAAATGAAGAGGGAGCCAGAGGGGGCTGGGAGAAAGGAACAGAAAGAAGGAGGAAGAATGGGAGGAAGGGACACAGTAAAGAAGGGACCGTGGGCTGCAGTGCATTCTTAGAAAGTTCAAGGCTGGTCGGGTGTGGTGGCTCATGCCTGTAATCTAGCACTTCGGGACATTGAGGTGAGTGGATCATTTGAGGTCAGAAGTCTAAAACCAGCCTAGCCAACATGGTGAAACCCTATCTCTACTAAAAATACAAAAAATTAGCTGGATGTGATGGTGGGCGCCTGTAATCCCAGCTACTTGGGAGGCTGAGGCAGAAGAATCGCTTGAACCGGGGAGACGGAGGTTGCAGTGAGCGGAGACTGCGCCACTTCACTTCAGCCTGGGTGACAGAGTGACACTTTGTCTTGAAAAGAAAATAAAATATAAGGCTAACAGGTTGTCCTTGAGCCTCCTGAGGAGACCTGTGTCTCCCAAGAACAAGCCTGCCTCCCCTATGGCTGGGAGCAAACCCTGGGAAGCATGGCTTATCTATCAATCAGGCTCCCCCACTGGAGGTCCGAGAGGTGTGTTTTCATGACTGCTGCAGCCATGGAAGGAAGCACAGCTGCCGTCTAAAATTGGAACAATATAAGAATAAATTCTTCCACTTATAGAAGCTAAGAGAGGTTGAAAGGTGGAGGGGAAGGATAGACCCAAACTGCAACGTTTCTGGTATTTTTGTGCTGCTAAAGAGAGAGTGGTAAACTCAAGTCTTCAAGCAAGTATTGCAAATGAATGAAGTGAGCCAGTCACATCAGGAAGGCAACAGGGAAGAATGGCAACATTTGAAAACTGGAGAGGGCTGCCCCATCCAAAAGGAAGCAGCTTCCATCAGTTCCAGCCAGCTAAAGCCATGTAGAAATACATGCCCAGTGCGGCCAGATCTCCAGATTCAGGAGAAGCCAGAAATAATGGCTCAGATTATTTTAAAATACTGCATAGACCAACAACACACCCATGTCCCCTGATTTTTAGCCCTGGAGTCTAGTTGTGCCAAGGGCAAGTGGTTTAAACATTTGGGGTATGCAAAATAGGTTTGGAGTTTGGATGTTGAACAAAAGTGCTCTGTAGAATTAAGGAAGGACAACAGAGTTTTAGGGGAAGCCTGAAAGAGGACGCAAAGACAAGGCTGACTTGAGGGCAGATCGGGGGCCTGTTTACAAAATCAGCCAGTGTGACGTCCCCGTGGAATTAGGAGCCGATAAATTGATAAAGGACCATTTCTATTGGTAATGTGTCATAGTGAGTGTTTAGTTGTTTGCTGTCTTAGGCTGTGGGATAACCATACACTCATATACATACACACACATGTACACTACTCTCACACACACACGTTGCTCCATTTACCCCCAAAATATTCAGGAACAATCTGCTACACATGTCAGATGACCAGCACATCCTGGTTTGCCCAGACTTTCCCGGTTTTAGCACTGGGAAACCCCTTAGTCCTGGGTAAACCAGGAAGGTTGGTCATGCTATCACCACATCCCAGCATAGTGTGTGAGTGGCCAGAGATTGGGTCAGAGCTGTGGCAGCCACCTTGGAGCCTGAGGAGAGTCTTTGCTAAGTCACACAGTTAATTAGCCACCCCTGGAACTGCGCTGCAGTAGATTAGATCATAGTCTCCAATTCTTACCCACTCCCTGTATCAGAATTAGACATTCACGCCCTTGGCTGCAGGGCTGTGGGGCCTCCCACTATGAGCAGAGAATAATATCTCTTTGACCCGGTGATGGTGGACTTGGGTCTGTGACTCGATTTGACCAGTGGAGGATGAAGAAATGACCAGTTACCAGTTCTGAGTAGAGGTTTCATGAGGAATCACAGATTTCCACTTGACCTTGGTTTTTGCCTTGATCCATGACCCACAGAGCAAACCTGAGCTCAATCTGCAGCCTGAAGCAGAGAACCCCTAGCTGACCTGCAGAGGTCCGAGGAAGAAAGTGTACATGTGTTGTTACAGGTCATGGAGATTTTGGGACCTTCTTTTTTTTTTTTTTTTTTTTTTTTGAAGCAGAGTTTCGCTCTTGTTACCTAGGCTGGAGTGCAATGGCGCAATCTCAGCTTACCGCAACCTCTGCCTCTTGGGTTCAAGTAATTCTGCCTCAGCCTCCCGAGTAACCGGAACTACAAGCACACGCCACCACGCCCAGCTAATTTTGTATTTTTAGTAGAGATGGGGTTTCACCTTGTTGACCAGGATGATCTCGATCTCTTGACCTTGTGAGGGATCTTCTTAAGCAGCAAGAATTGACTAAGGTATACTTTATCTCTGGAATTCTTGGAATCCTTTTGGTTGAATAGTCTTTGTACCGGTTAAATAAGAATAGGCTGCTTTCTACTCTTGGAGCCTTGGTATTCTCATCTATATAGGAGGAGGATGATGACAGCCCCCCGCCCCCACCATGGTGGTTGGATGAATTCAAGAATATCTTGTATCTAGTGCATGCAGTAGACACTTAATAAAAGAGATGAAGCAAGGCTGGGTGCAGTGACTCATGCCTGTAATCCCAGCACTTTGGGAGGCTGAGGTGGGCAGATCACCTGAAGTCAGGAGTTCGAGACCAGCCTGGCCAACGTGGCAAAACCCTGTCTCTACTAAATATACAAAAATTATTCAGGCATGGTGGCGCACACCTGTAATCCCACTTACTCAGGGGGCTGAGGTGGGAGGATTGGTTGAACCCGGGAGGCAGAGGTTGCAGTGAGCCAAGATTATGCCACTGCACGCTAGCCTGGGCAACCAAGTGAGACCCTGTATCACAACGACCACCACAAAAACGAAAGAGTAAAGCACAATTGTTCCAGCACACAGCGCCAAGTATTTCTTTGCCAGCACTGTGCTGGCCTCTTTATCAAGAAATTAACAGAAGAAAGGAAAGACAGAAAACATTTTCACTTGGTTTTTTTTTTCATACGGGAAGAGAAAGCATGTCTGGATCAGAGGCAAAGGGTTGGAAGAAATGACCTCTTTTCTGCCATCCAGGCCTTGCTGCTGACTGTCTCTAAGAACGGGCACGTGCTGGGGCATTTGGAGATCTGAAGGTCTCTAAAGTGAGAGGATGCCAGCTGCACTGGAGCCATCCTCCAGCATCCTTCCCCAGGAGAGCCAGGATTATGTAGGGAAGGTCCTTGGCCGACAGGCCAGAGGTGGGGGCCGTTACCCAGATGCGAACAGCGCTGGGCTAGGCAGGCTCTGGTTCAGTGTTTCCAGCCTGATTCCACCTGGACATCATCTCAGCCTGGAGAGGATGTCTTGCCCCTCTTCCGAAACTATCTGCCAGAGGTGTGGGTGCTGCAGGAGAGGGACTCCAGCAAGCTTCGCATATTTTGGTTTCCCCAGGACAGGGGGACGGGCGGCCTCATGGCTCCCAACCAGCTGCCTTGGCACTTCGTAGTGGAAAAAATGATACATTCAGACCCAGTCTCCTCAGCTCTCCTCTGTCCTGCCTCGGAGCCAGCCTAGCATGGAAGACAAGGAGAAAAGAGACCCATGTTGTGCTGGCCCTCCTGCCACCCTGAAGCACCCCGGCAGCCTCAGAGCTTCTGGTTTCTCATATTGAAAATGGGACGGCAGTCATAGCTGCTTTACTTATTATGTCTCAGAGTTACTAAAGAGGATTCAGTTAGATAATGGGGGTAGAAAAACGGCTGACTAAGGCCACATTTACCCTCTCCTTCTAGAAATTATACCAGAGCATCAAGAAGAATGGAAAAACAAACAAAACCAAACCACAAACTCCATTTTTAGCAAAGACAGGAGAGACATATAATTCATTGGCTTCAGAGTATGAGTGAAGCAGCTCAGACAGGGCACAGGCCATGTGGGAGTGGTGAACGGGCTCAGTGATAGCAAATCTCAGAAACTATCAACAAAAATACACTTCCTAGGGATGAGGGCTTGCTCCGAGATGAAAGTTATGTTTCTTATTTATAAAAATGAATGTGGAAGCTTGAGTGAGTACTGTTAGCAGCAGAAGCTGTCCTGGATCTGGTTTGCTTCAGAGAAACAGGAGGTATAGCAAAGAATTACAGAGAGAAGACATATTTGCAGGACTGAAGACATATTTGCAGGACTATGACTCTTTCAGTCATAGTGCCCAGGAAACTATCCTAATTCTTCCCTACACCCATAGGAGCAATCAGCAAATAGCTGACCCAGGAAAACCAAGCCCTTCCAATGACAAGTTTTTTAAAACTGTAAAAGCCTTGATACAAAGATATTATGATATAGTATACAGAAAAGAGCAGGAAAATCTATCAATAGATGAAAATGTTAACACAAAATGAATGAAAACTGTATTCAAATTATATTGGTATAAATTCAAAAAAGAATTGAATGGAGGCCAGGCGTGGTGGCTCACGCCTGTAATCCCAGCACTTTGGGAGGCTGAGACGGGTGGATCACCTGAGCTCAGGAGTTCGAGGTCAGCCTAGTCAACACAGCGAAACTCTCTCTCTACTAAAAATACAAAAAAAAATTAGCCTGGAATGGTGGCAGGTGCCTGTAATCCCAGCTACTCCGGAGGCTGAGGCAGGAGAATCGCTTGAATATGGGAGGCGGAGTTTGCAGTGAGCTGAGACTGTGCCTTTGCACTCCAACCTGGGCAACAAGAGTGAAATTCCATCTCAAAAAAAAAAAAAGAAGAAGAAGAAGAAGAAGAAAGAAACGTCTTAGGAGAAATGAATGGAGCAACTACCTCTATGAAGGAGGACAATGAGGAAATGGATGAACTCAGAAAGAAGACACCAGGCAAAAGGAAGAAATGAACATGAAGGGTTAGCACTCAGGAAAGAAGTAGAAGGAAAAAAAAAAAATCTCAGAAACTAAGACAAAATTGGAAGGGAAGGAAATAGGCCCTGCAGGAAATACAGCAAGGACATGGTTAACAGATATGAAAAAGGAGAAAAAAATGAGACAAAAATAAAGCATTAGAAAGACCAGAAAGAAAATTGGCCAGGCTGGAGGCTCCTGCCTGTAATCTCAGCACTTTGGGAGGCTGAGGCAGGTGGATCACTTGTGGTCAGGAATTTGAGATCAGCCTGGCCAATATAGTGAAACCCCATCTCTACTAAAAATACAAATATATATATATATCATATATAAAGATTTGTATATATATTTGTATTTATGTATATATCTATCTATATAGATATAAAAACATTGTCTGGGTGCGGTGTCTCACAGCTGTAATCCCAGCACTTTGGGAGGCTGAGGCAGGCAGATTGCCTGAGGTCAGGAGTTCAAGACAAGCATGGCCAACATAGCGAAACCTCATCTCTATTAAAAGTACAAAAATTAGTTGGGGGTGGTGGCACACACTTGTAATCCCAGCTACTCTGGAGGCTGAGGCACAAGAATGGCTTGAATACCAGAGACAGAGGTTGCAGTGAGCCAAGATTGTGCCACTGCACTCCAGCCTAGGTGACAGAGCAAGACTCTGTCTCAAATAAATAAATAAAGGTGTGAGCATCCATGCACTGGATAACCCAGCAACAGATAATTATAGAGCAAGGACACTTTAAGTCACTGCTCTCAGCTCTTGAAATATGAAGAGAGAGAGAAAAAAAGGAAAGAGAAGCTCAAAATAACATAATGAACATTCACAAACACTGGCTACCTAATAAGCCACAAAGAATACTGCAATAAATTTTTTAAAGCAGAATAAAAGTACAATAGTCTCAGATCACAATGCAACAAGCCGTGTGACCCCCACTCCTCTCCTGCCCACCCCAGCACCTCCCCAGAGGGCAATAATCCTCCAGCCCCACTTCACCAGGCATCAGCTCCTGTGTCTGTTCTATATTCAATCTCATCTTAGCTGGGCACGGTGGCTCACACCTGTAATCGCAGCACTTTGGGAGGCTGAGGTGGGCGGACCACCTGAGGTCAGGAGTTCAAGACCAGCCTGGCCTACATGATAAAACCCTGTCTCAACTAAAAATACAAAAATTAGTTGGGTATGGTGGCGGGCACCTGTAATCCCAGCTACTCGGGAGGCTGAGTCAGGAGAACCTGGAAAGTGGAGGTTACAGCGAGCCGAGATTGTGCCACTGCACTCCAGCCTGAGCAACAGAGTGAGATGCTGTCTCAAAAAAAAATTTTTTTTTTAAATCTCATTTCAAACACACAAGCAAATATTCCACTGCTTGAAAAAAAAAAAATCGGAAAATCTTTGGTGGATGTTCAGCCATGCTTATGGTTCACAGCTCCAAATGTCCATGCCTGGACCATCACATAGCCCAAATGTCTGCATGCCCTGCATGTCCACAGAGGGCTAGAGTGTGACAGCCTGGGCTCCACAGCCAGACTGTGAACTCGAAACCTGTCACCCCCCACTTAAAAGGCCTCAGGCATGTTGCTGAACCTGTGTGTGCCTCCAGTTGGCCAGGTGTCAAATGGAGTTGGTTGTGAGGATGAAAAGAGTTCATCTCAGGAAGTATGGAAAGCCTTGGATAATAGGGGCCGCTTTTGCCTCTGCCTGGAGACATCCTGTCTGAGAATAAAACCAACTTACAGGGTAGCAGAACCAAGAGAGAGAGAGAAATATGATCTATTTAGTTATCATTTGAGCCCCTGGATTCAGCCATGCCTGAAGCCAGAATGCTCCTGACCTCATGAACCATTATTCTTGTTTGCTTTTTGAGCCAATTTGGGTTGAGTTTCTGTCACTTGCAAGATAAGGAAGTTCTCCATTTTGAAGACTGAATGAAGTAATACGTGAAGCTCCTCTTTCATACTTAGTGCTTAATGGATGAAACCTATTAAATTATTACATTCTCATTTTGTAAGGCTTCTCCAGTGCTTTCTGGGAGGCAACCAGATATGAATTAGAGTGATATGGCTTTCCACCCCTTGTTCAGCCCGAATAAGATGCCCCATTCACAGCAAGCTCTATGCAGTCAGGGCCAGCTTCATGGAACTCACATAGGGCCCTGCGCCCAGAATGGCCTCATGCTCGGCTTAGTGTGCTCCTGTCACCAGCTTGAAATTCTTTTTTTTTTTTTTTTTTTTTTGAGACAGAGTTTCACTCTTACCCAGGCTCGAGTGCAATGGCACGATCTCGGCTCACCGCAACCTCCGCCTCCTGAGTTCAGGCAATTCTCCTGCCTCAGCCTCCTGAGTAGCTGGGATTATAGGCACGCGCCACCATGCCCAGCTAATTTTTTGTATTTTTAGTAGAGACGGGGTTTCACCATGTTGACCAGGATGGTCTCGATCTCTTGACCTCGTGATCCACCCGCCTCGGCCTCCCAAAGTGCTGGGATTACAGGCTTGAACCACCGCGCCCGGCCTGAAATTCTTAATTATTTTTGAACAAGGGTCCCTAATTTTATTTTGCTCTGGGACCCAAAAAGTATATAGCTAGTCTATTTTTTTTTTTTTTTTTTTTTTTTTTTTTTTTTTTGAGACAGACTCTCACTCCGTCACCAGGCACCAGGCTGGAGTGCAACGGCGCGACCTCGGCTCACTGCAACCACCGCCTCCTGGGTTCAAGCAATTCTCCTGCCTCAGCTTCCTGAGTAGCTGGGACTACAAGTGCCTGACACCACGCCCAGCTAATTTTTTTGTATTTTTAGTAATACAGGGTTTCATCATGTTGGCCAGGATGGTCTCAATCTCTTGACCTCGTGATCCGCCCACCTCAGCCTCCCAAAATGCTGGGATTACAGGCGTGAGCCACCGCACTTGGCCTATAGCTAGTCTTAATACCAGTATCATCTCCATTTCCAGGTGAGGAAACTGAGGCTCAGAGAGGAGAAGCAAGCAGCCCAAGGTCACACAGCAAGAAAGGGGTGGAATCAAATTCTGATTCTGAGGCCTACGTTCATAACTGCGATGTGCCAGTGCCTGGACAATTCCTCAGTGTGTGGGTGGCACTTTACAGTTTATAATCTAGCACATAGCCTTTGACCCTCATACCAGCTTTAGAAGCAGAAATTGTCACGCTAGCATCAGGCAGAGTACTTCAGTTTATTGAAGCCTCAGAAACCAACCCTGGCTAATTTAAGAAAAAGAAAAGGTGAGGAAGAGTTATTGGAAGGAAAAGATGACCAGCTGGGTCTTGGAAAGGACAGGAATAAGCAGCTCCAGGAACATGGGGAGCAGGAGCCAGGGGTGTGTGGAGCAGGAACCAAAGGCCAGGTCTTCAGGGCTCCAGCTGTTTTCAATCTGAGCATTCATTCCCCTTCAGTTTCTGATTCTCCCACGAGAAGGTCTGATTGGCTGTGTTTGGGTCATGTGCCCGCCCACTGAATGGTCCACCAAACAAGGTGGGAAGGTCCTTGATGGTCCACCAAACAAGGTGGGAAGGATGATCCCCCAAAGGAGGGTTAGAAAGTGTTTGGGGATGGGGGAGGGTTGAAAGCTGGGCAGATGGCTGTGTACCCATTTTACAGATGAGGAATGGGAAGCCCAGACAGATGGCAAGGCCAGGGAACCGGAATGGTGGCATCTGGGCTCCAATCAGAGGCCCAGGCTGCCTCTCCCCTCCCAGGACTCCGGGCTGGCAGGGGAGCAGGAGGCCATTGTTCTCCCTGTCGGAGTGAATGGGGTCGAAGCCTCCTTCTCCCGAACTCCCCTTCAATGGACAGACCTCCCCCTTCAAATCCAGCTTCACTGCTCAGCTCCAGCCCTATGGGTTTTTAGAGCCCAGGGAAAAGGCTTATTCTTCCAATGTGCAGTTTTCTGATATGTAAGACACTACGTGGACCAAATATGTCCAGGCCTGGAAGCAGCCCAGGCATAGCTGGTTTATGAATCCTGGAATGCTCCTTCCTGCACTCAAAAATGAAGGGTCTGTTTACACAGAGATGCTGGTGTATCGGAGTTGAACTTTTCCTTTTCTTAGGAAAAGAGCTCAGATATGCAAAGAAAAATGAACCTTTTACATTTTCCATGAATATCATCTAGTTTGGCGATTAGGAGCAAGAGACAGGCTGGAACCCGAGGACCTAAGGTTTACATCTTGGCTTTGCCGCTATGTGACCTCAGGCAGGCCACTTAAACTCTGAGTCCCAGTTTCCTTTGAGAGACATATGGACACACGCGTGTGGCATTTACTAAACACACAAAAGTCCCTGCTACTGTTCCGTGTCCCTGATGTGATGTTGGTGATGAGCCCTCACGCTGGAGAAATAAAAAATCTTAAGCTAAGCAAATCATTTAAAGTGTGTTTTTAGGCAAGACAGGCTTCACCTGGGGTGTTTCAGGGACAAGCTCCATTGATCAGCTTCCCACCCTCCTCTGCTCCTCTTCAAGAAGGCTTCTGCCCAAACCCCACTTTGGTAAGAGAGAAACTGAGCTCCAATGATAGAGGTCAAGGTTAGGAAATGCCATTGAGCGAGTGCCCTCTCTGCACTAAGCATTATAGGTACACAAGCCCCTTGAATCCTCGTAACCATTCTGGGTGGAAAGAGTCATGACTCCCTTAACCAACATTGTGGAGCTTGCAAGTAACGGAGGCAGGATTAGACTCCAGGATGCCCAACTTCAAGCCTGTCTTTTCTTGGCTCCTATTAACAGTGTATTCCCATTCCTGGTCTTTTTCTTTTCTTTTCTTTTCTTTCTCAGAGAGAAAGAAAAAAGAATAGTAAGGAAACAAATAAAGAAGAGGAAGAAAGAGGAAGAGGGAGAGAGAATGGGGATATTGCTTTATTGCCTGGGCTAGAATGCAGTCTAAATATGGGTATCCATTCCTGGTCTTAAGACAAGATTCAGAGGTGTCTGTGCTGTGCTTAGCCATGGCATTTGATCCCGAAAGGAAAAACTCTCTCTCTCTCTCTCTCTCTCTCTCTCTCTCTCTCTCTACCTCATTGATTATAATAATAATAATAATAAATAATTTAATGGCTCAAGCACGGGAAGTCCAGTGGTGGGAAATCCTGGCTTCTGGGAGCTGGAAGGAAAAACAGCTTCAGGGATGGCAGGATCCAGGGGCTCCATGGATGCTGCCAGGACTCACTTCTCTCTATCCCTTAGCAATGCTTTCCTTTGTGTTGGCTTCTCCCTCGGGCAGTCTCTTCCTGTTTTGTGTCAAGATAGCCTTAGCAGCCCTTATGCCCTGGCAGCTTGGCAATGCCAGCAGAAGGAGACTCTGAGACTGACTCAGGTTGGCCTTACCAAAGTCAGATGCAGAGCCCTTCACTTCTTTCTTTAGCTCATATTGGTCAGGCCTGCGTCTCCTTCGCACTTCTAGAGCTGGAGGTGGAGACTACGGTCGTTTTCTCACATTGACGCCCTAATTATTGACCTCCCTGCACCCGAGCCCCTTGCAATGTGAGTTTATTTCCACATGATCTGAATCTGGGCTGGCCTTGAGACTTGCTCTGACCACTAGAATCCAAGGGAAATGATGCTGTGTCTGCTCCCAATCTAGGCTTCAGGAGTCTTCTTCATTTCTCCCGTCTCTGTTGGAACTCTGGATAGCTACCATGAAAACAAGCCTGGGCTGGTCAGCTGCAGGAGGCGAACCCATCTGAAAGACTGCCTGGTCCCCCAGCGGAGGCTAACCCCGGCACAGCAGCCAGCTGACCTACCGGAGTTTGCTTTTTGAGCCATCTCATCTACCTTCTTGCAGGACTAGGATGGACAGATGACCAAAAAACACAGTAAGGCACATCTGTAAAGCTGGAAATTGGAAGGTTCCCACGGTTCAAATCCTGGCTTGGCCACTTCCTAACTGTTAGGCTTAGTTTCCTGTGGCTGCCATAACACATTGCCACAAACTCGATGGTTCAAAACAACAGAAGTTTATTCGAACACAGTTCTGGAGGCCAGAGGGTGAATATCAGTTTCACTCAGCTGAAGTCAAGGGGTCAGCAGGACCATGCTCCCACAGGAAGCCCTGGGGGAGAAATCACTCCATGCCTCTTCCAGCTGCTGGTGGCTGCCAGCATCCCTTTGCTTGTAGCCACATCACTGCCATTTCTGCCTTGGTCTTCACGTTGTCTTCTTTTCTGTGCATCTGTCCACCCTCCCTCAGCCTTCCTCCTATGAAACATCTGACATGCATGCTTTTATCACATATAGAGCCCAGCAGGATAATCCCAGATAATATCCTCATCACAAAATCCTTAATTTGACCATATTTGCAAAGACTTTACCATGTAAGGTAACATTCACAGGCTCCTGGGATTAGGAGAACGTGATTTCTTAGAGGCCCACCACTCAGCCCACTACACTAGCATGTGGTCCCAGGTAAGTGTCAATCTCACTGTGCCTCAGTTTCCTTACCTGTAAAATGACAGCAGCCACCTCACTGGGTAATTATGAAGATTTAACAAGTACTTAGAATGGCGATCAGCACAGGATAAAAGCTTTGTAAATGTTAACCTTCAACAGTATCAAGGGTTGGTCAGGTACTGTGGCTCACACCGGCAATTCTAGCACTTTGGGAGGCAGAGGCAGGCAGATTGCTTGAGCCCAGGAGTTTGAGGCTAGCCTGGGCAACATGACAAAACCCAGTCTCTACGAAAAAACAAACAAACAAAAAAATTAGCCAGGCATGACAGCATGTGACTGTAGTCTCAGCTACTTGGGGTGCTGAGGCACAAGAATATCTTGAATCCAGGAGGTCGAGGCTGCAGTAAGCTGAGTTCACACCTCTGCACTCCAGCCTGGGAAACAGAGACTCTGTCTCTAAAAAAAAATCATCACAATAAAATTTGACCGTGACTAAAATTCCCACAGAAGCAAATCCCTTCTCTGTCCTGTTTGCTCACGCCTGTCTTCACAGCACCCACCGTGGAGACTTGCATCTGGTAGGTGCTCAGTAAACATTAAATGCACACAGACCACTGTATGGCTGTGTGGCTTTAGGCAAGTTGTTTCTCCTCTCTGGTTCTCAGTTTCCTTCTCCCTTCACGAAGAGGGAGGGAAAATCCACTCCTCTTTCTGGAAGGGTGTGTCCCCATCAGGGGTAGAAGGTTCAGGGATCAGGAGCCGGCCAAAACTGCTTTCTGTCTGAGTCACCAAATTTCTCAACTTCAGGCCAAGTGTCTAAATATTATGACTGAGCTAGTTAGAGATAAGACGGGGAAACATTGATTTGGCCCAAGAAGCTGCAGTCACAGCACCGGGGTTGAAGCTCCCTGGATCTTCTCAGCAGCATGAGTGAGTGTCTGGCACCTGCCAGGAACACAGGCTGCTGACCTGCAAACAGATGGGGAGGCCCAGAGGCCTGGCTTTGGCAGCAGGAGCCTGCGTTTGCTATCTCTGTTCACGCAGTCAACATCCGATCAAATCTCTGTGGCTCCAGTGGAGAAACTAAGGCACAAAGAGAGTGAAGGGTGTGTCCAGGGTTATGCTGGGAGACTGCCGTCCCATGAAGCTAAAACCCAGAAGTCCTAACTCCCAGCCCAGCACCTGTGGGAACCTACCAGGCACAGGAAGAAGGAAGGCTGGCAGGGTGTCACAGGCAGGCAGAGAGTCCGGGCAAATGCCCAGGGGTGAAAGACCAGATACAAGCTCAAAAACTAGAGTGAATGGGAGAAAGGGCTACGGACCCAGGACTTCGAACTCCATTCAGAGAAGAAAAGGGAACCACTGATGGTTTTAGGAAGAAGAGCAGCGGGATCTGAGAGGCTTTTTCCAAGTGCGTTCCATAGACCTCCAGCATCAGAGTCGCCTACAGCAGGAGCTGGGGGTGGCTGTCAAAATGCAGGTTCCTGGGGTCCACCCTAGATGTGGCTCCCCACTGTAACAGGCCCCCTCTGAGGGGACTCTGAGGCACACCCACTGTTGTAGTGAGTAGGAGATACAGCTCACATCCCAGTTATAAGGTCTAATCTCAGACAAACTTGGTTTCAAATCCCAGCTCTGCTACTTACTTGCTGTGTGATTTTAGGTCAGTTAAGGCACATTTCGGAGCCTGTTTTCTCTCCTCTGTAACGAAACAATCATAGTATTTGCCTCAAAGATCCTTTGCTCTAAGGATTAATAACATAATATAGGTAAGGCGCTCTACATAGATCCAGAGCCCTCCTAGCACTCACAAACACTGGTTTTTAGAGACTCCCTTGGGCAGAGGTGGGGAGAAAGCAATGGAGGAGGGCAGGCGTGGAGGCACCTGGCGGACTCCGGGGAGAGGTCTGTGGCTGGGGTGTGGATGTGGTGACAGGCAGAGTGGCTCCTTTGCACCGTGCGAGGTGGTGGCATTCTTGTGTACTCGATGGTGAAAGAGGCTCCCTGGACTTGGTCTAGGGCAGGAGAGAAGAGGATGAGTCAAAAGAGGTTGATCATAAGATCCGCATTCGCAGTCACGGTCTGGGTGCTTAGCGTGTGCCAGGCCCTGTGTCAGCTGCTTCCTGATCTTCACACTCACAACTACCCTACAGTGTGGGTAGCGCTTCATCAGGGGTTCTCCACCCTGACACTGGACACACTTGTACTGGGTAATTCCTTCATTAAGGGGCTGTGCTGTGCACCGTAAGGTATTCAGCAACCCCCTTGCACTCTACCCACTAGATGCCATCAACGCTCCCGCCTTCCAGTTGTGACAGCCAAAACGGTCTCCAGACATTACCAGACATTTCCCGGGGGGGTAAAATCACCCCTAGTTAAGAATCACTGCTTCATTCTCTTTTTACAGGGAGGGACTTGCAGGCTCAGAGAGCCAAAGCTCCTTGCCCACAGTCTCCCAGCTAAGAAGTGGCCGGATTTGGATTCAGAGCCCAGGATGTTAAGCTCTGCTGTGAGGGAGCCACATCTGTGCAGTGGCAGGCCCAGATGCTCTATATGGGGGCCCTGGGGACAGTGTTCTTTTCCAAAGAGGCAGCTGGAAGCACCTGCTAAGCAGATGGGCTGCATGAACATGGATTGCATGTTTATTCGGGATGACTGCAGAAGCAATGATGGGGATTATGAGGGAGCCAAATCCCCCTCTGGGGGCTACCACCACGTGCCCTGGACAGAGGGATCGAAGGAGATGGGATGTGGAGGGCAGGCCAGAAGGACCAAGGTGGCACTGTTAGGAGAAGCTGGGTGAGCTCAGCTGTGCCTAGAGCCTCCTTGCCAGGAGCCTCCCCAAACACTGTCCAAGACCTTTGGGCTAAATTTTCATCCTGCGAATGCTCTTTTCCTTCCTTCATGGGGAGTAGGGGCTTAGAGGTGGGTCCAAGAAATTTGGGGAGATGAAATCCAGAGAAAGAGGAAGGTGCTAGGCCATAGGTCAGAGGTCAGGAGAAAGTAGTCAGAGGCCAGGAATAGACACTTGTTCCCTTGGGGTTGACATCTAAAGCCTTCCAGAGTGAGCCCAACTGTCACCATAGCCATCTCCCTCAGGGAAGCATAGAATTCAAAATATGTTTTTGTTTTCTTAAGACATGGGGAATAAAATTATGGGTTTTTTTTGGTCCGGTCTTTTTTTTTTTTTTCTTTTTTGAGACGGAGTCTCACTGTGTCACCCAAACTGGAGTGCAGTGGAGAGATCTCAGCTCACTGCAACCTCTACCTCCAGGGTTCAAGCAATTCTTGTGCCTCAGACTCCTGAGTAGCTGGAATTACAGGTACCCACCACCACACCTGGCTAATTTTTGTATTTTTAGTAGAGATGGGGTTTCACCATTTGGCCAGGCTGGTCTTGAACTCCTGACCTCAGGTGATCTGCCCCCGTGGGCTTCCTAAAGTGCTGGGATTACAGGTGTGAGCCACCATGCCCCACCCAGTCTTGATCTTTTTAAGCAAGGGAATTGGAGGTGAAGGAAAAATTAAGTCAAAAAGTCTTATCCAGAGGCCCAGTGCAGTAGCTTACGCCTGTCCCAGCACTTTGGGAGGTCAAGGTGAGTGGATCACCAGAGGTCAGGAGTTCGAGACCAGCCTGGCCAACATGGTGAAACCCCATCTCTACTAAAAATACAAAAATTAGCCAGGTGCGGTGATGGGTTTCTGTAATCCAAGCTACTCAGGAAGCTGAGATAGAAGGCAGGAGAACTGCTTGAACCTAGGAGGCGGAGGTTGCAGTGAGCCAAGATTGAACCACTGTACTCCAGCCTGGGCAACAGAGCGAGACTCTGTCAAAAAAAGAAAAAAAAAAAAAAGACTGGGCACAGTGGCTCACACTTGTAATCCTAGCACTTTGGGAGGCTGAGGCAGGTGAATTGCTTGAGGTCAGGAGTTCGAGACCAGCCTGGACAACATGGTGAAACCCTGTCTCTACTAAAAAAAAAAAATTAGCCTGGCATGGTGGCACATGCCTGTAGTCCCAGCTATTTGGGAGGCTGAGACAAGAGAATTGCTTGAATCCAGGAGGCAGAGGCTGCAGTGAGCCGAAATCGCACCACTGCACTCTAGCCTAGGAAACAAAAGCAAAACTCCATCTCAAAAAAAAAAAAAAAAAAAAAAAAAAAAAAAAAAAAATCTTATCCAGAGAAGAAGTGATTTTTCTAGACCCAAGAATGCTTTGTTTATACAGATGGTTGCTATAAAAGGCCTGACTTTGTGCCAATAAAGACAGATTTATGGTGAAGACAGCCCTGAATGAGTTCAGTAATCAAAGGCAAGGTCCTGCCAGGTTAAGCTGCAGCAGGCTCCGCTCCCTATCAAAAATGACAGGCTGTCTGACGGGTTCTGCTGCAGATGATGGAACCGATAAGGGCATCATGCTGTCAAACGGTTTTACTGCCGAGACTGTCGTTTATGTGTCCAAAGCATCACATCTAACCTCTGGGCTACGATGACTCCAGAGCCTGCAAATCTTGGTGGGAGAATTGCACGGAGTATTAAGTATGTCTTTCGTCGGAAATGGTGCTCATTAAAGAAATACGTGTCTGTTAGCCATCACTTGAATTCTATGACATCGTTAATGTTGCATGTGTGTGTGGGTGCATGCACGCACACAGTTGTGTGTTTACATTTTCTTTTCCTTCTTTGTTCCTCCACCAAAGCAGAAAAAATGTTAGGAGATGTTCAAGAGAGATGTGAAGACAGAGGGAAATGCAATTCCATCCACTCTTCTCTCTTGTAAGATAAACATGTGGCCGGGCACGTTGGCTCACGCCTGTAATCCCAGCACTTTGGAAGGCCAAAGTGAGTGGATCTTGAAGTCAGGAGTTCGAGACCATCCTGGACAGCAAGGTGAAACCCCGTCTCTACTAAAAATACAAAAAAATTAACGGGGCGTGGTGGTGCATGCCTGTAATCCCAGCTACTCAGGAGGCTGAGGCAGGAGAATCACTTGAACCAGGGAGTCGAAAGTTGCAGTGAGCTGAGATTGCGCAACTGCACTCCAGCCCAGTGACAGAGTGAGACTCTGTCAAAAAAGGAAAGATAAAAATGATGTGTCTCTGGGTGTTTTTAGGCCAAAAGCCATTCTTTACCCGGAGGACTTGTGGGAAGGCTGATTCTGACTCAGTAAGTCTGGGGTGAACCCTGGGATGCCGCCTCTCCAGTGCGCTCCCAGGCAACGCTAAGACTAGTGGTCTGAGAGCCACATGGAGCCTTAGCAAGCAGTGTGTGTCCCTGCCTCTGGACGTCTCCTGCCATTCCTGCTCTTTCCTCCTGCTGCTAAGTCTCCCCTGGTCTCCCTGCCTTCTTAGAGATGGCGCTTCCTTTAGCAAGTGTTTGTTCCACTTAGGGATTCAGGGAACATCTGGGCTGGAGAGATGCTGCAGGCCATCTTGTCCAACTCTCTTCAGAGTTCCCAGGTGCCTTTGTGGCAAGAGCTAAAAACCCAGCTCAACCCACACACATTAATACAGACTTGTAGAAGATACAAAGGGCATTTTTTTTGGTGTGTTTTAAAATATAAATGATATCATATCATATGCGTCATTCTGTGCCTGTTTTTCTCCCTTAGTAACCAGTCTTGGAGGTATTTTAAGGTCAGCAGAGGCAAACCCCCCCATCAACAGTAGCCCAGGATATATTCCAGGATATAAGCTAACAGCAGTCTTGACATTACTGACATTTGCGGCTGGACAATTCTTTGTTAAGGAGCTGTCTTGTGCATTATAGGATGGTTTGCAACATCCCTACCTGTTAGTCCAGTAGCACCCCCCTGCGCCCACCAGTTGTGACAACCAAAATGGCATCAGTCATTGCTAAATGTGTCCGAGAGGCAAAACTGCCCTGGCTGAGAAGCATGGGGATAAGATCTGGAAGAGCAAATTTCAAAGAAGTAAGGTGAGTCACTTCCTGGGGCATAAGGAAGGACTGGAATAGGGACAGAGAGTTCTCATTCATTATGACTTCATTAATTCATCTATTTCATATGTATTTATTAAGCACCTGCTATGTGCCAGGCACCATGCCAGGTGCTAGGGATGCAGCAGAGACGAAAACAAACAAAAATCCTTCCTGTCGTGGCTCTACCATTCTCCCTGGGGAGACAGACAAGAAACTAGCAAATAAGACATCGTTTTGTATAAAAATGTTCCTTTTGTTGTTGCACAGAAAAATTAGTACTGGGACTAAGAATCTCTCAGCTGAGCAATTCCTTTTACTTCCTGCAGAAAGGGTACTCCCACTAGCAATCTTGCCACAAGAGTACGAGCAAAGGAAAGCAGACAGATTTATTTCTTACGTATTTGGGGTCGTCCTTACTGCTGTGTCTGATGTCTGTTGGCTGGAGCCAGACTTCACAATCTAAACTAAAACCCGACTGGCTAATAACTTGAAACTTTTCTAAACAGGTAAAAGCAATGGAGAGCAAAAAAAGGAATCCAAATAAGGAAAGGGCACAGGCTGTGAGCTGGGACATGCCTGTGAGCGCGTCCAGCTCAGATATCTTGGTTAAAGTACAAAGACATAGAATGTACTATGTGCCTGTCAGGACGTCTAACAGCTACGTAGGATAGGGCTTCTAGTAAAAAGGCAAGAAGGTTTTTGAAGAAAGTGTTTAAAACAAACTATTATTTCTAACATGTATGAATTTTTCTTAAACAAGAAAGAAAACTCTGAAAGGGAATCTTTTTTTTTTTTTTTTTTGGCTTCCTGCAGACATCAGTATGGAAGATGTGCTAAGAGCTGTGGGGAAAGTCCAGCAGGGGTGGGTCTGGAGTGCCGGGGCCCAGGTGGGACGGCCTCGAGTATGATGTTTTAAAGTATTAAAAGAATATCTCCATGAGTTATTTGCATGCTTTAAATATTTTTTATTACTTGAGCCTAGGAGTTTGAGACCAGCCTGGGCAGCATAGCAAGACCCCTCTCTACAAAAATGTTTTTTAAAAAATAGCCAGATGTGGTAGTGCACATCTGGAGTCCCAGGGACGTGGCTGAGGTGGGAGGATCACTTGAGCCCGGGAGGTGGAGGCTGCAGTGAGCCC
Organism: Saimiri boliviensis; assembly: GCF_048565385.1. Taxonomy (NCBI): domain Eukaryota; kingdom Metazoa; phylum Chordata; class Mammalia; order Primates; family Cebidae; genus Saimiri; species Saimiri boliviensis. Next base: position 113,057,566 of record NC_133457.1, read on the forward strand.
TGGTGGTGCCACTGCACTCCAGCCTGGGAGACAGAAACCTTGTCTGAAAGAAAAAAAAAAAAAAAGTTTTAAGATGGGTGGGCTGAGCCGGTCTCAGGCTGGCTCCATGCAGCAAGAAGATCTTTTGAGGGGCGAACCCTGGCTCCTGGACAGCAGCTGGTCCCACCCCCCTCCCCATTCCTTCCTCCAAATGCCCTCGCTTAGAATGATAAACTCCTCCACAGGTACCCTCAGCCGCACTTGCATGGAGCTGCACCCCCATCCCAAGAGCTCATGGTGTGCTCCGGGGGCACCCTCTCTCCACCTGTGTGGGTTCCTCCAACCATTGTTAAAAGATAATAGTCACGTCTGAGATGTAAAAAAGTAATCCCCATGTTTCTCCCAGCCCTGGGCTTCCAGTTCCTGCTCCCGCTCTGACTTTTTCTCCTCCCACCCTACCCCAACTCACTCGACTCCAGCCACACTGCCTTTCTTTCTGCTCCTCCAGCATTCAGACTGGGTCCTGCCACTGGGCCTTTGCACCTGCTGTTCCTAATGGCAGCAGGCTCTCCCCAGGGTCTCCCCACAGCCAGCTTCTTATCAGCCAGGTCCCAGCTCAGATGTCGCTGCCACAGAGAGGACATCCCGATCACCCAGCCAAAGGAGGCCTTTTCTCCAAATCTCCTTACGTGCCTCCCTCATAGGTGTGTTTCTGTGACAGTCTGGATCTGTGTCCCTGCCCAAATCTCCTGTTCACTTGTAATCCCCAATGTTGGAGGGGGGCTTGGTGAGAGGCGATTGGATCAGGAGGATGGTTTCTCATGGTTTAACACCATCCCCCTTGGAGCTGTCATCTGATAGCGAGTTCTCACGAGATCTGGCTGTTTAAGTGTGCAGCCCCTCCCTGCTCTTCTGCCTCCTGCACCAGCCACGGGAAGATGCCTGCTGCCCCTTCCCCTTCTGCCATGAGTGAAAGCTCCCTGAGGCCTCCCCAGAAGCAAGTGCCACCATGCTTCCTGTAGAGCCAGCAGAGCCATGAGCCAATTACACCTCTTCTCTTTGTAAATTACCCAGCCTCAGGTGTTTCTTTATAGCAGTGTGAGAATGGACTAATAGTTTCCTTCACTGTACTTGTGACTTGATGAAATGATTTCATTTGATTCTTTGCCGGGCTGTCGTCAGCTCCATAAGAAGAGGACCTTACTTTGTTCTCTGTGTACAAACACATAGTAGGTTCTCCATAAATTCTTGTTGAACAAACATGTAAATAAATGAATGAATGAGAGCCAGTGTGATTTGGATGACTGCCTGCATGTGCTAAATAAACCTTTCTCCATTACCTCTGGGGTTTAAGTGTGTGTGTTCGGTCTGGTTTTTGCCACATCTGTATACCCTCTGTTCTATTACAACTTAGCCTTAAACTTACCTAAAGGAATCCTGACAATATCACCAGAAACGGAAAGCCAGTATCAGCATATACTTGCTATAAATAGAAAAAAAGAAAAGAAAAACCTATACAAATAAATTCCATGAAGGCATAAAAAAGTTATCAAATTCTCACAGGACACAATTGCTACTGTAGATTCTAAAAAAATTTTTTTAAGCCTGGGGCTGTTGTGTCTTTCTTAGAAAGGAGATTTGCAGGTGTCAGAGAGGTGTTCAAGACAAGCTAACCCCAACCCGAGGCTTTCTCAACGCTCTTTCTACAATTCATCCGAACATCTACTTGCAGCAGACCCTGTGGATGGCCCCAGGTCCAACCTCCCTTCCTGCCAACAACAGACGTCTGGGGAGATTTCCTTCCAGCTGAGCCACCCAAGGGCTCCTCCCCAGCCCTGATCTGTAGAATGGAAAAAATACTAACCCACAGCTCACAGATTAAGAGATCAGATGAGCTCATTTATAGAAACACATGGAACAATGACAAGAATGAAATAATCGTCACTGACGTTGACTGAGACTAACAGCATGTCATGCCGTGCCTCACGTCATCCCACAGTCTTCATAACAACCTTTATCTCATGGGTGTACTATTATCACCCTATTTGGCCAATGAAAAAGCAGAGGCCCAGAGAGGTGAAGTAAATTGCCCAAGGTCACACAGCAAGGAGGTAATGGAGCTGGGATTTGAACCCAGGTTGCCTGACTACAGGGCTGTACATAGCCAGATGTACAAACCCCACAGAGGATGGGGCTCTTGTTCATCCAGACCCATGGTCCCACGGGTCCTCTCATCCCTCACCTGCTGCCTTTGCACCTTGTACTTCACTGCTTCTGCCCTGAGGAGATTTCTCTCCCTAGAAATCCTTGGGCTTGAGGGAACCAGGAGGAGAGGAGACGAAGTTTGCCTGGCTAACTCTGTGGTCAGGATCCTAATGACCCAGTAATTTTCCTCCAAGTCCAGTATTCTCAAGATTCCGTTCTAATCATCCATCCATCCACCCACCCATCCATCCACCCACCCATCTATCCATCCACTCACACATCCATTCATTTACTCATTCATTCATCTTTTCTCCCATTCAACCATCCATCCACCTTCCCGCCATCCACCCACCCACCCACCCACCCACACTTCCACCTCATTTACCCACTCATTTCACTTTCTTCCATCCACCCATCTATCCACTCACCTATTTATCCATCTATCCACTCACCCATCCATCCATTCATCCATCCATCCACCCACACATCCATCCATCCATCCATCCACTCACCCATCTACTCATTAACCCAGTCATTTCACCTATTCTTCCATCCACCCATCTATCCACTCACCTATCTATCCATCCATCCACTCACCCACCCACCCATTCATCCATCCATCAATCCACTCAAACATCCACTCATTTACTATCTGTTCCCCCATCCACCCATTCTTCCACTCACCCACCATCCATTCATCCATCCATCCACCTACACATCCATCTATCCATCCACTCACCCATGTACTCATTAACCCAGTCATTTCACTTATTCTTCCATCCATCCATCTATTCATCCACCCTCTCACCCATCTACTCATTCACTCACCCATTCATCTATTCTCCCACTACCCCCATTCATCCACCAGTCCATCCATCCATCCATGCAACATTTATTAAAGTCTCACTACATGCCTGCAAGGTTCAGGTGAGGGACAGAGTGGGACCATATAGGCCTCTCTCAGCCTCCGGCCTAACTCATTCCTGCTTCCATCCTCTTTCGATCTGGGAAAATTCCTCTCCTGGGAGAGCCAGGGATGGCAGGGAGCAAAAGGTGGTCGGGTGAGGGTCGGGGCTTCAGCAGCATCTCTCTGCTGAGGCCCCAGCCCCTTCTCCACGTGGACAAAATGGAAACCTGTGGTTTTACTTACTGCATTGAACCAGCAGGCTGAACTGGAGCTGGACTCCTGGGACATTAAAAGGGGGTCAGAGGTGAAGATGTGTCTTCTAAGTGAGATCACGTGGGTGGTGTGCGTGTGTGTGTGTGTGTATGTGCGTGTGTGTGTGTGTGTGTGTGTGTGTGTATGTGTGTGGGTGGGTGGGTGTGGGTGTGATGAGGTGGAAGAAGAGGGGTCTGTGCCTCTCTGTCTCTGTCAGGCACACAGAGAATGGCAGTGGTGAGCCTGCAGTGTATTGGAAAGACATTGCTGTTTGCCTAGAAGTGGCCACAAACCCCAGCTTCTCCCTGCCAGGAGACTCTGGGTTCCGCGCTTCCAGACACAACCGTCTTCCCTCCCTTCATCCCTCCCATATTCCTCCCTCCTCCTCAAACCCTGGCCCAGGTGCCCCAGGGCTGGCTAGGTTCAGCCAGAGGATAGAGGACCACATATCAATCCCAGCCTCCACCAAGGTAGAGAATTCCTGCAGGGTAGAGTCAGCAGTTGGTTCAAATCCCACCATCATCCATGGGATCTGACCACACAGCACACGGCCGCTTTTTTACCTACCTATCACGTGCCCTACATCTCCCGACAGGGGATGGACGCACTCTGCCCTTCGGAGCCTCTCCCCAGTCCTCAGGGATCACAGCTCACTGTAGATCACAGCCCACTATGGAGGGACCTCCAGCTACGGCCCAGGTGACTCACTGACTAGAATTCATAATTCACATCCTGCCACCAATACCCCTGTGAGCTAGACACTGAAATTGACTCCATTTTACAGATTTGGAGACTGAGGCCCAGAGAGATTGAGTTCCCATCTAAGGTGGGATGGCGGGTGAGCAGCGGACACCCTGGCAGGCAGCCTGGCTCCTGAGCCATGTGTCACCACCGTCTTAGTGGAAAATCAGCCACAAGGAGGGATTCCCCTCCCAATCTCCTGGCCTTTGCCGAGGGTCCACACTGGACACCAGAGGAGGAAGGGAGTCCATGCCGGCTCTGGCCTCAGACTCTCACTCCTCAGGAAACCGCTGTAGCGTTGCCTCCTCTCTCCCTGTGGCCACCCCAGGTTGTATCTGCACCTTCCCAGCTAGCCCCGGTGTCATTGCATATTTATCTGTTGATCACTCAGCTCCAGGGACTGCAGTATTAGCCCAGGAAGGCAGGCTCTTGTCTGTCTTGTTAGGGGCTGTGGGCTGGCACTGGGCACATAGTCAGTATTCAATTAATTTTGGCCAAAGCCCTTTTGGATCCGTTGTCTATTGTCAGTGTGGCTCAGATGCAACCCCACTGATTACCGTGGGACTCTGGCAGGTCACACGGTATCTCTGAGCCTCCCTCCCATCATCTGTAAAATACACTTATCTCTGAGTCCTACACATACTAAACACTCAAAGGATTTCTACTGCATGAGTTAGTGAAATCTGAGCTGGAAGGGCCTTAAGAGGCCAGGGTTGCAAACTCAAAGACTCCAAGAGCCAGGCGGGAGTCAGAAACGGCCAAGGGAGCTGGGCGGGACTGAGGCAGCTGTTACTCAGCTCCACCCACCAGCACCCAGGTCTTCTGATTTCTCAAGGAAAGCCAGAAGTCTAGAGATTTACAAGAAGTTTCCCGATTTGTAAGTATTGGCAACTAATTTAAAACATTGAAGCACATCTGTGGACAGGATGTGGCTGCAGGCTGTTTCTTTGCAACTCATGATTCATCTAACTGCTCGTGGCACAGATGAGATCGAAGCCCAGAGAGGCCACCAGCCCCAAGTCACAGAGCACAGGAAGTAGAAACAGTGAGCTTTGTACTTCAGCTGCCACCCTGTTGCACAAGCTCAGGGCAATGGCTGGGCCCTGATCCCGAGGGAAGCAGTGCCTCCTTCTCCTCCAGGCCTGGCAGTTCCAGGGTGAGAGGAAGGTCACACTATCTCTGGGTGCACTGCAGCCTTCGCCTCCTGCCTGGACCAGGCGGTATCAGGCACTGGGATGGAGAAACATGCCAAGCAATGGGCTGGACTAGGAGGTAAGAGCTCGTGGCAGGGAGGGGGTGGGCACACCCTTTCCTTGCTTCAGGGATGTGCAAACCCCTTCAGTAGCCCTGGGCAGAGCTGGGAACAGGCCGGTTCAAGCCCTGCTTCTGGAGAAACGTGCTCTGCCATTAAGGCTGGGAGCTCTGGCCCTGAGTGGTTCTTAGGACCTTGGAATGCATTTATCCAACAGCTTCTGTATGCCAGGTCCTCATCTGACCCACACCCCCGAAACCTCTGTGCCCACCACTCCTCCCTCCCTCCCCCTTGCTCTGTCTGCCCAGGCACAATGGTGCCTGCTGTGCCCTGAACACGGCAGCCCTGCTCTGACCTCAGCGCCTTTGCACACGCTGTTCCCTCTGCCCGGCTCACTTCACTCATTATGCAGAGGGCTCATTTAGGCCTCTACTTGAATGCCACCTTCTCGGTGAGGTCCTCCCTACCTGTTCACTCTGTTAAAATTGCAAACATCCCCACACTCCCTAGCCTCCATCTGGTTTTCTTTTACCCTGTAGCGCTTATAACCCTGGGGCACGTGTGTTTCACGTGTTTCTTTGTGTTTCTCCTTCCTGTTGCTGCAGTAACAAATCCCCACAAACTTGGGAGCTAGAAATAACAGGAATGTGTGACCTTGCCGTTCTGGAGGGCTGAAGCCCACAGTGGGTCTCAGCAGGCTAAAATCAAGGTGGCCATGTTCTTTCTAGAGGCTCACAGGGAAAATCCATTTCTCCAGCTTCTCGAGGCCGCCTGTGTTCCTGGGCTCATGACTCCATCCTCCTCTTCAAAGCCAGCCATGGCAAGGCCCCAGGCCGTCTTTCCCAAGCTGCAGCCCTCTGCCTGCAGCACCCCTGCCTCCCTCCTGCACTGATAAGGCCCCTTGTGAGGACATTGGGTCACACTGTCCTCAGCTGGGTAATCCAGGGTCGTCCCCGCCAGGTCCAGGTCAGCTGTTCAGCAGCCTTTATTCCTCTTGGCCATGTAACCTAGTACATTCACAGGCTCCAGGGATGAAGACGTCTTGGAGGAAGGGGCTTGACTCTGCCCACGACACAGGCAAACACACCAGGCGTCGCCTCCAGGATGTCTGCCCAGTGCCTGGTGCACAGCAGGTCTCAGTAGACCCTTGGTGACTACGTGGGTGCCGGAGTAGCACATGGCCGCTGAGGGAAAGGGAGGCAGGAAAGGCGACTCAGCTACCCCAGGGGTCCTCCTTGTCTTACTGATGAGGAGTCTCGGGCAGACCTGACATGCTCAAGGGTGAGGAGCTGTCACTTAGTTCCTGTCCTTCCACACCCCCACACAGAGGGGTGGGCCCAAAGAGAAGGCCTGAGGTCTGGCAGCTTTAAAGGGGACAGTCCTGACCCAGAGCCCTCTCTCTGAGCACCCCTCACAACGCCCAAGATCTCCCCTCCCAAGGCTGGGCCAGCAGTGCCTGCACGGGGCTGCCCAGGCGTGGCCCGGCCATGTGGGACCTGCCTGCATGGCTCAGCGGGACCCAGATGAGTCACTGGACAGCTGGGTGCTCTCCCTCCAGCCCCACGTGTCTCCCTGGCTTCAAAGGAGACCAACTCAGGGCCCAAGTTTCCTCATGACTGAAAAATGTTCCACCCTAAAGGACATGAGCAACAGCTTGCCGAGAAAGAAAGAGGACTGAAACAAGCGGCTTTTGAGCACGGGGAGAGACGCTTGGCCACGCACAGCTACAGGCAGAGATCTGGGAAACAGACTGCCAGGAAACACAGGTGAGAAACAGGAGAACTTTTCTGCAAATCAGAACACTCATCATAAAATAATTCTGTTTGTTTCACAAGGACACATATACATCCAGGGACATGTGTCATGGGCCCCAGTATCGAGGCTCAAGGAGAAAATAAAACAGTGGACTGTCCTGACATGTGGCAGTGATGCTATGGGGATCTTTGGTTTTGTTTTTATTTTTAGATGGAGTCTCACTTTGTCACCCTATTGTCAGTGTGGCTCAGATGTAGCCCCTGCCACTGACCATGTGACTCTGGCAGGTCACACCCCCTCTCAGCCTCCCTTCCGTCACCTGTAAAATAGACTTATCTCTGAGTCCTACACATATTAAACACTCAAAAGATCTCACGATCCCGGCTCTCCTCTGCCTCCCAGGTTCAAGCGATTCTCCTGCCTCAGCCTCCCAAGTAGCTGGGAGTACAGGTGCGCGCCACCACGCTGGGCTAATTTTTGGTATTTTTAGTAGAGACAGGGTTTTGCCATGTTGGCCAGGCTGGTCTCTTGACCTCAGGTGATCTGCCAGCTTACATGAGATGGAGAAGGGCGGGGCACACCACTGAGCAAAATGGAGGTCCCTTCGCCCCAGAGTTGCGCACCCCACTCCCTCACTCCCGCTACCTCTCGGCCTCACTGCATGGATGGACAATGGCAATAACCACCTCCTGGGCCTCCCTGACTCTGCCCTTGCCTCCCCCCGCTTTCCCCCAAACTGTCCGTTCTCTATCCAGCAGCCGGAGCGATCTTCCTAAAATTCTAACCTCATCTTCCCTCGGCCTGCTCTCAGGCGGGGCCAGGGACGAGGTGAGGCCAGCAGGTGCCCGGGCCCGATGTCAGGAGACCCCACTCTCAGGCGAGCCCCTTCTCTGGCCTGAATCATAGCAAGGCCTCCTAATGTTGTGCACTCGGCATCCTCCTCACACAGACGGGAACAGTCTCTAGAATCCCCCCAGAGCCACGTTTGAAGTTTCCTTCCAGGCAGACAGGGCCTCGCCAGGCAGATGGCTTCTTCCATCCAGATGAGGGTGGAGACCTGGAGACCTGGCAGCTCTGGGCTGGCGGGATAATGTCCAGGGGAGAGGTTTCTGTTTTCTTGCAGTGGTTCTCTGGCCTATGCTGGCTGGATGGGGGTGTTGCTAAATCCTCCAGCTTCCTGGGCCCTGGGGAGGAGCAACCCTGAGGTGGACTCTGTACCCCCACCCAGAGGCCCCAGCAGGATGGAGCCCCGTTACCCAAGTGATAGCCTGCTCATCTACACACCCAGCAGTACCAGCTGCCCCCTCCCTTCTGCTCTCAGAGCTTCCCAGGATCAGCTCCCAGCTAAGCTGCCTGCGCTTGGACCCTCTAAGTGTCTGATTCTGGAGGAGACCCAAGCCAAGACCCAGGGAGATGGGTCAGCGGCTCAGGGCTGTGCGGCTTATGATATCTGCAGAATTCTCTCTGTGGCCTGGGTCTTCCTGTCTTCTGGGTGATCCCAGGTGATGAACAGGTCAAGACGTCAGTGGGCGGCTATGTGCAGTGGCCCATGTCTGTAATCCCAGCACTTTGGGAGGCCAAGGTCAGGAGTTCGAGACCAGCCTGGTCAACATGGTGAAACCCTGTCTCTACTAAAAATACAAAAATTAGCTGGGTGTGGTGGTGACAGGCACCTGTAATTCCAGCTACTTGGGAGGCTAAGGCAGGAGAATCACTTGAACCCAGGAGGCAGGGCAGAGGTTGCAGTGAGCCAAGACTGCACCATTGCACTCCAGCCTGGGCAATGAGAGCAAAACTCCATCTCAAAAAAAGCAACAACAAAAAAAGGCACATTGTACACATATGCAGAATACGCATCTAAAGAAAAATTGTAGGCTGAGCACAGTGGCTCATGCCTGTAATCCCAGCACTTTAGGAGGCCAAGGCAGGCATATCATGAGGCCGAGAGATCGAGACTATCCTGGCCAACATGGTGAAATCCCATCTCTACCAAAAATACAAATATTAGCTGGGCGTGGTGGTGCACACCTGTAGTCCCAGCTAATCAGGAGGCTGAGGCAGAACCGGGGAGGCAGAGGTCTCAGTGAGCCAAGATCACACCACTGCACACAGCCTCTCTCAACAAAATATAATCAAAATTAAAAAGTAAAAGCACACTGCACACACAAGAAACTCTTGCTGCATGCCAAGGGTCCTGAATGAAGTAACTCGTCAACTGGTCACAGGGATGTTACAGGTGGGTGTTCTCGTTATCCCATTTCTCCAGAAGGCCCAGACACGCTCCCAGGGCTGCAAAGCTGGGAAGCAGCAAAGCTGGGATTTTTTTTTTTTTTTTTTTTGAGACTGAGTCTCGCTCTGCTGCCCGGGCTGGAGTGCAATGGCGCGATCTTGGTTCACTGCAACCTCCGCCGCCCAGGTTCAAGCAAGTCTCCTGCCTCAGCCTCCCGAGTAGCTGGGATTACAGGTGCCCGCTACCACACCTGGCTAATTTTTTGTATTTTTAGTAGAGATGGGGTTTCACATGTTGGCCAGGCTGGTCTCAAACTCCTAACCTCATGATCCCTGCCTTGGCCTCCCAAAGTGCTGAGATTACAGGTGTGAGCCACCATGCCCAGCTTGAAGCTGTGATTTGACCCCAAGTAATGGATTCTCCAGATGAAAACAACAATGGCCCCGCTGATGACCCTGAAAGCCGTTTCCAATCCTTCTCTAGCACAAAAACATAATGCTGAGCAACCCCTCTGGTGCGTGTGTTTGTAAGCATGTGCTAGCCGGTTTGGGGGAATAGATTCTTAGAACTGAAACGGCCGTATCAAAAGACGGGTGTCGGGTGTACCGTTCTATTATTGTTAGGGCTGCCAAAAGGGAAAGACACTGCCTGTGTCCCCGCATCCATGCCAGGAGTGCGTGTTCTTGTTTTTGCCATTCTGGTGAGAGGCGCCCTTCCTCATGGCCCTAGGAAGGTGGCGGAGTTATATCCCAGCCCCAGGAAGGCAGCCTCCTTCCTGCAAGGGGTCATCCGGGGAGCACCCTGTGCCAGCCCACCTCTGGGCATCCTGTTGTCATGGAAACATTTCAGGGCCTGCTTTCATCCTGAACAGTAACTTCGGCGGAAAGAGAAGGCCTCTGTGATGGACTAAATTGTGTTCCTTCAAGATGCGTATGTTGAAGTCCCAACCCCCAAAACCTCAAAATGTCACTGCATTTAGAGGTAAGGTCTTTAAAGACGTGGTTGAGTAAAAATGAGGGTGTTAAGGTGGGCCCTAATCCAATCTGCCTTGTGTCCTTATAAGAAGAACAGACCCGGCCAGGCATGGTGGCTCACACCTGTAATCCCAGAACTTTGGGAGGCCAAGGGGGGTGGATCACGAGTTCAGGAGGTCAAGACGATCCTGGTTAACACAGTGAAATCCCAACTCTACTAAAAATACAAAAATAAACAAAAACAAAAAAACAATTAGCCGGGTGTGGTGGCACACACCTATAGTCTTAACTACTTGGGAGGCTGAGGCAGGAGAATTGCTTGAACGCAGGAGGTGGAGGTTGCAGTGAGCCAAGAACACACCACTGCACTCCAGCCTGGGCAACACAGTGAGATTCCGTCTAAAAAAAAAGAGGAAGAAGAACAGATCCCAGGATCGCTCCCGGACAGAGGGATGATCGCATGCAGAGGCAGCAAGAGGGCCGCCATCTGCAGACCAAGGAGAGAGGCCTTGATGGAAACCAACCCTGTCAGCTGGCACGGTGAGCTGGGACTTCCAGCCTCCAGCACTGTGAGAAAATAACTGTGCTGCCTAAGCCACAGCCTATGGTCTTTTGCTATGGCTGTTTCAGCAAACAAATATAGCCTCTTCCCTGCACACCTAAAGAGTTCCTGGGAAGAGGCCCATGTGCCTGGTGTGGGTCACGTCCCATCTGTTAGCAATTCCCGTGGCCACCAGATGCTGAGCCCTAATTGGCCAAGTGCTCGTATCTGGAGCTAGGGATGGCCTCAGCCCACCAACCTGGGTTCACTTTTCCTTGTTTGGTTAAAGACTTTAATTTAAAGCAAGTGAGGGCTGGATGCAGTGGTTCACTCCTATAATTCCAACCCTTTGAGAGGCTGAGATGGGAGGATTACTTTAGCCCAAGAGTTCGAGACCAGCCTGGGCAACATAGCAAAACCTCATCTCTACAAAAAGCGTTTAAAAATTAGCCAGGTGTGGTGGCACGCACCTGTGGTCCCAGCTACTTGGAAAGTGGAGGTGGGAAGATCACTCGAGTCTGGGAGAGCAAAGCTGCTGTGAGCTGGGACTGTGCCACTCCACGGCGCTCTTTCAGACAGAGCGAGATCCTGTCTAAAAAAATAAAAAAAGAAAGAAAGAAAGTGAAGTCAGGCCTGTGGCTACATGTTTTTTATTGTTGTTGTTGTATGTATGTTTTTTGAGACAGAGTCTCGCTCTGTCACCCAGGCTGGAGTGAAATGGTGTGATCTCGGCTCACTGCAAACTCGGCCTCCCAGGTGTAAGCAATTTTCCTGCCTCAGCCTCCTGAGTAACTGGAAGTACAGGCCCTGCCACCATGCCCGGTTAACTTTTTGTACTTTTGGTAGAGACAAGGTTTCATCATAATGACCCGGCTGGTCTTGAACTCCTGACCTTGTGATCTGCCTGCCTCTCCTTCCCAAAGTGCTGGGATTACAGGTGCGGGCCACTGAGTCCAGCCTTGTGGCTACATATTACAAGGGGATAATTTATATGTCTGAGCTCAAGTTCGGACGTAGAAGTTGGATTCTCTTTTCTTTTCTTTTTTGGGGGACAGGTACAGAGTCTCTGTTGCTGAGGCAGTAGCGTGATCTCAGCCCACTGCAACCTCTGCCACCCAGGTTCAAGCGATTCTCCTGCCTCAGCCTCTCAAGTAGCTGGGATTACAGGCACCTGCCACCATGACTGGCTAATTTTTGTATTTTTAGGAGAGGTAGAGTTTCATCATGTTGGCCAGGCTGGTCTTGAACTCCTGACCTCAAGTGCTTTGCCTGCCTCAGCCTCCCAAAGTGCTGGGTTTACAGACATCAGCCCCTGTGCCTGGCCATCAAAATTATAAGTCTTTTAAAAAGTTCCTTTGATCCTACCCATGGTGGGCAAACTCTACCTCTGGCATTGGGTCACACTACAATTTCCAACACATGGCTGCTTTTAGCCCCTGGAGATTTCATTTAAATCTTGTGAGCTCGGCCATCTATCCCCAAGACGCAGCTCCTCCAAGGTACCTGTCAGGTGTCCCAGCAGGACAGTGTCAGGGTTCTCTAACCTGGCCAGTGACTGAGCCTCTGGGCCCCGCGAAGACAGGCTGTCTCTCTCACTCACTGTTAGTCCAGCCCCTGGCACAGCCTTGGGGCTGGGCAAATATTTGCTGAATGAATAAACAGGCTGTGGCTTATAAGCTGCTTCAGATTCCAGCTCCCCACTCACTCCTCATGGAAGAACCATTTCAATCCTCCAAGCCTCCCGCCCCTTCTTCTTCTGCATGGGGGATATTGTGTTAGTGTTGTTTTTTAAACCTGAGGTTTTTTGAAAAATGGAACAGTTATAGATACAAAACACACACACACACACACACACACACACACACACACACACACACAGCATAAAACATCCCTTACTGATTTGTTATAAGGCAACTAAACATCCTTGTGACCCCCGCCAGGCCAAGAAATGTAACTTTGCCTGCTACCCCTAGAAGCCCCTGCAGAAACCCTGTCCTCACAAAGCCCTGCCCTCCTCCCAAAAGTCACCACAACCCTAAGTTTTGTGGATATCACTCGTGTTTCTTTCTCATTTTACCAACCCTGGGAGCCGCCATAGACACTGTATTTTATCTTGCCCACTTTTTACAAACTTGAGGTCTTTTAAGTCTCTCTTAGTTTCTATTCCTCCTCCAGCCCTTTCTTCTCCTTACGGTTTATCTGCTGCCGTTCCTGGGCCGTCTAACCTTCAGAGATCCCTGGGACTGGATTCGGCTGATGACGGTGCCGGGTCATGGTTCAGCATGTCCAGTGCTTGGGATTTTCTGCAAAATGGCAGCTGGATCCTGAGACTACACTTGGATATTTCCAAGCTTCTGCTCTCAGGGGTCATGGTGAAATTGAAGGGGGATGGGTGAGTGATATCGGCAAGCAGCCCCCAGATGTAGTCGTCAAGGCCATCGGGAGATGCCCACGAGGCCCGAACACTCACAGTCCAAGGGACATCCGTCTCAACCGTTCATCCTGGCTTCTCTCCCCAAGCCAGACCCACCCACCCCACTTCTGGAAAGTTCCAGGGCCGCCGCTGGCTGGTCCCAGGGGAGAGGGCAGCAGAATGGCCTGTAATCTTAGTTGTTCCTCTTCCCTAAAATTATTTCCCCTCTGGAAATGGTTTCCCAGCCCTGCCCAGGAAAGAGTTGGTGGTACAGGGAACATTTTTCTGTTAAAAACAAAACAAACAAAAAATAAAACCAGCCACCAAATGCTGACTCTCTGCAGCCCAGGCTCTGGAGCCCGTCTGAGCACCAGCTGTGTACCCTGCCTTGAGGGGCCTCTGCCAGCGAGGAGCAGAGGGTGAGAGGGCATGGCTCTGCCGCCGGCAGCCCCCCACCCGTCTGGTGCAAGGACAAGGACTCTGACCCAGGGCGTGGGACAGCCCCAGGCCAGCTGAGAAGAAGGATCAGGCCTGGGGCTGAGAGGCCTCCCCAGCTGCTGCCACACTTGAGGTCTGTGGGTTATTCTAGGTCCCCCCGGGCATGGAGTCACAGAGCAGAAGCTCTCCCTACAGGGATTCTCGTGCAGCTGCTCTGAGCACTTCAAGAAAAAATAATAATCCCTGCCGCTAACATCTCCCCATCACCTTGCTAACTCTCTTCTTTCTAACAAAATTCTCACAGGCCCTCGACTCCAGACTGCACAAGCAAGAGCATCTGGCAAGAATATCATGATATTTTTAGCATTTCTTGTGCTTATTTTCATAATTTTGTTTTTGAGACAGTCTCACTCTGCCGCCCAGGCTTGGGTGCAGTGGTGCTCTCTCAGCTTAACCTGCAACCTCTGCCTCCTGGTGATTCTCCAGCCTCCTGAGTAGCTGGGACTACAGGTGTATGCCACCATGCCTGGCTAAGTTTTGTATTTTTAGTAGAGACAGGGTTTCACCATGTTGGCCAGGCAGTCTTGAACTCCTGACCTCAGGTGATCTGCCTGCCTCGACCTCCTAAAGTGCTGGGATTACAGGAATAAACCACCTTGCCCAGCCTTTCTTTCCTTTTCTTTCTTTCTTTCTTTTTTTTTTTTTTTTTTTTTTGTGACAGAGTCTCACTTTGTTGCCCAGGCTGGAGTGTAGTGGTGCAATCTTGGCTCACTGCAACCTCTGCCTTCTGGGTTCAAGTGATTCTCCTGCCTCAGCCTCCTGAGTGCCCAGATAACTTTCTTATTTTTAGTAGAGAGGGGGTTTCACTATGTTGGTTGGGCTGGTCTCAAACTCCTGACCTTGTGATTCATCTGCCTTGGCCTCCCAAAGTGCTGGGATTACAGGGGTGAGCCACCGCACCTGGTGCCCAGCCTTATTTTCACGATAAATGAGACAGGTTTTCCATGTTTGCTAATGATAGAAAGTTTCCTCTGTGCAGAAACAGGTTTAGTTAAAGAAAAACGTGGCCAGAAAGTCCACTTAAAAGATCTTTTAAGGAAGACAAAACACAGATGGCACAAAATCCAAAGCTGCCCGGAGTCTGGGAGACTTAGGAACCACAGTGAAGAGGGCAGACTCCAGATCAGAGGGCTGGGTTTCCTTTCTGGCTGTGACTCTGTGGGCTCTGTGATTTTAGGCAAGTCACTTGCCTTCTCTGAGCTCTCTGCTTTATTTGTAAAAGAAAAGAAAATGATAACACCTCATTCCTATTGTGATTTCTGAGAATTCAATAAAACAATGCTGAGAAAACACTCAGCCCAGTGCCAGGCACATGAGTTTCATTTAAGGCTTTCAGAAGAAGATGTGTGCTACTTTTATTCCTGTTAGGAAGCTGAGGCCCAGAGATATCACCTAGCCCATCCAAGGTTACACAGCTTGTAGGTGGTGGAGGTGGAACCAGACCCACAAAGTTCTAATGTGAGGCTGGGATTTGTGCTCTTTAACCACTATGCTGCTATTGGCAGATCCATCCATCCACCCATCCATCCATCTACCCATCTATCCATCCACCCATCTATCCATCTGTCCACACATCCATCCATCCATCCATCCATCCATCCATCCATCCATCCATCCATCTATCCATCCATCCACACATCCATCCATCCATCCATCCACCCAACCATTCATCCATCCGTCTGTCCGTCCGTCCATCCATTCACCCATCTGTCCATTCGTCCATCTGTCCATCCATCCGTCCGTCCATCCATCCATCCATCCATTCATGCATCCATCCATCCACCCACCTATCCACCCACATATACATTCATTCAGTCAGTCAGAATTCACGGGCTTGTTCTGAGTTCATGGTGTTTTCTCAAAAAGCAGCAACGTGCGGAGGTTCCCAGAGCAGGTTTAAATCCCAACCTGCCATGTACAGGCCATCTGGGCAAGCTGTCCCACCTCTCTGAGCTTGCCCATCTGGAAGAGAGGAACACTGATAGCCATTTCAAGTTCCCGCAGGAGGTAGAAGACCATTATCTGGGACTTCACAGTGTCTTGCATGCCCTGCTCTGACCCCATGCTCTGCCTCTGCCTCTGCCTCTGCCTCTGCCAAGTCTCAGTGAATCAAGCCCCACCATATGTCTGCCTCATCCTGCCTCCCTCCTCCCTTTCACTCCACTTTAGTCAGACTCAGTACTGGGGTTCCCTGAACAGCCCCAGGGCCTTTGGATGCTTTTTTTTCTCCAGCCTAAAATGTCCTCCTACTTCCACCTGGTAGCCATGATTCCTCCCCAAAACATCAGGTGGGCTTCTCCCTCTGCCGCGGGCATATCCCCTGAGGCTGGACCAAATTCTCCCCTTCTGGGTTCCCCCAGTACCCCACTTCTCTGACATGGAGAGGCCACGGATGTAACAACTTAGACAAATTCTTATGCTTCGCCACAGTCCACCTTCTTGGTCACAAATGTCTGCTTCCCTTCTTTCATGCAGGTACATGCACCCCTCTGCAGATGAGACCACACACGTTTAACACAGTCGTTGCATGAGATCTGAAGGTGTGAGATCTGCCTTCCTGCCCCCAGCATGCAATGGTGAAACAGCATTGCCTCTGGCTGGTGACCTCCCCTGGACTCAGTTACCACCTCTGCAGAAAGGGGGCAGTAACAGAACCTGACGCACATCTGTTGTCATGAAGACCACCTGTGCTAATACACGTGGGAAGCCCTTAGCACAGCGCCTGGGAGAGCATAAACGCTCGATGCAAGGCAGAAGAAAGGCGTGTCCTGGAACGACAGGGCCCTTCCCACCAGGGCTGGTACTAAGGTGAGAGAAGCGAGGTGCCTACAGTGCAAAATGTAAGGCAGTGTTCACTCTCAGAGCAGCGCACCTGCAGCTGTTGGCGCTCTGTCAATGAATGTATCTAAGTTGCTTGCTGCTGAATCTACAGAGCCACAGAGCAGTCCCGCTCGCCCCCTGCTGGTCGCTCTGCAGAATGACATCCCTCCCTCTGCCCTCAGGGGTCCCTGAGCCTCCGTTTCACCTGTAGATATGGTGGGGGTAGGAGAATCTGCCCCTCAGTTTGCAGGGCAAACGGAAGGCATTCCTCAAACATCAGTGTCCTCCCCTCAAAGCCAGCACTTAATGAGCACCTACTATGTGCAAAGGACTGAAGATGACTGAGACATGACCCTTACCCTTCAGGGGTTTGGGGGTGGAGAGCGAAGGAGGAGAAAGGCCGGGAACAGTGACTAAAGTAAGACACTTGTCCCTATGCAGCACCTACTGCTTACCACAGAGCAGTCAGAATCACTGCCCTGGTGCCTGTTCATCTGCATATGTTTACTGAGCACCTACTGTGTGCCTGAGCCCAGGCTTAGCAGAGAGTTTACATGGATAAAGGTATTTAATGCTGTCAGAACACAAGATGGGCGCTCTTTCTATTTCTGTTAGCAAGCTGAGGCCCAGAGAGGTCACCTAGCCCATGCAAAGTTGCACAGCTTGTAGGTGGTGGAGGTGGAACCAGAACCCACAAAGTTTTAGTGTGAGTCTGGGATTTGTGCTCTTTAATTGCTCTGCTGCTATTGACAGATCCATCCATCCACCCATTCATCCATCTAACCATGCATCTAACCATCCATCCATCCATCCGTCCGTCTGTCCATCCATCCGTCCATCCATCCACCCATCCATCCATTCATCCAACAAATATTAGTTGAACACCTACTGAGTGCCAGACACAGTGCTGAGTGCTGGAGAGATGCCAGTGACCAGAAAGACAGCCTGTCCCTGCCCCCAGCAGCTGCTCACACGGAGGAGATGGGCAGTAAGCAAGACAAATAAGTAAAATGGCACTTGGTGATTCTTGCTATATATAAAAATAGAGTATAGGCTGTGCACAGTGTAAATAGAAAGAGTATAGGCTGTACACCTGTAATCCCAGCACTTTGGGAGGCTGAGGTAGGAGGATCACCTGATTGCAGGAGTTTGAGACCAGCCTGGGCAACATAGCAAGACCCTGTCTCCACTGAAAATACAAAAAATTAGCCAGGCATGGGGGCTCACGCCTGTAGTCCCACCTACTTAGGAGACTGAAATGGGAGGATTGCTTGAGCCTTGGAGTTCGAGGCTGCAGTGAGCCATGATTGTGTCACTGAACTCCAGCCTGGGTGACAGAGCAAGACCCTGTCTCAAAAAGGCTGGGCACGGTGGCTCACGCCTGTAATCCCAGCATTTTGGTTTGGGCGGCTGAGGCAGGCGAATCACTTGAGGTCAGGAATTTGAGACCAGCCTGGCCAACATGGTGGAACCCCATCTCTACTAAAAATACAAAAACTGGCTGGGCCTGGTGGTGTGCGCCTGTAATCTCAGCCACTCCAGAGGTTGAGGCATGAGAATCGCTTGAGCCCGGGAGGTGGAGGTTTCAGTGAGTGGAGATCGCACCACTGCACTCCAGCCTGGGTGACAGAGTGAGACCCTGTCTCAAAAAAAAAAAAAAAAGAAGGCACAGAAGAATGAAAGGGTGGGGCTGGCTGGATTGTGTTTCAATTTTAAATCATTGGGTGAGGCCTTGAGGGCCATTTAGGGACCTTGGTTCTCACTGCGAGTGAGGTGGGAGCCATGGAGGGTTCTGACCAGAGGAGGAGCGTGGCCTGACTTAGGCTCTTACAGGAGCACTCCACGAGGAGGCCAGACTTAGGACCCAGGGCGGAGGCGACTGCACGCAGGATGCCGGCTGGGCTTGGTGGGGCCGTGGAGTGGGGAAGACAGAGTTTGGATGTATCCCGAAGGTGGAACCGACAGGATTAGCTGGGGGATGGGACATGGGGGTGGCAGACAGCCTCTGGGGAGGGTGGAGCTGGCTGGCCTTAAGGCCACGCAGGCTGTGGGCAGGGCAGGTTTCTGGAGGAGGTAAGGACTAGGTTGCAGACGCATTCACCCTGAGTTGCCCGGCAGTGCGGACGTGGAGTTTGGGTTTACCCTCGTGCTGAGTGGCACACGCTCGCGGTGCGGTTATCACGCTGCTGGTGTCATCACCACGCAGGTGCTGCAGGAACGACCTTTCCCAAAGCCAGGCGCCTCATGACTGCTGCGATGCCCCGTGTGGCCGCCAGGGGGCGCCCCAGCCGCACCTGGGACTCGCAGGGACCGGGTCATCCTCGGGACGCTTGCTGCCTCCCTCCTTCCCCACCAGCGCCATGTGACAGCTAAACTGTCTCCAGACATCGCCAGGCGCCCCCTGGAGGGGAAAATCGCCCCCACGGCAGTCGGAACCATGGCCTAGTGAACCACATTCATTTACTGAGCGCCTACTGTGTGCCTGCGCCTACTGTGTCTGCGCCTACAGTGTGCCAGTGCCTACAGTGTGCCAGCGCCTACTGTGTGCCTGCGCCTACTGTGTCTGCGCCTACAGTGTGCCAGTGCCTACAGTGTGCCAGCGCCTACTGTGTGCCTGCGCCTACTGTGTCTGCGCCTACAGTGTGCCAGTGCCTACAGTGTGCCAGCGCCTACTGTGTGCCAGCGCCTACTGCATGCCAGCGCCTACAGTGTGCCTGCCCCTGGGCTCTGCAGGGGTTCACAGGGGTGGCTTGTCACCTGTCCCGAGCGACATGCACCAGCAGGAGTCATGCGCCCAGACAAAGCTGGCTCCCAGATGACCGCGAGGCAGCCACTCGGGACAGTAGAACACCAGAACCAAGTGCATCCACCCTACTGGGGAGGGGAGCCCCGGTGCCTCCAGGTTTGCCATTTATTAGCTGTGTGTCCTTGGGCAAGTCGCAAGAGCTCTCTGAGCCTCAGTTTCCCCATATGGAGAATGAGATAGGAGTCCATTTTGGAGCCAGGTGCCAAGATGGTGTCTGAGACTGAGCCAGGGCAAGACCACTGGTCCCTCCAGGGGGTCACAGGCTGGGCGAATAGCACCTCCGCATGAACATTGCCTGTGCCAAGCACACCTGAACCCCGACGTTTGCCAGCTTACATTTTCTCCATATCATGGCTGATATACTAATTATTTTACTCATTTCTCTGGTTGATCATCAGGCTCCCAAATCGAGAATGTGAGCTTCGCGAGGCCAGAGACTTAGGTCTAAATTGTTTGCTGCTGAATCTGCAGAGCCAGGAGTGCACCTGGAACACAGTGGCAGCTCCATCCGGTTGGACAAATAAATTTTGGGCTTCCCGTTTTGCCCCCATACAGTTCAACCTACATAAGATGATGCTGTGTCTTGGAGTTCTCCTCGCTCAGAGTCAAAGCTGAAGTTCCTCACAGGACCTGTAAGGCCCCACCTGATCTGTCCCTGTCCCGTCCCTGTCAGACCTCTCTCTCCCCACTCTTGCCCTCACTCACCCTGTGCAGACACACCAGCCCCTCATGGCGCCTCATACTCCTGCCTCAGGACCTTTGCACATGCTGATCCTATGGTTGGAACCCCCTTTCCCCCAGATATCGTATGTTTCTCCTCTTCATCCAGGTTTCTGTTCAAATATCACCACCTCCAGAAAGACCGTCCTAGACACGCTCTACTCAGTGACATGAAAGGATCTTGTTGAAATGTTAATTTATTACATTTTGGGGTTTTGTTTTGTTTCTTTTTTGTTTGTTTTGGAGACAAGGTCTCACTCTGTTACCCAGGCTGCAATGCAATGGCACAATCTTGGCTCACTATAGCCTCAATCTCCTGGGTTCAAGTGATCCTTCCACTCCAAGTAGCTTGGACCTCAGGTGTACACCCAGCTAAATTTTTTTTTTTTTTTAGTAGAGAAAGGGTTTCGCTATATTGCCCAGGCTAGTCTCAAACTCCTGGGTTCAAGTGATCATCCCGCCTCAGCCTCCCCAAGTGCTGGGATTATGCCACAAACCCTGCCCTCTTGGAGTGCACCTTCTAGTGAGCCAGATGAAGTGGTGGCGTTTGAGTTGTGCCTTGAGGGACAGATGCTGCTGATCACGGTGGAAATTGACGAAAGGTCTTCCTGGCAGAGGGAACAGGCAGCACAAAGGCCTAGGGGCTGCTCAAGTCCCTGCCTTAGAGCCCTTAGAGGGTCCTGCCTAGTAGGTGATGAGTCCCCAGGCTACACACAGCTCCCGGAAGAGTGCCCCAAGTCATCGGTAAGCCATGTGGTGTGGACAGGAGCTGGGCAGGCTGGACACACAAAGGCCCATTGACAGCCACATGGGAAGGGCCCAGGGCAGCCCGAGCCGGAAACCCAAGGCAGCTCCCTCTTGTCGATTCCCAAGGAGCTTTGGGTGGAGACAATAGAAAGGCCAGAACTTCTCAGGAGACTCAGGTTTCCCTGGGGTGGGGAGGAAACGCAGGCGGCTCGGTCACTGGGACATGCAGGCAGCCGTCTGAGGCTTTTGCAGTCCCCAGCCCTGATTCCAAGTCTAGCCCTGCCTCCCGCTAGCACAGTGGCCTTGGCCGTGTTATGCTCCCTCTCAGATCCTAAGTTCCCTCATCTCTAACACAGGGTGAAAGCCGGGCGCAGTGGCTCATGCCTGTAATCCCAGCACTTTGGGAGGCCAAAGTGAGGAGATCGCTTGAGTCCAGGAGTTTGAGACCAGCTGGACAACATGGTGAAACCTTGTCTCTACAAAAGATACAAAAATTAGCCGGGCATGGTGGTGCATGCCTGTAGTCCCAGCTACTCAGGAGGCTGAGGTGGGACAATCACTTGAGCTCAGGAGATCGAGGCTGCAGTGAGCCAAGATCTCGCCACTGCACTCAAGCCTGGGCAACAGAGCGACACTCAGTCTAAATAAATGAATGAATAAGTGAATGAATGAATAAACAAATTAATTAATTAAATGGGGTGAAACATAGAAGCAACCTTCCAGCGATGGTGTGAGACTGCCTGGGTAGAGTGGTGGGAAGCAGGCTCGACCCAGCAGGTGTTTAACAGCAGGTGGTCAGCTCCAGCGGGCAGCTATGGTGGCTGGCTGGAGTGGCCATCTGTGGTGGTCAGTAGCGGTGGTCGGCCACAGTAGTCAGCTTTCGTGGTCGGCTATCATGACAGTAAGCATGGAGATGCGCAGGTGAGCATGGGTGAGGTCAGACAGACCTGGGTTCCACAGATCTCCTGCTTTCCAGTGTGGGGTGGGTGCAATCTCCTTTGTCCAAGCCTCAGTTTCCCCATCCATCAGATGGGGATAATGAGAGCCCCACACAGGGTAGTGACTGCAAAGCACCCAGCACAGAGGCCCCAGCACGGAGATTACAGAATGTTCCAGGGCTTTGGAGGGCAGCCTGGGAAAAGCAGGTCAAAGAAGGCGCAGGCCTCCCAGCTCAAACAGCTCTGTGGAGCCAGCAGGGGAGGGGGGGCTGCAAACTAGCAGGAGCTGGGCCTCCCTACGTGGGCAGGTGGGAAGCATGAGGCATGTTCCCAGGCTGATAACAGGAAGCATTTCTGGAAAGGCCCAGCTGAATAGTGAAGACAGCAGAGCAGAAATGTGAAGAAGGCAGACCTGGGGTCAGCCTACGGGGCTCAACTTCCCTGTGCTAGCTATGTGTCCTTGGGCAAGTTACTTAACCTCTCTGTGCCTTGATTTCCTCATCTGTGAAACAGGAACGAGATCATCCCTACTAGTCTACAGAGCTGATGACGTCCTGATGGGAGACCATTTCTACAAAGAATGGCCCAGAGGCTGAGGGCTTGAAACAATGACGCAGGCCAGGCATGGTGGTGCGTGCCTGGAGTGCCAGCTACTCGGGAGGCTGAGGTAGGAGGATCGTTTGAGCCTGTGAGGTTGAGGCTACAGTGAGCCGAGATTGTACCACTGCACTCCAGCCTTGGTGACAGAGCAAGTGCCTGTCTTGAATAAGTAAATAAATGATGTTGGACTGAGAGAGCATCAACACCCACCCAAGCTCAGCAGGGAAGGTGGATGTGGGCAGGGCCAGGAAGAGTCAGGGGGAATCCTGGCAAGCCCTGCGTGTTTGTGTGAGTGCAGCCAGGTGTCAGGGTAGGGGAAGCAGGAGCAGAACCCTGAGAATATAAAACAACTCGGCAGCAGTGGCAGTAGCCTCCGGGACCCTGAGAGCTGCCAACAGCCAGCAGGACCCACGTAAGAACAAGCACTCTGAGATCAGAAGTGTGGACTTTGGCCTGGGGCAATAGGCAGCTATTGAAGGTTTGGAAGCCAAGAGTCAGAACCCGCCTACCCTGAGAGTTGCTATAACTAGGATACTCCACAGTTTCATCCCCAGCTCCTACCTTGGGGTCTGCCACAAAGTAGGTGCTCAGGGAAATAATTTTAAATGAAGAAATATATTAATGAGTGAATGAGAAACTGGCTAGTAAAAGCTGCTCTTATTTTGCCCTTCTTCACCCACACAGCACAGGGCACCTCAAGGGACTTGGACACCAGGGGACCAGCAAAGCTGAATGTCCGGAGTAGGAACGAGCTCAGGGAGACGGAGACACAGTGAGGAGGCCAGAGCGGCTGGGACAGAGAAAACAAAGGGAGAGTTGGGAGGGGAAGCCTCGTGGAGACGAGGCGGACTCCTCAAGGCCTTGCGGGCAGGGAATAGGGTTTTCTTCCAAGTGCAGAGGGAGCCTCCGGAGGGTTTAATGGTTCTTTTGCTTTTTTTTTTTTTTCTCCAGACAGGGTCTTGCTCTGTCGCCCAGGCTGGAGTGCAGTGGTGCAATCTCAGCTCACTGCAGCCTCGACCTAATAGGCTCAAGGGATCCTCCTACCTCAGCCTCCTGAGGAGCTGGGACTCCAGGCACGCGCCACCACACCTGGCTAATTTTTTATTTTTTGTGGAGATGGAGACTCGCTACGTTGCCAGGGCTGGTCTCAAACTCCCGCACTCAAGCCATCCTCCTGCCTCAGCCTCCTAAAGTGCTGGGATTACAGGCATGAGCCAACACACCCAGCCAGTTGCATTTCAAATCCTATCAAAGAGCATAGGCATTATTATCATCCCCATTTCACAGATGAGGAAACTGATGAGCAGAGATGGAATGATTTGCCTAAGGTCACACAGCTGCATAGAGACCGTGCCAGGATTCAGCCCCAGCCCACTGGGCTGTGGGATCTGCAGGGCTGGAGAGGATTGAAAGTTGCCAGCTGGAGGCTGCACAGGCCCCCATCTGCTAAGCCCTGCCCTGCGACCTAGGTGACACTGGGTGTTGGCAGGCATGAAGGACCTACCCCGTGGGACTGTGGGGAACATGACCAGGCCCTGCTGAGTCACCAGGCCTGGCAGGAGCTAACCTCCAATGGCTGGGAGCCGCCCCAGGGTCCGTCCTTGGTGCCCTGCCCAGCAGCTGCCAAGCACAGTCACTGATGCCTGGGCTAGATGTCCCGAAGAAGCCAGAGTGACAAACAACCCCCAGATCTGCCCTCCTCCCTTTGCTGTGTGGCCTTGGGCAAGTCCCCTGCCCTCCCTGGCCTGCAGTGCCCCTGCTGTCTGGCCCAAGCCCCAGGCCGCCATGCTCCTCCCTTTGTGCTGGGTAGAATCCTGGCCAATTCCTGATACTGAGTTTAGAACAGAGGGCAGAAAGGCAGGACAGATAAATGCAGGCAGTGGGGAAGCTGTGGGCCTCACAGGACTAGACTCCTTTGGGTGTGGCAGAGGCCAAGCCTACCCCATCAGAACCCCAGGGGCCCAGGCTCCACCCAGATAACAGGACACAAGAAGAGACAGCTTCCTAAGCAGAACTCAGCTTCTATAAGCAAGATAGACAGGGCAAGCCAGCTAGCATTTATTGAGCACTTAATATGTGCTAGGCATTCTACAGCTATTATCTAACTTAATCTTCTTAATAACGGATGATGATGATGATGCATGGTGGTTCCCATTTTGCAGATGAGGAAACTAAGACCTAAAGAGGTAAAGTTCTCGCCGGGCACAGTGGCTCACACCTGTCATCCCAGCACTTTGGGAGGCCAAGACAGGTGGATCACGAGGTCAGGCGTTTGAGACTAGTCTGGCCAATATAGCAACACCCCGTCTCTACTAAAAATACAAAAATTAGCCTGTAGTCCTGGCTACTTGGGAGACTGAGGCAGGAGAATAGCTTGAACCCAGGAGGTGGAGGTTGCAGTGAGCTGAGACCACCACTGCACTCCAGCCTGGGCGATAGAAGGAAACTCCATCTCAAAAAAAAAAAAAAAAGGTAAAGGCCTTGTTCAAGGTTCCCACACCAGGAAATGGCAAAACCAGGGTGAAATCCAAGTCCGTGTCATTCCAGAGTCCCTTTGCCTGGACCTCAGATTCTAAAGCTCTAGTCCCCCCCAGTCCCCCAGTAAAGTACAGCATTCAGGACTGAGCCGGAAGGGACCAGCCAGGCCTGACTGTGAACTTCAGAGCAAGGGAGGATTGTCAGTGCAGTGAAGTGAGTCTGGTGGGGCCTGATGGCCTCCTGGGGACAGCCTGGGACAATCACAAATGGAAGCTGCCTCTGTGCTGGAGCCTGCCCTATCCTGGGGACCTCTCACACACAGGACAAACCCACCTCAACATACAAGTCACCTGGGGCCCACGTGGCCCATTTTAGGGATGCAAAACCTGAGGCCCAGAATGTCCCTGTAACGTGCCCAAGGTCTCATAGTGAGCACACAGTTGGTGATACTGGAACCCAGTTGCCTCTCTCATGCAGCCTCAATTTTTCCTCCTCCCAGGATCTCCAGTGTTAAAAAACATACGAGGCCGGGCGCCATGGCTTACACCTGTAATCCCTGCATCTAGGGAGGCCACGGTGGGAAGATCACCTGAGGTCAGGAGTTTAAGACCAGCCTAGCCAACACAATGAAACCCTGTCTCTACTAAAAATACAAAAAATTAGCCAGGCATGGTGGCAGGTGCCTGTAGTCCCAGCTACTCAGGAGGCTGAGGCAGGAGAATCACTTGAACCCGGGAGGCAGAGGTTGCAGTGAGCCGAGATCGTGCCATTGCACTCCAGCCTCGGCGACAGAGTGAGACTCTGTCTCAAAAACAAACGAGCCAAAAAAAAAAAAAAAAAAAAAAACCAACCTACAATGTGCTCCCTTGATCCTCGTCATCTTCCAACAAGCGCCCAGTGCTCCGCCCCGCCTTGTGGCTGAACTTCCAGGGGAAGCGGTACATACTCCCCGACCCACTTCCACGCCGCCACCCTCTCCTTGGTGCCCTTGAGCAGGCCTCCAGCCCCTGTGCCACCAAATGGCTCTTGGTGTTGCTATCCTTGCTGCCAAGTCCCTCCATGGGATCCCATACTCACAGGCACTTCTCAGCGGCGTCCGACAGTGCTGACCGCCCTCTCCTTCTCGAAACAGCCTCCTAGAAACAGCCTCCGTTCCTGACTCTAGATGCTCCATGGGCCCCGCCCCTCCTCCTCCTTCCTGACAGTTCCACTCCGTGGCATTAAACAAACGTGTGTTCTGCTCCGTCTGACTCCCAACAGCATCCTTGATCTCCCTCCAGGGCTCTGGACTTGAATGTCTAATTATCCACTTGAAATATCCTAAAAACACAGCTTGGTTTCCCCCAAAGACTTATTTCATTCCTCCTTCCTCATCTCCACACTCCAGTCTTTAGTCCTCAGTGACACCACCCTGTAGTTCAAGCATCAAGGTGAGGTTATCACTCTCAAGGCCTCCTTTCCCTTCCACCACCTCCAAAATTTGTCCTGAGTTGTCCATTTCTCTGTAATTCCATGGCCACCACCCCGGTCCAGGCTGCTACCGTCCTCGCCCTTGACGTCCTTGCTGGTTTTTTGCGGCTATGTTTGCTTCACAGGCAGGCAGGGGTAACTATCAGAAACATAAATCAAAACATGTCACCTGCCTGCTAAAAATCTTCCAGTGGCCTCTGGCTGTGTTGCCAAAAACTCCGGAGCCCTCACATTGGCCTCCAAGGCCCCATGTTCCTCTCCAGCCTTCCCTCCTCCCTTCCTCTTCAGCCACACTGACTTCCTTTCACGTTCTCCAGCAAGCCAAGTTCTTTCCTGCCTAAGGGCCTTTGCACTTGCTGTGTCTTCTGTCTGTAACTCTCCTCCCTCTGCTCTTGCTGTAATTGCCTCTTTCTCTTCTTTTAAAGCCCTGCTCAACCATCACCTCCCCAGGGATCACTTCCCTGATCATCTAATTAAAGGACCTCACCCTCCACCCAGGTCACTCTCAACCCCACTACCCTGTTTAGTCCCTTCATAACTCAGCACTATCTGGAGTTCACTTACTTGTTGACTTGTTTACTGTCTATCCACTCCTCTTCCCGAGAATGTGGGCTTCATGAAGGCAGGGATTTAATATATTTCTTGTTCAGTGCTTTAGATGGAAACCAGGTGCCCACAGCACAGTGCTTGGCATATAGCAGATGCTCAATAAATACTGGATGGATGGGATGGATTAATGGATGAATGAGATGGATGGATGAGATGGAAGGATGGCGGGATGGATGAATGGATGGATGAGATGGATGAGATGAATAGGATGGATAGATACGGTGAAACCTCACCATGGGGCCAGGCGCAGTGGCTCATGCCTGTAATCCCAGCACTTTGGGAAGCTGAGGCGAGCAGATCACGAGGTCAAGAAATCGAGACCATCCTGTCCAACGTGGTGAAACCCCGTCTCTATTAAAAAAAAAAAAAAAAAAGAGGCTGGGCGCGGTGGCTCACACCTGTAATCCCAGCACTTTGGGAGGCCAAGATGGGTGGATCACGAGGTCAAGAGATCGAGACCATCCTGGTCAACATGGTGAAACCCCGTCTCTACTAAAAATACAAAAATTAGCTGGGCATGGTGGCGCACGCCTGTAGTCCCAGTTACTCGGGAGGCTGAGGCAGGAGAATTGCTTGAACCCAGAAGACAGAGGTTGCAGTGAGCTGAGATCGTGCCATTGCACTCCAGCCTGGGTAACAAGAACGAAACTCCGTCTCAAAAAAAAAGAAAGAAAGAAAGAAAAAAAGAAACCTCACTGTGGATGGATGCAATAAATGGATGGTTGAGATGAATGGATGGATGAGGTGGATGGATGAATAGATGGATCAGCAATAGATAGCTGGGATGGATGAGTGGATGAGTGATGGGATGGATAGATGGATGATGGGTGAGTGGATGGGATAGATGGATAGATGGACAGTTGAGAGATAAATGGATGGGATGGATGGATAGATGGGATAGATGGATGGAAGAACAGGATGGATAGGATGAATGGATGGATGGATGGGTGGGGATGGATGAATGCAATGAATGGATGCATGGATGAGATGAATGGATGGATGGACCAATAGATAGATGGGTGGATGAATGGATGGGTGGATGTGGTGAATGGATGGATGGATGAATGGATGGATGGATGAATGGATAGATGGATGAATGAGTGGGATGGATGGATGAATGAGATGGATGGGATGGATAGATGAATGAATGGGATGGATGGGATGGATAGCTGGATGGATGAGATGAATGGATGGATGAGTGGCTGAGATGGATGGATAAATGGGATGGATGGATGGATGGATGAGTGGGTGGATGGATAGATGGATGGATAGATAGGATAGACGGATGGATGGATGGATGGATGGATGGATAGATGGATGGATGAATGGATATGCAATCAGATAAACAAACCTAAAGGACACCTTTAATCAGGCCACTCTCCTATTCAGGAACCTAACTTGGCTGCGCACTGCCTAGGGAGTAGCAAACTCTGCTTTGGGACATTCAAAGCATTCTGAACTGGTCCCAAAGAAGATAAGTCATTCATAGTGAAACATTAGGAAGACCATCTGTCTCCCCAAGCTGGGCATGAGCCA
Source organism: Saimiri boliviensis (assembly GCF_048565385.1). Classification (NCBI taxonomy): domain Eukaryota; kingdom Metazoa; phylum Chordata; class Mammalia; order Primates; family Cebidae; genus Saimiri; species Saimiri boliviensis. The sequence continues at coordinate 113,086,037 of NC_133457.1, forward strand.
TTTGAGGGCAGGGTCATCTTCATCTTTCTGTCTAGACATTGAGCCTCTGGTCAGCAACATCAGAGATGTCCAATGAATAAATAACATGACTGAGTGAGCAAGTGAATGAATGAAAGCTGCCCCACTCTGACCCAAGAAGCCAGCAAGTGAGAAGCAGAACGCTGCAGACCCAGAGGGCTGAACGGTTCAAATTTACAATAGGAGAATAGTTTCACTGTTTCAGGTCACTGTTCCTGGCCAAGGTTTCAGAAGTATGTAAAGCTGGGGCTCTGCAGCGACAGGGAAATTGAAGCTTACCAGAAACTAGACTGGCAGTGTCTCTCGGGAGGGACTGATTTGAATGCCAATGACCTAATCCTCCAATTATAAGAGCACACTGTCAAACTAAAAAGCACACTCTCACGCAATTGCAACCAAAGCCACGAAGACTCGCAGCACTAAGAATGGCAATTTCCTGCCCTGCTGACACATTTCTGGGTTTTGCAGACCTTGGGCCCTTCCATTGTGACTCTCTTGGTTTGCAGGTGGAAGAGGAACAGAGCTGTGAAGAGGAGAGCTGGGGTCACCTCAGCTCTGCCAGAGGTTCTGTGACCTTCTCTGAATCATCATCTGTGGAGCAAGGACTTGCCACTGAGTGGCACATTCTATTTGTACTGCTCTTCTGATCCATCAGTGTCTTTGGTTGGGTTCCCTGGGAAACAGACTCAGAAAGAGAGCTGGGCACCCAGGTGATTTACCAGGGAGCACTCTCCCGCACAGCACCTGTGAAGTGTGTAGTGGGGGTCGGGGGCGCAGGGGATGTCGGGGCTGGAATGCAGGCACACCAGAGGCCTCAGCAGAGCTCAGAGGCTGAGACGGCCCTTCTGAGTTGCCAACGTCCAGGCCATGAGATGGGGTCCTTACGACATTGGAGGTGGGCTGCCCCTGTGAAGGAGGCAGTATTAGGAGAGGTGGTTCTCCTCGGCTGAAGGTGAATCCTGTAGCCTCTGTCCTGAAGGGGAATCCAGGTGGTGGACTACAGTCTCCACTGCAGTCCAGTACTCTTCACTTCCACCGCCTGGAGCCAACCCCACCTCTCAGCTGGACGCCTCCCCAGAGCTCAGCATCCATGCTTGGCCCTTCACCAACACAGTCCAATCTCCACCAGGAACCTAAAGCCAGAGGGGCTGTCCCAGCACAGAAATCAGATCACTTCACTCCACTGCTTGAAACCCTTTGAATGCCCTCCCAGATCAAAACACACTCAGAATAAAATCCTGAGTGATCCCTGCCTCTGCCAATGAGCTCTCCCTTCACTGTGCTTCAGCTCTCTCTTTTTTTTTTTTTTTTTTTTTTTTTTTTGAGGTCTTGCTCTGTCACCCAGGCCGGAGTGCAGTGGCATGATCTCGGCTCACTGCAATCTTTGCATCCTGGGTTCAAGCAATTCTCCTGCCTCAGCCTCCTGAGTATCTAGGACTACATGCCACCATGCCTGGCTAATTTTTTTTGTATTTTTTTTAAGAGATGGTGTTTGGGGCTGGGTGCAGTGGCTTACGCCTATAATCCCAGCACTTTGGGAGGCCAAGGCGGGTGGATCACGAGGTCAAGAGATCGAGACCATCCTGGTCAACATGGTGAAACCCTGTCTCTAAAAAAATAAATAAATAAAAGAGATGGGGTTTCACCATATTGGCCAGGTTGTTCTTGAACTCCTGACCTCGTGATCCAACCGTCTCGGCCTCCCAAAGTGCTGAGATTACAGATGTGAGCCACCGCACCCAGGCTTTTTTTTTTTTTTTTTTTTTTTTTTTTTAAGGCAGAGTCTTGTTCTGTCACCCAGGCTGGAGTGCAGTGGCACGATCTCAGCTCACTGCAATCTCAGCCTCCCAGGTTCAAGCAATTCTCTGCCTCAGCCTCTCGAGTAGCTGGGATTACAGACACCCACCACCATGCCCAGCTGATTTTTGTATTTTTAGTAGACATTGGGTTTCACCATCTTGGCCAGGCTGGTCTTGAACTCCTGACCTCATGATCCCCCACCTTGGCCTCCCAAAGTGCTGGGATTACAGGCGTGAGCCACTGCTCTTTCTCTCTCTTGAACGGTCCATCATGATTTTCAGTGTTTTCTCTTTCTTAAGGCAGCTCTGCTCTACCACAGGGCCTTTGCTCTTTCTGTTCCCGCTGCCTGACGTCCTCTTCCCTCAGATCTTCCCATGGCTGACGACGCTACATCTTTCAAGACTCATCTGACATGTCACCTCCTCAGAGGGATCTTCCCTCGTCACTGATCTAAAAGGTTCCACATTTCTCACATGTTACCTTCCTTTTAAACTGCTTCTCGCTGTTTGAAACTATCTTATAACTTTACTGGTTGATTTCCTGTCTTCTCCCATCAGAATAAACTCTGTGAAGGATTGGAATCGTGTCTGCCTGCTCACCTCTGTTACATGAAGCATCTAAACCAGAAACCAATGCACCGTGGGTGTTATCTATTTGTTGAATGGCTTAATAATGATTTCACGATTCTGTCTCCTTACTTCTTCCTAATCTTGCTCTTTTTGCTCTTTGCCTTAATCAGATTAGGCAGTATCTATCTATCTCCTGATCTATCTGTCTTCTGGCACTTTCTTTTTAAAAAACACCTTTTTCATTTTACTTATCACTTCCACTCCTTTGTTTTTTCTATTTCATTAGCTGCAGAGTTTACCTTCCATTTCTTATTCCTATTCTTTCGGCTTTAAAATTGTATTTTCTATTTTCTTAAGTCAAATACTTAATCCATTTTGCTTTCAATTTTTTTAAATAATAAATGTCTTTAAGACTAAATTGTCATACTTACCTGGCAGGGGAGATACCATGATCACGAAGGTGGTTTTCCCAGTGCGAGGCTTACCCACTGCACTCCGGATGTGCTGACCCCTGCGAGTTCCCCAAATGCGGGAAACTCTTTGGGGTAGTGGGGGACTGCGTTTCTGCTTTCCCCTAAAAAAAAAGAGAGACTACGTTTTCCTCTGTGGACAGTATTAGCTACGTCTCACACATTTTGCTGTGAACAGTGTCTGCTTTTTATGATGCTAGATAAGTTTCCATTTTGGTTCTGATTTTCCTCTGAGTCAGGGGCTGTTTAGAAATAATAACTATTTTTCAAGAAGTTAAAAATGTGAGGTTTTTTTGATAATTTTTTTTGAATTTTATTTGATTGTGAAATGAGAATGTGGCTTGGAAACATCTCTATCCTGAAACTTCACTTTGCCGTTTACAAATTCTCACTAGACCAGAGTTTCCTCGCTCAGCCTGTTTTCTCATCTGTAAAGCAAGCACAATAAATAGTGGCTAAAGATTTATGCCAGGCGCGGTGGCTCACGCCTGTAATTCCAGCACTTTGGGTGGCCAAGGTGGAGGATCACGAGGTCAGGAGTTCAAGACCAGCCTGGCCAACATGGTGAAACCCCATCTCTACTAAAAATACAAAAATTAGCCAGGCATGGTGGCACACGCCTGTAATCCCAGCTACTGGGGAGGCTGAGGCAGGAAAATGGCTTGAACCTGGGAGGCAGATGTTGAAGTGAGCTGATCAAGCCACTGCACTCCAGCCTGGGCAACAGAGCGAGACACCATCTCAAAAGAAAAAAGGAGTTGCTATGGCCACCTGGGCTAAGAGGCTTGTCTTGAAGCCACCTTATCCTAATAAACCCATTGGCTTTACTTATGTTGTATTTATGTCTGAGTGGCCTTGATGCTGTCACGGAGCACTAGAACACCCCAGGCCTAACATGCAGCTCCTGACACCAACTCAAAGGCTACTTCCGCCAGGCGTGGTGCCTCATGCCTGTAATCCCAGCACTTTGGGAGTCCGAGGCAGGCAGATGACGAGGTCAGTAGTTCTAGACCAGCCTGGTCAACATGGTGAAACCTCGTCTCTACTAAAAGTACAAAAATCAGCTGGGTGTGGTGGCGTGCCCCTATAAAATCCCAGCTATTTGGGAGGCTGAGGCAGGAAAATGGCTTGAACCTGGGAGGCAGAGGTTGCAGTGAACTGAGATCACGCCACTGCACTCTAGCCTGGGTGACAGAGCAAGACTCTGTCTCAAAAAAAAAAAAAAAGAGAGAGAGAGAAGAAAAGAAATAAGGCTTTAAAGTTGGATGTGGTGACTCACGCCTGTAATCCCAGAACTTTGGGAGACCAAGGCAGGGGGATGCTTGAGGCCAGGAGTTCAAGATTAGCCTGGGCAACATAGGGAGACCTCATCTCTACAAATAACTTAAAAATTAGCCAGGTGTGGTGGCACGTGGCTGTAGTCCCAGCTACTCAGGAGGCTGAAGTAGGAGGATCACTTGAGACCAGGAGGTCGAGCCTGCAGTGAGCCGAGATCACGACACTGCACTCCAGCCTGGTTGACAAAGTGAGACCATGTCTCATTAAAAACAAATCAAACAAACAAACAAACAACAACAACAACAACAACAAACAGAACAAAACAAAAAACAGAAAACAAGGCTTTAATAGCAAGAGTACCTAAGATTTATATATGGTGCTTTGCAGTGAAGCTGCCGTAATGAAAGTTTCCGCTGACCGACCACCTATTGTGTGTGAAGCCACATATGTGGTTGCATTTCCTCTTCACAATAACGTTGTGTGGAAGGTCTTACTGCCTCCCTTCTCCAAATGAGAAAATAGGATCAGAGAAATGTGACGTTGCCAAAAGCACCCAGCTCCTGAGTGTGTTCAGCCTGGGGGTGTCTGGATCTTCCTACATCTGGACTCTTATCTCATTTGGTTCTTTACCTATCAGATTGAGAAGATTCATTGTCATTCACTCAGCAAATATTTGAGCACCTGCCCCATGCCTTCTGTTCCACAGTATGCCAAATTCTGGACTAGGTGCTGGAGATAGAACAGGGAGCGAAAGAGCGTCCTTTGTCCCCTGTCCCAGCTGGGAAGAAAGACCAAAGAAAAGACAAAGCAAAGCAAGGCAAAAACAGCACTTCAGAGTATATATGACGCCAGGGAGTGGCAGAGGCAGCTAACATCTCAACAGTTCCTTTCAGTACTAAACTGTTTTGCTTCTATTATATTTCTTTTCTTTTTCTTCTTGTTCTTTTTTTTTTTGAGACGGAGTCTTGTACTGTCACACAGACTGGAGTGCAGTGGTACAATCTCAGCTCACTGCAACCTCTGCCTCCCGGGTTCAAGTGATTCTCCTGCCTCAGCCTCTTGAGTAGCTGGGATTAGAGGCACCCACCACCATGCCCGGCTAACTTTTGTATTTTTAGTAGAGACGGGTTTCACCATGTTGGCCAGGCTGATCTCAAACTCTCGACCTCAGGTGACCCACCTGCCTCAGCCTCCCAAAGTGCTGGGATTACAGGCATACGCCTCTGCACCTGGCCTCTATTTCATTTCTGAACATCTGTTCAGGCGGATTGACAGACACAAAAATGTAGTGTCTCTATTGCCCTAGTCTCCAGTGACTTACTTTAGCCATGTCCCAGAATCAAGGAATGTACAATTTTGTTTTTGTTTTTTGACACAGGGGCTCGATCTGTTGCCTAGGCTAGAGTACAGTGGTACAGTCATAGCTCACTGCAGCCTCATCCTCCCAGGCTCAAAGGATCCTCCCATCTCAGCCTCCTGAGTAGTTGGAACTACAAACGTAACACTATCACACAGCTAATTTTTATACATTTTTTTGGTAGAGACAGGGCCTTACCATGTTGCCCAGGTTGGTCTTGAACTCCTGGCTTCAAGCGATCCTCCCACCTCGGCCTCCCAAAGTGCCAGCATTACAGGCGTGAGCCACCGTACCTGGCCCAGGGTTCTGTTGTAAGAAGCATATCCTTCTTGTGGTGTGTCCTTTCTTCACCTGCAGGCCTGCTGTTTCTTGTTCCTGTGTAATCTGTCATTTTGCGGCACTTCCTTTTCCTCTGTGTTGACAGAGCCTGGCTTGTTCTGCCACTTTTTTGTCCTCTCGAGGTTTGATTTCCTTCCATGTTATTGCTATTATGTGTTACATAGTGATGAACTAGCCAGGACACATTGTTACTTTTTCCCCTGGGTCGCTTCCTGGTTCTGTAATCCTCCTTCACTCTTCACATTTCTATTGATTTTTAGCTAAACTCTGGGGTTCGCAAACTATGGCCACCCGCCTGTTTTTCTAAATAAAGTTTTATTGGAATGCCTGCTTGTTTACATGTTATCTGGGGCTGCTTCAGCTATGGGGGCAGAACTGAGAAGCTGAATAGCTGAGTGACAAAGACTATCTATGGCCCCTGTGAGAGCAGAAAAAGCAACTGTTTTTCCTCTGTTCTCACACTACAACAATCAACACAGAAGACTTTTTTTTGAGACAGAGTCTCACTCTGTCACCCAGGTTAGAGTGCTGTGGTGCAATCTCAGCTCACCGCAACCCCTACCTCCCGGGTTCAAGTGATTCTTCCTCTTCAGCTGCCAGAGTAGTTGGAATTATAGGCAGCTGCCATCATGCCCAGCTAATTTTTGTATTTTCAGTCAAGACAAGAGTTTCACCATGTTGGCCAGGCTGGTCTCGAACTCCTCATCTCAGGTAATCTGCCCACCTCAGCCTCCCAAAGTGCTGAGATGATAGGGGTGAGCCAACTCGGCTGGCCACAGAAGACTTCTCTGGCCAAATGTGTGTGGGTTTTTTCCCAAGCACCAAGCAGTGGACACCAGCAGGGCATCTCCCAATTCCACTCTGATGCTATCTACCTGAAGATAGCCTCAGGTCACATGAATTGAGGGCTCAGTCCCCAAGACTGTCCCTTCCTTGTCACCAGTCACAAGTCCCGGCCTCCAGAAGTTCTGATAGACCAACTTCAAATTGGGGTTCCCATGACCTGCTTTTTGGGTTTAATTAATTTGCTAGAGCAGCTCACAGAACTCAGGGAAACTTACTGACGTCTACCAGTTTAAGACAAAGGCTCTTTTAAAGGATACAGGTAAGCAGCCAGATGAGACGCACATGGTGAGGTCTGGAAGGGTCCTGAGCCCGTCCCCATAGGGTTGAGGCATGCCACCCTCCCAGAACGTGCATGAGTTCTTGTTCACCTTCCTATAAACCTCCATGTGTTCAGCTATCTGGAAGCTCTCTGAGCTTTTTTTTTTGAGACAGGATCTTACTCTGTCACCCAGGCTGCAGCGCACTGCACTTGGCTCACTGCAACCTCCGCCTCAAGAGTTCAGGCGGTTCCTGCCTCAGCCTCCTGAGTGAGCTGAGACTACAGGCCTGTGCCACCACATGCAGCTAATTTCTGTATTTTTAGTCAAGAAAGGGCTTCCCCATGTTGGTCAGGCTGGTCTTGAACTCCTGACCTCAAGTGATCCACCCACCTCAGCCTCCCAAAATGTTGGGATTACGGGCATGAGCCACTGGGCCTGGCCCTCTTGAGCCTTTGATGGGGACTTCGTTGGGTAGGCATGACTGAGCGTAGAAATGTGATTGAATGAAAAGGGGATGGTCTAACGCTAATAGGCTGAGTGGAGAACCCCAGTGAGGCTGTCTGTTCAGAGTCTTCACTTCTCTGTGCTGCATTCCTTCCTTTAGGGTATTGGGTGGGACCTTTCCGAAATGAGGGTTCCCAAGACCCACAATCAAAAAAGGAGGGGTGCTCATTGAAGCTTCTCCAAGTAGGTAACATCTGAGCTTTATTTGAAAAAATTCTTCAATCACGGAAAAGAGATCTCCAGAAACATTAAGAAAAAAAAACAAAAGTAATTGTAGGACAACTCATGGTTTTTAAACTATGCCTTTGTTTTCCTAAGCATGCATGTAGGTATACAGGTATAGATCTGGACGTCAGCCAATGGCTGGACATGGTGGCTCACAGCTGGAATCCCAGCACTTTGGGAAGCCAAGGCAAGAAGACAGCTGGAGCCCGGGAGTTTAAGACCAGTCTAGGCAACATGGCAAGCCCCCATCTCTACAAAAATTATAAAAATTACCTGAGCATGGTGGCGTAGCTTTGTAGTCCCAGCTACTTAGGAGGCTGAGGCAGGAGGATCACATGAGCCCAGGAGGTTGTGGCTGAGGTGAGCTACAATTGCACCACCGCACTCCAGCCTGGGTGACAGAGTGAGACTCCATCTCAAAAAAATAAAAAATTAGACATCAGCCAAACTGCTGACATGAAAGGAGAGGTTTACACTTAATTTTCCAGCAAGCACATATTCACATTACTTTTATAATAGACTTTTCAGCCGTGTCTGTGAACAAAAGCTATTTAGAGCACATATGCAAAAGAGTTGGGTCAGCAGAAGCAGCTTAGGGGTTAAGAGCATCTTCCCTGGGGTAAAAATGCCCCCAGCTGGCTCACAGACCTCAGGCAAGCTGTGGCTTCAGTTTGTCTAGAGTGGCTGTTCCATTTGGATTTGTACCTAGAGGGAGGCAGCTAGGGGTGCTGCTGAACGCCCTGCAATGAGCAGGATGGCTCCCCGACTTGTCAAGAGCAATGTGGAGAAGCCCTGTTCTAGAACACGGGGCAGTGTCCACCTCGAAGAGCTGAGAACTCACATTGTGTAATGCACTTAGCATGGACCCCGGCACATAGCAAGGGCTTAATAAATAGAAACTATTTTTATTACTGGACCTCCCCCAAAATTAAAAAAAGATGTTGAGAGTGTGGAGGAAGTGGTGGTGCCAGGAGGCAATTCTGCTGAATCCCAATTCCAGCAGCTGGCTGGAAGGATCTCTGACCTTCTCCATAGCAACAACGGACTTCACGGGGTGTGTGTCTGCCAAAGGGATGGCCTATACTGGGCTCCCAATTCCTCCTGTTCAGTTTTTCTGGTTTGAATCTCATCTCCTGCCAGTAGTTCAGGGACATTCCCACCCCATCACCTGGTCTCTTACACATATTCAGCTGTCTCTCTCTCTTGGACATTCCCTGTGCTCAGAAAAAAATACACTCAAACTTCTCTGGTGGGAAAACCAAAACCCGGACACCGTCTCAGTCCCCAGTCCCCAGCCCCCAGCCCCGCACACTTCCTGCAGCCCTGACCTCTTTCTACCCCTTTCCAGGAAATCAAAGAGACGTCCACACTCTGCTGCTATCTCCTTCTTCCACCACATCGAGTCAGCAAAACGGGTCCTGCCACATTTCCAACACCTGCCCGTTGCCAAGTCAGTTTCTCCCTCCCTCTTCCTCTTGTGTCGCTTGTCTGCTGCCTTCAGCGCTGCCAACCACTCTCCCTCCTGGCCTGCTCGGCCTCCCACCCCTCCTGCCTGCTCACTCATCCTCCTTTTCTCAACCTGCAGAGGCTGGGCCAAGGTCGCCGCCTTCCCTCACTCTGTGCTTTTTGTTCTCAATCCCCCAGCAATCTCATCCTCTGCTGGGTCCTCACTAACCTCCTCCACCCAGAGACTCCCCAGTCCACCCATGGCCCCCATCCTGCCATCTCTGCCAAGTTGTCTCAAAACTCCCTGAACTCAGCAGTCACAACTGATCTCGTATCTGCCCCACCAACCTGGTCTGACTCCAGTGCCCCCGGCTCAGGGAATGGCCCTGTCATCAGTGCAAGTGGGAAGCCAGCAGCTTAGGTGGAGTCCACCATGCCAATCACCGCTGGCAGGTCCTGGGGGCATGACCTCAGCATCTCCCAGTCTCTCCTCGTCCATCGTCCCTGCACCCACCTCGCTCGCCCCTGCTTCTCTTCTGCTTCTGTATAATTGCCCCTTCTCCCTGCAGCCAGAGATGTCTCTTACAGTTGCTATGGAATCCGAATCGCATCACACAGCCCTACCTGCTGAAAACTCTCGAATCCATTGCTCTAAGGATGAAATGCAAACTCCTCACCCTGGCCTGCAAAACCCTGCACAGCCCTGCACTGCAAGGCCCAGGCCCATCTCCCCAGCCTGGCTGTCCTTGTGTACCCCCTGCCCCCGACTCCAGCCACACTGGCTTCCTCCCTGCCCTGCAGCTGTGCACCCATGTTCCTTGTCTCCCCTAGCTCACTTGCTCGCACCTTCCCTACATTCCCACCGGACGCCCGCCCTACCGTGCACTCATCACCCACAGCTTCCTCTTCTGGAGCATGCATTGCGGATACAATTTTAGTCATAACTGTCAGTGAACCATAGCTTAATGAGGCCACTGATCCTTATTTTCTCTATTGTGTCCCCAGCATCTGACACTATTAATACTGTGAGTAGCAAACATTCAACACATAGAAGTCAGAATCAGGCAGATAAACCCTAGATTGATCCCAGAGAACCTTCTGGAATCAAACTCCATCAACCCTCACCATCCCCTTCACCCCCAAGTCCCCTTACCCAAGTGTCTTATTTAACTTTATTGGTACCACCTGGGTGATTCCTGAAAGAACACCTGTGTGGGCGTTCCCTGGCAGCACTGTGGGAGCAGTGCTTCTGTTACACCGTGTAGTTATTCACTCAGCCCATCCACCTGCAACATGGGTCAGGCAGTATTTACCCCAGCAAGACCCAGAGCTCAGCTGAGCTGCCTGAAGTTGAACTCCTGTAGGAAAGGAAAGGAAAAAGAAAAGACCCCACCCAAGGAGCCCACCTGTCCTAGACAGAGAAACAACCACCAAGGTTTGGTTCTTGAATATGTATTTTTTACTGAAAAAATCATTCATAAATTAACATACAAAAATGTACAAACACATGAGTAAATAATGTAATGACAAAGGACTATTTTTTGTGAAAAGTGTTTTTTAAAACATCTTTAGATTTCAGTGCAAAAATGTACCCCTGGCACCTCTTAAAACATAAGAGCAAGCTCAAAAACACGTAGTGATGGAAATAAGCTAGCTACGCTCAATGCTATTGTCAATGGTGGTGGATACAATCAATCCATGTGGCTGCTGCTCAGCTATTAATGTCTCTGGTAGAGGATCTCTTGACAAGAGGACCTATTATGTCAAAATGAGTATTTTTGCAAGTACCCCCTTTCCCCCAAAAACAGCATGAACAGGGACACCTTTCCCTGCACACAGCAATCAAAGACAAGATTAATTTAAGGGGCCACCCATCAGTAGCCATGAACAATTTCAGCTGTCAACATATGCACAAGGTCACACTTGGTTCCTGTTTTTTTTTTTTTTAACATGACAATTCCACGCTATTAACAGCACACGGGCCTGGCTATACGTTTTTAACTATGACATTTCCCATTTCATATTCAAGCCCTGGTGGATGCATGACAGTTACATTCAGAGATTCCACACTCATCAGACAGACTTGGGCGTGACCGAAAGGGTATCGAAGTGACCCCACTTTAAGCAGTGAAAACAGACCTTTCCTTTTGTTCTCAAATCAGCATTTTAAAAGTCAGGTGTTAGTCTTTTGCCAACAATGTGTACTTGATGGCAATTATGGTAATGTAGAGCTTCAAACAAGACTGCCGGCTCTAACTCGGAATCAGTCTGTACTGGCAAATCCTTCCAAATGACATCACAGTGTTGTCACAATGAAAGCAACTCACAGCCTTCAGTGAGGAAAAGGGAGAGGAGAATGAGAAGGGGAGAAAAGCTGCAGCAGGGACAAAGGCCCGGGGGTGGGGGGGTTGCATGGTGGGGGGCGAAATGGGGTCGGGGTCCTTTATTGCTATATGCACCATAAAACAAAGGAAAACCAAATGAACCTCTGTGTGTAATGTTCCCTTGTGAAGGTATTTTAAAGCATGAAATGCTTACAAGTTTTAAAAAACATATGCTATAGCTTACCAGCGTTTTCAAGGGCAGGAGCCTGCTCTCTCATATGAGCCGATAAGAGCTTTGCAATGCAATTTATTTTCTAAATACCACTCTATTCTTCAAAAGAAAACACAAACATAACAACAAGGCCTGGCCAATCACTCCCACAGTTTGCGGGGATCATATGTCCACAGAACCATCACATGCAACAAAAAAGCCCTAACCCACACGTATATACACACACACACCCCTACACACACCCATGTAAACCATGAAAATCAAGGAAGTTGAAGGCAAACAAGGCAATTAAAAAAAATACGAAGTACTCTTCAGAGAGTACTCCTCCTCACAATATATAAATATGTTGTATGGAAAAGAAAGGCGGTGGGGTGGGGGGAGTGGGGGGACTGGCATTTTCCAGATTTCTGCAGAAGCGGACGGGGACTACAAATTGAGGGCTTTGGTTGGGGGAAAAACAAAGAGGCACAAATTCAAATACACTTTAGAATATGACTTCAAGGCTGGGCATGATGGCTCACACCTGCCCGTAATCCTGGGACTCTGGAAGTCAAGGTGGGTGGATTGCTTGAGTCCAGGAGTTTGAGAGGAGCCTGGGCAACAAGGCGAAAACCCCATCGCTACTAAAAATACAAAACGTTAGCTAGGCATGGTGGTGTGCACCTGTAGTCCCAGCTACATGGAAGGCTGAGGTGGGAAAACGGTTTGAGCCTAGGAGATGGAGGCTGCAGTGAGCTGTGATGGTGCTGATGTACTCCAGCCCAGGTGACACAGCCAGACCCTGTCTTTAAAAAAAAAAAAAAAAAAAAAAAAAAAAGAATATGACTTCAAAATGCAGGTGGGGGTGTAAGCAGCACACCTGGGCTCTTGCCATCTGGAGCTTTGTTAGTCTCATTTCAAAGCTTCAATCCGTTCTTTCCCGGATCCCAGCTGCCCCACAGCACACAAGTGTCACCGGCTCCCTGGCTGAATTCTTTCCTACTCCAGTGCTCCTTGGTTCTGTTATCAGTTACTAATGTTGACAAAGAATCTTTCCAGAAACCAAAAAGGGAAACAGAGGAATCACTGAAGCCAGCTGGTAATGTAGGCACATTGTTCAGAAACTGTGGCCAAGTTTCCACAGAGAAAAAAAAGGGGGGAGGGGTTCCCATACAGCCCCCCTCCCAAACCACATGCTCATAAAGGGACGAAACATGAAGCCTGGAGAGCCAGGGATGTGTGTGCAGCGAGCCCCGGAGGGCCTGCTTTGGGCGGGAAGCAGCCTGCTCTATCAGCAGCCTCCCACTTATGGGACAGTGGGATGAGCACGTATGTGGCCAACAGGGAAGAGTGAGTCCAGAGCAGAAGTCAAGGACAAGACTCGTGGGAAGAAAGAAAGGGGCAGAAGCCAGCTCCCGGCAATAAAGGTCGGGTTATTTTGTTCTCTTGTGACATGCCCTATGGCCACTCCCTTCCCAAGGTGACAGCCATTTGGGAGACGATATCCTTCAACTGCATTTTAACTGAGTTCCTGCACTTGCCAACCAAATAAATGGTCTAATATATAAATCCTGGGTTTGAACTGGAGCCAGCTAGAAATTAAATTTTAAAAAGGCATTTTACATGGCTTATTTACAATTATACTTCTTCAAGAAGTGATTGTTATATATTTCTGTCTATTTATCTTTCCCAAACATCCTCCCCTCCACCCTCAATCCCCACCCAAAGGTAATTTTTTTTAAAAAATGAAACCAAAGAGAACACCAGAGATATAGAAGAATGGTGTGGCGTTTCATTTGCTCTTCCTAAAACGCAGCTGCCCTGTGCTGGGTTTGCCTCTGCTCTGAAGGTCAAGAGGCTGCAAGGTCACATGTAGGGACAGGCTCCACGGCAGGACCACGGCAGATCACAGTTCATCACGGGTTCTGGAGACTGTGGCTAAGACAGGATGTGGGGTAGGAGACGGGGAGAGAGCAGCGGGACAGACGTCTGTCTTGTGAAAACAGAAAGCCAGTGCTGACAAAGGAAGTCCCCCAGCTCACTCCCTCGGTCCCAGCAGCTGATCCAGTGAAGGCGTTTGTGCGTGTGCGGTCACATTTTCCCCCAAACCCTGTGATCCTTCATGAGATACTGTATTTCTGTTCTCTTGCTGTGTAGACCCCCCCACCCCCTAAAAAAAAATCTCATCAGACTGCTTTCTTGGTGGCGGTGGGTAAAGCAAACGTACATTCTCTCCTCTCAGTACTCGTTCACCTGAGCCAGCTCGGGTGTCAGGTTGACAGTTATGTTTTTATACAAGGCGTCGTATGTGATGTTTGCAAAGTAGTTCAGGTTGTTGAGGCCATCCAGCCCTTGCCGTTCTTTTGACCTCCTCAGCAGAGCATACCTGTTTAGGGTCGGAACAGAGAAGACGTGGCTGTGAGTGAGGATCCACACCTCTGCAGTCAGACAAGGCAGCCAATGGCAGCACTTCCGTAGCCCGAGGCGGGCTCACGGCCACTCTGCTATGCCAGGCTGAGTGCAGTTATTAGAATCACCTCCTGTGTTTCATGCCAGGTGCTTTACTTAATTCATTTAATGCCCACCCAGCCCCTGCTAGCAAATGAGGACAGGCTTAGTCATGTTAGGTAACTTGGCCAAGGTCAGAGAGTGGGGAAGTAGAAGGGAAAAGATTAAAAATACAACAAATGAGAAAGTTCATACTCTGCATTCAGTGCCGTTTTACTCCCACGAAAACAGAATTTCAGCAATTAGAATTGGTTGTCTGGAGCAGAGTCTTTCCCACAATTTAGAAAAGACCAAAAAAAAAAAAAAAAAAAAAAAAAAAAAAAAAAAGGTAACACAGCAACTGAAACCACACAGGCAGAAGCTCAGAACACCCATTCAGAATGGGAGCCTGCGGAAAGGGGCCAGCTGCTCTGTCACCTCGGGGACTTTCATCCAAGCTGTTTCTTCTCAAACTCCCCAAAGGCTACTGAGGAGACCACAATGCTGAAGACATAGAATGAGTGATTTCCTTAAAATAATTTTACTATTGACATTTTCACCAATGGTCTGATCCCCCTACTGGTCTGCCTCACAGTTAAAATACATGCAACAACTGTCAAACAGCTGTCAGAATAGGGCCTTGGAGAGGGGAAGAGGAGGAGGGGTTGTAATATGCTCTAAGACATCTGGACATGAAAGTACAGGGGATATTTCCAAGAGAGATAAATAAATTGCACCAACCTTCCAAGAAACTGGACTTCTCCTCGATGGTGATGAGGAATGGACTTGTACTTTCCTGTGTCACCCTCTGGCCGGCTCACAGAATAGCCTGCATTCTGGACTCTGTCCAAGACCAAGACAAGGGGCTTTTAGATACAATGGTAACAGTCCAGGAGTGACCAAAGCCTACAAGCTTATCCTGGAAATCACATACAGCAATAGCTTTCTCACTCACTCAAATGACTCACTGTGTCATTTGAAGTTAAGGGGAGGAGGGAGAAAAGAAAAAGAAAACAAACCGAGTTAAAACTCAATTTTAACTGAATTAAAGTTTTCATGTGAACAGAAAAAATAGGCTGGGCTCAGTGGCTCATGCCTGTGATTCCAGCGCTTTGGGAGGCTGAGGCGGGTGGATCACTTGAGGTCAGGAGTTTGAGATCAGACTGGCCAACATGGTGAAACCCCATCTCTACTAAAAATACAATTAGTTGGGCGTGGTGGCACAGGCCTGTAATCCCAGCTACTTAGGAGGCTGAGACAGGAGGATCACTGGAACCCAGGAGGTGAAGGTTGCAGTGAGTCAAGGTTTCGCCACCACAAAATTGAGCCTAGGCGACAAGAAGAAAATCCATCTCAAAAAAAGAAGGAAAAAAGCACAGAAAGAAATGGCTACTTCTTGGGAATAAAATAGAATCAAATTGGGGATTAACACTTAGACACTTATATCACCTGATTTCTTTTTTTTAAGAGACAGGGTCCATTGTGTGTTGCCCAGGCTGGAGTGCAGTGGGGCCATCATGGTGCAGTGCAGCCTCGACCTCCCAGGCTCAAGTAATCCTCCCATGCCAACTGGGCCTCCTGAATAGCTGGGACTACAGGCATGTGCCACCACAACTGGTTAATTTATTTTATTTTTTGTAGAGACAAGGTCTCACTGTTGCCCAGGCTGGTTCTGAATTCCTGGGGTCAAGTGATCCTCAAGCCTCGGCCTTGCAAAGAGCTGGGATTACATGTGTGAGCCACTGTATCCAGTCTATCATTTGAATCTTTATCAGCAAAGTATTACTTGTAATGAACAACAAACACATACTTTTCAAAAGCCAAGCTACAAAGTAAACAGACGCCAGGGGGAAGCTCTTTTGCCTTTGTTCTTAATATATTAAGTCACTATTTACTTACTGCATAAAAATGCTACTTTATTCCACTCACACACAGGATTGTTCACACAAATTTGTACAATACAAGCCTTATGTGATGGCACAGCTAAATCTATGTAGACATATCACTAATATTCTACTCTTCAGTTTGGAGTGGTTCCAACGAAGTGGGCATTTAGTACACAGAATGTTGGTAAAGTGGAAAGTTTTGTTAGAACCTTATGGCAGGAGGGCCACTTAGTTATAATATGCTTTAAGAACCTTATTTGCATCCATTAAAGGACAGAACTTTTAAAAAAAGAGCCTTAATGACTACATTCGTTTACAGGAATTTAGCAAAAGAATACTATATCACAGTCTAACTAGTGAGAAATGGAAAAGATTCTAAATATACAACAGGAAATAGTTACATAAATTACAGTACATCCATATAATGGAATTAAATGGAGCCATTTAAGATCCTGTTTATAGAGTATTTAATGAGTATTGATGTAATTAAAGCATCTATTGACAGCTTATCACACTAAGATACGCCAGAGCTCCATACACATTACATCATTTGATCCTCACAATCCTGGTATCTGTGATTTTAAAAACTGATGCACAGAGATTTTAAATTATTGTTCACCTGCCACTTTTTAAAAACAAAATAAGCTCAACAAAATGGTAACATGTTACTTCTTGTTGAGGGTAATTTATTTTCTTTCTATACTGATCTGTATTTTACAATGAGCATATTCTTTATCGTAAGAAAAAACTGCTAAATTATATTTTAAGTTTATTTTTCCATGTCAAGGGAGAAAAAAGAAAATAGCTGCTTTGGTGGGATATACAGTTTGTTTTTTAAGATATGAAGATGTTTTTAAATTAAGATTTTTTATAAAAACTTATAATTTGTGTGTGTGTGTGTGTGTGTGTGTGTGTGTGTGTGTATGTGTGTGTCTGTGTGTGTTTTAAGACAGGTCTCAATCTGTCACCCAAGCTAGAGTGCAGTGGCATACTCACAGCTCACTGTGGCCTCAAACTCCTAGGCTCAAATGATCCTCCCACCTCGGCCTCCCAAAGTGCTGGGATTACAAGTGTGAGCCACCGCATCTGGTCAATTTCTTTCTTTTTTTTTTTTTTCTTAACTTTTTAAACTATAGCTACTAAAACATTTGAAATTACACACATGGTTTGCATCATATTCCTATCTGATAGCATCAGTCTGCAGTCTAAGGTAGCATTTCTAGAAGACACCAAAAACAGCGCAGAGGTACCTGTTCCAGAGGTCGTCATCTTCTCCACCCCAACCCCAGAAAGCATTAGGAAAGCCGTTGATTTTCCGAAACTGTTCCACTGTTAAGCCACTCACTCCACCAAAGAACTCAGTATAAGGAAGCCTAGGAGGACATGTGGGAAATCAGTCATCTGTGTGTTACAGGGTAATAGTTTTCCCTAGAACGTTATTCAGTTGAGGACTAAAAACAGTGCTCTCTGTGCTCCTGACCTGAACTATATGAACTTGCTTCCTCATGCTGACATGTATCAATCAAAGTAGCAAAATGAATTTTGGCAAACTGACTTTTAATAGCTTGAGTGAGATAGTGTTGACACACCCATACACAATTCACCCATTTAGAGTATATCATTCAATGGTTTTAGTTTATTCACTGAACTGTGCAACCAGGACCACAATCTACTTCAACATGTTTCATCACTGTCCCCTGCAAGGCCTTGCACCCATTAGCAATCACTCCCTAATCCCCCTATGCTCTTTAGCCCCTTATAACCATTTAGTGACTTTCTGTCTCTATAGATTTGCTTATTCTGGACATTTCAGATCATTGGAATCATGTGATACATGACCTTTTGTGTCTAGTTTCTTAATGTTTTCCAAGTTCATCCATGTTTTGGCACATATCAGTACTTCATTCCTTTCTATTGCCAAATAGTGTTCCAATTATATGGATATATACACTTTGTTTATCCAACCATCAAGGCTGTAGCTTAAGGGACATCTAGGCTGTAGCTAATTAGATTCCCTTTTCTTCACATCGTTCTCATCATTCTTTCAGATTTAACCTCTTTAATTAAGAGGAAAAGATACTTACAGATACATATACTTATCCAATTTGGTTGCAAAATGCCTTGGCATCTGTCCACATCCATAATAGTTGCGATCACTTTCTGGTATGTGATCTACATCATGAAAAATTAAACAGTCCCAATCCAAGTCCTTCATTGCTTCTTGAAAGCCAACGTTGAAAAGCATGGCTCGATTAAAGGGCTGGGTACCAACCTAAAAGAAACAGAACTTTATTTTAAAAATAATCTTGAAGCAAAATCTTTACTGCCTTTGCTGTGCCTAAAGAAGAGTTGATTAGAACCAACTGGAAAAGATCACTGGGCTAGTGTAACCAGGTCCAGCACCACACACCAAGTCACTCACAGTATGGCTCAGAAGTCACTGGACCTCTGGTGGTGCAATGTCTCACACCTATAATCCCAGCATTTTGGGAGGCTGAGGCGGGTGGATCAGGAGTTTGAGACTAGTCTGGCTAACATGGTGAAACCCCATCTCTACTGAAAATACAAAAACATTAGTTGGGCGTGGTGTCAGATGCCTGTAATCCCAGCTACTGGTGAGGCTGAGGCAGGAGAATTGCTTGAACCCAGGAGGCCGAGGCTGCAGTGAGCCAAGATCACGCCACTGCCCTCCAGCTTGGGCAACAGAGAGAAAAAAAAATAAAAGAAAAAGAAAAAGTCACCGGACCTCTGGGCCCCATTTTCTTTAAAAATATAAATGGTAGCAAACCCAAGCTTCTCTCTCTCAAGGCTACTGAAGATAGAAATTCAATCTTACAACAGCCTTTAGAAGAGTACCCCACTCCACAAAGGTAAGAGAGAATATTACAATTTCTACTTTTTACTGCTTGACAATCATTCTCTTCAGCATATCAACCAATCTGTAGCTGTTCATAAACCAAATCTACTATAAAGAGTGGTTTTTGGTTTTGTCTTGTTTTATTTTTAAAATCTAAGACAACAGTCACTGAGCATGCCAGGGACTCAAGCCTATAGGGACAAAGAATTCAGGCTCATGAAGAGACCAGTTCAAATCAGTTAACAGCCTAACTAGTGTAAATGTAACATTGACTCACCCTTGCCAGTATCAAAATACCCAACTTAGGACAGGCAGATAGACTATTAACATTTCCCAGATGCCCAGCCTTGCTGAGCAGTGGTGCTCAGCCCTTTATCCTCATTCCAGTATAAGGCAAGCTCCAGGCTGACCACTTAGAGCAAAAGACTCAAAAGTGTGCCCACAGGGAAAGGTGAGCATGCAACAGGCCCTCAGGTTGACAATCAGTGTATTCAGGAAAATCTGTTAATCTTTCATTTATCTATGGATACAGTGCCGCTAGTTCAAGGATCACATACTTCACAATGCCTACAGAAGCCAAGTCAGTAATGTAAGCATGTAAACTAGGCCACCCAAGAGAAAACCACAGTAGGACAGTTGTGTTCTATCTAAAGCCAAATAAAAAATATGCAGGACCAGATTAAAAAAAAAAGATTTAGAGACTAAATTTTCCACCTGCATCTTCTTCAGTTTATGACCTCTATATCTGCTTCAGTACATACATAAATATTTTTTTCTTTTTTTCTTTTTTTGAGACGGAGTCTCACTCTGTCGCCAGGCTGGAGTGCAAAGGTGCAATCTTGGCTCACTGCAACCTCCACTTCCCAGGTTCAAGTGATTCTCCTGCCTCAGCCTCCCAAGTAGCTGGAAGTACAGGTTTGCACCACCATATCCAGCTAATCTTTGCATTTTTAGTAGAAATAGGGTTTCACCTTGTTGGCCAGGATGGTCTTAATCTCTTGACCTTGTGATCAGCCTGCTGTGGCCTCCCAAAGTGCTGGGATTATAGGTGTGAGCCACAGCACTCAGCCCACTACCAACATTTTTAAGATTCAAATAAAACCAAACCCCGAGGCTCAGAGAAGTCTGTAAATGTCCCTGGCCACTTGGTTAATTAATTAACAGCAGACAGAGGACAAGCACTACAGTCTCTTGACTCTAAGGCCACATCCTCTGTGCTGGATCTTGCTGCAGCTCTTCATCTTAAGGGGAACTTCCTGGGTGTGGGGCCTGCAGGCACCAGCAAAACCACCATACAAGAGGCCTTTGTTCATGTGCAAACAAAATTCTCTCCTGGATTCAAGTGTGCCCACTACTGGGCAATAAACATCTCAAACCAGGAGCACAGAATTGTTCTCTGCTGCCCTTCCCAAAGGCAACTTAATCCTAAGATTTCAGTTTTGCTGGCTCTTCACACCAACAGTGGATAACCTGTAGCATCCTAAACTGCTGTCTCAGAAGCCAAAGAAGAAAGGAAAAGAAAGGACCACTCACTTGTTCAACCACATAAAATGCAAACTGCAGGCGCTGGCGCTGAAGCATGGGAATCAGGTGTCTGAACAGGACTGGGAGGTGCTCGTGGCGGTTCCGAAAGGGGATAAGGATTGCCACCTGGAATGCGTCACAGCAAAAGCAGCACAGTTAGGACTCTCAACTTTCACTCCTTACCAGGACCACCCTGCAGAAGTGGTGACCAACCCACAGGAGTTCTTGGAGGCTGGCTATCTTGTCCTTAGCTTCCTCTAAATAAAGACCTATGTTGGCAAGTCAGCCCTTGGACCTAGATGAATGTTATTCTTATATACACCAAATCTAATACTACATAGTAGGCCTGCAATTCATTCTAGGCCAGGTGTCCCCAAACTACGGCCCACGGGCCACATGCGGCCCCCTGAGGCCATTTATCCGGCCCCCCGCCGCACTTCAGGAAGGGGCACCTCTTTCATTGGTGGTCAGTGAGAGGAGCACAGTGTGGCGGCCCTCCAACAGTCTGAGGGACAGTGAACTGGCCCCCTGTGTAAAAAGTTTGGGGACGCCTGTTCTAGGCCATAACTCATAGGAAAAAACACATTCTACCCTGTGACAAAAATACATCTATAAACTTACAATTAAAACAAGCTTCACAAAACAGTATTTTCCCTTACAATGTGCAATGTACAAATGCTGGTTACTAAACTGTTTTTATATCCCCACGATGGGTTGGATACTGATCTGTTCCAGATATGCCTTGATCACTGCTGCGTCACCAGCACAGAACAAGGTTGGCACAGAATAAGCATTTTAATAGATATTTGTTGAAAGAATGGACTTAAGCCGGAGTCACAGCTTCTATGGTCAGGCAGAAAAAAAACCCCACAATCTCAGTGTCAAGCCAGATAACTTTGCTTTTTAATCCAGTAATCTTGTAGTAACCAACAGAGAACAGGCACGAAGCACTGACTGTGCAGATGACTTCTGCAAATGAGTGGGTAGAGACCACCAATGCCCTCATCCCCTTGTTAATACTCCTGGCAGGAAGACCTAAGGGTCCTGCTTGGTCATCGCAGTAATGTAAATTTCTGTGTCTACAAAAGAGTCCTTGTGGGAACCCATTCCTCCAAAATGTTTCTACACAACGCAAAGACTTTGTATGAGGGGGTAGGATAAAAATGACAAAACGTCATGGTTAGCTAATTCCACGGTGATTCAGACCAAAGGCAAAACCCAGGTGGGCTTCTCAGCATTTTGGGTCTGACTTCACACCCTACCTTCCACCGAGGCATGCAATCAGAAGGCTTCCAGTGACCTCCGAGCTTGATGGTTGGGTCTTTGGAGAAGAGTTCATGTATGTAATCCATTCCAATTTCACTCATGTTTATGTCTATTGGGCCCTCTGAACAGAGAGAGGAAAAAGGGATTAAGAAGTCAGAAAATGTTAAGTTTTCCTCTGCCTGAGGTTTTAGTCTCTGGAGAAATGCAATGCTTTTTGAGCAGAATGTGTTTTTAGCAGGGATGGAAGACTTTTCCCCTACTTTCCACCTCACTGCGTTTTAGTTCCTCACTATTATCAGGGTAAAGAGGCAAATCAAGGAATTAAGGCTTTAGAGTTCTGCTTCTGTCAGGGGCAAGAAGAAATTAAGACTTTTAGCTGAGCTTTTTTCTTTTTTCAACAGAGTCTGACTCTGTCGCCCAGGCTAATGTACAGTGGTGCAACCTCAGCTCATTGCAACCTCCACCTCTGGGTACAGGTAATTTTCCTGCCTCAGCCTCCCGAGTAGCTGGGATTACAGGCACGCGCCATCTCACCCAATTAATTTTGGTATTTTTAGTAGAGATGGGGTTTCACCTTGTTGGCCAGGCTGGTCTTGAACTCCTGACCTCAAGGGATCCACCCACCTTGACCACCCAAAGTGCTGGGAATACAGGCATAAGCCACCTCACCCAGCCATCTTTTTTTTTCCCCCAGTTTATTAATATGTTTTAATAAATAGAGATGGGCCGGGCGCGGTGGCTCAAGCCTGTAATCCCAGCACTTTGGGAGGCCGAGGCGGGTGGATCACGAGGTCGAGAGATCGAGACCATCCTGGTCAACACGGTGAAACCCCGTCTCTACTAAAAATCTAAAAAATTAGCTGGGCATGGTGGCGCGTGCCTGTAATCCCAGCTACTCAGGAGGCTGAGGCAGGAGAATTGCCTGAACCCAGGAGGCGGAGGTTGCGGTGAGCCGAGATCGCGCCATTGCACTCCAGCCTCGGTAACAAGAGCGAAACTCTGTCTCTAAATAAATAAATAAATAAATAAATAAATAAATAAATAAGGATGGAGTCTCACTATGTTGCCCAGGTTGGTTTCAAACTCCTGGGCTCCAGAGATTCTCCCAAATCGGCCTCCCAAAATCCTGGGATTATAGGCCTGAGCCCCTACACCTGGCTGCAGCTGAGCTTTTCTGAGAAGGAGAAATGCAGCTGAGCTTACAGTCATGTCAGTTTGCTCCTGATTCAAGTACAGACACACTACCTCTCTCAATCCATTCACCAGTGGCTCAGGACCCTGACTGATTATGTCCTAACTCAGAATGCTGGTCATCGCTGACTTAAGTCAGGAAGTGGTACAATAACAATCTATAAATTCTACTGAAACAATGAACCGTGATAACATTAATTTCAGGTCTGTCAAAGCCTATTTCTGATACACAAATCTTAGCCTTCCCAAACTAAGCTTATATCTAGATGCAGACAAACGCAGGTTTTAAAGGGAAAACCTATATATGTGTGGTGAGACATGCAAATTAAACAGTAAGGCTTCCAACACAACTTATATACTCATAATTAATTATTCATATATGGATGAGAATATGTTCAAATACCATGCAAGACTATTTCTAACACTTTCTCTATTTTCACTGTGTTTGAGCATAAAAGTCAACTTTGTAAATGTAAGATTTTCCTTTTCTTGATCTCATTTCTTAAAAAAAGTTTTAAAAAAAGAAATGGGGAACTATCTAAGCAGCCTAAAAACATAGGAAAGGTAAAAGAGTTACTGTCCTTGTTTTAGCTTACACAAGATTCAAAAACAGAACAAAAGATCTAAGAATTTTTTAAACCAGCACTTTGTTAAGAAAATAACTTCCAAGCAAGGCATGGTGACTCATGCCTGTAGTCCTAGCTACTCAAGAGGCTGAGTAGGAGGATTGCTTGAGCCGTAAAGTTCGAGACCATCCTAGGCAACACAGTGAGACCCCCATCTCTAAGATCAAGCACTATTGTCAGTGGGAGATTTATACTAAAAAGACAAAAGCTGATTGCCTATACAGTCATGTGCACTGACATTTTCACTAGTGATAGATGGCATATACGGTGGTCACGAGAGATTACAATGGAGTTGAAAAATTCCTATTGCCTAGTGATGACATAGCTGCCATAACACTGCTGTGTTACTCAAGTGTTTCTGGTGATCCTAGTATAAACAAATCTACAGCACTGCCAATCACATAAAAGTATAACACAAGGCTGGCAGCAGTGGCTCACACCTGTAATCCCAGCACTTTGGGAGGCTGAGGCAGGTGAATCACCTGAGGCCAGGAGTTTGAGACCAGCCTGGCCAACATAATAAAACCCCAACTCTACTAAAAACATAAAAATTAGCTAGGCATTGTGAGGGGTGTCTGCAATCCCAGCTACTCTGGAGGCTGAAGCAGGAGAATCACTTGAACCCGAGAGACAGAGGTTGCAGTGAGCTGAGACCACGCCACTGAACTCCAGCCTGGGCAACAAGAGCGAAATTCTGTGCCCTCCCCCAAAAGGTATGCACATATAATTATTAGAGTACATCATACTCAATAATGATAATAAACTATGTTACTGGTTTATATATTTATTTTTCATTTTTCAATCGTTATTTAACCCTTTGAGACAGGGTCACGCTCTGTTGCCCAGGCTGGGTGTAGTGGCACAATCATGGCACACTGCAGCCTGTTGTCTAGGCCTAGGTGGAAGGATTGTTTGAGGCTAGGAGTTCAAGACCAGCCCGGGCAACACAGTAACACCCCGTCTCTTAAAAAATAATTTAAAAATTAGCCAGGCATGTCAATACGCACTTGTAGTCCTAGCTACTCAAGAGGCTGAGGCGGGAGGATTACTTGAACCCAGCCGTTCGAGGCTGCAGTTTTTAAAAACTTTTTATAAACTTCTTAAAAGTTAACAAGTTTATAAAGTAAAAAGGTATAATAATAAGGTTAATCTATCATTAGAGAAAGAAAATATTTTCTGAATCATTTTAGTGCAGCCTGAGTGTTCAAGCCTACAGTAGTGCACAGTCATGTCCCAGGCCTTCACATTCACGTTCACTTCGCATCCACTCACGCACTGACTCACCAAAGCAACCTCCATTCCTGTAAGCTGCATTCATGGTAAGTGCCCTACACAGCTGTACCATTTTTTATCATTTTATACCTTATTTTTTACTGTACCTTTTCTATGTTTAGATACACAAATACTTACCACTGAGCTACAACTGCTGTATAAGTACCATGCTGCACAAATCTGTAGCCTAGAGCAACAGGCCACACCATACAGCCTACGAGTGAAGTAGGCTACACCATCTAGATTTGTGGAAGTATACTCTAGGAGGTTCCCACAACAATAAAATCACCTAATGATGCACTTCTCAGAAAGACCCCTGATTGTGAAGCTATGAATGACTGTATTAATACTGTCCCTGGGAAGTTCAAACAGAACCCAAGTTACAAAGGACAAGCAAGTGCAAAAGAAAGAGTAAAAAGGAGAAAATGGTACCCAAGAACACAGGCAACCTTGCCGCAGGCTTTGAGGAGCCAGGAGCACAAATGACTTGCACAGAGTCTGTTTCCAATGGCAGGGAGGTATTTATATTCTCTATATAGGTAGACAGAGAGATCAAGAGTGCATTCCCCTTTATCCATTTTAAAAGCAGAGGAAGATGGGCCGGAGCTGTACTCACTCATGGAAGGGAGCCTTTCAGGGCAGGTATGGTTTGCAAAGTAGGTGAAGTCTTCAGGAAGAAATGTTGTAGTTTGAAGGAAGGTTTCACTGTGGTTTAAGTCAAGAGGATAATCTAGGGAGGTAAAGGAAAAAAGGCAACTCAGACTGGTATGTGTAATCAACTGTGCAATTATTAGATGCCTACCAAACTAGTCTTTTTCTTAGCTGTCATCTTGGTGGAAAGAGACAGGACTCTGGAGTATCGCTTTGATGCAGCCAAAAATGTGAACTCATCAATAAAAACGTTAACCAAATGACGTGTTTTACCTGTGCTCCTATTCCTGTTGATTTTACAGGTTTACATGCACTCAGTTTACAGTCAACTGTAATTAAATGTCATTTTAAAAATAGCAATCTCCCTTCTCTCATTTCTTATTTTCTTTTCTTTTTTTTTTTTTTAAAGACAGGGTTTCGCCATGTTGGACAGGCTGGTTTCGAACTCCGGACCTCAAGTGATCCACCCGCCTTGGCCTCCCAAAGTGCTGGGATTACAGGCGTGAACCACCATGCCCGGCCTCATTTCTTATTTTCTAAAGGAACCATCTGCCCTTCTTTTGGCCAAGAATTTTAGCATTTATATCAGTATTCACCTATGTCAGCCACTACGGCTGGTCGTGATGCTTCTGTTTTCAGTCTTATCTACTGGCCTCCCACTATGGGAGGTGAAGACGTTATTCCCTTCCTCCTGCTACCACTGCCACATGACCCCTTTCCATTCCCCAGTCTCCCAACAGTCACATATCATAGCTGTGGTTAGGACAATCTTCAGTCGTTGTATTATGACGCTGCTGTAAGTACTAGTCATAGCTGAGAAATGTGGACAGTTATGCATCCTGTTTCTGTTTGCTCAGTTATAATTACATGCAACGATTCTAATTCCACACCACGCCTTTCACCAAGACATTTCCTCCTAATACACACATTAGGTATTCTCTCAACTTTATCCACCCAGAGGAGGTGTGGCAACTTCTGGCTTTCTTCCATGCCTCCATGCCAAATGTACAGAAGCCACCTCCCGTGCACCCCGCCACCAGAGAGCCCTGGGAGCCTGCCATCACCTATCTAAGACGGTACTAAATCTCATTTCCCCTAAGTTCTCACTTTTCCCTTCTTCTTGCTTGGGTAGCACATCCTCCAAGTAGCATCTTAAGAAGGGGAATGAGGCAGTTCGGGCGGCGGGAGGAGTGGCTGCGGCCAGGTAACCCAGCTTTGCAAAGGCTATCGGCGCGCTGCGACCCGCAGGCACCCAGCACGTGCCTCCCTGCAGCCAGGATGCCCAAAAGGAAGGTCAGCTCTGCTGAAGGGGCTGCCAAGGAAGAGCCCAAGAGGAGATCCACACAGTTGTCAGCAAAACCTCCTGCAAAAGTGGAAGCGAAGCCGAAAAAGGCAGCAGCAGAGGATAAATCTTCAGATAGAAAAGTGCAAACAAAAGAGAAAAGGGAGCAAAGGGAAAACAGGCTGACGTGGCTAACCAAGAAACTAAAGCAGATTTACCTGCAGAAAATGGGGAAACGAAAACTGAGAGTCCAGCCTCTGATGAAGCAGGAGAGAAAGAAGCCAAGGCTGATTAATACAATACACCATGTCTCTCAGTGGTTCCTGTCTCCCTTCTTGTACAATCCAGAGGAATAATTTTATCAACGATTTTGTAAATAAAAGTTTTTTCGTAGCTCTAGAAACATTTTTTAGAAGGAGGGAATCCCACCTCATCCCATTTTTTTAAGTGTAAATGCTTTTTTTTAAGAGGTGAAATCATTTGCTGGTTGTTTATTTTTTGGTACAACCAGAAAATAGTGTGGAATACTGAATTATGGAAGACTTTGTCTCGGGTGCCAGCTTGACATTCCACAGATGGGGGGGTTAGTTTTTATATCCTATAATACAAAGCATATTAAATGGCAATATGGAGTCAGTCCTGCATTTAATGTCTTGAACATTTTAAATGACTTCCATTCCCATGTTGTTTTTTAGTAGAATTGTTTCCTGAAGAAAACCACTCTGATCCTGGCTCCCCCGGTCAGAACTGTGTACCCTTTGTCACATCTTTGGTGTGGTAGTCCTGTTTTCCTAATAACTTTGTTACTGTGCTATGAAAGATTAAACATTTGAAAATAAGTAGTGTACATGCTATTCAGCTGTGAATTGCTGTGATGTATGTTACAGCTGATCAACATGTGAAGATACAGGTACTTGATAGTCTCTTAAGGAAAATCTGCTTCCAAATTTTAAGCTGGAAAGTCACTGGAATAACTTTAGAAAAGAATTACAATGCATGGCTTTTTAGATTTTTGTTATACATGTTAAGAATTGTGTACAAATTGAAATGTCTGTACTGATCCTCAACCAATAAAATTTCAATTATGAAATTAAAGAAAAAAAAGAAAGGGGAATGAGTATGACTTTGAAACTTTACATTGCCGGATATAGTTTTTGCTCTTCCTCGCTTGATTCATAGTTCTTGGGTTTACAGAATTCGAGGCTAGCGATTCTGCACAACTATAAAGATGCTATCCCACTGCCTTCTAGATTGCACTGTGGCTATTAAGTCTGAAGCCATTCAATTTCTGATCTTTGTAAACAACCAATAATTTCATGCTAGGAATGCAAAGGACTTTCTCCTTGGTCAGGAAATGCCATGTTGGTGTGCCTTGCTGGGAGTCTGCTTTCACCTGCTGTGCTGGCCATTAGGTGGGCCTTTAGTTTGTTAATTCATGTCTTTCTGTTCTGGAATGTTTGGGGTGGGTCTTCTCTCAGTGATGATTCTTCCCTTCTGTACTCTGTGCTGTCTTTCTGGAGAATACAGAACAGGAATTTGATGTGGGACCTCCTGGTACTGTAACTACCTCATATTTTCCGTCTACTTTTCCATCTTGCCATTTATCTGCTCTACGTTCCATATTTCCTCAACTTTACTCAATCCTTCCTTAAATCATCATCTCTGCTATCATATTTTTAATTTTGAAGAGCTCTTGTTTTCTGAATGTTTATTTCTTACAATATTCTTTTTTCATGTTTGCAGTCATTTTTCTCCTCTCTTATTGAACTCTCCAGTGTCAGCATCTTTGGGTCTTTCCTCGTGGTCTGGTCAGATTCTCCAGATAAATCCACTCAAATCTCCTGACAGAATGGTAGAGTCCTGACTACAAACATCCGGAAACTAAGAAGGAAGAGAAAGAAGCTGGGGCATATGTAATTCCCATCTTTTCAAACACTGTGGTCATGCCAGGTACCCTCAGATTGAGGAGCCTCTGTTTTGCCATCTCTAGGGCTATTAAGCCTCCGGCTCTTGCCAGGATGGGGAGACGGGTGTGGGTACCTGACTGCTTTTTAATAGCTTTCAACCTCTCTTTATATTAGTTGCCACTTTTGTTCCTACTTCCAATATTGCTAGTTCCTGAGCTTCTGGGGGATCCTGGGGTGGATGCTGGTTTTCCTGTTGCTCCTTTGAGCAATCAGTCTTCTTGGGTTTGTTAAGTCCTTTATCAATGGTTCTTCGGCTTTCTACCTAGCAAGATTTTTTTGCTGTGGTCTCCTTTCCTGTTCCCATCCTCAAGGGTTTACGCCATTAAAAAAAAAAAACCATAAACATATGCCCCTTTAGAGTCCTGTAAGTGGATATGAAGAGTGTGAAGGCAGACATCTTTTCTTAGGGGACTGTAGTTGCAGAGTAGGAAGAGGGTCTTCCAGCTTTAGTTTTACAGATGAATGACTGGAACAGCATACACAGAACTCAGACCAGGAGCCCTGGCTAATGCATGACAGAGCTCCAACTACACTCTGGATTGGAGATCTTTCCAGTATTCTGTACTGTTTTTTTTTTTTTTTTCCCCACAGAATATTAAATCCTTTTAGATTCATGCTGATTCCATGAAAATTAAAACATCCTGTTCAAATTCACTTTGTAGCCTAGAATTCTAGAATCTTCAACTAAGATATTTTTTAAAAAGCACTATGAGCAGGTTTCCAAGAATCAAATGGCTAACACATTGAATCCTTTTTATATGCACACGGCTGCCTACTCTGAGCTTCCTACTCTGCAAGTACTCTGGGAACAAAATTCAATGAGAGGCAACTTGAGAATTTTAAGTGTCTTAACAAGTGAAGGAACAGAACGCTTTCTGTCCTTTTTAGTAGTAGCTTTCCTGAAAAACACTAAGCCTACATTTATAGAGAATAGTAGAGACTAATTTATATAGACACAAACCAGGCTGAGTATGGTAGCTCATGCCTATAATATTCCCAGCACTTTGGGAGGCTGAGGCAGGAGGATCACCTGAGACCAGGAGGCCAAGACCAGCCTGGGAAACATGCTGGGAACCTGTCTCTACAAATAATTTAAAAAATTAGCTGGGCGGGATAGTGCATGCCTGTGGTCCCACCTACTTGGGAGGCTGAGGCAGGAAGATCACCTGAGCCTGGGAGGTCGAGGCTGCAGTGGGCCATGATCACACCACTGCACTCCAGCCTGGGTGACAGAGTAAGATCCTACCTTAAAAAAAGCAAACCAAACAACAAAAAACAAACAAAAACCCATGAACCAAGACAGAACCTTAAAGGTAATATTTTAAACAGAAATTCTTTGAGCTCAGCTCATACATGCAAACCTGGCCTAGGTTGAACCTTCTTCTGAAGGTAGTAACTACTTCAAAAATCTATGTGAAGAATCCCTCACCCTAATTAGTACTCTGGATGAATCTAATCCATGCAATTATTCTCCTTAAGAAAAAAATGAAAAGACCTCACAAGTACTAGAAAATGTGCCTGTGCTTGTGATATGCCCATGTGTGGCAAGAGAAGATGGCTGGAAACAATGGCACAGTCAATACATTCACTAGAAGGCAATGAAATTCCCAAAGGTATCACACTAAGTCTTTTCATAAACAAATCAACAAAAACGAAGATAATCAGCATTCTGGTCAATGACTTACCCACGCCCTAGAGCTAGAACCTAACCAGGAAACTAGAATTTAAAAAACATGAGACAAAAGAAAGTATCTCTAACTCTAATGATTCTACTATTTGGAGTTTGGAGAATCACTTAAACCCAGGAGGTGGAGGTTGCAGTGAGCCAAGATCGTGCCATTGCACTCCAGCCCAGGCAACAAGAGCAAAACTACGTCTCAATAAATAAATAAATAAATAAACACAACTAAATAAAAATTTAAATAACGTCTACTTGGGAAGCCAAGACAGGCAGATCACTTGAGGTCAGGAGTGCAAGACCAGCCTGGCCAATGTGGTGAAACCCTGTCTCTACCAAAAAAAAAACAAAAAAAAAGCCAGGTGTTGTGGTGGGTGCCTGTAATCCCAGCTACTCAGGAGGCTAGGACAGGAGAACCGCTTGAACCCAGGAGGCGGAGGTTGCAATGAGCCAAGATTGCACCACTGCACTCCAGCCTGGGCAACAGGAACAAAACTCTGTCTCAATAAATAAATAAACAAAGCAGTCTACTTTTCAGTAGCAACAGAAGCCTTTTAAAATAAAAGAGAGGAAATTAATTGCTCATGACCTGGCAAAACTATGTGCAATTATGGTGAGGAGCCCTTGTTTTTCTCCACTGCTAGGTGTCCAGTAACAGGTGGGGTTATACCGCATCCCCCTCAGAGTTCCAAACATAACTTCTTACTCTTCTAAAGTATGAAACTACTGAATTAGGAAAATGCTGAGAGAAAAACAAGCCTGTTGAATTTCTATGGCCATTGTTTTACTTTTTAATTTAAATCTCATCTATTTCAAACCCAGACATGTTCTTCTTGAAGGGCAAAGAAGACAGCTGCTTTTACATTTAGAAAACGGGAAAACAAGCCAGGCATGGCAACTCACACCTGTAATCTCTGCATTTTGGGAGGCTGAAGTGAGTGGATCACTGAGGTCAGGAGTCCAAGACCAGCCTGACCAACATTGTGAAACCCTACTTCTACTAAAAATACAAAAAATTAGCCAGGTGTGGTGGCACGCACCTGTAGTCCCAGCTACTCAGGAGGCTGAGGCAGGAGAATCACTTGAACCCAGGAGGTGGGAGTTGAAGTGAGCTGAGATCTTGCCACTGCACTCCAGCCTGGGCAACAGAGTGAGACTTTGTCTCAAAAAAGAAAATGGGAAAACAGGCCAGCTCACACCTATAATCCCAGCACTTTGGGAGGGCCAAGGTGGGTGGATCATCTGAGGTCAGGAGTTCAAGATCAGCCAGACCAACATGGTGAAACCCTGTCTCTCCTAAAAATACAAAAATTAGCTGGGTGTGGTGGCGAGTGCCTATAATCCTAGCTACTCAGGAGGCTGAGGTAGGGGAATCGCTTGAACCTGGGAGGCAGAGGTTGCAGCAAGCCAAGATCATGCCACTGCATTCCAGCCTGGGCGACAGAGCAAGACTCTGTCTCCATAGAAAAAAAAGACAGAGAGAGAGAGAGAGAGAGAGAGAGAGAGAGAGAGAGAGAGAGAGGAGAGAGAAAATGGGAAAACAGACCCATACCTACAGGTTCAAATGACTGCTGATATCATGGGCTTATCGGCCAACATTTCTGTCTAACAGCAGCTGCTTATTCAGCATTGCTTCACACCAGTGGTTCAGCAGCCTTGTGTGCACATTAGAATCATCTAGGAAGCTTTCAAAAATCCTAACACCAGGCCGGGTGTGGTGGCTCATGTAATCCCAGCACTTTGGAAGGCCGAGGTGAGCAGATCACTTGAAGCCAGGAGTTTGAGACCAGCCTGGGCAACATGGTGAAACCTCATCTCTACTAAAAACACAAAAATTAGCCAGGCATGGAGGCACGTGCCTGGTATCCCAGCTACTCAGGAGGCTGTGGCAGGAGAATTACTTGAACCTAGAATGTGGAGGTTGCAGTAAGCCAAGATGGCACCACTGCACTCCAGCCTGGGTGACAGAGCAAGACTATCTCAAAACAAAAACAAAAAAACAAAATCCTAACACCCAGGCTACACCTCAGATCAATTAAATAAGAATCTCTAGCAGTCAGGAATAGACATCA
This sequence comes from Saimiri boliviensis, assembly GCF_048565385.1. Taxonomy (NCBI): domain Eukaryota; kingdom Metazoa; phylum Chordata; class Mammalia; order Primates; family Cebidae; genus Saimiri; species Saimiri boliviensis. The sequence goes on from NC_133457.1 coordinate 113,118,443, forward strand.
GTACTTTGGAAAGCTCCTCTGGAATTACAACGTATAGCTAAGCTTGGTATTGCTACCCTAATACCTAGAGAGGGTAAAAACCTGCCTTCTCCCTTGTGTTACCAAATCCAGTTGAGAAGGAACTGGAAGCACTGACCAATGGATCCCAGCAAGAATCGCCACTTTCCCCTCCCATTTGAGAAAAGACCAAACACTTGCCTCTCCGCTTGAAAAAAGTATAGAAATTTATATATACTAGAAAGTTGCCATTGGTACAAATATCTGTGAAACAGAAAGAATTAGCATTCTTCAAGAGTTAGTCCACTTAAGGATAACTACCTACTGGGAGGGTCATCAAAGACTAGACTGGACATCTAAAACCAGAGAGAAAGAGGTAAAGATGACCCACTCCACTAATAGCACACAAAGCACACCAGCATGACTTTACTCACTCTGCAGATTCACAATCTCACAAACCAACGGCTTTCAGTGACCACAGGAATCTTCCCCTGGTTACTACTTCAGGCTTATTTCCAGGTTCACAGTCTCCATCCCCAAAAGTCTATTTTCATTCAATAATCACTACTGTTGCTTTTAAACGTAAAGAAAACCAACATTACTTAAATGTTACCCTAAGCTTTTGAACTAAGCTTGGCCTAATGCAGACACCTGAATGTGGGTATGTGCCTCAGCATTATTTAAGCAGGAGAGAGGGCATAGTCCAGGTTACCACCATGAAGCCAACAGTGCTCCAGGCAGAAGTGGCTGGGCCAGAGGTGTCAATCATTTGACTGTCCCAGCAGTGATGGGCCCAGAATACCCTCTCTGACTGTGCTAGGTAGATGACTGCTTTGAAAAGAAGAAGAAGAAGGATAGGTTTTCATTGAATATACTTTCAATGAAATGCCATTTTCTTTTCAGTACAGGTTGGGTATCCCTTATCTGAAATGCTTAGGACCCCAAGTGTTTCAGATTTCTGATATTTTGGGATTTTGGAATATCTGCATTATACTTACCAGTTGATCAACCCAAATCTAAAACTCCAAAATCTGCTCCATTGAGTATTTCCTTTAAGTATCATGTTGGCACTTGAGGTTTTATCGTGCATGGATTCTGGAGCAGTGTGGAGTTGGTAATTTCTGATTTGGGATGCTCAACCTGTACTTACTCGCCAAGGAAGTGATTTTGACACAACAGCTCATCGGGACAGTGACCTCCTTAGAAACACACTACAACACTTAAAACTGGCTTTCTTGGCCGTGCGCAGTGGCTCAAGCCTGTAATCCCAGCACTTTGGGAGGCCAAGGCGGGTAGATCACGAGGTCAAAAGATCGAGACCATCCGGATCAACATGGTGAAACCCCATCTCTACTAAAAATACAAAAAATTAGCTGGGCATGGTGGCGCATGCCTGTAATCCCAGCTACTCAGGAGGCTGAGACAGGAGAATTGCCTGAACCCAGGAGGCGGAGGTTGCGGTGAGCCGAGATGGCGCCATTGCACTCCAGCCTGGGTAACAAGAGCGAAACTCCGTCTCAAAAAAAAACAAACAAACAAACAAAAAAAACTGGCTTTCTTGTTAAATTCGTTCATTTGTGCATACAAAAATAATTTACCAAGTACTTCCTATGTGCAAGGCAGTTTATAAGGTACTAGGGATACAAAGATGACAAAAGGAATGAAGCCATTACTGGGATTCAGAGGGCAGGCCCTGAAGTCACAGAATCAGCAAACCCTAATCCCGCTGCTGCATCAACTTTCATGACTTAGACATGCCTTGTTCCTTTGATCCCTACAATGGGAACATAGTAACTATCTTCTGGGTTCTTGTGAGGAACTACATGTAATCATGTGAGTCAAGTATCCAATCAACAGTAAGAGAGTCCCTGATGGCAAAGACTTCCAATCTAGAAATAAACACATTAAACAAGAAATAGATTGTTCTAGCCAGAGAGATACAAGGAAGGATTATTTGGGTGTTTGATAATTTGCAAATAAAAGCACACCGAGTTCAATACTAATGGATCACTGGATACACCCACGAAGGGTGAAACTCACCTCTGTACTCAGTTTTCGAAGACAACAACTCAAAAAGTAGTGAAATCTTATATTGCCATACCAGCACTGTGTGGAAATGGGGTCCTGCTATATGCCCCTCTTAACTTCTGAGAGAATTGCCAGTACTGCCAAATGCCCAGAGACAGACATTCTAGCATCATCTAACGCTGCAGAACTTTGATATCTGGACTGGACAAATGTCATGAGGGCACAAATGTTCCCCTACTCAGTGCTATGCAGCGAAGAGCGTTCTGGAAGGGCAGTCAGTACTCCCTAGTTTCTTCACCTAACTAGAAGCAGGTTGCAGGGTTTAGGGAAAGAGTCACATGACCAAGCTGCTCCATCTTCCCCAAGATTATATGTACTATGTATGAAAAACGGAAACAGCATAAAATCCTACCTTAACTGACAGAGCCACATACGAGTCAAGTGAGACTGTGTGTGCGAACTGTGTGCAAAACCTACCATCGCAGGCAGGACAGAAACTGCAGGGTTTCCTCTCCCAGGTAAGGTTCAGAGCTCAGGCAACTTCACCCAGTGCGACCACAATTTGTCTAAAAAGCTCTGAAATATCATTCACTTGCTCTTTGCAAACAAGAAAGGAATTATCAAAAGCTTATCAGTGTGCTAACTACAGTCCTCTGTTGCTAAAGCAGACAGCAGAGGAGACTGATCAATTAGGATGTGGTCAGTTCTTTTAAGGAGAGGCAATTCTTTTAAGACAGGCAATGCTTTCTCTTGATTTCCTAAGCACTACGGAATAATTCCAACTTGCAACATTTGCAAAGCAACTGCACATTCCACAGTGAATTTCCAAAAATCTTGTAATTTATTAGAGCAGAAGAGAGGGTCGATTTAGAGGAAGGATTTTTTTTTTTTTTTTAATGTAAATACTTTAAAATATTGGGCTTAGATGAAATCATTAAGAAGCAAGAGGCAGTGGCTCATGCCTATAACCTTAGCACTTTGGGAGGCCAAGGCTGCAGTGAGCCAAGATCATGCCACCACTGCACTCCAGCCTGGGAGACAAAGTGAGATGCTGTCTCTCAAAAAAAAAAAAAAGAAAAAAAAAAGCCAGGTGCAGTGGCTCACACCTATAATCCTAGCACTTTGGGAGGCAAAGGCAGGCAGATCACCTGAAGTCAGGAGTTCGAGACCAGCCTGGCCAACACAGCAAAACCCCGTCTCTACTAAAAATACAAAAATTAGCCAGGTATGGTGGCAGGCACCTGTAATCCCAGCTACTTGGGAGGCTGTGGCAAGAAAATCGCTTGAACCCAGGAGGCAGAGGTCTCAGTGAGCTGACACAGCGCCACTGCACTCCAGCCTGGGCAACAAGAGTGAAACTCCACTTCCAAAAAAAGAGAGAAAAAAAAAAAACACACATGAAAGCATATTAGTCCTCAGTTAAAAAAATAAGAGGCAAATCATGAATGCTTAGTAAAATGAAATCTCAGAATCTACTTTTAAATAAAAACCATCCCTGACTGGACTAGAGAGGCCTCAAAAGAGTCCCATTTAATCGTGTGGAAGTACTTCCTTCCTGTATTCAATTTTTGAAAGAGTTAAAAAGAAAGAGGCTGGGCACAGTGGCTCATGCTATAATACCAGCACTCTGGGAGGCAGAGGCAGGTGGATCACTTGAGGTCAGGAGTTTGAGAGTTTGAGACCAACCTGGCCAACATGACAAAACCCAGTCTCTACTGAAAATACAAAAATTAGCCGGGCATGATGGTGTGTTCCTATAATCCCAGGTACTCAAGAAGCTGAGGCATGAGAATCGCCTGAACAGGGAAGTAGAGGTTGCGGTGAGCCATGATTGCCCATTGCACTCCAGCCTGGACAAGAGCAAAACTCCATCTCAAGAAGAAAAAAAAGTAGTCATCCAGTTGCTCTTACTGTATTCTGCCACAGTTTAAATATGTTTGTCCCCCACTCCAAAACCTAATGCTGAAATCTGATTCCCAATGATGGAGGTGGGGCCTATAGGAGGTCCTTGGGTCACAGAGGCAGATCCCTCAGAAATGGCTTGCTGCTGTTGTGGTAATGAGTGAGTTCTCCTCTATTAGCTCCCACAAGAGCTGCTTGTTAAAAAGAGCCTGGCACTGCCCTCCTCCCACCTGCCACACTGCTTCCTCTCACCATACACACTGGCTTCCCTTCCCCTTCCATCACAAGTGGAAGCAGCCTGAGGCCCTCACCAAAAGCAGACACTGGTGTCACACTTTTGTATAGTCTGCAGAACGATGAGCCAAACAATCCTTTTTCTTTGTGAATTACCCAGCCTCAAGTACTCTTTTATAGCAACACAAACAGACTGAGGCATATTGTTAACAAAAATGAATGAGGATTCATGTGGCAAAAGCTTTTTTAGCAGTAAAGTAAAACTCAGCCAAATTCCTCTTTTACAATGCACTTTTCCCATGGAAAATAATTATTGCAACCAAATTTGCCTCTCTTGGGAGGAGACATTCTAATCAGACCCCCTCTTTACTAAAAATATACCTGAGTCATTTACACTGCTGTTCCTCTTGGCATAAGCACTCCGAAGCACCTGCTCATAAACCTGAGCACCGATTGTTCTCACGTTGTCCCGGATCAGAATGCCTTGAGCTTGCATCATGAAGAGGTAGGTGTTCACTGCAGAAAGCAAAAGGGAAGCAGAAAAAGAGGCAGATTCAGAAGCAATCATTTAAAAAAAATGTACCACATACCTATGGATTATTTTTCTTTTTGGACCTTTAAATCCTCTTTCTGTTCTTTTAAAACCCTACACGGCCATAACTCTGTTTTCCATACCCTTCAGGACACAAACATCCTTTGAGTAGCTAGCTAGCAGGGTTTAGCCAGAAACTGAATTTGAATTTCTGTCAATATTCAGCAGTTCTAGAAAAACCATAAACTTAAAAAAATATATTCCTTCTGGTCTCCAAATACCCTGTCTGTATTCTAGCATTCTGTTCATCAGAAATACCTTCATGAATTAGTTAAAACTTTTTTTTAAAAGCTTCTGCTCTCTTTAAGTTCACCTTCTCAGAATGAGTTCATGGTTCTACACGGAGAAAAAAACCACCGACTCTCTGCCTGCTGGAAGCACTGAAGTCGCAGTCTTATCTCGGCAACATTTCAAAGTGGTAGACTGAGGCTCCAATCACTTACCCTTAGGGGATTTGGAAAGAAAAAGGAGTAACCAAAAAATATTTGCAGTGCTCACTATACACCAAGCCTAGCCCAAAAGTCCAAAGCAATGAGGAGAAAGTATGGTTCAAGGTCAATTAAAACATGCTCTTAACAAATTAGTGGGGCCAGGCACAGTGGTTCACGCCTGTAATCCTACCACTTTGGGAGGCCAAGGTGGGTGGATCACCTAAGGTCAGGAGTTCAAGACCAGCCTGGCCATCATGGTGAAACCCCATCTTTTAAAAAAAAATTTAAAAACGACAACAACAACAAAAACCAAATTAGTGTTCAGATTAACCAGCCAATCTTGTCTTCTTTAGAATGTGATCTCCACTTTCATTTTCCTGAAGTCGCTCTATGATATAAAACTAGAAGGTCACAAACATATTAAGATGTAATTCCCATATTCTACTTGCAAACTTCAGTGCTATACCATCTATTTTCAAGAAACAGTGAGATTTTAAAACTAGTTTCTTGGCTGGGTGCGGTGGCTCAAGCCTGTAATCCCAGCACTTTGGGAGGCCGAGGTGGGTGGATCACGAGGTCGAGAGTTCGAGACCATCCTGGTTGACATGGTGAAACCCTGTCTCTACTAAAAATACAAAAAATTAGCTGGGCATGGTGGCTCGTGCCCGTAATCCCAGCTACTCAGGAGGCTGAGGCAGGAGAATTGCCTGAACCCAGAAGGCAGAGGTTGCGGTGAGCTGAGATCGCGCCATTGCACTCCAGCCTGGGTAACAAGAGCGAAACTCCGTCTCAAAAAAAAAAAAAAAAAAAAAAAAAAAAAAACTAGTTTCTTAACCACACTCTAATTCCCTCAATTTCTCTTCATCATTGTGAAAGGGGGATGTGTTACAGGGGTGAACATTTACAAATCTAAACTCTGTGGGTATATGGGGTGATGCATCTAACCACTTGGCTAACCTCAGGACCAGGCCTCAGTTCCCCCTCCACACTCAATATATCTGGCCTTGGGATGTGGATTCTGGCTCTTTGACAAGACACTTGGTTGACATTATATTTCATCACTATTAAAGCAGTATCCGATACATATTGGGCAGGAAATAATGACTGAATGGAATAAGGACAAAGCTTAGAAGTTAATATATTTCAAGCTAGTGTGTTTGGTGCTTTATACTGGAAATGACAGAGGTGGGGGTGGGTTAGCACAATGTCAAAAACCCCATGTGGCCAACATTAAATAGTTCATGTAATGAGTGAGTCTTTCAAAGGACTGAAATCTTTCAAAGGATTTCAAATAATCTCTAAGGTGTATCTCGAGCCATAAAATAATGAGCAAAAAGGACCAATATTCAGAATACTTTCAGAAATCAGTTTCAAATACGGCCTTGCATTGACTGGGAGACAGCCCTATGCTTAACATCTGGCATGGTCAGAGAATAGATCACATACCGTGTTTATTCTCTAAGTAGCCAGGAAAGATTCTATGGAAAAAAAACAGCTTCAAATTATTAAAAAAGTGTAACTCTGCGAAGTCTCTCAAAGCAAGAGTAACACCTCATTTTCTGTTTCCGGAATATAGCACACTGCCAGTCACAGTAGACAGACAATCTGTAAAACCTGTTAAACCCAAAACTTAAACTTCATCTAATACAAAATTTCTAATTCAGTCCTGTCATCTTTTTTTTCTTTTTAATCATTTGAGCTGAACAGTATGCTCCCACTGCCCTGAAATCTTCCTTTTATCCCCAATATATTACTAAACCAGTTGTCTTCAATAATATAAAAAACAAGTATTTATTTAATTTGCGGTACCTCTGACTTTTTTAAATTAAAAAAACAAACAAGTATTTGTTGAAAATTTCATGTAAAGCTAAATTTTAGTTAGGTGCCACCAAGAATTCACTACCTCCTTTCTTCTGTACTGCAAAGTACCGCAAAGTAAAGTTGCTTAGTCCCTCCTTTAAACACTCTCCATTTCTTAGCTTTGAATCCCAGCCGGAGGATTCCTCTATGGCAGTCATTCTATAACACTACACACCCATCTCTCAGAGTGCTTTTAAGAAGCCTGCTTCCTAGGTCCCACTACAGGGACTGATGCAGCTGGTCCGAGTGGGGCCCATGAATTTGTACTTGTAACAAGCTCGAAGGTGATAAATGGTGCTGGACTAAGGACCACACTTGTATACTCACTGCTCTAGGGAACTCTGGCCACATAATAAATATAAGCAACATTTATTGAGCACTTAATTACATAATTCCTTATCTCATTTAATCCTCATAATTATCCTAAGAGGCAAGTAACACTACCCAATTTACAAACAACTTCTAGGCTTCAGTTTCTCCAATTACCTTCACCAAGGTTAGGTGAGAGCACTGCGATTTGAACCAGGTGGGTCTGTGCGCCTAACCACTAAGCTTTTATACCTTGCTCATCCACGTTGTAGCCACAACCTCTCTCTGAAAGACTTCAAGCACCCACATGGCTTAAATGCTTACTCTTAAGGAAATAGCTCTCACATCTTTATCGCCTGCACAAAGCTGCCAGATGGATCTTTCTTAATTACAGATTTATCCACACTGTTCCTGCTCAAAAGCCTTCTCTGTCTCTTGCCTTCATCCCTGAGCTGCTGCTGCAGCAATGGGTCTGCTCTTTCTGCCGTGCAAATCCTGTTAATCCTTCATACTTCCTGGCGAAGCTTTCAGTGCCATGTCAGTCTTCTTTCTCCAATTTCTGTGCTAGTCTACTATAGACGATCACAACTTTCACGTGTTTACACGTTGACTTAGTTTGCTGTCTCGCATCAGTCTTGTCATTCAACTAATAAATTCACGCAAACCACATACTGTTTTTTCTAATTATCCAAAAGAACTAGCACAATGCTGAAGAAATAAAAACTGAGGGAGTGAAGATTGCCAAATAAAAGGAAATAATCACAAATCCACAACTTGGGATTGGATAGGATTTTAAGGAACACCTGTCAAAACCATCTAATGCTTCCCACTACTGGGGAACTATAACCTCCAAGACCACAGAGCAACAGGGAAAATATAGCCATCAGCAAAGGAAATCTACATTAGCTGGGTCCAAAACATTTCCCAGTCACTTTTTTTTTTTTTACAGAGTCTCACTCTGTTGCCCAGGCTGGAGAGCAGTGACACAATCTTGGGTCACTGCAACCTCCGCCTTCCAGATTCAAAAGATTCTTGTGTCTCAGCCTCCTGAGTAGCTGGAAATAGAAGTGCATGCCACCACGCCTGGCTAATTTTTCTATTTTTCTTAGAGACGGGGTTTCACCATGTTGGCCAGGCTGGCCCAGTCACTTTTTCCCACTGGTTCTCTCTCAGCCCTCCCCAGCCACCTACTTCCCGTCAGGCCCCTTCTATGTGTGCTCCTCCCATGGTATCTTCACAACTTCACCCCACATCCTGGCTGCTGTCTCTGAATACTGACCCAGTTGTCTGCACTTGACAAAGGGTGGTGACCACACTAAGAGTGGTCCAGGTGCAGTAGAATGAGCCTAGAAACACACAAACCACCAGCAGCTTTGTTCCATCTGTTACCAAAGATCTGTCAAAGCAAGCCCCTTTTTTTGGAGACTCACAATGCACAGTAACTCAAGGCCCAGAAATTCCCAGAAGAGAGCTGTTTAGTTATGTAGCCTGCCATTTCCCAAACCAGCATATCAAGTGAGTCTCTGCAGCACTTACTTTGGGAAATTCAGTTTGGGATATTTCTATGAATAGAGTTTTTAAAACTTCCATTACATGGTTAGGTAATCAATCTTTGCTGAATGTTGTTAGTAAACAGCAGTGATACCCTATTACCAATTCATATTAAGCTTGCTAGAGGCAAAATTCCCTTTATCTATTAGAGATGCTAAACTGCCCTTCTCCTGTGCAGTGCTCATGCAGTTGGTTATATATATCAAACTGTCAGACCTTTCAGGTGTCTCTATTAAAAGTGTTGTTACTGGCTGGGGGAAGTGGCTCACAACTGTAATCCCAGCACTTTGGGAGGCAGAGGCAGGAGGATCACTTGAGGCCAGGAGTTCAAGACCAGTCTGGGCAATACAGCAAAACCCCATCTCTACAAAAATAAATTTTGAAAATACTAGCCAAGTGTGGTAACGGGCACCTGTAGTCCCAGCTACTCACCCAGGAGATCAACGCTACAGTGAACCCTAATTGTGCCACTGCACTCCAGCCTGGGCAACAGTGAGACGCTGTCTGGTTAACAACGAAAAAGCAATCTTCTTAATAAATTTAGCCGATGGCTCTTGCCTACACTAGGAAGTACATATGCATACACATGTTGGTTTCGATCTAAATTATCTCATTTAAAATTCTTATCTCTGTGAAGTTGATATCATCTGGAGTGTTTATTTTAGATAAGGAAGTTAAGTGGTGGGGTGGGGATAGTTTGCCCAAGGTCATATGGTTAGTGGAGTCAAAATCAGAGAGGTGAACTGAGGTGTTGTACACATTTTGATGAGCTTTACTTTGTTTTCTTTTTTTCTGTTTTTGGAGACACAGTCTTGGTCTGTCACTGAGGCTGGAGTGCAGCAGTTTGATCCTGGCTCACTACAACCTCCACTTCCCGGGTTCAAGCGATTCTCCTGCCTCAGCCTTCTCAGTAGCTGGGATTACAGGAATCTGCCATCACGCCCAGCTAATTTTTGTATTTTTGTAGAGACGGAATTTTACCAAGTTGGCCAGGCTGGTCTTGAACTCCTGACCTCAGGTGATCCACCTGCCTTGGCCTCCCAAAGTGCTGGGATTATGGGCGTGAGCCGCCAATTTTGGAAATTCTGAAAGCAGTACTCTCCAATAACATGGTCCTGAGCAATAGTAGCTGAATCACAGTTAAAAAAAACAATTTTAGGTTGGTTTACAGTGGTTAAATCCTCCATTGTTTCAATGAGTCTCTACTGAGCATCTCCTTTACTGTGTGCTTTTTAGGCACAGTACGAGGGCGCTGGAGGCTAAGCATGTGCATAAGGCAACGCTGAATAGTACAGACAAAATTTAACAAATTACAATGCAGTGTGGTAAATGTGAAGACAACATTTAACACAAGTCCACACTTACTAATAATTTGTTTTACATCTTCATGAGACAATGCAATTATTATCCAGCCCCATTATCTAGGAGGTGGGATCTCTTATATGTAATAACCATAGTTCGGTTGAGAAAAATAAGCCCCATTCAGGTCTATACAATTAGAAATTTCCATCCAGATGCCACTGTTAGCAGCCTTGGGCCATGGTTTAACTGGACAGTTTCTGGGAGCAAAGGATTAGGTCTCCCGCCCTTCAGCCACCCCTAGGCCACACCACAGGGCCTTTCTTCCTCTCTGTCTCTTGATTCTAACAAGACCTTCTCCTTTCTCACTGATCCTTAATGTGTATCCTTAATGTTTGCTGCAGTTGGCTTCAGAAGCTAAAAGAGGGTCCAGAACCAGAAAAGAAACCATTCCCTTCCTGACCACTTTTTACAATGTGTCTCATTCCAAACACGTGCAAACATACAACACCCCCATATACACACCCAAACACCAATCGCCCTTCTCTGCTTTAGTTTTCTACATGCTACATATTTTTAAATTTATCTTGTCTCCCATGAGAATGTGAGCTCCATGAGGGCAAGGCTGTTGCCTACTTCCATCAATGCTGTACCCTCAGTGGCTAGAACAGTGTGTGGGGAACACAGAGAATGCATAATAAATATCTCAATTTAAAAAAATAAGTTGAGACAACACACAATTCAGTTTTCTTAACTCTGCTGTGCTCCAGGAGGCATGGAGATGGATTTCAAGCCCTTCTCTTTATTTTGCGTTAGCCCCCTCCTCCTTTCTGAGAGGAACCCAAAATACTGTAATTAACCAGTTTCACTGCACTAACCTGTTCCTAAGAGAAGTTCAGTAATTCCTTTCCACCAACTTAGCAGCTCTGCCAAAAAGATTAGCTTTCCCCGCAAAATGTCCTGTTACTCTCATTCCTCATAAAGCTTTTAAAAACATGCTCCATATAATGCACAAGTTTATTCAAAACCCTGTGCAATAATATTTGTAGTAGAAAAACACTGGGGAAAAAGCCTAAATGACCATCCAGAGAAGACTGGTTGGATAAATTTTTATACCCACCTCATGGATGGAGTACCATAAGCCCATAAAAAAGAATGAGAAAACATTTGTTATAGTCCAAACTTTCTAGAAAGAATTCAGAAGAGATTAAGTATTTGTAGCCTATTCCAATTTTGGAATACAATACAGCAACAGGAATAAACTAGAACTGCATGCATCCATGGAATGAATCTCTCACATTTTATGTGACGCAAAGAAGCCAGACACAAAAGAACATGTGTGGTATGATTCCATGCAGCTAAAATACAAAAACAGGCACAGCTAATCTACAGTGTAGAAGTCAGGAGAATGGCTACCCTCGGGTGCAGGAGAGTTGAAGGCAGCTTCTGTTAATTTTTTAACCTGAGTACTGGTTATTCAGATATATTCATTGTCTAAAAATTCACCAAGCTTTCGCTTACTTGTAAACGTTTTAATGTTACATGTCAATAAAATTTACCTCCCCCCAAAATAGCATGAGCAAAATCCATGAACTTCCAAGATGTATTATGCTACTTAATAAAGGGAAATTTATATGCACTCACATATTTTTACCAAAAAAAAAATAGGAAGAGTAAACCAGAAACTAATGAAAATGATAATCTATAAGAGAATGGATGGAGACAGGGTAAAGGGGTAGGGACAGGACTGAGGCCTGAGTACACCTTTTATATTTTGCACATTTACATATTTAAAAAATTATAAAGCTGGGCATGGTGGAACACACCTATGGTACCAGCTACTCAGGAGGCTGAGGCAGGAGAATGGCTTGAGCCCAGGAGTTTAAGTCTAACTAGGGCAACATAGTCAGAATTCATCTCAAATAAATAAATAAATAAATAAATAAATAAATAAAATATATAAATATATATATATATGAAAGGGGAAAATGGGCAAACCCTAAAACTAAATACAAACACAAACAAATAATTCTAATAATACATCATACAGAAAATGCAACCCACAGAAAAGTACTCTGATACATTCTTCCTGAGATGAACTCTAAGGACAAAAGAACCATAAGCCTGGAACTCTGTTTAGCAGTTCTGTTGGTTACAGTCATATCTGAGTCATAATCATGACACGGAAATCAATGGATGCTAAAGCCCTCCGGTAAAAGTGTTATTGAAGAGGATAGTCAAAACACATGCTCAATGCACCACCCCACAAATTACATGTTGATCACAACTGACATTTGTAATTTTGCTGTGTAAGAGGAAGTTCTAGCAGGTCATCCCCTTACCAAATGTCTCAACTCAGCAACCCCAATATTAGAACAACCTACAGTTCAGCCTCCTAATTAAATGTAAGATATTCATTTCCTATGTAATATTCTTGCTAATCTATTGAGGAAACAAGATGATAAATCTAGAATGTGGGATTTTTTTTTTTTTTTGAGACGGAGTTTCGCTCTTGTTACCCAGGCTGGAGTGCAATGGCGCGATCTCGGCTCACCGCAACCTCCGCCTCCTGGGTTCAGGCAATTCTCCTGCCTCAGCCTCCTGAGTAGCTGGGATTACAGGCACGCACCACCATGCCCAGCTATTTTTTTTTTTTTTTTTTTTTTGTATTTTTAGTAGAGACGGGGTTTCACCATGTTGACCAGGATGGTCTCGATCTCTTGACCTTGTGATCCACCCGCCTCGGCCTCCCAAAGTGCTGGGATTACAGGCTTGAGCCACCGCGCCCGGCCGGGATTTTTTTTTTTTAAGCGTTGAGATCTCACTCTGTCACCCAGGTTGGAATACAGCGGCATGATCACAGCTCACTGAAGCCTCCAACTCCTAGGCTCAAGTGATCCTCCCAACCCAGCCTCAGGAGGAACTGGGACCAGTCAAGTGCCCCCATGCGTCCAGCTAATATTTATATTTATTTTTTAGAGATGAGGTCTCCAAATACATCCAAATAGATAATTCAGGCTGAAAGAACATAGGATATTCTACAGAATAACTGATCTGGACAAAGAAAAAATGCAGGGACTATTCTAGACTAGAGACATAACTAAATGCAATACATGAACTTTGACTAAATTTTGAATAGAAAAATCAGAGTGTGAAAATAGATATTTTTGAGACAAGTGAGAAAAATTAAACATGGAATGTATATCAGATATTACTAAATGTTAAGCTTCTTAAGTGTAATCATAGTGTTGTGATTATGTAGAATGTGCTTATTCTTCGATGTATACTGAAGTATTTAGAGATTTAGCATCATGATGTCTACAACTTTACTTTCAAATGTTTCAGGAAAAAAATGTGTGCATATGCATATATGCATGTATGAGCTTATGTATGCACACAAAGAGTTAAAGTAAATGCGGCAAAATGCTACCAGTTGGTGAAGTCAGGTGAAGAGCATATATTTATTGTACTATTTTCTCAATGTCTCTACAGATTTGTAATTTTTTTCCAAAAGAAAAAGTTGATAATTAAATGTGCTGCAACTGCCAGGTTAAATGGGTTATTGTTCTGCTGGACTTCAAGCTTTCTCCAAGAGGAGAAAAGTAAAGTGGCCACTTACTCTCCAAGAGTATCCAAGTAAAGTTCCCAACTTTATTTAATGAAGAAACAGAGCCAGGCACAGTGGCTCATGTCTATCCCAGCACTTTGAGAGGCATAAGCAGGAGGATCACTTGAGGTTAGGAGTTTGAGAACAGCCTGGGCTGTTCGTAGTGAGGCTCTGCCTCTACAAAAAATTTAAAAATCAGCTGGGCGTGATGGCATACTCCCAAGCTACTTAGAGAAGGCTAAGGTGGAAGGATCCTTTGAGCTCAGGAGTTTAAGTTGCCCACTGCACTCCAGCCTGGGTAACAGAGCAAGATCTTGTCTCTCCAAAAACAAAAAAAGGGGGGAAATAATAGTAATAATAATGATGAGGAGGAAATATCAAGTCCTAAGGACTTTTTACACTTCTATAAAACACCAGCCACAAAGAGATGATGAACTCTTTTATAAATGTTACAAACTGTAATTCAGCATGCATCATTCAACACTCATTATACACATACGATATTCCAGGATTGCCCTCTACTCTTAAGGATAAAGAGATACAAATAAGACACAGTCTCTGCCATCACCTTGCAATGGAAGAACAGTCATGTTTGTTCAGGGACACAGGGGAGTGGCTACTAGATCATAGGGAGCAGGCTCCAGGAACATACTCTCAGAAGAGGTAATTCTAGAATATGCTACTTCAGGGGGTATTGAGAACAAAGAGGTGATGTGAATAAATCCAGGGAAAGAAAAGCCAGTCTAGCAGACCCCCCTGAGCACAAAGCTGCACCTTTGCTGAGTGTCATTTTTTCTGGCTCTGGTCAATTGTCCCAGGCTTTGTATCTTGACATTTTCCCTCCACTTCTATCAAGAAGAGCACTGAAGCAGGAAAGGGAGCAGCATAAATGAAAACCAAGAGCCATCCGGGGGAAATACATCTGAGGGGTTAAAGAAGTTTTGTATGGCTGGAGCAAAGGTTATATGTGGCAAGAACACAAGACAGGAGGCTAGAAAAATGGGGAGAGCAAGAGCTAAAGGGTTTCATGCATTATCCTTGGATCTGAACTTGATTCTGAAAGCCATCACAATGCAGAAATGGTCCAGGATTGGATTTCCAGTGGGCCAATGAGTAGGAATCAATCAGAACAAGTAAATCCACCCTCCTCAAAATTCCTGGCTCCAGATTAAGGGCTGAACTTTTTAGTATCCAGATCTAAATTCTTGGATGAACTAAAATAAGATTCTGTGTGTAGAATCCCAGTTGGTTAATAAAAGTTGACAGCCTGAATCTTAGCAAAGACTATACTTTCTACACGAAGCAATGCAGAGGAACACCACGTCTCCACAGCATGTAGAGTGGAGGGAAACAAGATATAAAGCCAGGGATAACTGACCAGAGCCAGAGAGAATGACACTCAGCAAAGGTGCAGCTTAGTGCTCAGGGGGTCTGTTAGACTGGCTTTTCTTTCCCTGGATTTACTCACATTACCTCTTTGTTCTCAATACCCCCTACAGACTACAAAATGTGGGATTTATAACACGGTCAAATAAATTCCAGAAAAACACTGGAACCAATCTATGGACCAGAGGTTCAATCTCATTAACATGTCCATGCTTTTCACATAAAGAACAGAGAAGGCCGGGCGAGCTGGCTCACGCCTGTAATCCCAGCACTTTGGGAGGCCGAGGAGGGTGGATCACCTGAGGTCGGGAGTTCGAGACCAGCCTTACCAACATGGAGAAACCCTGTCTCTTAAAAAAAAAAAAAAAAAAAAGGACATGGATGAACCTGGAAACCATCATTCTCAGCAAACTGACACAAGAGCAGAAAATCAAACACCGCATGTTCTGACTCATAGGCGGATGTTAAACAATGAGAACACATGGACACAGGGAGGGGGAACACTACATATTGGGGTCCCTTGGGGGGAAACAGGGAAGGGACAGCGGGGGATGGGGAGTCGGGGAGAGATAGCATGGGGAAAAATGCCAGATGGAGGTGATGGGGAGGAAGGCAGCAAATCACACCGCCACGTGTGTTCCTATGCAACAATCTTGCATGTTCTTCACATGTACCCCAAATCCTAAAATGCAATTAAAAAAATAAAAATAAAAATAAAGCATAGAAATAAAGAAAAAGAGGGTGAAAGACAAAATTTTAGAAATTTATACATGAGCCATAGAGGGAAAAGTAAAAACAAACAAACAAATGGGGAAAGAAAAAAAAAAGAAAGAAACCAAAACTAGAAAGGAAGGCAGGGCGGAAGTACTCCTTAACAAAATAGAGTTAGGGTCTCAGAAGGTAAGTTTGGTAGATGCTTTGTGGGGCATCTGACAAACTAATATCCCTCTTCTCTGAGAACCAATCCTCCCCCAACCCGTAGAGGGTCTGGGCCTGACAGCTATGTATGTACAAAATAACCTTGCTCCTCTGGCCACGGTTGATTTCACCTGAGTTCAACAACTGACTAAAGCTGGGCCAATTAATTTTCTCCATTGGGAATTTGAAATTAATAAATAAAATGTTTTTCTATTAAAAAAAAAAAAAAAAAAAAGGCCGGGCGTGGTGGCTCAAGCCTGTAATCCCAGCACTTTGGGAGGCCGAGGCGGGTGGATCACAAGGTCGAGAGATCGAGACCATCCTGGTCAACATGGTGAAACCCCGTCTCTACTAAAAATACAAAAAAATTAGCTGGGCATGGTGGCACATGCCTGTAATCCCAGCTACTCAGGAGGCTGAGGCAGGAGAATTGCCTGAGCCCAGGAGGCGGAGGTTGCGGTGAGCCGAGATCGTGCCATTGCACTCCAGCCTGGGTAACAAGAGTGAAACTCGGTCTCCAAAAAAAAAAAAAAAAAGAACAGGGAAAAGGAAAGAGAATCTGAAGAGAAGCGAAGCAGAAAAGGAATCAATAGAACAGGAGGCTCCCTCTCACATTCATGCTTGCTACTGCTCTCTCCTTTCCCCATATACAAAATACACTAATAAGATACAATAAAAATTAAGGAAAAACAAACAAAATGTGTCAAAAACAAATGCTGAAGTTTGATTTCTGCCATGCTAGAGTATCTGCAAAACCTGCATTATCTTTTTAGAGCATTATTTTGCGGAAAAAGCATAACCTGAAAAATAACTGAACCCCACCCCCAAACAAGCAGATGATCAGTGTTCACTGCTCTGCACAACAGGTAAAGAAAGAATCTGCTTATTCTGCTTATAAAGAGATGAATTCCTCACAAATAATAATGCATTTATTGAGTCCTTATGTGCCAGTACCTTTCCAAATGCCTGTGTGTTATCTCATTTCTTTTTCACAATAACTGAAAGGTAGGTTGTTACCCTCATTTTAGAGATGTAAAAACTCAGGTCTGAATATGCAATCTGACCATGTGCAGCCAGGATTCCACAGCAGAGTCCAGGTTTTTAATAAATGTGCTCTATCGCCTCTCAGATACTCAATCCCCTGAACCCACAACTGCTATGCCGCCCACACTTCGTTTGATTCCTTTTACTTGGATCTTTTTGAAGTGGCTTTTGTTTTGTTTTTGACAGGATCTGCGCTGTCACCCAGGCTGGTGTGCAGTGGCACAATCACGGGTCACTGCAGCCCTAACCTCCCTGGCTCAAGCAATCCTCCCACTTCGGCCTCCCAAAGTGCTGGGATTACAGATGTGAGTCACCAAGCCACCCCACATGGCCAATATTACCTGGATCTTTATTGTCAACATGTCACATATTTCAGGTTTCCAATATTCCACTTCAGGAGTGGGTGCCAATACTCATACTATAATGCATCCAAAATTTTTATTATGAGTTTGAAGCTCTAATATGAATCATGAATTTTTGTATTTTAAATCTGCTTAAAATGTTGGATACTCACACTATGCACTAGAAGACATTAACATACATTTAAGAAAGAAAATAGAGTTTTTGAGATACAAGGAATTTTTGGCAGCAAAATTTATACCCATTGTCTTATCTATTTAAATATTTTGGAGCAATTGTGTGACAATTTTCACACAAAAAGTGTTTTAAAAAAACTGGGGCAAGGGGGGACACATACACACACATTAACAAAATAAAGAATCAAAACAAATTATTTCGGGGGAAAAAACTGATTTGAGGAATCTTCTGCTTTCCTAATCCTTCTCATTTGAGGCAGAAAAATCACAAAGTCATTCAAAGATTTCATTTTTCACCCTAATTACTATTCCTAACTATTAAAAAAAAAAAATCCAAGTGGTAAAAATTAACAGCTATGAAGTACCCTGAAAACATTTCCACTGACCTATTTAGTCTATCATCTGTTAAATTATCAAACTGTACATAAGATTAAACATGAAAATGCTGTCTAAAACAGGTATTAGCTGACCGGGTAGCCTATTGTAAATACTTTACTGATCTAAGCTTCAGCTTTGCTTCCCTGAAAATTCTTAATAGCATGACCAGTTATCCACCCCTCAGAAGCACCAATATCCACACACACAGCCACATAACCTCAGTGAAAGCTTGGGTGGGAGAAAACTATAAATTACCTTGCTGGTACTATTGGCACTGAACAACTACATTTATCAAAACAACCCCGAGGTGAATGCAGGGGCATCAGGGTATAAAAAGAGATGTTGATGATGGGAATGTGCTAGAGGCACAGGGCCAGCTCTGCCACACTGCTCTCTGGAACTGAAACAGAACAAAGGCTCTGCTCCCCTCACCTCCACACCCCCTCGTCCTAATCTTTGCTCTTCACCCCTCCACTCCCCCAACCAATCCCTGTCCCTGACTTGCCTTCTGGTTCCAGCCTCCTGCCCCACTGACACCTCCTCTGTATGAATACGCTTTTGTGACACCTGCTCATACTAAACTTTTTTTTTTTTTTTTGAGACAGTGTCTTGTCCTGTCACCCAGGCTAGATTGCAGTGGCATGAACACGGCTCACTGCAGCCTCGACTTCCTTAGCTCAAGCAATCCTCCTGCCTCAGCCTCCTACGTAGCTGGGAACACAGGTGCACACCACCACACCTGGTGATTTTTTTTTTTTATTTTTGTAGAGACAGAATCTCACTCTGTTGCCCAGGCTGGTCTCGAACTCCTGGGCTTAAGCAATTTTCCTGCCTCAGCCTCCCAAACTGCTGGGATTACATATGAGAGCCATCATGCCCAGGCAATACTAAGCTTTAATGTCCCTTTCCTAGCTTTTCCTGGTGTCATCCCACCCCCAAGATTAGAACTGCCTACACTTATCTTTGGGCTCTTGCTCAAATGATATACCAACTTCTATCCATGACCTCTATAACTCTGAGCATGTCTCTCTCTTCTAACAGGCTGTAAGCTCCTTAACAGTACAGATTCTTATTCTTTTTTTCATCAGTGTCTGATGAATAGTTGGCATTCAGCCATTTATTAAACAATTACAGCTTGACACACAGATGCTGTGATGGCCATTTGAACGAAGTGCCTTGCTTTCTTGATGTAGAAGCATAGTGGTTTTTCTGCAACCACAAAAGAAAAAGTCTGTAAGCCAGAAAAGGTCACAACGAAACTGATACTTCACCAACTTTGCTGGTGTTCGTGCAGACTGGTATAACCTTTTGGGAAAACTATTTGCAAATTCAACAATAGCCATAAAAATGTTCATACCTTCTGAGCTAGCAATTTCAAGGAAAGTATCCTAAATATGAGGCTATTCCATGCACAAAGTTTTCTAAAAGCAAAATCTTGGGAAACAACTCAAAATCAACAATAAAAGTCCACCAGCAGCCCTCAGTGCTGCTCTGCCTATGAAGTAACCATTCTTTTGTTTCTTTTCTCTAATAAACTTGCTTTCACTTACTAAAACAGCACGTAAACTGTGACACAAAACTTGACAGAATCTTATACAGCTTTAAAAGTGAAAGCTAGACAACCTTATCACCATATACCTTATGCATAATATTTACCATAGACTATCAAATTTTTAACATGAAAAAAATTTCTGCTCTATCATGATAACTATTGCTAAAGAATAAGAGCATGCATCAGACTAAGAAAGACTTGAGGCAAATTTACTAACATGTTTCGCTGTTAAGGAGTAACAGTGATGTGAGACGACTTTTTTCCTTCTGTTTTACCAATGTTCTTTTCAACAGTAATGATTTTTTTTTTTTTTTTTTTTTTTTTGAGGCAGGGTCTTACTATGTTGCCCAGGCTGGTCTCAAATTCCTGAGCTCAAGAGATCTTCACACCTTAGCTCCCAAGTAGCTGGAACGACAGGCATGCACCATAGTGTCTGG
Source organism: Saimiri boliviensis (assembly GCF_048565385.1). Lineage (NCBI taxonomy): Eukaryota > Metazoa > Chordata > Mammalia > Primates > Cebidae > Saimiri > Saimiri boliviensis. Next base: position 113,138,504 of record NC_133457.1, read on the forward strand.
TTGAGTGAGGATTTAAAAGAATGCAATTCTATAGCAAAAAGTTGAATTTCTTCAACTCTGAAATGCTATCTGCCTACAACTAAGTTTCTCCTCACCCTCAGCAAACATGTAACATAAAAATTCAAGTTGACGCTACAAACTGCTTGTCTAAATGAGTCAAAAGACTGATACCTGTTCTACCAAGCCTCACCAACATTCATAGGCTTTGGTGGAACAGATATCCCATACTTTGTTAATGGAAACAAATGTATAAAACCTCTAGAGAAGTTGGCAATACAGATCAAAGTGAAATGTTCATACTCTAACCCAAAAGCTCCTACTTTCAGGTATTCATCCTAAAGAAATAATTGGACAAATAAGTGTATTCAAGGCTGTTTACCTCTGTACTATTTATAAAAGCAAAACTCCAAGCTATCTATGCAAAAAAGGGCCTAGAAAAAAATATATGGCAAAATCAGACCATGGCAAATTAAGCAATCACTGAAATAATGATTACTGTTTTAGAAGTACTCACTATTTAAAATCATACTGTGCAGGCTGGGCGCTCATGCCTATAATCCTAGCACTTTGAGAGGCCAAGGAGGGCAGATCACCTGAAATCAAGTTCAAGATCAGCCTGGTCAACATGGCAAAACCCCATTTCTACTAAAAATACAAAAATCAGCCGGGTGAGGAGGCACATGTCTGTAAGCCCAGCTACTGGGGAGGCTGAGGCAAGAGGATCATTTGAACCTGGGAGGCGGAGGTTGCAGCGAGCTGAAATCATGCCACCGCACTCCAGCCTGGGTGAGAGAGTGAGACTGTCTTAAAAAAAAAAAAAAAGGTAATTTTCTGAGATTACGTTTGCATTTGTGCTAAATAGTTTATGCCAGGAGCAGTAATAAAAGCAGAGATGAAGTTAAGCTATTGACTGAAGACTATATAGTATATATACTATATGTAGTATATGACATTTGTGTTGACACAAAGAAAATATATGCATGCAGTTTTAGAAATTGCATATCAAGATGTTCAGTGTTTTATCTCTGCATGGCAGAATTACAGGTCATCTACACTGTCTTGTCTTTGTTATAATGCAACATCTCTATGCACATCAGAACCGTGTAAAATAATGAGGTTCTCTGTTCCAGTAGTGAAAAACTGCAGTAACCAAATCTGTTTAAATCAAATGACCCAAAATTTCAAAGTTTCCAAAGTTACTGAGAACTCTTTTCATATAGTACCTACTTGATGAACACACTTTAGGAATGCTAACTTTGGGCAGGGTCTTTTTCTTTTCATTTTTTTTTTCCAGCAATAATCAATACATTTTTGTATGAGAGAGGAAAAAGCACAAAGCACAACCAAACTTCTGCCTTAATAAGAGTTTCCTCCCCTCTTCATCGCTCCAGACCCTAATAATTCCCCTAATCTCAAACTGTTGTTCTATCCCCAAATTAACCTACCCCAAATGATACATAATGATCCTAAAGCTCTTGGTGCTTTTAGCTTTAACCTTATCAAGCAAGTTTCCTCTACCTAGTCTCCCATCCTTCCACAGTCTGTTCTTTGGTCTCCCTCCTGATCCTCTCTTGGAAAGATTATTCTCCCTGTCCTGTGGGGAGAATATATTTTAATCACATTATTGTTAGCCTGGAAGTTTGTAACAAACTAATGAGGTTATCTACTCACTGAGAATTTAAGCGCTTCCAAGAAGGCACCATTCCAACTGATACTAACACCTAAACTGTCAAACATATGAAATCAGAGCCATGCTTTCCATAAAAAGGCAAAAGATGCCAGAGAAAGCACTTGAAAATTTCTAGCCTCTAAGCACACACACTTAGCAAAACAAAGTCTTTCCTTAACACCTTGTGGGTAATGAAACCCCTCCTCTCCTCCAGATGGCTTGTCTTTTGCAAATATCAACTTGTAGTCCTAGAAACAGGTTCTCTGAGCCATGCAGAATGCTGGGCTATTTTTCTTTCATCTATTATGACAGACAGACTCTGTCACTTGACCAGACATAAACTTTTCTTTCTTTAGCTAAGTGATGTTCACATTTTAAAGCAATTCAAGACCCAAGTCCACAGAAACAGAAGGGCCAACCTACTCTACAAGAGAGCGTTGGAAGAGCATGATTGATGGAAACTTGTAAGAAGTCAGGCAAGGAGGCTCACACCTATAATCCAAGCCCTTTGGGAAGCAAAGGTAGGTGGTTTGGCCTCAATCTCCCCAAGGGCTTGGATTTTAAAATGAAAACAAAAACACAACAAAATCTGTAAGGCTATACTCTGAGAAGAAAATTAAAAACAAATTCTTCCCACAGATCACATAACTGCAAAGGGGGAAACGTCCCTTTACAATGGAGAGATCAGACAGGTACCACTTTACCAAGTGCTCAAATTGGGCATCACCAACACTAGAACAAACTAAGATTACCTTCTGAGTATTCTTGCCAAAAAAAACTTTTAATTTAAGTCGAATCAAGCTCTTAGACTTCTCTTCTGGTTTACAAAATTACAGAGGATTGGCCAGGCGCAGTGGCTCATACCTGTAATCCCAGCACTTTAGGAAGTTGAGGTAGGCAGATCACCTGAGGTCAGGAGTTCGAGACTAGCCTGTCCAAAATGGCAAAACCCCATCTCTACTAAAAATACAAAAATTAGTGGAGTGTGGTGGTGGGCGCCTGTAACCCCAGCTACTACAGAGGCTAAGACAGGAGAATCACTTCAACCCGAGAGGTGGAGGTTGCAGCAAGCCAAAATCACACCACTGTACCCCAAGCCTGGGCGACAGAGCAAGACTCCATCTCAAAAAAATTGGGGAACACATCAAAGTGACACTAGGCAATTCCAGAATGTAGGACATGCTATAAAACTGGCCTGAACTCTTTCTCAAAGAGTTATTATAATGAGTGGTGGAGGATGGGAAAGCTACTATAGACTCTGAGACATAACCAAATGTAGTATGTTATTTTGGGGAAGGGGGCAGCTACAAATAACATTCTGAGCACCAACAGATGTGGACTATTAAAGAAAATATTATGATCACTTCTACTTTTGGCTAAGATCAAGTATTGAAGAGATTATGAAAGTCCTGTTAATTTTCTTAGATGCAGTAATAGTACTTTGATTAAATAGGAGAATATCATTTTTTAAAGAGATATGTGCCTAAGTATCTAAAGGTTAACTGCTTGAATAATTATCAACTATTTAATTTAACATGGCTCCGCAGAGAAAGCAGAGCCGCAGTTCAAACAAAAAAAAGCAAAATAGAAGTAACTGTAGGGCCAGGCGCAGTGGCTCACGCCTGTAATCCCAGCACTTTGGGAGGCCGAGGTAGGCAGATCATGAGGTCAAGAGATGGAGACCACTCTGACCAACATGGTGAAACTTCATCTCTACTAAAACACAAAAATTAGCTGTGCAAGGTGGCGCATGCCTGTAGTCCCAGATACTTGGGAGGCTAAGGCAGGAGAATTGCTTGAACCCGGGAAGCAGAAGTTGCAGTGAGCCAAGATTGCACCACTGCACTCCAGCCTGGCGCCTGGCGACAGAGCAAGACTCTGTCTCAAAAAAAAAAAAAAAATAGTAGTAGTAACTGTTGACCCCAGATGGAAGATACTGTTTTTACTGTGTTATCCCTGTAACTTTTCTGTAAGTTTGAATTTTTTAATAATAAAAAGTTCTGGGAAAGTTTGGTTTCAGATGTATCTAGATTGCTAACTAAACCTAAATCAAATTATACTAATTTAAAAATCCCATAAATGGGCCAAGAATTGTTACAGAGGGAATAAAGACCCTAGCAATGTTCACAGAAGTTAAAGCATTCAAGGGTTTTTCTATGCCCATAAAATATTATTTAGTCTTTAGAATCAAGAACTGCAATTAGGGTCAGGTGTGGTGGCTCATGTCTGTAATCCCAACACTTTGAAATTACAAAATCCCAGGAATTACTAACTTTTTTTGGTGAGTCTGCAAATGTTATTGAACAAGCCAACAGGACTGCTCATGAAAGGGGAAGGGAGGCACAGGAGACCAAGGTGGAAGGATCACTTGAGCCCAGTAGTTAGAGACCAGGTTGGGCAGCATAGCGAGACTACATCCCTATTAAAAAAAAAAAAAGGAAGAGGCCTGGGCATGGTGGCTCACACCTGTAATCCCTGTACTTTAGGAGGCCAAGGCAGGAGGATCACAAGGTTAAGAGTTCAAGACCAGCCTGGCCAACATGGAGAAACCCTGTCTCTACTAAAAATACAAAAATTAGCTAGGCACGGTGGTGGATGCCTGTAATTCCAGCTACTCAGGAGGAGGTTGAAGCAGGAGAACCGCTTGAACCCGAGAGGCAGAGGTTGCAGTGAGCTAGATCATGCCACTGCACTCCAGCCTGGGTAACAGAGCAAGACTCTGTCTCAAAAAAAAAAAAAAAAAAAAAAAGAGAGAAGTGCATTTAGTCTTTACCTATAATGTCATAGGTGAGCTAAAAGAAATTATAAATATACCCTCCCGTTGTTTCTCAATGGCTTTCCACCACTTTCAAAGTCAAGTCCAAATTACTCACGCTTAGCATGACTCAGAAAAGTTCATAAAACCTGGCCCCTGCCTCTGGAATTTCAGTTCTTGCCACTCCCAACTCTACCCACAATGGACAGTTCTCTGGAACCTGCCAAGATCTCAGACAGTGCTGCTCCTACTGGCTAAGTGCAAAGACATGAAACCTAAGATTTCAAAAAGGAAAAACTCCTGAGAAAAATATCTATCACAACCAAAACATGAGCTCAGGAAGAAAAGGGAGGGGAGGGGATAAGAGGAGAGGATGGGGACCAAACCCAGGGGTGCCTCCCTTCCCCTTCCATAAGCAGCCCAGTGGCTTATTCTGTGTTCAGTAACATTTGCAGGCACCAAAAAAATAAATAAATAAATAAATCACTAATTCCTAAGATTGCTGTTACTCTCAGACAAAAATCAATTCCCAAGCCTGCACACCCCACAGTCAAGCTGAGAGTTAAAACTCAGAAAATTTAAAGGTCTTAGGGTACTGACCCTATGCTGGCAACCACAAGGCTCAGAAATGCAACAAAAATTAAATTACAATATCCTGTAATAGATTTACACTTTATTTTTAAATATTAACAAGACTGCCAGAGGGAGTAAGTTTATCAAGGGATACAAATCCTAACAGTACCTCCTAGTTCACTCAGAGGCCAATTAACATTTCCCACCACGCCTAACAACCAGGCTCCTGAGGGTGTTCAAAGTTGCTAATGACCCAGTGGAGCTATTAGCAGGTGCCTCTGCCCCAGAACCTATTACAAGCAATGCACTAGGGGCTGGACGCACAGGGAAGCAACACCTGAACTACAAATACCCGAGCAAATTAAGGATCTTTGCAGGTTGTCTGGTTTCTTCAGCTGTCTGAAGATCCAAAACCTAATGTGACTATTTGATTTTTAGTCTCTTCTCACCTTGGTTTTCCCCTTCTCACAGTTATTTTTAAAATCAGCAAATGCCTAATATTTGAAAACTATCAGTAGCCATCTGTGCTTTTCACAATTAGATCCCTGTTCAACAGAAGCAGAATTTTCAGCTCTAGACTGCAGTTCAACAAGCTAGCAAATCATTACAAGAATGAGTGACTTCATCTTTACAGCTGGGTCACTGCACTATGAGGCTACACTAAAATACACCTAATTGTTGAATTCCAACACGTCTGTAGGCCCTCCCGGCATCTTCAAGGTTAGAGTTTTTATTACTGCATACTCCCCCAGCCCAACCTCCAGCCCCCAAAGAAAGTTTGGCATTTTCGGAATCCCTATCCATAAAGTGACTCATTCCACTGATGGGGTAATTGACAAATCCTTAAAGGATTAAGATATTATCAAGTAAAAAGTGACTTTTAAAAATACACACACACACACACACACACACACAGAGTTATTTATAGGAAAGCTATTAACTATACTATGAATAAAAGAAAATTTCACCTAAAAGAAAAGTGATCAGGCAGCACTGACTACAACTTTCTAAACTCCCTCTAAATGAATCCACAGACTTTCTTGAAGTGTCTTTTGCTAATTTGTGGTTAGAACACCACACACTCAAGAAAATGATGCTCACAGCAGGACACTACGTAATTTTCTGAGATTGTGTCTGCATTTGTGCTAAAAATTTATGCTAGGAGCAGTAATAAAAGCAGAGATGAAGTTAAGCTATTGATTGAAGACTGTACTAATCCCATCAAAAACAGAGAGGGATGAATGAGTGCCTTCACAACTCAACTCAAGATATATCTGCCAACTGAGCTCTTTCTTCCTTAAGAAAGCCCATTGCTCTTGGCTACTGCGAATGAAGGCCCCACCTTTCTAGGACTAGAGCAGACGCATATAAACTACCTGAAAGTCACATGAAGGAAGGGGATGCACAACTGGAGAGAAGTTGGTGAACTGCCTGTCTGGCCCGTGGAGGCATGAGGGCAGGGGGCACGGAATAAAACCATAAAGCATTAGCTTTCACTATTTAAAAGAACATGTTTAAATGACACACATCTTCTGTAACTAAGATGACCAGTGCTGCTGTTTTTTGGTGAGTAATGAAGGCGAGTCATGCTGAAAAGTAGGGACTACTTCTGTATTCCACCTATGCAATCATTCCAAAATTATGGGATTGGGACATTACAATACCCATGATGTGTTTGCTTATATTTGTATGTGCCTGCGTGCATATATATATATGTATATATATATAATTTTTTTTTTTGAGACACAGTTTCACTCTTGCTGCCCAGGCTGGAGTGTAGTGACGCAATCTCGGTTCAATGCAACCTCCGAATCTTAGGTTCAGGTGATTCTCCTGCCTCAGCCTCCCAAGTTGCTGGGATATCAGGCATGCGCCAACCACACCTAGATAATTTTTGTATTTTTAGTAGAGATGAAGTTTCACCATATTGGCCAGGCTGGTCTCAAACTCCTGACCTCAGGTGATCCACCCACCTCTGCCTCCCAAAGTGCTAAGATTACACACTAGGCCACTGTACTTATCTTTAAATGTTGTTTTTTTTTTTTCCTGACTTATTTGTTCTCTGGGGTATTTCTGCTGCAGCTTTCTCAGAAAAACCTTAGGGTATCAGAAGGTACAACTTGTTAATGGTATCTGGCGAGCATGGGCTGTAAAGGGAACCACAGGGAATCAGTTGTCAATAACCATACCCTCCAAGGTACAAGTATGAACCACATACAAACTGAAGTACAAATATAACCCATTCCAAAAGTCTAGCCCTAAGATAATACTACAGAAACTGAGCCCCCCCACCAAAAAAAAAAAAAAAAAAAAAGAAACTGAGCCTAACAAGGTGCTTAGAACCATCTTTTACCTGCAACACCCACCCTCTGCGCACCACCCCCAGCACGACCCCTCCGCTCCAGCTCCCCCAAAGCAGCATTTCCAGGATAGCACTATTTAAATCATTGACAACTTGGCATTGGCTAATGCTTACTATTTTTATCCCCATTTCACATCATTCGCTGATCCCAAATACCAGATGCAAACATTTGTTGGTAATTACGTTAAAGTAAGCCTTCTTAAGAACAAATGGTAAAATGAATACATGAAAACTTCACAATCTATTTCTAAAGTAGAATTGTCTGCATAAAGAATGGAAATTGCTTTTTTCTTAGTTGAAAGGATAAACCAAAAATTACATATAATCAGAACAAAAAATCATACCCCCCAAAAAAATACATCTGTATTTGGCTGTGAGAGGTGAAATCTTTTATTTATGTATTTATTTTTGAGATGGTGTCTTACTCTGTCGCCCAGGCTGGAGTGCAGTGGAGCAATCTTGGCTCAATGTAATCTCTGCCTCCCAAGTTCAAGTGATTCTCCTGCCTCAGCCTCCTGAATAGCTGGAATTACAGGCACAGGCCACCATGCCTGCGCCACCACACCCGGCTAATTTTTGTATTTTTAGTAGAGATGGCATTTCACCAGGTTGATCAGGCTGTTCTTGAACTCTTGACCTCAGGTGATCCGCCCACCTCAGCCTCCCAAAATGCTGGAATTATGGGCACGAGTTATCACGCTCAGCCTGAAATATCTTTTAAATCATATGTTAGCATGTGCTCTAAAAGACATGTTCCAACTTAGGACAAAGAGCAAACGAACTTTATTTCTTCAGAACAGAGAGAATGGCAGGGTAGAGAATCAAATGACACTGGAAGTGGGCCTTGATCTCACCCCTCCTGATACGGCAAGCACACAAGGCCTAGAGTCCTGGGATAAATTAAAAGATGAAGGTCAACTTGATTACTAATTTTGCAGACAGTTCAAGGGAATCAAAATAGAAAGGAAAACCCAACCCCGGAACTCACACAGGATTGGACACATGTCATGGAATTATTTATAGTCCAGGACAGGTAAACAATAACTTGGCTGGACAAGAATGTAGGCCTTTTCCTGAGTTCACGTCTCACTGTTCCAAGCACAGAGATGTCTTGCTATTGTAGCTGCAAGACAGGCACCCGCCATGAGTCCTTCTGTGGATACACCTGCCGGTGTGCGTGCTGCCACTGAAGGACAAGCTTCATAATTATCTGGCCAAGTTATCTTGAAACAAGCCTACTAATGCATAAAATACATAATCACTGAGCCCTGGAAGCCATCCAGGTGCTCTCTGGGCTTTGGGAGTAGACAGACATGTAGTAAGGACACGTTCTCTCCAACTTCCTCCTAGCACAAGCCTTAATCAAGAAGATTAAAAATTAAAAGGTTTCAATGATCTTTGATAAAATAGGTATTATTACTCTCTTTTCTTTCTCTTTTTTCTTTTTTTTTTTTTTTTTGAGACGGAGTTTCGCTCTTGTTACCCAGGTTGGAGTGCAATGGCGCGATCTCGGCTCACCGCAACCTCCGCCTCCTGGGTTCAGGCAATTCTCCTGCCTCAGCCTCCTGAGTAGCTGGGATTACAGGCACACGCCACCATGCCCAGCTAATTTTTTTTGTATTTTTAGTAGAGACGGGGTTTCACCATGTTGACCAGGATGGTCTCGATCTCTTGATCTCGTGATCCACCCGCCTCGGCCTCCCAAAGTGCTGGGATTACAGGCTTGAGCCACCGCGCCTGGCTATTACTCTCATTTTATAGAAAAACAAGCTGAGATTCAATCGCTGCTTTGATTTGACTTAACAGCTCACTACTAGGCATGCTACTAAGACCTTGAAGATCCTTGGCTTCCATATCCACTTCAATATAAACACTGTTAGTGCTGTTACTGGTAATGGGGACTGGGGGAAATTCCCAGGGTTCCTGGAGCAGGAAGCAAAGTTCCCTCCAATCTCCTAGATATATTAATTTAATCCTTTGCCCACCACATGATTATATTAAAAGGGGCTGAGGAAAGGAAGGGTAACCGAAAGCCAAGATCCAAAGTTAATCACAGTTACAAAAGGAGAGGACAATGGATACTATGATCTTCCTTTTCAACTTTCATTATAGCTGACTGTTTTCAGAACTGCTGGGATGACTCAATAAATTATGAGAAATGACCTAAAAGGTCTACTGGAAACTAGACTGAACTGTGGCTGCATCTTAAAAATAACCTCTTGCCTCTAATTTTATTCCTTTTTTTTTTTTTTTTTTTTTTTTTTTTTAACTAAAAAGGGTTTTTTTTTTTTGGTTTGGTCATTGTTGTTTTTTTTTCCTGAATCGAAGCTAAAAATTTATTTTCATTTCATCCCTCATCATTCTTTAGCACCATAATCAAGAACATTAATGAGACTTTCCTACAACACTGAAAGTTGGTTAAACAAATACCTTGTTTCACATGTCAGCTGACCTTTCGGTGGACCTGACTCCTGAACCCCAAAGGAGAGCCAGGTTTTCCTTTAACACACACTACTGCCATAAAAACTGCTGTTATCAGGCAAAGAATACACAGGTTATTTAGGAAATATGGCAAATATTTAATAACTGAGTTTTCTCAGTATACCTAACTTGAAGCAACAGGGAAACATTACAGGACTTGGCCTCTATGCTCAGCAATTTATCAAATGAGCAAAAAGTAAAATCATGCTCTCCAAGATAATTTTCATTACATTTATCACAATTCCAGAAGAAATCTAGTTGACTTGATTGCTGCCTTTAAACTTTCACTTTTTCAGGTTTTCTATTACAAATGAGACAAGCGTATCTTTTGATTAAAATGTCATAATAAAATCCATCAAATCATATTAGCCAGAGAGTAAACTATCCAGCTACTCAATAGCATTATCGTTATTTTACTAGTATCACAAATAAGAGGGCTGCATGGGCTGAAGAGCCACTTCAACAAGCTCTTAAGAGCATTCTGCACACAGAGACCATGAGTGTTTTAGAACACAATGCTGAGCTATGGAGACCTTTGCTGCAGCAAAGAATTCCTGTTAGAAATACGACTCGATGTAAGAGGTTGTTTTAAATAATAATAATAATAAAAGCACTAATGTGCACTGTAGGATGTTTAGCAAAATTAAAATAATAAAATTTAAATTTAAAAAGCACTGTTACATGCTGTAACACAGATGAAACTTGAAAACATGCTAAGTGAAATATGCCAGAACACAAAAGTACAAATGGTATATGATTCCATTTAACTGAGGTACCTAGAATAAGGAAATTCACAGACACGGAAAGCAGAATGGTGATTATTAGAGGCTGGGGAGTAGGGGACTAATAATTACTTTTTAGTAGGTGCAGAGTTTGTTTGGAATGAAGAAACCAAGTTCTGGAAACGGATAGTGGTAATGGTTGCATAATACTGAATTGTATATTTTAAATGATTTGAATGATTTTTTTTTTTTTTTTTTTTTTTGGTAAAGTGAAAGCAAGTCTATTAAGGAAGTAAAGAAATAAAAGAATGGCCAATCCACAGGCAGGGCAGCTGAAAATGGCCTGTTTTATTTTATGTCATGTATATTTTACCATAATTTTTTAAAACTATATATAAAAACTAGAATTAGGCCGGGCGCGGTGGCTCAAGCCTGTAATCCCAGCACTTTGGGAGGCCGAGGTGGGTGGATCACGAGGTCGAGAGATCGAGACCATCCTGGTCAACATGGTGAAACCCCGTCTCTACTAAAAATACAAAAAATTAGCTGGGCATGGTGGCGCGTGCCTGTAATCCCAGCTGCTCAGGAGGCTGAGGCAGGAGAATTGCCTGAACCCAGGAGGCGGAGGTTGCGGTGAGCCGAGATGGCGCCATTGCACTCCAGCCTGGGTAACAAGAGCGAAACTCCACCTCAAAAAAAAAAAAAAAAAAAAAACTAGAATTATAATTTAGTAACTTCCAGCAGTTTGTGCCACTGAACTGCATACTTCACATGATTTAAGTGCTATTTTTTTTTTTGTAAAGTGAAAGCAAGTTTATTAAGAAAGCAAAGAAATAAAAGAATGGCTGCTCCATATGTAGGTCAGCCTAAAATGGTAGATAGATAGATAGATAGATAGATAGATAGATAGATAGATAGATAGATAGATAGATAGATAGATATAGATATCTAGATATAGATAAAGATATACATATATAGATAGACCTTATTTCTACCAAAAACAATTACCCAGATGTGGTGGCATGTACCTGTCCCAGCTACTCTGGAGGCTGAGGCTGGAGGTTTGTTTGAGCCCAGGAGTTTTAGCTTACAGTGAGCTATAATCACATCACTGGACTCCAGCCTGGGCAACAGAGCAAGACCTTATCTCTAAAGAAAAAAATAGGTGGTAAATAATAAACCTAGCAGGAAAGACATTGAGGTTCTGTATTTAAAATCCATATAAAAGTGCTACATGCATTCATAATCAGAATCAAAGAATCAACACTCCCAAAGTGACAAAACAGCCCCAAACTAGTGTCTCTCATTTTAATGCTGCAGGGCCCCAAGGCTCAGACCCTGAACTTCTTCTCTATCTACACTCACTCCCTTGGTAATCTCATCTAGTCTCATGATTTTAAATACCACCTGTTTGCTGGACACTCCCAAATTCTTACACTGAGCCCTGACTTCTGCACTGAGCACCAGGTTTGTAGACCAAGAGCCTCATCATCTCCACTCAGAAGCCAGTTATCCCAAATTTGTCCAAAGCCAGATCACTGTCCTTCCCACCCACAAACCTGTTCCACTGCAGTCTTCCCACCCTGGTTCATGGTAACTCTACACTTTTACCCTCATTCCTTGTCAGTTCATTCTCAATTAGGCAACCAGTGGCATCCCTTTAAAACAGAAGTCAAATTTTCTAATTCCTCTATTTGAAAACCTCCAACGAAGGCTATGTGTGGTGGCTCACACCTGTAATCCCAGCACTTTGGGAGGCTGAGGTGGGCAGATGGCTTGAGCTAAGGAGTTTTAAGATCAGCTTGGGCAACATGCCAAGACCCCGTCTCTACAAAAAATACAAACATTAGTCACGCATGGTGGCTTGCACCTGTAGTCCCAGCTACTTGGGAGGCTGAGGTAGGAGGAGCATTGGAGTCTGTAAGGTTGAGGTTGTAGTGAGCTGCGATTACATCCCCTCACTACAACCTGACAACGGAGCCAGATCCCTCCAACGAATTCTCATCTCATTCAGAATATACATCAAACTCTGGACAATGGCTGACAAGGCTCTAAACCAAGAGTCAGATGCGTGTCCTGCCCAGTGCCTGCCAGTATGAATACAGCACTGCTGGATACCCTGTGTCTGTCTGTACACTGCCTACCACTGCTTCAGCACTGCAGACGAAGTTGAATCATTGCTATGAACTGCAGAGTCAAAAATGTTTACATCTGGCCTTTTACAGAGCAAGTCTGTCTATACCAGCTCTTCAATGATTTCCTTTATCCCTCTGACCTCATCTCTCTAGCTCTGCACCTTACTCGCTCTGTTCCAGCCACACTGGCCTTCTTGCTGTCCTGTCCTGAAGATATCCCATGCAGGCTCACACCAAGGGCCACTGCCCCAGCCATTCTCTTGGCAGGGCTGCCCAGACAACCACATGGCTTGCTTGCTCACCTCCTGAATACCTTTATTCAGTCCTCACTTCAGTGAGACCTTCCCTAATCACAATATATTTAAAATTGCTAATTTTCCTCTTTCCACTCCCCCAAAGAATCCACTTTCCTCCTTTGCTGCTTCTCCACAGCGCTAATTACCTAAAGGGACACACAATTTGCCTCTTAGTTTGTCTGACCACACCTACACACTAGCATATAAGCACCATGTAAGCAGGAATTTTCATCTGTTTTGTTCATGTATCACAGTGCTTCGCATATTAGCAGCAGCCAAACAAATACATGTTAAATGTAGTTGAAAAGTTGAATATAAGCTCCATGCCAGCAGGATTTTCATGTTTTGTTCAGGTATACCAGTGCCTGGCATATAATAGCAGCCCAATAAACATTTGTTAAATGTAGTTGAAAGAACCCTGTCAGTGAGCCTAAGGCAAAAATTCAAGATTCCAATTCTAGGCCAGGCACAGTGGCTCACATCTGCAATCCTAACACTTTAGGAGGTTAAGGCAGGAGGATTGCTTGAGCCCAGGTCTTTAAGACCAGCCTGGGCAACATAGGAAGGCCCCTTCTCTACCAACATAAAAAAACATTAGCCAGACATGGTGATGTGCACCTGTGGTCCCAGCTACTTGGGAAGCTGAGGTGGGAAGACTGCTTGAGCCCAGGAGTTCAAGGCTGCAGTGAGCTGTGACTATACCACTGCATTCCAGCCTGGGCCACAGAATGAGAGACCCTGTTTCTGGGGAGGGAGAAAAAAGTATATGGAAAGGTGACATATGCTTATATACAACAAATACAAATTCTCCACTAAAACTCAAATAATAAAAGTTATCCTAGAAATAAATTGTTTTTATTTCACAAATAATGTTCTCCTTAGAAGTTGCAAACTATCTGCACATAAATGTGTTGTTTGGTCTAACAGGTATTTTCTGGTTTTCCTTTTATCTTTAAGCTAATTTGTCAGGTAAATAGTTTAATGGTTGAAAGTTTCAACTTTGGAGAAGGGTTAGGCAGGTGAGCGGATCACCTGAGATCAGGAGTTCAAGACCAGCCTGGGCAACATGGAGAAACTCCATCTCTACTAAAAATACAAAAATTAGCTAGGTGTGGTGGTGGACGCCTGTAATCCCAGCTACTTGGGAGGCTGAGGCAAGAGAATTGCTTGAACCTGGGAGGTGGAGGTTGCGGTGAGCTGAGATCGCACCACTGTACTCTAGGCTGGGCGACAGAGCAAAACTCCATCTCGAAAAAAAAGAAAAAGAAAAAGTTGGTCCCTGAACTGAAAGAGGCCACATACCAAAGACACAAGCATGCAAAATCATTGTATGCATGCCATACAATGCTACTGATTTATAATAGAATGAAATCAAGGCATATTTGCAGACTTAAACCACACACTGAAGAGCCATGTCCTTGTTCAAACAATTCCATTTCAGTTCCCCAGTGAACACAGGCGACACGAGGTAGGATTAGACTTTCACTCAGCTAACACAGAGGTTTGAGTCCCCACTCTGCTTAGCTGTGTGATCTTGAGCTCATGACTGAACTTCTTACAGTCTTAGGAGAGTTTGAAATAACAAATGTGGATTCCAGAGTGACTGGAACAGAGGGGGCCTTCAGTTATTATTTGTATAAGTCTTTCAGTTTAGAGTAATTCTAGAATTATAGAAAAGTTGTGAATATAGTACAGATAGTTTCCATGCTGTCATTTTATTTTCACCAATATTGTTATTCTGATTGTGAAGACAGGTAAACAATTTCTAAATTACCTTACAACTCCATGACAAAGAATACTGTCCCTCTAGGAAACTCCTGATTTATGTACTTAAACACACCACTCCCCATGAGGTGAACTGACTTACCAAGCTTGTTAAGATGTATTATATAGTTTAAAGACAAACATGATTAAGAGACTAACATGTATACCACAGACCTAGGAAAACTTCCTCTATGTTACCTAAGAACACTTTCTCCATGCTACCGTCTCTAAAAGGCGCTTCAGCAGGTGCAGTGGGTACCTCCTCTCAACTGATAACACACACCCAGGGGCTTCAAAAATTACTTTCCCTCTACCAGGGCCCTTCACAACACAGCATTCCTAACCAACAGAAAATGAACAACTCTGTGATGCAGACAGCGCAGCCTTTGAAAGCAGTAGGAATAGCAACTGCTGAGTCTCACAGGTTAGCCTTTGAGTGGCCACCAGAATGCAATGGGCTGGCAAACAGTAGGGGAGAAAAATGCTGGATCCAAGCCTGGATCCCAGCACTCATCAAACAATCCTTTGTCCCATTTCCTCAATTATCTGTTTGTCTCCTATAGCTATCTATTATAAAGGCGATGTGAAAATATTATCTTAAATTTTACAGAATAGAAATTAGGGGCTCGGAAGAGTCATATCCAGACAATAGGTAAAAAAGTAGAAAAACAACAGCTATTGTCCTGGAAATCAAATGCAATTCACACTAATATTCAGACCCGCCTTTAAGAGCTTTCAAAAACCTCACATTATTAGACATTTTTAGATAGTTTTTAAAGTCTTCTTCTTTAAGAGTAAGAAAAGTGCATCCTCTGAATTGAAGCTTTAGAGTATTTAAAGTGAAAAGCTTGCTACAAGATAAATGTTCACAAAAAGGTAGTATTTGAGCACTGAAAAGGGATTTCTCCTTTCTCCTGAGCTGCTGCTGTAACAATCTCCTCTGATTCAGCACCTAAGAGGCATGATGGGAAGGGAGTACTATAAAAAAGCCATACATTATTAACAAGACATTTGGCATCAAAGCAGAATGATTTGGAAAACCGGAAAATGTCTGCAGAATAAGAAAAAAAGAAACTGACAGCTTAAATCATTTTTGGCAGTGTCATGTCATTCAAAATTGTCCACTCTAAGTCATTTTTCTTCTAAGCTGTCTTTTTCTCCCTTAGTTTTAGCCCTAATTCTGATCTCTTTATTTCCTTCCTACCTTACATTACAAATGGTTACTTATATTCTGAGTAGATTTCTCTGTGTTGGTTTGCTCCTGTCAGTTTTTAAGAACTGCTGTACATGCATTAGATCCAACAAAGACAGACTGCAACAACTGCTCTGCAGAAGCCCAAGAGACATCACACACAGGATGTAACACTACTGCCTAGAGACCAACAGTCTGTCTTCTCAATCCTAGAATAAGTGACCTAAGTTCCCAATTCACAGATGGCAAGCCAATAGTTAAAAAAAAAAAAAAAAAAAAAGGCCGGGTGCGGTGGCTCAAGCCTATAATCCCAGCACTTTGGGAGGCCGAGGTGGGTGGATCACGAGGTCAAGAGATCGAGACCATCCTGGTCAACAAGGTGAAACCCCGTCTCTACTAAAAATACAAAAAATTAGCTGGGCATGGTGGCACGTGCCTGTAATCCCAGCTACTCAGGAGGCTGAGGCAGGAGAATTGCTTGAATCCAGGAGGCGGAGGTTGCGGTGAGCCGAGATCGCGCCATTGCACTCCAGCCTGGGTAACAAGAGCAAAACTCTGTCTTCCAAAAAAAAAAAAAAAAAAAAATCCATTTACTTTTTTAACCATTTTAAGGCCTTAGAATTTACCATCAAATTGTCAGTCAAGAATGAAGCTGGGCCAGGTGTAGTGGCTCATGCCAGCACTCTGGGATACCGAGGCAAGGAATCTCTTAAAGCCAGGGGTTAGAGACCTGCCTAGGCAACATACCAAGACCTTGTCTCTACCCCAAAAAAAAAAAAAAAAAAAAAAGTCAAGTGTGGTGGCGCACACCTCTAGTCCCAGTGACTCACAAGGGTGAAGTGGAAGGATCCCTTAGGCCCAAAAGTTCGAGGCTGCAGTGAGCTATGATTACACCACTATACTCCAGCCTGGGTGACAGAGTAAGACTTCCATCTCTACCAAAAAAAAAAAAAAAAAAAAAAAAAAAAAAATGAAGCTGGCATATAGTCAGTCCAATGGTCAGAGACTTAAAATCCAATTCTGCTTTTCTGGTAGTATATCAAATTAGGAAAACTAATCCCTTCCTTTAGGCCAGTAGCTCTCAACTAGGGGTGCTTTTGCTTCCCAAGGCACACCTGGCAATATCTGGGGGCATTTTTTGGTGTCACCACTAGTGGAGAGAGGTGCTACTGGCATTTCTTGGGTAAAAGCCAAAGAGGCTGCAAAACATGCTACAACGTACAGGATAGCCTCAACAACAACGCAGCATGTCAACAGCACCAAGGTTGAGAAACTCTGCCTTAGATAAATCTCTTAACTTCTTTGTGCTAATACATTCATTCACTCATTCATTCATTCATTTGAGACAGAGTCTTGCTCTGTCACCAGACCGGAGTGCAGTAGTGTGATCTCAGTTCACTGCAACCTCCGCCTCCTGGGTTCAAGCGATTCTCCTGCCTCGGCCCAAGTCACCATGCCCAATTAATTTTTATATTTTTAGTAGAGACAGGGTTTCACCATGTTAGCCAGGATGGTCTCAATCTCCTGACCTCATTATCTACCCACCTCGGCCTCCCAAAGTGCTGGGATTACAGGCATGAGCCCCTGAGTCTGGCCTGACTTTTAAATTAACCACTGACATTGTCAGACAGAAAGTATGGTAGTAACGCATAAATGTTAAGTTTCTATTGGATGGTTCACATTTATTGGATTAAAAAACAGATCATTTCTTTTCGATTTGCTGTAAACTGAATACTTCTTCCTTAATAAATGGAGCACAGACTAGCATCATCTTTTCTGCAACATAAGGAACAATGCACATGTGCAAATTTGCATAAAGTAGCCTCTGCTTCTGGCAATGACTGAACACTGTGGCAGACCAGAGATCCATCAGAGAAACAACTCCAACAGCCAAAGAAAATTTAAAAAAAAAAAATTTTTTTTTAAGTCTGAGGACTTTCAGCCAGGCCCTGTGGCTCACGCCTGTAACCCCAGCTCTTAGAGAGGCAGAGACAGGGGAGGATAGCTTGAGTCCAGGAGTTCGAGACCTGCTGGCAATATAGTGAGACCCCGTTCTCCACAAAAAGGAAAAAAAAAAAAAACAAAAAGACGAAAAATAAAATAAAATCTGAAGACTTTGGAGAGCAGTTGAAGCTACTATGACCTGAAGAGACACAATCCAGAAGGGTAAACCCTTTAGGAGCAAGCCAACATACTGCAATTGCTTTGCCCCGCAGGGCATTTGCCAATTCTAGGTGCCAGGACGGAGGCAGAGGAAACAGACAGGCAGCCTGGGCACAGGACCAGGGCCAGTATTCACGGCAGAGAAACCAGTAGAGCTCATGGTAGGATCTCAGGCCTGAAGAAACAAAAATAGAAACAAGGGCCCAGGATTCTTGTGAAAAGAACGAAGTGTTTTCCCTGAAGATATTTTACAAAATCCCAAAGATGCACAGGTCAGAAGGCTGAAACCAAGCAGAAAGCCTCTGACTAGCACAGCAGTTTTCACCAATGCCATGTACTGGGAAGAAGAAGATTAAAGTTCAGGACACACCATGGGGGAAGGGCCCCAGTTCTTAGCCAGGACTCCTGCAGGATACTTCCAAAGAGTATGGGCAAACCTAAAAGAGACGGAGCCTGACCAAAACCACGCCCTTGCTGTGGTCAGCTCAGATAAGATACATGGAACCAGCCCCCATTCCATTTGCCTAGCAAATGGTATGAGCCATCTAGATATTATAAAATCATCTAGGCTCGATACAATATTTTTATATACAATGACCAGTTTTCAATATAAATTAACAGGCATGCCAAAAGAGAGAACAAAATGAGTGTCAAGGCCAGGCACAGTGAGTGGCTCACGCCTGTACTCCCGGCACTCTGGGAGGCTGAGGCAAGAGGACCACCTAAGTGAGGAGTTTGAGACCAGCCTGGCCAACATGGCAAAACTCTCTCTACTAAAAACAAAAAAATTACTCAGGCGTGGTGGCAGGTGCCTGTAATCCCAGCTACTAGGAAGGTTGAGGCAGGAGAATCACTTGAACCTGGGAGGTGGAGGTTGCAGTGAGCCAAGATTGTGCCACTGCACTCCAGCCAGGGCAACAAGAGTGAAACTCCAACTCAAAAAAAAAGGGACAATTATATTTTAATTATAAAATAGTAAATGAGAATTTTTTTAAAAAATGGAAAAAAAAAAGTAAATGAAACCATATTCCTGAAGCTAAACTTAATACTTACATATAAAAAGTTGCAAAAAAAGTTACATCCTTAAATGTATGTAAGGCATTTAAATGATGATCAATCTAATAGCTAATTTATTGCCAGTATCTTTCAATGAAATATTTAGTCCAAAGAAGGTACACCGATTGGTATGTTCAACATGGGTATTCTTGTTCCCTAAATTTCTATTTTTATGAATTCATGGAGGCACAAAATATTCTAGCAGAGAATCCTTACCCTGAAATTGCAATTTGTCTGTAATTTATATTCCTTGAATACCTGGTTTTCTCTTCCGCATACAACCAAACTGAATCCCCAAATGGAATCCTTTCTTGGCAAGAATGAATTGCTGTCTCTGCAGTGAACTGTAGTTACCTGGCTCTAACTGGCAGCCAGATAACTTAATGTAAATTAGGAGATTATGTCTGTGTTCTGGTCCCAGATTATTTAACAGATAGCAGGTAAGAGCAGTAAATGATCAACCGGGTGTTTCATGAAACTTCCTGGAGGATTAAGTAATTTATTATTAATTTTTGAGACTAGCTATAGATGGGGAAAATGAATCATTATGATAAAAACAAAGGTGCAGGACAATCAGCCAGCTTTAGACACTACTCTTATATCAAGTACTTGCCAGGCCATGAGCAGGGGCTCTCGTCTGTAATCCCAACACTTTGGGAGGCAGAGGTGGGAAAACTGCTTGAGCCCAGGAGTTTGAGGCCAGCCTGGGCAACACAGTGAAGCCCTGTCTCCATTTTTTAAAAAAAGTAATAATAATAATGTTTTTTTATACCGAGTCTCGCTCTGTCGCCAGGCTGGAGTGCAGTGGCACAATCTCAGCTCACTGCAACCTCTACCTCCCAGATGCAAGTGATTCTGCTTCAGCCTCCCAGTGCGCATGCCACCATGCCCAGCTAATTTTTGTGTTCTTAGTTGAGACGAGGTTTCACCATGTGGGCCAGGACAGTCTTGATCTCTTAACCTCATGATCCACCCGCCTTGGCCTCCCAAAGTGCTGCGATTACAGGCATGAGCCACTACGCCCAGCCCCCCCAAATTTTTTAAATTGGCCAGGCTCGGTGGTACTACATACCTGTAGTCCCAGCTACTCAGAAGGCTAAGGTGGGAGGATCGCTTGAGCCTAGGAAGTCAAGGCTACAGTGAGCCACGACTGCCACATTGCACTCCAGCCAGAGGGACAGTCTTAAAAACAAAAAAACCCACACACCAAAGCGTGTTCTTCTGTGTTATATGGTAGAGTCTGCATTTTCTTACAAGACTGAAAACCTGACAGTTGCTTTGCCTCTAGACTACACTTTTAACATAAATCTGTACATATAAGCTCAATTATGTTTTTTGAAAAATTACACATATCCTCCTAAAAGAGCCAGAAGAAAAAGTACCAAAATGTTCACAGTATATTATCTTTGGTTTATGAGATTTTTCGACTATCTTTATTTTCCTTATGCTTTGCCGTATTTCCCAAATGTTATACACTAAACGTATTATTTTTATAATCCAAAATAAAGATATTGGCAAAAAAACAAAAGCCTAGGCAGTGACTACCTATAA
Organism: Saimiri boliviensis; assembly: GCF_048565385.1. NCBI lineage: Eukaryota > Metazoa > Chordata > Mammalia > Primates > Cebidae > Saimiri > Saimiri boliviensis. The sequence continues at coordinate 113,159,223 of NC_133457.1, forward strand.
TAATCCCCAAGTGGAGATGGGGAATGGGGAGAAAAAAATAGTAATTTTTAAAAAATTTTAAAATCCCCAAATGATTGATTTTATCACACTGTGATGATGAAGCCACAATGAATGCCCTTTGTACCTGATTTATCCTTGCTGCCAGCCAAAGGTACATATAACCTGATTCTCCCAATAGCACACCTTAGCCTCCCACTTACTCCAGGTCTGTAAAGAGGCATCACATAGCAACTAAACCATTCAAAAACTATGTTCCCTACAATTATGCTTTCTCACTATCTTCAGAGTATTCTCACCTACTGGTTTTTTGGTTTGTTTAAATGTATTCACTGTAGTGTGCCTTATAAAAACAATAGATGGCCGGGCGCGCTGGCTCAAGCCTGTAATCCCAGCACTTTGGGAGGCTGAGGTGGGTGGATCACAAGGTCAAGAGATCGAGACCATCCTGGTCAATGTGGTGAAACCCCGTCTCTACTAAAAATACAAAAAAAAAAAGTAACTGGGCATGGTGGCACATGCCTGTAATCCGAGCTACTCAGGAGGCTGAGGCAGGAGAATTGCCTGAACCCAGGAGGCGGAGGTTGCGGTGAGCCGAGATCGCGCCATTGCACTCCAGCCTGGGTAACAAGAGTGAAACTCCGTCTCAAAAAAAAAAAAAAAAAAACAATAGATATATTGAGTGTGCTGTTTGTTTTTGTTTTGTTTTTTTGAGACAGTCTTACACTCTGTCGCCAGGCTGGAGTGCAGTGGAGCAATCTCAGCTCACTGCAACCTCTGCCTCTGGGTTCAAGCGATTCTCCTGCCTCAGACTCCTGAGTAGCTTGGACTAGAGGTGCACGCCACTATGCCCAGCTAATTTTTGTATTTTTAGTAGAGATGGGGTTTCACCATGTGAGCCAGGATGGTCTTGATCTCTTGACCTTGTGATCTGCCCGCCTTGGCCTCTGGTGCTGGGACTATAGGCATGAGCCACTGCGCGTGGCTGAGAGTGCTGTTTTGTTTCTATTTACACACAAGCCTTTCGCTCCCATCCAAAAGAAAATATCCCAGCCTGGGTAACAAAGCAACAGCTGTCACTACAAAAATAAAAAATATAAAAAAGTAGTCATGCATGGTGGTTTGTGCCTGTAGTTTCAACTACTCAGGAGGCTGGGGCGGGAGGATCGCTTCAGCCAAGGAAGTCGAGGCTGCAATGAGCTATGATCACATCACTGCATTCCATCCTGGGTGACAGAGCAAGACCCTGTCTCAAAAAACAAAACAAAACAGAAACAATAGAAAATATCTTGGTATCACTGTATCATCATCCATTGCCAACTTCATGAGAATTCCTGATATGAACTGGTGAAAATCCCTGGAATAACAACTAGACTAGGACTCAATTCTAGTGCTGGCATTGCCTAGGAGGCTGAGTAAATCCTTTAAACCTCTCCATGAGTCTGTTTTCCCATCTGTAAAATATACATAGGCCCAGTAATTTTGAATATTCTTTCCACTGAAAACCTGTCACTTTGCCTCCAGACCACATTTAAGATTTTTAGTTAGTATATAAAACTGTACATATAATGTAAGCTCAATTATGTTTTTGAAAAATTAGACACATACCAAAAAAATTTATCCAAAATGATGCAATTCTTCAAATCTTGTTGTATCTTACAGAGTCACTTGCTGCATAATGATGTTTTAGTCAATGACTAGCTGCATATACAACGGTGGTCCTCTAAGATCATAATACTGTATTTTTACTATACCTTTTGTTAAGATATATTTAGCCATACAAATATTTACTTACGTACAGTATTCAGTACAGTAACATGCTGTACAGATTTGTAGCCTAGGAATAACAAGCTATACCATACAGCCTAGGGATGTAATGGGCTATACCATCTAGGTTGGTGTAATTACACTCCATGATTTTCCCACAATGACAAAACTGCTTAACAACGAATTTTTCAGGATGTATCCCTGTCCTTATGCAATGTGTGTATGACTGTGTTTGTGAATTCATCTTGAAAACACATCTAAGATTATAATCTCCCAACTGGCAGAGTATCAATCACAGTAGCAGTAACACTGATTGGATATGCTTGCCACTGCAGGGACTTTGCTAAGTTCTTCACTATCAGGTAGAAACTAGTATCAATCTCCATGAAGAAACTAAGCTGGAACAGAATGGTCACCAAACCAGTAAGTTGCACAGTGGGGTCAAGAGCTAAGAATTATTAGGCTCCACAGCTCATTGCAGTTTCTCTCTCCAAGATGCAGGTGAATTCCCTTTGTCCTTAACAACACAACACAGTGTCTACCTTGCTGAGTGATTTTAAAGGCCCCCAGCTAGATGACTAAGCTCTCTATATCTGATTTCTAGGAGTCTAGAAATTCTGAGTATAAACATCTTTACTATTCATGGCTACATGCCATCAAGAAACAAGCTTACTTTCCCCACCCCTTTTTAAGGCATTTTCAAAAAGCCTGCGGGCAGAGTGTGTTCTTTTGCTCAGGTGATTAGCTGGGCCCTAGAGGTTTAGAGAGCAGTGCAAATGAGGTTAAGGTGCCAGTTTGACTCCAGGGCAGGTATCCTTGCATAAGGAGTAGCCTAAGGTGAGGTTTCTCAATCCCAGAAATCAACCACACAAATGCCTATCCACAAACAGTTAAAGGGAACAAAAGCAAAACAAAATTAATCTCTGCACCTGGAAAATAACTCAGTGACAGGATGGACACCTCACTTTCCATAATTAGCCACCTTATTAGATTTACAAAAAATAACTGAGATGAAGTGACCAACTGAGTAAGCTAGCAGAAGTCTAAGCCACTCTTCCTTAAAAAGCATCAGACAGCTTACGTATATGTACTTTTTATTAATACCCTAATTCTCACATTCGTTTCTAGAAAGAAGTTAGAAAAAGTATGTTCCGGCCGGGCACGGTGGCTCAAGCCTGTAATCCCAGCACTTTGGGAGGCCGAGGCGGGTGGATCACGAGGTCAAGAGATCGAGACCATCCTGGTCAACACGCTGAAACCCCGTCTCTACTAAAAATACAAAAAATTAGCTGGGCGTGGTGGCGCATGCCTGTAATCCCAGCTACTCAGGAGGCTGAGGCAGGAGAATTGCCTGAACCCAGGAGGCGGAGGTTGCGGTGAGCCGAGATCGCGCCATTGCACTCCAGCCTGGGTAACAAGAGCGAAACTCCGTCTCAAAAAAAAAAAAAAAAGAGAAAGTATGTTCGTCATACTTCCAAGTGCCTTCTGTATAGAGGCAATGTGCCTAGATGGGAAAAAAGAATGGGTTTACCTAGGCTTCACAGCTACCATCTCTTTGGGCATCTATAACTTTCTTGGGAAAACTGTAACTCCCTCTTCCTAAATCAAAAAGAAATCAAAGTCTGGGCATGGTGGCTCACACATGTAACCCCAGCACTTTGGCAGAGCAAAGTGGGAAGATCACTTGAGCCCAGATCAACCTAAGCAACATAGGGAGACCTCGTCCTTACAAAAAAAATTTTAGTTAGTTACTGGTCCTAGCTACTTGGGAGGCTGAGGTGGAAAGATCACTTGGACCCAGGAGGTCAAGGATGCAATGAGCTGTGTTCATGCCACTGCACTCCAGCCTCAGTGACACAGCAAGGCCCTGTCTCAAAAAGAAGAGAAGAAGGAGAAGAAAGAGAGGGAAGAGGGAAAAAGGAAAGGGAAGGGAAGTTTGCTCTAACACAATTGATATACCTGGGAACAACACGAGCATAACCTGAACTCTGTCTTTGCATATGCACAACTTCATCCATGAGGAAAACCCAGAAAACTACACCCAGCTGGACAGACAGACACACACACACCTCAAGCATCGACCAGCCACTCAGTTCACCAAGGGAGTGTCACACACATCTGATGTTACAACTCTCAGTGCCATTTCAGATAACCCTCCTTCCACCACTTCATAGTAACTGAATCTGCAACCCTTCTGATGCCTACTTCTATGAGGAAACCACAGGTTTACTTTTTCAAAGTGCCATATTTGCGGTATTCCTTAATTATTTAACATGTGAACACCTGTGCTGCTGTTTTCATTAGGTTTTTTTTTTTTGGGTGATGAGTAACTAATGCAGTTTTCAATGTTTTATACCTAACTCCAATTTTTTCATTATCTCTATGGCTTCTGTTGAGCAATTGGCATAGTGTGGTAATTGTTAGGAATGCTTATACCATGTTATAGCAGAACTATTTAATATAAACACCTTTGGAGAAAAGAAGAAACTGCATGCCGGCAATGGTATTCCCATTCTGTACATACAGGTATCTTTCTTTTTTTTTTTTCCAAATTTATAGGTTTTTTATTGCATCATTTAAATATCACAAGTAGGTTTTTTTTTTTTTTTTTTTTGAGACAGAGTCTTGCTCTGTCGCCAGGAGCCAGGCTGGAGTGCAGTGGTGCAATCTCAACTCACTGCAATCTCCGCCTCCTGGGTTCAAGCAATTCTCCTGCCTCAGTCTCCCAAGTAGCTGGGACTACAGGCGTGCTACCACCACACCCAGCTAATTTTTGTATTTTTTAGTAGAGAGAGGGTTTCACCATGTTGGCCAGGATGGTCTCGATCTCTTGACCTTGTGATCCGCCTGCCTCGGCCTCCCAAAGGGCTGGGATTACAGGCGTGAGCCATCGCGCCCGGTCACAAGTAGGTCTTAGCTATGATAGGCATCTTGTTTCTGTAGCTGGACAACTCTAAAGTCTTACTCATCAGCCTGCTGAACAGTTCCTTTTTCAGAGACATAGATGCCATCCAAAAATTTCCAGATATCCTTGTTTTTAACTGTTGTAGCTTGCTGAATCAAAGCCGCTGAATTTGAAACAAGCTCAATGTCATTTCCTTCAAGGATTAATTCATCTTTCTGGGCTTGAGATACTGAACAAGCAACACCTGGTCTTGTTCAAGCCCTGCGGATGTATTTTTCACCCAGGAAATTTCGGATTTCAACAAGAGACCCATACTCCTGGATAACAACATTGATGGGGAAGTGAGCATACACAGATCTCATCTTGTAACAGAAGCCCAGTGTAACACCCTTGATCGTGTTCTGTACGTGACTACAAATAGTCCGAACAGTAGCCAGTTCCTTTCGGTTACCCCACCATTTGTCAACCCGGAGCCTCTTTTTTTTTCTTTCCATGAAGACTGAGTTCTACATTGATGTGATTGAAGTCCCTCCGCAGGGTTCCTCTAGGGCCCTTCACGATAGCTGTGCGTCCCTTCAGAGTAATGTCGACATTTTCTGGAATGTCGACAGTCTGATTGCTGAGAATGGTCTTCATTCTCGCAGTAAACGCGGCAAAGAAGGCACAGATATATTTCGGAAGAATGGGGGTGGGAAAAGAAAACAACACATTGAGTTTCAATCTAATTATTTCCACCAACTCAGAAGCAAAGAAATACCCTGAGTTTCCATTATGTCTAATGCTTCCAAGTGGGAACTTCCGAAGGGCTAGAAAAGCCCGATAGAGAAAGCCACACAAATTAACCACAGATTTAACTCCTTTACAGATATAAAGGGCAAGCTGTATCACACAGCCATGTATGAAGAAACAACAGAAATAATCACAGTAAACATTATGTGACCAGGGCAGCCCAACTCTTTGGTCCAGCTCAATTGATCTGACCTATGTCTTTTTTTTTTTTTTTTTTTTAAGATGGGGTTTCACTATATTGGTCAGGCTGGTATCGAACTTCTGACCTCAAGTCATCCGCCCACCTCAGCCTCCCAAAGTGCTGGGATTACAGGTGTGACCCACCGCACCCGGCAATCTGACCTATGTCTTAACAGACTCTCAATCATTCAAAGATTACTCACTCTTAACAAAAACAATAATAATCAGGAGAAAAATAATCACTAAATCCAAACAGGTTTCCGAGAAGATCTTTATTTCTCAAAAAGCTTTACTTTGTGGAATACAATGGAAGGAAAAAAACTAATTACATATATTGTTGTAACATTTAATGAAATTTGAAATTCTTCTACTTAAATTTATTAAAATGGTAAAGGAATGAGATTAAGTAGATTTGACATCAAAGGGGCTGGAATTTCCCATCAAGTTTTCCACATTATTGGTAAAGACAGCAAGTATGTTTTCTTCATAGCTTTCAAGAATCCCTTGCCAGAAATAACCTTATGTCAAGATAGCAAGCATGTTTCATTATAGTGGGGAAAACAGAACTAGCCAGGAAATGATCTTATAGCAAAGAGACTGTTAAAAGATTATTCTAGCACAAACAGAATTAAACTGCTTGCCACTGGAGCCAGGCACAGTGGCACAGGCCTGTAATCCCAGCACTTTGGGAGGCTGAGGTGAGTGGATCACGAGGTCAGGAGATGGCGACTATTCCTGGCTAACATGGTGAAACCCCGTCTCTACCAAAAATTAGCTGTGCATGGTAGCATGCATATGTAGTCCCAGCTACTTGGGAGGCTGAGGCAGAGGTTGCGGTTAGCCAAGATTACGCCATTGTACTCCAGCCTGGGCAAAAAAAGCAAAACGCCATCTCAAAAAAAATAAAATAAATTGCTACCATCCTTTTTCTCTCAACCCAGCAATTCCTGAGGTGCAAAGTTTTCAAATATCTGTGTGTGTAATGAGACGGAAGCAAGTGAAAACACTTGTGATGAAAGGGTTATAAGTTACTGTAATTTCCTTTTATCAATCAAGTTGATTTAGTGGTTTAAAAATATTGTTCAACAGAACAAAGGTGGTAACATTTGTTAGATCCTAATTAAACATGATTCATTCTAGAATGTTTCTGATGTCACAGCTTAAATAAATAATCTACTGGGAAGTCTATTCAAACTGCACAATGAAAAGCCAGTTTTTCACACATACAATACAACCTGAAACTATAGCTTCAATCTATGCAGATGGTCTTACTATTTTAATTATAGAAATAATAAACTGATAATACCAAAATTAGATTGATGTTGTTTAATTTGTGGCTACTGAGGAATGATAACTATTCAAAAATCACAAAATCTGTGTCAAAATATGTCCTCAAAGGGATATTGTTGCCTCCTTTCCCTTGTAAGCTTTGCAATGGACTTTGGTCAAAGCTGACATAAATAGCTAAAGAAATTAGCAACATCTGGATCCTGATGGTGGTTAATTAAAAAAAAAAAAAAGAAATTAGCAAAAGACTATCAGAAGACAAGGCCAGGGGAGCAAAACGGACACAGGTGCTACACACCCAAGCAATCAATGTCTGCTCCCAGAGTACCTGACTACAGCAGCCAAGGCATCTGCTCCTCAAGCGCAGTGGCGCCTTCAAGGGAGCACCGCCTGGAAGGTCTGCCCTTTGCAGGGACGCCTGCCCTTAGACTTCCAGCTCTAAATTCTGAGGGTTCAAATGAAGGACGGAACAATGAGAAAGCTTAAATCCTCTTGAAACATCACTGTGATCAACGGTTTCAACCCTCCTCTACCATATACCAGTTCAGTGGAGCTGCTAACGCTAAGTTTCCTTCTTTACCCACCCATCTGTATTCTAGTGGAACCCCGTGATTAAGGGAGGGCAAAGAGGAAGGGGACAAGTCCTTTTTTTTTTAAACAGAAAAAAACACTCATTTAGATACCTGGTTTGGTAAGACATCTGAAGAAATATGAAACCCAACTATGTAAAAGCTTTAAAAATCCAGGTTATGAATTAGCCTAAACCTGTGCTTATGTTCCATTCTGTTTAGAGGGAGGGGGAAGGAATCCCTTTCCCTTTTATATTTTTCATGGCAAATTCATGGTCTCATCAAAAATTACTTGTCTTTAACACAGTTGAAATTATTAAATGTTATCTAGATCTGACCAAATCCTATTTCCTTAATCTTATATTCAGGACAGTGGAAAAAAATACTGTTTTCTTTTAGCAAAGTCTGACTCCTAAGGCTCAGTTACCTGATTAAATAAACTGACCCTGTTTTTGAGGTTAGTGGGCACAGTGGCTCACATCTATAATCCCAGCTACTCGGGAGGCCAAGGCAGGCAGATTACCTGAGGTCAGGAGTTCGAGACCACCCTGGCTAACATGGCAAAACACTGTCTCTACTAAAAACTACAAAAATTAGCCAAGCATGGTGGTGCACACCAGAAATCCCAGCTACTCGGGAGGCTGAGGCAGGAGAATCACTTGAACCAAGGAAGTAGAGGTTGCAGTGAGCCGAGATGGTGCCACTGCACTCCAGACTGGAGGACACAGCAGAACTCTGTCTCAAAAGAAAGAAAGAAAGAAATGAAATGAAAATTTCCACAACAAAATGAAATTCTTAAGGAAAAAACTGCTTTGAACCTAAAGTCAACCCAAAAAGTAGCTCTTAAAGTTAATTTTCCTTAGTGCCAAATGAAATTCAGATAAATCCCAATCTTCTAATTCACACACATCTTCACATTTCTAATACTTCAAATCAGAATGAGAAAGTCACGTATGCCAAATTAACGGAAGAGAAAATCCCACACCAAAACCAAAACATTGAGCTTCCTCCCACTCTCTCATTCAGACAATCACACAAGCATGAACCAAATGAAGGATTCCAGTTGCCCCATCCAGACATCAACAAATAGAAGCCTAGCTTTTATTTTTTAAGTCTTAGCAATAGAGGCAAGCTTATTTCTACCTTCCAGCCAATAGTATGAAGCACAAGACTAGCTGTTTATGAACAACACACTTACTTTCCACACCACCACATGGTTTTCCAATTTCACAAAGTAAACATTTCCTCATCCCTCTTTAGAAAAGATGAAACAATTTATTGTAGCTTCAGCAAAAACCATCTCTCAAAGCAAAGATTGGCAGATTCAAGACATAAGGTACAGCTTTTATCATAAATTTGAAACTAACAAGAAAGCCATTAACCTAAATATTTTTCTAACCAAAAATCAGAAATTATGTTAATAGCAATATATAAGAATTACTGGCCGGGCGCGGTGGCTCAAGCCTGTAATCCCAGCACTTTGGGAGGCCGAGGCGGGTGGATCACGAGGTCAAGAGATCGAGACCATCCTGGTCAACATGGTGAAACCCCGTCTCTACTAAAAATACTAAAAATTAGCTGGGCATGGTGGCGTGTGCCTGTAATCCCAGCTACTCAGGAGGCTGAGGCAGAAGAATTGCCTGAACCCAGGAGGCGGAGGCTGCGGTGAGCCGAGATCGCGCCATTGCACTCCAGCCTGGGTAACAAGAGCGAAACTCCGTCTCAAAACAAAAAAAAAAAGAATTACTGTTTATCTACCCCATTTAGAATGTACTGGGGTAGATGACAATGACAATCAGTACTGACTGCCTTCTTATGTTTAACAACCTTTTCATCTACATTTCAGGTTTCAGTACAAGACAAGCCATTTTAATACATTCATCATCAGCCATTTCAAAGCATTATTTTATACATACTGTATAAGACACAAAGTGCTTAACTGTAACTTAAAACCCAACTTGAATCTTAAATGGGCAAAATAACACACCTCCCACTAGTCATCTGCCCACAAACCAGGCCCCATATAACCATCAAGCATTTGACTGCATCACACGTGATTAATCCGAAACTGTGCTATGAATCATACAGTAGTCCTCCCTTATCTTGGAGGGATACGTTCTGAAATTCCCCAGTGGGTGCCTGAAACTGCAGATAGTACCAAAATCTAAATACATTGTTTTTTCCTATACATAAACATCTACAGTAAATTTTAACTTATAAATTAGGCAGAGTAAAAGATAAACAACAATGTAAAAGGAAAATAAACTTGGGAACCCCAAACTCACTAAGTCAAAGAGAAAAGTCAAGTTAGGAATGGCATCATGCAAACCTACCTCCCTCACAATCTGTCCAATAGGAGATTTCTTGTTTACCTCAAGAACCATAGCTTACCACCATTCTGGCTGAATTCCACCCTGACAACGTAAATTGACAGCTTATCTTCATAGGTATGGGACAAAGGACAGAAGTGACTCATTCCTCTGCTCACCTGAGACAAATGCATATCTGATTGCGTCCTCTGCCCTGTATTTTATCTCATGTAAAAATGGAGATTCAATGAGCTAGATAAATGCATAAGGGACTATTCCTCTTCCACCCACTGCCTGTGAACAGCTAATCAAAGACTCAAAAGAATGCAACCATTTGTCTCTTATCTACCCACACCTTCTTAAAATTTCTTTCTTTTTTTTTTTTTTTTTGTATTTTTAGTAGAGATAGGGTTTCACTGTGTTGGCCAGGATGGTCTCGATCTCTTGACCTCATGATCCCCACGCCTAGGCCTCCCAAAGTGCTGGAATTACAGGCGTGAGCCACCACACCCAGCCCTTAAAATTTCTTCCCCCAAATATCAAAGCCTGAAAAATCATCTTTGGAGTAAGGCACAGACCTTGGGCCTGGGTGCACTTCCTTAACCTTGGCAAAATAAATTCTAAACAGATTAAAACCTGTCTCAAATATTTTTTGGTTTGCAACAAATATAGTAATAAAATGGTTTTACAATTTGGTTTACAACAACAATAATAAAATGGAACAATTATAACAATAATAGAAGTAATTAAGTAAAAATTTTTCTGAGACAGTCTCAGTCTGTTGTCCAGACAGGAGCAATCATGGCTCACTGTAGCCTCAAACTCCCAGGCTCAAGTGATCCCAAGTAGCTGGGACTACAGGCGTGTGCCACACCTGGCTAATTTTTATTTGTATTTTTACAGAAACAAGTTTTTCCCCAGGTTGCCTACGCTGGTCTCAAACTCCGGGGCTTAAGCGATTCTCCAGCCTCAGCCTCCCAAAATGCTTGGATTACAAGCATGAGCCACCACACCTGGCCATAAAATTAAATTTTAAAAGTATTACAAGTAATAAAAGTAAAAATAAGGATCACTTGAACACAAGCATTGTGACACCATGATGATGATGTGATAACCCAGACGACTACTAAATATATACACAGTGGGGATATGCTAGACAAAGGAATGACTCACATTCCAGGCAAGACAAAGGGGGACAGAGCAAGATGGTAAACGATTTAATCACGCCACCCAGAATGGTGAACAATTTAAAATTGTGAATTATTTCTGGAATTTTCCATTTACTATTTTCAGACCTCAGTGAAACCGCAGAAAGTGAAACTGTGGATAAGGGGTAATTACTGTATTCACTACTATTCCTGGCAATTAAGGAATGTTAACTCCAACTGAACACCAGATGAACTGGCCCTCAATTAAACACCTCTGTCCAGAAATATAAAATCACCTAAAACTGAAACTTTACTAAAATGAAGCCATGCTCCTTAGAAGACTTAAAAAACAGCAGCGATATACTATCTGCTTTGTTCATCACTGTATCCTTCAAGCCTAGCACACTATAGGGGTGTAATACAGAGATTAATGAATTTAGCTATTAGAAAACAGCAAAATCAGGCAAATGCAAAGATGAGTTTGTCATTTTTTCTCGTTTATCACAGAACATAAAAGTTTTCTAAGTACCCACCCCTGCCTTTAATTACCATTTTTATCACTCCATTTTGATAAATACGTCTGCAGTTCAGCTGATATCGGGAAAAAAAACATGTACCAAATTGCCAAATTTTACTATGTCAGGTTGTGGGAGTCCAGCAGCTTTTACATGTTAGATTTTTCTATTTCCTCATTCGTCAGCATTTGACATCATTTTCTGATGTTATAAAGGATAATAGAGAAAAAAAATCCTGTGTTCACATCACATCCCTCCTAGTCATCCAGGGACCATCTTGGCAGCCTGTTTCTCGTCACCACCTGCCACCCTGTGCCTGTGTTGTGGACGAGGGAGGCATAGGCAAACAATATTCTGGTAAATAAAGCATTACCAATTTTCAAAGAATCAGAAGGCCAAAAAAAAAAAAAAAAAAAAAAGAAAAAAAAAAAGACCCACAACACCAAACTGAAAGTCATGCCTCAGGGTCTTTATTGCAACTACTTATTACTAAACAGCAAAACATAAATGATGCTGGTTAATGGAGATTTGAGGCTAAGAAAATACCAAACAGGCCAGGTGTGGTGCCTCAGGCCTGTAATTCCAGCACTTTGGGAAGCCAAGGCTAGTAGATCACCTGAGGATATTGAGACCAGTCTGACTAACATGGTGAAACCCAAAATTTTAAAAATTAGCTGGGCATGGTGGCATGCGCCTGTAATCCCAGCTACTCAGGAGGCTGAGACAGGAGAATCACTTGAACCTGGCAGGCAGAGGCTGTAGTGAGCTGAGATCATGCCATTGCATTCCAACCTAGGTGGCAGAGTGAGACTCCACCTCAAAAAAAATAGCAAACAAAATTTACTTTTTCTTATCTTCGAAATCATCAGGTTTCATTCCTATGTGGCAAAAAATGAAACCCATGTTTCTTTAACTATATTATGTATTTTCCAATTTTCTCTCCAATATTTTGTTTGTTTAACTAGCAAAATGTACTGTCCCTCACACCAAAAATTAGCTGTTTTAACATCTGGCCCATGCACTTTTAGAGAGCTGCAATTCAAACCAGAAAACGTTAAAACTTAAAAGTTATATTACAGTCCTGTTGAACAAAATAGCCAACAAACCAAAAACATCAAATAAGATATGGAGAGTCCCCCTTTCACCAAGAGAGCTCACAGGACTCTTCAAACATCTGAAACATTTATTGAAATCTGCATTGTACTTGAAGTTTGGTAAACAGAATAACCATTTTAAAGACAAAGAATAGGCGAGGCATGGTGGCTCACGCCTGTAATCCCCAGCAGTTTGGGAGGCTGAGGCAAGCAGATAACTGAGGTCAAGAGTAGAGACCAGCCTGGTAAACACAACAAAACCCCATCTCTACTAAAATTACAAATATTAGCCAGGCGTGGTGGCTCAAGCCTGTAATTCCAGCTATTCTAGAGACTGAGGCAGGAGAACTGCTTGAACATGGGAGGCAGAGATTGCAGTGACCCAAGGTGGCATCACTGCACTCCAGCCTGGGTGACAGAGTGAGACTCTGAATCAAAAAAATAAACCTGGGCACAGTGGCTCACACTTGTAATCCCAGCACTTTGGGAGGCTGAGGTAGGCAGATCACGAGGTCAGGAGTTCGAGACCAGCCTGGCCAACACAGTGAAACCCCTCTCTACTAAAAATACAAAAATTAGCTGGGCTACCATGGTAGCGGGAGCCTGTAATCCCAGCTACTTGGGAGGCTGAAGCAGGAGAATCGCTTGAACCTGGACAGCTGAAGTTGCAGTGAGCCCAGATCACGCCACTGCACTCCAGCCTGGGTGACAGAGCTAGACTCTGTCTCAATAAATAAAGACAAAGAATGATAAAGAAACCAGCAACAAACTTAAACAAGTTAGAGCAAGAGAAACAAACAAAAAAAATGACTCCTGCTTTCTCAAAAATCACATCAGTAGCTTATAGAGAACTTCATGAGCAGAATAAGGAATGGGCACACTGTAGGAAGCAAAGGTAAGTGATAATATCTACAAAGTAGTGTATTTTAAAAGTACAAACAAAAGAAAAAATAATTGGGCCTCATTAAAAACTTTTGTGTATCAAAGGACACTATTAAAAGTGAAAAAGCCAACCCACAGAACAGAAAATATTTGCAAATCATGTATCTGATAAAGCTTTAATATTATTCAGAATCTGTAAAGAATTCCTAACAGACCAGGCACAGCAGCTCAAGCCTGTAATCCCAGCACTTTGAGAGGCTGAGGTGAGAGGATGGCGTTAGCCCAGGAGTTTGAGACAAGCCTGGGCAATACAGGGCGATCCCATCTCTACAAATAATTTAAAAATCAGCCGGGTGTGCTGGCACGCACTGGTGGTCTCAGCTGCTTGGGAGGCTGAGGTGAGAGAACAACTTGAGCCTGGGAGTTTGAGGCTGCAGTGAGCCATGGTCAAGCCACTGCACTCCAATCTGAGCAACAAAGAGATCTCCTCTCAAAAACAAAAACAAAACTTCTAACAACTCAACAAAATTCATCCTTTGAGAATGAACAAAGGACCTGAACTGCTATTTCTCCAAATGAAATACACAAATGGGTCACTCCTCATTGGAGAAATGCACATCAAAACCAACATGACTCATTTAAGGAAAAAAACACCACACACACACACACACACACACACACACACACACGAAATACCATTTCACAGCTACCAGAATATCTATAATTAAAAAAACACAAAAATGACATATGTTGGGGGAGTTACTGCTTAACAAGAACAGTTTCTGTTTAGGGTGCTAAAATATTTTAGAAAAAAGAAATGTTGAAAAATAGGGCTAGGGCCAGGCAGGATGGCTCATGCCTGTAATCCTAGCTAACTAGGAAGTTGAGGCAGGAGGATCACCTGAGCCTGGGACGTCCAGATCGCATCACTATACTCCAGCCAAGGAGCGGAGCCAAGGCAAGAGGATTGCTTGAGTGCAGGAGTTTGAGACCAGCCTGGGCAACATAGAAAGACTCTGTCTCTACTATAAAAGGAAAAAAAATTATAAAATTAAAAAAAAAATTTAAACACCCAGCCAGGCACTCACGTCTGTAACCGTGGCATTTTGGGAGGCTGAGGTGGGAGGATCACTTGAGGTCTGGAGTTCAAGACCAGCTTGGCCAACATGGTGAAACCCCGTCTCTACTAAAACTACAAAAATTAGCCAGGCGTGGTGGTGTATGCCTGTAATCCCAACTACTCGGGAGGCTGAGGCAAGAGAATCGCTTGAACCCAGGAGGCGGAGGTTGCAGTGAGCCGAGATTGTGCCGCTGCACTCCAACTTGGGCAACAGAATGAGACTCCATCTCAAAAAAACAAAAAACAAAACAAACAAAAAAACCCTTTAAAAAAGTGAGTGATGGCCGGGCGCGGTGGCTCAAGCCTGTAATCCCAGCACTTTGGGAGGCTGAGGCGGGCGGATCACAAGGTCAAGAGATCGAGACCATCCTGGCCAACATGGTGAAACCCCGTCTCTACTAAAAATACAAAAAATTAGCTGGGCGTGGCGGCGTGCGCCTGTAGTCCCAGCTACTTGGGAGGCTGAGGCAAGAGAATTGCTTGAACCCAGGAGGCGGAGGTTGCAGTGAGCCGAGATTGTGCCGCTGCACTCCAGCCTAGTGCCTGGTGACAGAGTAAGACTCTGTCTCAAAAAAAAAAAAAAAAAAAAAAGTGAGTGATTACTGTATAACATTGCGAATGTAATTTATGCTACTAAACTGTACACTTAATTACTTACATTACCAAAATAGATACATGGCAAGCAAATTTTGTATTACATTTTACCACCAAAAAAAAAAAAAAAAGTACAAAGTAGACTTGGAAAAAATTAACTCAGTCACTTCAAAATCAGAATTAACTCCTTTCCCTAAAGTAAATGCAGTCTAACAACCAAGAGGCTGACCTACTCAGACAATAATTTCTTCTTTCATTAAATATTTAAGTACATACAATGTGCTGGGCATGATTCTAGGCACAAGAAAATTACAATCCAGAAAACTTCCCTCTCATGACTATATAGATTATAAGGATATGGATCAAATAAGCTTTTCTAAAAACGTTAAAGGATTAAATGGTTATATTTAAAACAAACAGATTCAACCAGGCATGGTAGCTCATGCCTGTAATCCCAGCACTTTGGGAGGCCGAGGCAGGCAGATTACCTGAGGTCAGGAGTTTGAGACCAGCCTGGCCAACATGGCAAAGCCCCTCTCTACTTAAAAAAATATATATACAAAAAAAAAAGAAAGAAAATTAGCTGGGTGCTGTGGCACACGCCTGTAATCCCAGCTACTTAGGAGGCTGAGGCAGGAGAATCATGTGAACCCAGGAAGCAGGGGTTTCGGTGAGTCAAGATCCAGCCACTGCATTCCAGCCTGGACAACACAGTGAGACTCTGTCTTAAACTAAACAAAACAAAACCCACACATACAGATTCAAAATAACTATATCATGAATCCCAAAGCCAGTCTACTATCATTTTTGTCTATCTGGTTTGACTTCCTTAGGTTGGCAATTCTGTCATTTTTCTGAACAGGAATAAAGATTTTTTTTTCCCTTTTTTAATTACATCAACAAGGCACAACACAGTATTTAGGAAAACACTATTTTATGACCTTTACCAGCCAATGGTCTACCTATCAGCAAATATATACACCCTGATCAAAAATACAATGCAGACTTGGTTCCTGAAAGTAGAACTTCAAATGGGATAATGAGCAGCTCTGTGAGGAAAAAACAATCTTGTCTCTCCATCTTTCCAAGCTTGTAATTGTTCAACACAGGAGAATTAAGAAAAAGGTTTAACTGTCAATTAACCATACTTTTAAGGACTACTTAGGAGGGGGTGGAAAAAGTTACCTCTATACTGATATTTAAATATCCTACAACTTTTTAATAATAATAATAAACAATTGTGCTCACTAGTATACCCTGAACCTACTGACATGTAAAAACACGACACTGCTGTCTTACAGTGTACTCTTTCCGGTACCCAACACTCCACAATAGTTTTCATCTTCACAATTAAGCCACTAACCGCCCAAGAGAACTGTTCATAATTGATGACAGTAATGAAGGTGCCTCAGAAACAATGACCAGGTTTACTTCTGGTTGCTGCAAAGTACCTGGGTAGCTCCGTCACCTGGAAAGGCAGAGGAACAATATCCAGGGTCTAATAATTGCTTCCTCAAACTAACAAAAGGAGATAAAAAAGGGAGGAATTAGAGAAGGGGCAGCACTCTAAATTATTTAATGTGATTCCCATGCTTGGGGAAAGCACTGAATTCATGAAACCAACAGGAGCTGGAATGCTCCTCAGTACCAAAGCCACCATAAAAAAAGAATTACTGGATCTAAACGCAGTATTCATTTTCATTTAACATCCAACTACCTAGAGGATTGAGGTAATGAGTCTGGGGCTCTATTTCACGCTTAGAAGCTGAAGTGTGAAGCCAGAGGAAAGGACTGACTTAGCAGATCAAAATTTAAAAGGATTAGCCCACAGGACAAAAATGTCCAAAAAAAGGAAAAACAGCCTTAACATCCCAAAGATATTTCCATAACATTCTTTTTTGATTTTCTTTCCTTTGACCAAGGCAGCACAAATTTTTTTCTTCCCCCTTCCTTAGTGACAATGATTTCAAAGACAGATTTCCATGTAGAGACACCAAGTCTTGAGTTCCCAGGCTCATGTCCCAAAGCAATGGCACTGCAGAGTGGGGACCTTGCCATTCACCCCAAACAGTGACTATAAGGTCTGAAGATTACACACAAGCATGTCACCATTCTCACCACAGCAGTCTGAGGAGGAGATGAAGTCAATGGGAAATCAGAACTTGAAAAGACAGCCAGCGTCTTTACTTGACAAAATTATTCCTTCTTTACTTCAAAGGTTCAATTCACACGTGCTCAGAATCATGAAACTTCAGATCTGAAAGGGACCCTAGAATCTGCACAACAGTCCAGTTTCCTCAGTTCACAGATGAGAAATCAGGAAAAAAAATATTTATACATAGCTATTGGTAAAGTCAGACAGGAGCCCAAACCCAACTCTCAGTTTAATATGAGCATGAGACCAAGAGGGCACCTCCTATGGTTATAAATAAAAAGAATCATATGGCCAGGAATCATAAAGCTCACACCTTTAATCCCAGCACTTTAGAAGGCGGAGGCGAGTGGATCACCTGAGGTCAGGAGTTCGACACCAGCCTGGCCAAGATGGTGAAACCCCACCTCTACCAAAAATACAAAAAAAAAATTAGGCAGGCATGGCGGCAGGCACCTGTAATCCCAGCTACTCAGGAGGCTGAGGCAGGAGAATCGCTTGAACCCAGGAGGCAGAGGCTGCAGTGAGCTGAGATCACGCCACTGCACCCTGGCCTGGGCAACAAGAGCAAAACTCCGTCTCAAAAAAAAAGGAATCATAAACATAAGGACCTTCGTGTCAAGCTCTGTGCTAAGCCCTTTTACATGCATATTCTACTTAATTCTGACAAATACTCTGAGAAAGGTAGAATCCTGTATTTGAAAATAAAATAATCTGCCCACTTCTGGGCTGAGCTGAACCTCGAATCTCTTTTCAATCATATTGTATGTGCCTCAGGAATATCTTAATAATTCTCAACTTTGGGCAAGTTAACGATTCAACTTGGACTTATATGATCATCTATAAAATGAGAGACATAATCAAAAGTTTAGAATTCAAAGATCTCCATAGCTGGTGACATGACACTCAAATGATAGTGGATCTTAAAATCCCATTAATTTTTCTCACAATTCTCTACAAAAACACAGCTAGTGTGCAAAGCCAAGCATACCTTTATTGGCTACTACTAGAAACTGAAGGACAACTGCCCTTTCACTGTCAGGGCACATAGGCCTGCCTCTGTTCTGAAGTCCACACCCAACCTGCTTGCTTCCGATTATCTGTTATCTTGGCGAATGTCAACCTCCCTTTTCTCTTTTTTTTTTTTTTATTTTTTTTTATTTTTTTTTATTTTTTGAGACGGAGTTTCACTCTTGTTGCCCAGGCTGGAGTGCAATGGCACGATCTCGGCTCACCGCAACCTCCGCCTCCTGGGTTCAGGCAATTCTCCTGCCTCAGCCTCCTGAGTAGCTGGGATTACAGGCACACACCACCATGCCCAGCTAATTTTTTGTATTTTTAGTAGAGACGGGGTTTCACCATGTTGACCAGGATGGTCTCGATCTCTTGACCTCGTGATCCACCCACCTCGGCCTCCCAAAGTGCTGGGATTACAGGCTTGAGCCACCGCGCCCGGCTCTTTTTTTTTTTTTAAGACGGAGTTTCACCCTTGTTGCCCAGGCTGGAATGCAATGGCACGGTCTCGGCTCACTGCAACCTCTGTCTCCCAGGTTCAAGTGATTCTCCTGCCTCAGCCTCCCGAGTAGCTGCGATTACAGGTGCATGCTACTATGCCCAGCTAATTTTTTTTTTTTTCTTGTATTTTCAGTAGAGACAGGGTTTCACCATTTGGCCAAGCTGGTCTCGAACTCCTGACCTCAGGTGATCCACCTGCCTCAGCCTCCCAAAGTACTGGAATTACAGGCGTGAGCCACTGCTCCCGGCCTCTTTTTTTGTATTTCTTTGACAGGCCTCAGCAGCATTACACTGCTCACTTCTTATGTGCTAAGGTTTTTCTTTGCTTTGTGTGATTTAGATGTGCCCAACATATTTCCAGGATCTAAAAAGCAGCAAAATTTAGGTAAGCAAGAAGTCAGTTGTATTCTGGCCTTCTACTGCTTTGGAATTTCTACTCTTTCAGAAAGCTCTAAAGAGGCATAGCAACACAGAGACCCTCCTTCCTGGTGATTACTATACACAGCTCCCACCAGTCTCTTCAGCTGGGGTGAGGGAGCTGACTGACACTGGAGCAAAATCATCTGCTGGCTAGATGTCCTGGAATGGTAATTAACAGTTTGAATGGCTGCGACTATCCAAAACCGACACATATCTACTACTAAAGAAAATTTCAACTCCAAACCCAAAACATGGCTTCCAATATAGCAAAAACTCTACAAAGAGAACATAAACCACCACTATACCACCACCAAAGTCCTGGTCAAAAGAGGTGCTGTTTAGTTTTGTAACATCAACCTGATCTCCAAATATTAATTCCTCCTAAGAAGAATGGAAAACACTATACTCAAGTATGTGGGCAGGAGTGCATGTGAATTAGGAGGAAAAAGAAGGTGTCCTTAACAGGATAAGGCTCTTTAATTTTCTAAAATGAAGTAACCCACATTTCCCCATGTGTATTTCATTCTAGAAAGCTCAGAAACTAAGTGTGCTGAGGGATTCAGAGGGCTTTTTCATCTGAGAGGGAAAAAAAGGCAATTTTCAGACTACATTTGACTGGGGAAAATCAGAAAATTTCCTGTGATTATTAGGAAAAGTCGTATTTTATTATATAAAACATGTATCTTCTCTAAAATCATTTGTTTGTTTGGAGACAGGATCTCACTCTGGTTGCCCAGACTGGGGTGGGGTGCAGTGGTGCGATCATGGCTCACTGCAGCCTCGACATCTTAGGCTCAGGTGATCCTCCCACCTCAGCCTCCTGAGTAGCTAGAATACAGGCATGCACCACATCCAACTAACTTGTATTTTTAGTAGAGACAGGGTTTCACTATATTGCCCAGAACTGTTTCAAACTCCTAGACTCAAGCTATCCACCCATCTTGGCTTCCCAGGGAGCTGTGATTACACGGATGAGCCACTTCGCCTGGCCTCTTTTCTCCTGTCTAAAATCTTAGGACCAGCCAGGCATGGTGGCTCACACCTGTAATCCCAGTAATTTAGGAGGCCGAGGTGGGCAGATCACCTTAAGTCAGGTGTTCGAGACCAGCCTGCCTGGCCAACATGGTGAAACCCCATCTCTACTAAAAATACAAAAAAATTAGCCAGGCATGGTGGCAGGCACCAGCAATCCCAACTACTTGGGAGGCTGAAGCAGGAGGATCACTTGAACCCGGGAGGTGGAGGTTACAGTGAGGCCAGGCTGCACCACTGCACTCCAGCCTGGGCCACAAGAGCATAACTCATTCTCAAATAATAAAAATAAAATAAAATCTTAGGACCAATGATGGTACAGAATGTAAATGAATTATCAACTTTCTAAATACAAAAGCATCTCACTAACTTTATTGAGGTATGATTTCTTAAAAATTTACTATAAGTTTGACAAAGATACAGTTCTGGTTTTTCAAACAGCTTTGGGTTTTTTTGAAAGTATCAGAACAGAGAAATTGAGTGACTTGCTCAAGGTCATTTGGTCAAATCAGGTAAGATTAGAATTACTGGTTCCTGCCTTCCAAAAGCCAGCCATAAATCAAACTTTTCTTGGAACTAAGCAGGGCAAAAATGTCAAAATCACTCCCCATCTCCTTTCTTCAGTAATCAAGAAAAAAGAGAAAAATTAAATGTAGAACAGAATTTTTTTTAATTCCCCCCCCAGAATTTCAATTAATAAAATGTCATCAATGCATAAACAATTACCCCCAATCATCCACAGGTACCTCTCTCAAAACTGGTAACTGTTTTCGCAATTTGCTAAGGTCAGTAACCTCTGTATAACATTGCCATATGATTGTACCATAAACTTATTAAGATTTTAAATCAGCACTTCATAAGTATATTTATAAATAGCTCGCTTCTGTTATCTTTTAAAAGACCTGATTAGACTTAAGTATGAAAGTACTCTGAGCGCTTGGATTTTTTTAAGTTAATGCGTCATAAATAAGTTCAAAGTTTTCTGTAAAACCCTGAAGGGAATAGGCCTATTTCAACAGTGCAAATAAAACAAGTTATTAAATAAGTAACAATCATACAGGCTAGGGGGTAGAGGGTTGAAGAGAAGGGACATCACATTTTTATGCAACCTTATTACCTTGCTCTGTCTTTTTCAAATCTGCCACTTTCTCTCTTTCACTCTCACTTTCTGTCCCAACCTTCTCCTTTTAAACGGCTGATATAAAACACTACTTCTAAAATTAACAATACTAACACAACTCCTGACCAGGCATGGCCTGTACTCCCAGCGCTCTGGCAGGCTGAGGTGCGTGGATCACCTGAGATCAGGAGTTCAAGACCAGCCTGGCCAACATGGCAAAACCCCATCTCTACTATAAATACAAAAATTAGCTAGAGGTGGCAGGCGCCTATAATCTCAGCTACTCAGGAAGCTGAAGCAGGAGAATCACTTGAACCCAGGCGCAGAGGTTGCAGCGAGCCAAGATTGCACCACTTCACTCCAGCCTGGACAAAAAGAGCAAAACTCTATCACAAAAAAAAAAAAATCCCAGTGAAGCCATATTTTTAAAACACTAAATGGATTTAATGGGGTTATTACAGTAGCTTAGGGCACTTTATATTTTTTGCAAACACACTGTTAGTCTTAGTCATTTTCCTCATATCCAATTCTAGGTAAGATGGCACCCTGTTTCACAGATGACTCTCAAGTCCAAGAAAAGTTTCCTTTGCTTTTAGACTACAGCTCACCCGTATTAAGTGGCATTAGAGCTCAAAAATACTAAGTTAATAGTTAGGCTGAAATTTTGGCTGGGTTACAGTACACACGGACAATTTAAAACATTTATAGCTAACATGATTTTTCTTATTTCAAATTCAAGTCTACTATTTCTGAACGAAACTGTAATATACTCTTGGAGTGATGATATCTCTAGCCTTTCAGAACAATGTAGCCACAGGGCATACAAAGCAAATCAAAAGCAAGCACTGGAAAAAGTTAAACCTGGAAGGAAATACAAGACCGACACTTTCCACTGTGCCGGAAAACAGAACTGTCACTGGGAAATTTATTAAAGTGAACTACATGAAACTTGCTGATATACAACTGTTTTGACCTGCAGAAACAGAAATTTCATCTGGCTCAACCTAATATTATTTTCTAAGCTCATTTTAATAACTGTTCAAATAAGGTGTTCCTATCCCAAGGAACATAAAACAACCCTGTATTTCTCCAGATGGCCTTAACCTTTGGAAAAAAGTTGCCACCCCACTGTCCAAAGCTAGACATTTGAAAAATTTAAGTTCATTTAAAAAGCCTGTGCATCATAGCCAGATGCTGTTTCTACAAAAACTTGTTTTAAGTTAGCCAGGCAAGGTGGCATGTACCTGTAGTCCCAGCTACTCAGGAGGCTGAGGCAGGAGGATCGCTTGTGCCCAGGTGCTCAAGGCTGCAGTAAGCTATGAGCACCACTGCACTCTAGCCTGGGCAACAGAGCAAGTCTCTGTCTCAAAAAAAAAAAAAAAAAAAAAAAAAAAATTCATTAGTAGGAAGGGCAAACAGCTAAATGCAACGACTCCACATCCGTTTTTAATTGTTCCCCTTTCCCGGGAACAAAATTTCCATCCCAAGCAGAACTGCCCTTCAGAAGGTTTACATTCAAGGAGATACAGTACTAATGAAAATGTAAGTGCTCTGCACGGTTTTCAGCTATCAGATACAGAATTCTAGGCATAGTAGTAGCACAACACTTTACACAGGGTTTCCACTGACCTAAAAATCTACTGTTGAGGAATCTTAATTAAGTTGGTAAGTTCCATTTCTGTTGGAGAATCTGGCTTCTAACCTTTCCAATCAAAAGGGTGATTACCATCCCAGTGGGACATAGTTTTCCATTTAAATATAGCTGATTTATGGACTCAGACCAGAAATACCTGTCACATTCACAAAAGGAGAAAAAAAAGGTTATGTCTCTAAGACTGCCTCTAGGTCCAAATCCATCTTTTCACACCCATTTTTATTAGAGTCTAATAGCCAACATGCTAATGAGCTCTTTTCTCAATTAATTCCACTAATTAGTTATCTGTTCCTTTTCTGCCAGAATCCCAACCCTTTTACAATCTACTCATCAAATCCATCAGGCCACATACTATACCTTCCTAGAGGGACACTTTTCCCTATGACACTTTGTGAACAGGGCAATCTGATGCTGCCTATTCTATCTTCCCAGATCTAGCTGATAGTTCAAAACATCAACATTAACCACAAGTAAAATATGCTTAAAAAAATAATCAGGAGACAATCTCCTGCTCTATCTGGAAATTTCTCTATTCAGCTAGTTCAGTGTTGACAGGTCAACAGAGCACGGCAGTAGTTATTGCTACAATCCTAAAAGGCATTTCCCTACAACTAAACCATCAACCCTTTCCTAACATCCATATAATCCTAAATTTTTCTAGCAGAATTTACTCTCCCTGCCCCAGTCCCAGCAGCATCTTCTGATCATTTCTCACCATAAACTGAGGTTTCCTCACAGTGATGCCAAGTCAGGCAAATGCATTTCTTAAGCCTTCCACCTAACTCCCTTCTTCCTGGAAGTTACATGTAATAGCTGCTTTTATTTACGTACTTATTTTTGAAACTCTTCAAGCATCAGGTACAGTGCTAAGTGCTTTTAAAGGGCATTTATCTACTTCCCTCCTTAACACGGTATGACATTGGGATTCATACTCCCATTTTACAGGAGAAAAGCTAAGGCTTAGTAACCTGCCCAAGGTCATCCAGGGCAGAGATCAGAATCCAAGTCTGACTGACCTCTGGTGTCCTCTGCTCTTAAATCTTCATGCTGTCTCCTTCTGATCTCTTCCTGTCCTAAAAGATGCCCTGTGGTCTTACAAAAGACTACACTTGGGGCGAGGTAAGGGAGGGGTGAGAGGGTCAGTTTCTCCAGAGACTCTTTGAAAAGGAGTACCCATTCCATCCTTCCTCCATTCTCCCCCTTCTCACCTGGTACCAATTCCCAAAGGCCCCAGTCATATCCCCTTCTCTAGGGCCAATTTAAACTTCTTTGTCCCCAGAGCAGGCACTATCCGATACTGAAGAGCAACCATCTACCCTCAAGGCTGGGAGAGGGCAGAAGTGGAAGAAAGGCGGAACGCAGACAGCACCCCTTTCCCAGGTCTTCAGTTGAGAAAGAAGATGTGGCTGAAAGACTGGGGGGCTGGAGGCAGAGGTGACAAGGATGTGCCCTTGGGGGTACGCGAGGTGCGGGTGAAGGAGATGGGGAGGAGGCAGGGGACGATCAGGGGGTCAGCAGAAAACTGAATGAGGGTGGACCTCTGTAATGGGAAGGGGGGGTGCCACCGGCAAGCAGAGATCTCAGGCCACTGAAGAGATGAACCTGAGTTAGGGAGGAGGACCTGGAGGTTGATGTAACCGGGGAAGTGGAGGAAGAAAGGGGAGGCAGGGGTCTCACGGGAGCAGGAAACGATGGAGTCACGCGGAGTGGGGGAAGATGGATGGGAGCCGAGAAGGTGGGGCGGTCTGAGACCCGGGCACACGGGCTCGGCAAGGAGGGGCGCGGGTTTGGGGTGCGGGGAATGCCGGGAATGGGGTTCTAGGAGACCCCGGGGACTGGAAGGGCAAGAGGGAGTTCTCGAGCCGAGGAGCGGGAAGTGCGAGTTCCAAGCGGCAAGGGGGTCCCAGAGCAAAGGGCGGGCATGAAGGCGTCGTCCGGTTCGCGAGGGTGGCGATAGGAGGGGCGGGGTGGGCCGGAGGTTGGCGCGGGAAAGGGGTCCCGGGAGCTTCTTAGGGTGCGGATGGCGGGAATGTCCTGGCGTCCCCGAGAGCTGGGAGCGGGATCCCGAGAGCCGGGCCGGGACCCGAGAGTCTTCGGAGGACCACTCTCGGGGCCGCCTCTGGGCCGGGGCTCCTCAGGGAGGGGCGGGGATTCCCCGGGTCCCCTCAAGCCCAGAGCCGTAGCCGCGGGGTCTCAAGCCCCCTTCCTACCTATGCCGGGCGCCACATAGACGAAGTAGAGCAGCGACGACGAGAGCGAGAAGAAGAAGAGCGCGGCGAGCAGCGAGCGGCGCGGCAGCCGCAGCAGCCCCCGGCGGGCGCGCATGCTGCAGCCGGGCGGCCGCTCGAGAGCCGGGCCGGGCCTGCTCCCGCCGCTCCCCGTCCGCCGCCTCCCGGGCCGCCGCCGCCGCCGCCTGGGCCTCGGCCACCACCTCCCGGGCCTCGCGGGTCGCCACTCGCCGCCGCTGTTTCGCAGCTCCCAGCCGCCGGCCGCCGCGGGCCGGGCAACATGAAGCGGGCGGGGGCCTGAGCGGCCCCGAGCGGGCGCAGCGGCGGGCGTGGGGCGGAGCGCACGCGCGGGAGGTGGAGCCAGCGCCGCCGGGCACCGTCGCAAAAGACCCGGGCGCCTGCGCTCGCCGCCGACCCCTGCCCGGCCCCCGCGGCGACCCGTATGGAATATCGCCAAATGGCGACAGCCCCTCTCCCAGTGCGGCCACCGCCCAAGCTCTCGGGGAACGTCTCCCAAGTGCTCCTCGCTCGCTCGCCCCCACCTCAGGGCCAAGGGGCCATCTACAAAGTCTGACCGATCTCGTTGCCCACTGCGGCAGAAGAGTGGGGATTGCAAGGCTTTGGGGGTTCGGCCTGGTATACACCTTCATTCATTCATTCACTCACTCATTCATTCAGTTCACCATTTATTTATTGAATGCCAGACAGTTGTTGCACTGAGCATGCTACAGAGAAAAAAAAAAAAAAAAAAACAACGGTAAAATAGCTTTCTTCTTGAAACTTATGTGAGAGGTGAAAGAAACAAATCAACTAGTAATGTCAGGTACTGATAACACATATGAATATGATAAAACAGGAGGATGTATTGCAGGCGGCTGGAGTGGTCAAGGAAGGCCTCACTGAGCAGGTGACACGAGCTGAGACATAAAAGGATGAGAAAGCGCCAGCTCTTTAGAATAAGCTGGGGAAAGAACAGTCAAACCAGGAGTAACAGCAGGTGCAAAGGTCCTGAGGTAGGAAAGGGGCTGATCTGCCCCTGGGGTTGAATCCAAGGCCAACATGTGTAAAATCCAGTGAAACAGAGTAATAGGGATGAGCTTGGAGCTCTAGTCAGCGTCCACATCCTACTGTATCAGAAATAGCATAATGATAACAACTGTCAATAACTCTAGACTTTTGCTGAGAAACATGGACTTTACTAATGCCATGAAATCCCCCCACCAGTCTTGAGATGTATGCTTTTATTATTACGATCATACAAGTGAGAAAACAGGGTTCTAGGTGGAATGGCAATTCACCCAAGCCTTGCAGTAAGTGCTCAAATCAAAACTGGCCTGTCTCCCACGTCAGGCCCCTGACCTCTAGGTTGTAACTGTCTCAGCAGTCCTTGTGGCCTCTAAGTTGTTGTTGCTGTTGTTGTTGTTGTTGTTTTTGAGACGGAGTTTCGCTCTCGTTACCCAGGCTGGAGTGCAATGGCGCGATCTCGGCTCACCGCAACCTCCGCCTCCGGCGTTCAGGCAATTCTCCTGGCACGCGCCAGGCACGCGCCACCATGCCCAGCTAATTTTTTTTTGTATTTTTAGTAGAGATGGGGTTTCACTATATTGACCAGGCTGGTCTTGATCTCTTGACCTCGTGATCCACCCGCCTCGGCCTCCCAAAGTGCTGGGATTACAGGCTTGAGCCACCGCGCCCGGCTATTGTTGTTGTTGTTTTGAGACAGAGTCTCGCTTTGTCGCCCAGGCTGGAGTGCAGTGGCTTGATCTCAGCTCACTGCAGTCTGCCTCCTGGGTCCAAGCAATTCTCCTTTCTCAGCCTCCCAAGTAGCTGGGATTACAGGCAGGCACCACCAAGCCCAGCTAATTTTTTTGTATTTTTAGTAGAGACAGGGTTTCGCCATATTGGCCAGGCTGGTCTTAAACTCCTGACCTTGTGATCGTGTGGCCTCTAATTCTTTTCCTGCAGGCAAATCAATATCCTATCCTCATCATCTGGGTGTGTGACCATATCCAAAACAATGCTTTCCGAACAGCATCAGCCCAGAGGACCTCAGAAGGCAATGAGCAGTGCTAGAGATTTAAGGCAAGGGGCAGTAGCTTCAAGGAGCTGGACTGGGAGGCAAGTGTCCCCTGTGTAGACATATCTGGAACTAGGGTACTGTCTCGGAATGCCAGAAGCAGTGGGGAGAGGAGAGGACTTTGCAGGGATTCTGTGAGAATCAACTATAATCCTGATTTATATTTCTAAAGTGATTTCTACTTTTTACAGAGTTTCTTTGATCCTTTAGGTGGGGGGTCTAGAGCCACACTGCCCAGGCTCTGCAACCTCCAGCTCTTCCATTGTTAGCTCTGTGGCCTCATGCAAGTTAAACTCTCTGTGCCTCCATAAAATGGAGGATGTTATTAGTAGCAACCTCATCAGGTTGTTGCAAGGATTTAAGTAACACATGCAAAGCCTAACTCATAGTAAGTGCACTTAGCTGTCACCTGATTCAATACCCCTGGGGAATGGTATGGTGGAAGAAAAGAGGCTTCAACAACAAAAAAGGAAAGCAGAGAATTTTGACACAAATCTCAGCTTGACCTCCCCTAATTGTGCGTGACTTTGGGCAAGTCACTTACCTCTCTAACTGTCTCTATTCATCGCCTGTGAACCGGCCCCAGTGCTGCCCACCCCACAGGGATGTGATGTGGATCAGATGAAATAGTGCCTGTAAGGCCCTGGACCAGAAATCCCAGACTAGCAGGAACCATCTAACTTGCAAATACTTTTTGTTGGCCCACACAATAGCCCCTTCCAACCCTCACATCTAGGAAACATTTTCAAATATATAGAAAAGTTGAAAAAAAAAAAAAAAAGAAAGAAAGAAAAGTTGAAAGAATAAGGCCACGCACAGTGGCTCATGCCTGTAATCCCAGCACTTTGGGAAGCCGAGGTGGGTGGATCATGAGGTCAGGAATTCAAGACCAGCCTGGTCAACATGGTGAAACCCCATTTCTACTGAAAATACAAAAATTAGCTGGGCGTGGTGGTGGTGGGGAGTGGTAATCCCAGCTACTCGGGAGGCTGAGGCAGGAGAATCATTTGAACCTGGGAGGCGGAGGTTGTAGTGAGCAAAGATTGTGCCATTGCACTCCAGCCTGGGCGACAGGGGGAGACTCCTTTTCAAAGAAAAGAAAAGTTGAAAGAATAGTACAAGAAACACCTGTACACACTCCCCACCTGGATTCAATTAGTGTTATCATTTTTCCATATTTATGTATCTATATTCATATGTTGAAAATTTTTATTTTTTACTAAATATTTAAAGGTAGACCAGGCAATTATGCCTGTAATCCCAGCACTCTGGGAGTCCAAAGCACATGGATCGCTTGAAGTCAGGTGTTCAAGACCAGTCTGGCCAACATGGCAAAACCCCATTTCCACAAAAAATACAAAATAATTAGCTGGCGTGGTGGTGCATGCCTATAGTCCCAGCTACTTGGGAGGCTGAAGTGGGAGGCTCTCTTAAGCCCAGGAGGTCGAGGTTGCAGTGAGCCGAGATAGCGCCACTGCACTCCAGCCCGGAAGACAGAGGGAGACCCTGTCTCAAAAAACAACGAAAAAAGTAAGTTGCTGACTTAGCGGAACTTCCTGTCTTCATACTTTAGTAGCAAATCCTAAGGAAAATTTCATTATCCTCCAGAACCACAGTAATATTAAGAGAATCAACAATTATACCATAACATTCTGTAATATCCAGTCAATTCTGCATAGACAGAGAAAGAGAAGCCATCCTACATCTAAACTATGTACCAATGATCAATCTCTACTTCTGTCCCATCTGAAATAACAAGGCATCAAAATAAATTGGTTATGTTTTTAGGCCGGGTGCAGTGGCTCATGCCTGCGATCCCAGCACTTTGGGAGGCTGAAGCAGCAAGATAACCAAGGTCAGGAATATGAGACCAGCCTGGCCAACATGGTGAAACTCTGTTTTTACTAAAAAATACAAGAATTATTTTTTAATGGGCGTGATGGCATGTGCCTGTAATCCCAGTTACTTGGGAGGCTGAGGCAGGAGGATTGCTTGAACTTGGGAGGCAGAGGTTGCAGTGAGCTGAGATTGTGCCATTGCACTCCTGCCTGGGCAAAAGCACAAGTGAGACTTCATCTCAAAAAAAAAAAAAAAATACAAAAATACAAAAATTAGCCAGACATGGTGGTGGGCAGACTGTAATCCCAGCTACTCAGGAGGCTGAGGCACAAGAATCGCCTGAACCCCAGAGGCAGAGATTGCAATGAACTGAGATCACACCACTGCACTCCATCCTGGGCGACAGAGTGAGACTCCATCTCAAAATAAATGAAATAAATAAATTGGCTTTTTTTTTTTTTTTTTTTTTTGAGACAGATATTTTCACTCTTGTCGCCCAGGCTAGAGCGCAATTGTGTGATCTCGGCTCACCACAACCTCTGCCTCCTGGGTTCAGCAATTCTCCTGCCTCAGCCTCCTGAAGTAGCTGGTTTTACAGACGCCTGCCACCAAGCCCAGCTAATTTTTTTGTATTTTTAGTTGACACAGGGTTTCACTATGTTGGCCAGGCTGGTCTTGAACTCCTGACCTCAGGTGATCCACTCGCCTCAGCCTCCCAAAGTGCTGGGATTACAGGCGTGAGCCACGGTACCCGGCCAATTGCTTATGTTTTTAAATGGAAGAAAAAGAAAGATGACAGGGGTCAGGCATCCCTACGTCAAACTCTTTCCTCTGCACTCCTTTTTCATCTCCAAGTTATTCATGTATTCATTTAACTATTCAGTCCCTCAGAGAAACTCACGGTATTCTAATCTCTGCTCAAATGCTACCTTCTCAAAAAGACCTTTCCTCAAAAGTAGCTTACCTCTCCCCATCCCAGCACTCTCTACCCATAGCTTCCTCAGCTTCATTTTCCTCCACAGCACTTCTTAGCCCCCTGACATTCTACTATACATGTGCCAGTTTACTTTTTCATTTTCATCTCCCAGATCAGAACATACACTTCACGAGAGCAGGGATTTGGTTTCACTCTTTGCTGGATCCTTGGACCTAGCACAGTGCTCAGCAGCCAGTAGGTGCTGAGTAATTGCTGAAGGATGACAGGTATACAGTAAGTGTGCACTGGGCATGGTGGACACAAAGATGATTAAGACATGCTTGCAGCCTAGTGACATATGACTGACAGGAAAGTGACTAACTGAGAGACTGTCATAAGGGCAGGACTCAGCATGGGTGACAGTAGGGAGAGGAGTCCTGTGAGATTCTAGATTGTCTTTGAAAGGACATTGAGACAAGTTTGCTCAAGGGGCAGTGAGAAGAGACCTGCCTGGTTGGAGCAGCTGGTCCCCCAAGGAAAAGAAAGAGGTGAGGGGTGAGGCTGGAGGGGTGAGGCCTGACCCTGTGGCTCAGCATGGGCCCTAGAATCAGATAGATTTGGCTGCCAGTCTAGCTTCTTCCTTGCCCTCACTCTGTCATGTTGGCAAGTCACTTCACCTCTCAGAACCTCCATTTCTGCATCTGTGAAGTGGAGATCAGACAGTTCCTTCCTTCTGGGATTGTGCATAGATTACAAATAGTGTCTCCATGAAGTGTCTGATATGTAGGAAGTGCTCAATCCACGGGAGCCATCACTGTTCTTGAATTTTTCCTGTGAGTCATAGAGAGCCCTTGGAGGTTTTAGAGCAGGGGAGTGGCCTAAAGAAAGAGAGGTGTTTGATGAAATCTCAGGAGAGCACAAATTGGCCCTCTTGTGCTTGTCAACACCTAATTGCAAGCTGGCTGAAATCAAACACATAAAGAAAACATCCAGCCGGGTGCAGTGGCTCGTGCCTGTAATCCCAGCACTTTGGGAAGCTGAGGTGGGTGGATCACCTGAGGTCAAGAGTTTGAGACCAGGCTGGCCAAGATGTTGAAATCCTGTTTCAACTAAAAATACAAAAATTAGCCAGGCATAGTGCCTGTAATCCCAGCTACTAGGGAGGCTGAGGCAGGAGAATCACTTGAACCCAGGAGGCGGAGGTTGCAGTGAGCCGAGATTGCACCACAGCATTCCAGCCTGGGTAACAGAACAAGATTCTGTCTCAAAAAAAAAAAAAAAAGAAAGAAAGAAAAAGAAAAAGAAAAGAGAAAAGCCGGGCGCGGTGGCTCGAGCCTGTAATCCCAGCACTTTGGGAGGCTGAGGTGGGTGGATCACGAGGTCAAGAGATCAAGACCATCCTGGTCAACATGGTGAAACCCCATCTCTACTAAAAATACAAAACATTAGCTGGACATGGTGGCGCATGCTTGTAATCCTCAGCCACTCAGGAGGCTGAGGCAGGAGAATTGCCTGAACCCGGGAGGCGGAGGTTGCGGTGAGCCGAGATCGCGCCATTGCACTCCAGCCTGGGTAACAAGAGCAAAACTCCGTCTCAAAAAAAAAAAAAAAAAAGAAAAGAAAGAAAAAAGAAAAAAGAAAAAAAGAAAAGAATCTACAACCTAAACTTAAAAATTGCAATTAACAGCGTGCTCTGGGACTACAGGCCACCATGCCCAGCTGTTTTTATTGTTGGTGTAGAGACTAGATGTCACCATGTTGACCAGAGTGGTCTTGAACTCCCGGCCTCAGGCAATCCTCCTGCCTTGGCCTCTCAAGGTACTGGGATTACAAGGGTGATCCACAGCACCTGGCCTGCTCACCCTTTCAAACTCCACTGAAGAAGGTTCCAGGCACCCATCCTGAGGAAGACATTGCACAATCTATAAAGAGTAATCATCAGTAGCAAGATAACATCATAAAGCAATAACTGTCTCTGTTGAAACACCCAGAGGCCATGAGCAGACAAAGGGAACCGGTATGTGTGTGACTGCTCAGGAGGTCCCAGAAGCCACAGCTCCAAGTGCTTCCTGTGCTGGGCACTCCTGTTGATTGAGCATTGACCATGAGGTTCACCCTGATAACCAAGCTAACTAAGTGAACCCTCAGCCCCTCTCAGGTGAAACTGAGGCTCAGAAGAGAAGTCACAGGCATTACTTCCTGCCAGCAGCTTTAAGAGCCTGTTCATGGACCTGGTGTGGTGGCTCACGACTGTAATCCCAGCATTTTGGGAGGCCAAGTTGAGAGGATCACTTGATGCCAGGAGTTCAAAACCAGCCTGGCCAACATGACAAAAACTTGTCTCTAACAAAAATTAGCTGCGTGTGATGGTGCATGCCTGTAGTTCCAACTCCTGGGGAGGCTGAGGCATGAAAATCACTTGAGCCTGGGAGGCAGAAGTTGCAGTGGCCTGAGATCATACCACTGCACTCCAGCCTGGGTGATAGAGTGAGACTGTCTCAAAAAAAAAAAAAAAAAAAAACAGGCAGTGCATCCTTCCCCCTACTTTTCCTTCCAGCAAATAACCATCAATGTCCTTCATAGCAGCTGCCCACCAGCTGAATTCAGAATGAGGAGGAGACTCTCCCAACCCCATTTGGCCAATAATGACATGTACCATGAGCAATAAATAAAGTCTCTGAGATATGGGAGCTTTTTTTTTTTTTTTCTTTTTCTTTTTGAGACAGAGTCATGCTCTGTTGCCCATGCTGGAGTGCAATGGTGTGATCTCGGCCCACTGCAACCTCTGCCTCCTGGGTTCAAGTGATTCTCTTGCCTCAGCCTCCCAAGTAGCTGGGACAACAGCCATGCATGACCAGGCTCAGCTAATTATTGCATTTTTGGTAGAGACAGGGTTTCGTCATCTTGGCCATGCTGGTCTCCAACTCCTGACTTCATGTGATCTGCCCACCTCAGCCTCCCAAAGTGCTGAGATTACAGGCACGATCCACCACCCTAGGCCAGAAGCTATTTTTAATGCAGAAAACCTGGGCTATCTTTACTTATCGTAAATATACTCTTCTGCAACTTGCTTTCTCTTGACATTATTTTTATTATATTTCCATAATCATACATGTTGCTCAAGTTTATTCATTTTCACTGCTGTGTAATATTTCATCATATAATTTGGCCTCACCTTTTAAAATCCTTTTTTCTAATGATATCTGTTTAAGTTTGTTCCAATTTTTGGCTCATACTGGTCCGTAGATACTTAGCCATAATTCAAATTCTCGGAAACCTAAAAATGGAAGGCTTTTTTATAATTTATTTGGCTTTAGCAGCAAGATCTGACCTGACTTGAACTTCTTTCGTGGCAAAATCTGGTCTGAATAGACAGAAAGCTATCTATAATCATTATGCCACTTAATGTGAATATTCATATGTTCCACTGAGGAAATATTTAGATTTTTATTTTTTTTTATTTTTAATTTTTTTGAGACAGGGTCTCCCTCTGTCACGCAGGCTG
The DNA here is from genome assembly GCF_048565385.1 of Saimiri boliviensis. Lineage (NCBI taxonomy): Eukaryota > Metazoa > Chordata > Mammalia > Primates > Cebidae > Saimiri > Saimiri boliviensis. Next base: position 113,192,837 of record NC_133457.1, read on the forward strand.
GAGTGCAGTGGCGCGATCATAGCTCATTCCAGCATCAAACTCCTGGGCTCAATAGATCCTCCTGCCTCAGCCTCCTGAATAGCTGGAACTATAGGCATGGGCCACCACACCGAGTTTAGATTTTTGCTTACAGGATGAACCATTCCTCTCAAGAAGTATAATAATAAAAAAATAAAAAGAAGAAGTATAATAGATTTCATGAATACACCATATTATCTTTCAAAATTCTAAGAATTTCTAAGACTCAAAACACGTTTAGCTCCAAGGGCTCTGGATAAGAGATGGTGGACCAGCACAAACATGACTGCAATGTACATGTGTGGCAGAATGTGTTTTCCAAAGATGCCCTCAACAATATTTCCTGTCCTCATGCTTTTCTAGAACTTTCTCTAATTTCCCTTCCTGTGAATCTGGGTGGAATGCTGGGATTACAGGCGTGAGCCACCAAGCATGGCTGGGATGATTTGTTATGCAGTAGAAATAGTAAGTGGAGCAACACACTTCTTTTTCTTTTTGCGGGGAGAAAGTCTTGCTCTATCACCCAAGCTGAAGTGCAGTGGTGCTATCTTGGCTCACTGCAACTTCTGCCTCCTGTGTTCAAGCTAGTCTCCTGCCTCAGCCTCCCGAGTAGCTGGGATTAAAGGTGCACCAGCATGCCCGGCTAATTTTTGTATTTTTAGTAGAGATAGGGTTTCACCATATCGTCCAGGCTGGTCTTCAACCCCTGACCTCAAGTGATTCCCCCCATCCCCCTGCCTCGGTCTCACAAAGTGCTGGGATTACAGACATGAGCCACCGTGCCCAGCTGCAACACACTTCTATATGTAACTTGTGCATAGGGGCAACAATTTATCCAGAGCACATGGTTCACAAGAGAGGATTTGGTCTTCTGCTTCACTATTGTCCAAAGTGTTCTCCAAAATGGTTGTAGCAATTTATACTCCCAGCAGCAGTGAAAGGGGCTTCCTTTATTTTCTGCTTCACCAACCATTACTGTGATCAGAATTTTCCAGGGTTTTGTCCTTCTGCCACCAATCCCCTCTGAAGAGAAAGAGTAACATAAGAGTTAGCAAAGGCCTCCAAGAGCTTTGATTCTATATAGGACTATGTCTTTGCTGTCAAAAAACTGACTTGTAGCCAGGCGTGGTGGCGTGAGCCTATAGTCCCAGCTACTCATGAGGCTGAGACAGGAGGATCACTTGAGTCCAAGAGTTCCGTGTTGTAGTGTGCTATGTCAGTTGGGTGTCTGCACTAAGTTCGGCATCGATACGGTGACCTCCCAGGACGGGGGGACCACCAGGTTGACTACAGTGGGATGAACCAGCCCAGGTTGGGCGTGGAGCAGGTCAAAAACCCCAGTGTTGATTAGTAACGGGATCATGCCTGTGAATAGCCACTGCACTCCAGCCTGGACAACATAATGACACCCTGTCTCTAAAATAATTAAAAAATTGAAAATAAAATAAAATAGGCCAGGTTTGGTGGCTCACGCCTGTAATCCTAGCACTTTGGGAGGCTAAGGAGAGTGGATCACCTGAGGTTAGGAGTTTGAGACCAGCCTGGCCAACATGGTGAAACCCTGTCTCTACTAAAAATACAAAAATTAGTCGGGCTTGGTGGCATGTGCCTGTAGTCCCAGCTACTTGGGAGGCTGAGGCAGGAGAATTGCTTGAACCTGGGAGGCAGAGGTTGCAGTGAGCTGAGATTGAACCCATTGCACTCCAGCCCAGGTGACAAGTGAAACTCCATCTCAAAAAATATAATAATAATACAAATAAAAAATAAAAACTGACTTACAACCCTTTTCTAAATTCTGCCCAGTCTTTCCTATCCTGGACAAGAAGATTGCTCCTAGTATTGCCTGATAGAACTCATTCTCTCATTCATATCAGTATTTATCAAGTACTCGCCGGGCACGGTGGCTCAGCCCTACAATCCCAGCACTTTGGGAGGCCAAGGACAGTGAATCCTTTGAGGTTAGGAGTTTGAGGCCAGCTTGGCCTATGTGGTGAAACCTCATCTCTACTAAAAATACAAAAAATAATTAGCCGGATGTCGTGGCGGGTGCCTGTAATGCTAGGTACTCGGGAGGCTGAGGCATGAGAATTGCTTGAACCCAGGAGGTGGAGGTTGCAGTGAGCTGAGATTGCCCCACTGCACTCTAGGCTGGACAATAGAGTGAGACGCTGTCTGAAAAAAAACAAAAAAAGAAAAACATTTAATGTTTATCAAGTGCCAAACTAGGTGCCAGACATTGTTCTAGATGCTAAGAGAAAATGATGATGATGACGATGATGATGATGCCACTACCATCCAGGTACCAGGTATTTATTGAACTTTTTTTAGTCACGCAACATCCATTCACCTGACTTCTGAAACAGTCAGATTTCCTTCTCTCCTTGTTTTCGGTCTATGTGGTTCTCTGAGGTTCTTAACTCCATTTTCATCTCAAGACATCATGTTAACCAACCTGGCCAGTCAGAATATTATACTCCTTCTGCAACAGTGATTGGTTCAGGGCTGAGTAGAACAGTCAGAGTCAATGAGACTACATTTCCAGCTTTCTTTGTGCCTTTGGAGAAGCCAACTTTCTCCTTCATGCTAGACATAAATATGACAGGTTTTGAGGCCACAGCAATGGCAACTGTTTTATCAACATGTGGAACCTGAGAATGAAGTGAGCATATGAACAGATTCTGATACAAACGGCAAAGACAAATTGAGTCCTAATGATATATTTTCAGTCCTGTATCCACCTAGTCCTGACCTGCCTTCTTTCCTTCCACAGTTTTGTATCTGCTGAGGTTTTTAGAAGTGTGTTTTGTTTTAATTTGAATTGAATCATAGCACACATACAGAAAAATATACATTATAACAAAAGTATGCTAAATTTTTACAAACTGAATATACTCATTTAACCAACACTCATAGCAAGAAATGAGGACATTACTGTATATGATGTATACATGTACATCGTATATGTATATGATAGTGTATGTATATGGATGATATGTGCATGTATATGATGTAGACGGTCTCCAGTTTGATAGTTCGATGTACCGATTTTTTAATTTCATGATGGTGAGAAAGTGATATATGTTCCATAGAAACTGAACCTCAAGAAGGCCAGGTGCGGTGGTTCACACCTGTAATCCCAGCACTTTGGGAGGCCGAGGCAGGTGATCATTGAGGTCAGGAGTTGAAGACCAATCTGGTCGATATGGTGAAGCCCCATCTCCACTAAAAATACAAAAAATTAGCCAGGCGTGGTGGTGTGCACCTGTAATCCCAGCTACTCAGGAGGCTGAAGCAGGAGAATAGCTTGAACCCAGCAGGCAGAGGTAGCAGTGAGGAGAGATCACACCACTGCACTCCAGCCTGCGGGACAGAACAAGACTCCATCTCCAAAGAAAGAAACGACTTCGATTACCTATACAACCATTCTGTTTTTCAGTTTTGGTACAGTATTCAATAAATGACATGAGATATTCAACACTTGAGTATAAAATAGGCATTGTGTTAGATAATTTTACCCAACTTTAGGCTAGTATAAGTGTTCTGAGCACATTTAAGGTGGACTAGGCTAAACCAAGACGTTTGGTAGGTTGGGTGGATTCAACGCATTTTCAGTTTATGGTATTTTCAGCCCACAGTGCGTTCAGCAGGCTGTAGCCCCTCTATCTGTCGAGGAGCATCTGTGCCGTTATATCTGGCTTTTGCTCACCATGTTTTTGAGATTCATGCATACCGATGAGTGAGATTGTAAAACCATTCATTTTAATTGCTGAATAGTATCCTGTTGTGTGAATACGCCATAGTTTACGTTCCAGTCAACTGCTGTCATCTGGCATTTGGACAGTTTCTAGTTAGAGGATACTAGGAATAAAGCTGCCATAAGCTCCCTGGGACAGCGGCTCATGCGGTGTCCCTTCGTTTCTCTCAATATCTTAGTTCTGCTTCCCTCTGAGCTGGTTTCATCAGATTCACGTGTTCCTCTTGACCAGCTCATTCCCAGCTGCTCCAGGCTTCCATTCCACAGCTAAGTTACTTAGCCAAAAATGAAATTTCATAATAAAGCCTCACTTGTCTGGCTTCATTCACATGTTCCTCCCTAAGCCGATCCCAGTGACTAAAGGGATGGAGTGTGCTGATTGGACAGAAGTGGTCACATGCCCACACCTCCAACCCCACGCCCCAATCCGCCTCCACCCTGGAGCCAGGAAGCAAGATCAGCTTCCTGTGAACCACATGACTTACGTGGGGAGGGGTGGCTCCCCGAGGGGAAATCAAAGTGCAGTTATTCAAGTGGAATTGTTGCTGGGCAGGCAAAAAACAACAGGTATTTGTGGACCGCACTAAGCTTTTATTTTTTACTGCCTTCATGCCTTTAGGTGCTCTATTTCTGCTACCAGAAAATACTGTGTTCTCTTTCTCCACATCCTCTAAGACCCAGCTTAAATATTTTTCCCATCCTGAAACCTCCCAGAATTATTTTTAGACTTGACTCTGGATGGATGTCCTTTTTTTTTTTTTTTTTTTTTTCCTTGAGACGGAGTCTCACTCTGTTGCCCAGGCTGGAGTGCAGTGGCGTGATCTTGGCGCACTGCAAGCTCTGCCTCCTGGGTTCCAGTGATTGTCCTGCCTCAGCCTCCCAAGTAGCTGGGATTACAGGTGCCCTCCAGGACACCCAGCTAATTTTTGTATTTTTACTAGATACAGAGTTTTGCCATGTTAGCCAGGCTGGTCTTGAACTTCTGCCTCAGGAGATCCACCCACTGCAGACTCCCAAAGTGCTGGGTGGGATTACAGGCCTGAGCCACCATACCCGGACTGGATACATGTTCTTAACGTCCATTCACTCTCCTGTTGGAAGAGGTTCAGAAGCTTAAAACAACATTTAGGAGGCTCTCTTGCAGCTAGGTCAGTGGGAAATTAAGTTCTGTCAGTTACATTAATTTGCATGAGATCTGGAGGGTGGGAGAGAGGCAGAGGTCATCTTCTTGGGGCTGTGTCAGCCAAGGGTACAGTTGTGGCAGGTGGGAGGAGTGTTTACAGTGGAGTCCACTGTGTAGTCCCCACTTAGGAGGGTGTGAGGCAGTAGGATGGAGGTCATGGTGATGGCAGGGACAGAACAGCAGCATTTTGGTAACTTTGGCAGCATGGCCTTGCTGGAAGAAGGTTGAAATCAAAAGCCCAAAATGGCCCTTGATTTCTATTCTTCCAAACCTCCTGGTGATTTTGTAAGCACCTATATCCTGGTATTAAAACTTTTCTTTTTTAAAAAATTATATACACGGAGTCTTATTATGTTGCCCAGGCTGTTCTCAAACTCCTAGCCTCAAGCAATCCTCCCTCCTGGGCCTCCCAAAACACTGGGATTATAGGTGTGAACAACTGTGCCTGGCCTCAAAATTATTTTTTGGGCCGGGTGCGGTTGCTTCCAACTGTCATCCCAGCACTTTGGGAGGCTGAGGTGGATAGATCACCTGAGGTTGGGAGTTTGAGACCAGCCTGACCAACATGGAGAAACCCCATCTCTACTAAAAGTACAAAATTAGTGGGGTGTGGTGGTACATGCCTATAATCCCAGCTACCCAGCTACTCAGGAGACTGAGGCAGGAGAATGGCTTGAACCCTGGAGGCAGAGGTTGCGGTGAGTAAAGATAGTTCCATTGCACTCCAGCCTGAGCAACAAGAGCAAAACTCCATTTTTAAATAAATAAATACATAAATTTTAAAATAATAAAAATTTATGGTCTGGGCGTGGTGGCTTGTGCCTGTAATCCCAACTCTTTGGGAAGGCAAGGTGGATCACTTGAGGTCAGGAGTTCAAGACAAGCCTGAACAACATGGTGAAACCCCGTCTCTACTAAAAATAAAGATTAGCCAGGCATGGTGGCATGCACCTGTAATTCCAGCTACTCGGGAGGCTGGGGAAGGACAGTTGCTTGAACTCGGAAGCAGTGAGCCAAGATTGCACCATTCTACTCTAGCCTCGGTAACAAGAGCGAAACTCCATCTCAAAAAAAAAAAAAATTAGAACCAGTTATGGTGGTTCACACCTGTAATCCCAGCAGTTTGGAAGGTAGAGGTGGGCAGATCACCGGAGATCTAGAGTTTTAGACCAGCTTGGCCAACACATTGAAACCCCACCTCTACTAAAAATACAAAAATTAGTCAGGTGTGGTGGCGCACACCTGTAGTCCCAGCTAGTCTGAAGGCTGAGGCAGGAGAATTGTTTGAATCCAGGAGGTGGAGGTTGCAGTGAGCCAAGATCCTGTCACTGCACTCCAGCCTGGGCGAAAGAGTGAGACTTCGTCTCAAACAAACAAATGACTGGGCACAGTGGTTCATTCCTGTGTCAGCACTTTGGGAGGCCGAAGTGGGTGGATCACAAGGTCGGGAGTTTGAGACAAGCCTGGATAACATGGTGAAACCCTGTCTCTACTAAAAAAAAAATACAAAAAAAAAAAAAAAAAAATTAGCTGGGTATGGTGGCAGACACCTGTAATCCTAGCTACTCAGGAGGCTGAGGTGGGAGAATCACTTAAATTTGGGAGGCAGAGATTGCAGTGAGCTGAGATTGTGCCATTGCACTCCAGCCTGACCAACAAGGTGAGACTCTATCTCAAAAAAAAAAAAATATCTACTTAATCAGCTGGGTGTGGTGGCTCCTGCCTATAATCCTGGCAATTTAGGAGGCCCAGTTGGGTGGTTCATTTGATCCAGGAGTTCAAGACCAGCATGGCCAACATAGGGAAACTCCTCTCTACTAAAAGTACAAAAAATTAGCTGGGCCATGGTGCTACGTGCCTGTAGTCCCAGCCACTTGGGAGGCTGAGGCAGGAGAATGGCTTGAACCTGGGAGGCGGAGGTTGCAGTGAGCCCAGATCGCTCCACTGCACTCCGGCCTGGGTGACACAACAAGATCCTGTCTTAAAACAAAACAACACAACACAAACAAAAGAACAGGCCGGGCACAGTGGCTTATGCCTGTAATCCCAGCACTTTGGGAGGTCGAGGCTGGCAGATCACCTGAGGTCGAAAGTTCAAGACCAGCCTGACCAACATGGAGAAACCCCGTCTCTACTAAAAAATACAAAATTGCCCGGCTGTGGTGGCACATGCCTGTAATCCCAGCTACTCAGGAAGCTGAAGCACGAGAATTGCTTGAAGCTGGGGGGTGGGGGTTGCAGTGAGCCAAGTTCATGCCATTGCACTCTTGGCAACAAGAGTGAAACTTCATCTTAAAAAAAAAAAAAGGAACAGCTTTCCGCACTACCTGCCGAGGGCTCCATACAGCGTTGTTCTGGATTCCCATGGTAACTTAAAGGGAAACTTTCACAATGTCTGGAGCCCCTGATGTCCTGCAAATGAAGGAGGAGGATGTCCTTAAGTTCCCGGCTGAAGGAACCCATTTAGGTGGCACTAACCTTGACTTCCAGATGGAACAGTATATCTATAAAAGGAAAAGTGATGGCATCTACATCATAAATCTGAAGAGGACCTGGGAGAAGCTTCTCCTGGCAGCTTGTGCCATTGTTGCTATTGAAAACCCTGCTGATGTCAGTGTTATATCCTCCAGGAATACTGGCCAGAGGGCCGTGCTGAAGTTTGCTGCTGCCACTCCAATTGCTGGCCACTTTAGTCCTGGAACCTTCACCAACCAGATCCAGGCAGCCTTCTGGGAGCCACGGCTGCTCGTGGTTACTGACCCAAGGGCTGACCACCAGCCTCTCACGGAAGCATCTCATGTTAACCTACCTACCACTGCTGTGTGTCACACAGATTCTCCTCTGCGCTATGTGGACACTGCCATCCCAGGCAACAACAAGGAAGCTTACTCAGTGGATTTGATGTGGTGGATGCTGGCTCGGGAAGTTTTGTGCCTGCATGGCACCATTTCCCGTGAACACCCGTGGGAGGTCATGCCTGATCTCTACTTCTACAGAGATCCTGAAGAGACTGAAAAAGATGAGCAGGCTGCTGCTGAAAAGGCTGTGACCAAGGAGGAATTTCAGGGCGAACAGACTGCTCCAGCTCCTGAGTTCACTGCTACTCAGCCTGAGGTTGCCGACTGGTCTGAAGGCGTGCAGCTGCCCTCTGTGACTATCCAGCAGTTCCCTACTGAAGACTGGAGCGCCCAGCCTGCCACGGAAGACTGGTCTGCAGTTCCCACTGCTCAGGCCACTGAATGGGTAGCAGCAACCACTGAATGGTCTCAAGCTATTCTTGGGTGGCCTCTTAAACAGCATATGAGATTCATGGGAAATAAACATCGAGTTTCTAAAAAAAAAAAAAGGAACAAACAAAACCCTTAATTTTTACAACAACATCTTGAGATAAGTACTACTACCACTCTCATTTGCAGATAAGGAAACTAAAGTTTAGAAGGATTAAGAAATTTGTCCAAAAAAAGAAAAAAAAAAAAAAGAAATTTGTCCAAGATGACACAACTGGTTTCTTGTAAATTATGTAAGAGTATGGCTAGATTTCATAAAGCCACAGGAAATGCCCTTGATGGCAAGGACTATTCTTGAAAAAGCTGTCCTTTTTTCATCTCTGCACCCCAGGGCCTAAATCAACACCCTAGGCACTTTATAAGTGTTTGGTAAATATTGGTTGAATGAATGAATGAATGGTTGGTTGAATGAATGAATTAATTATTGGTTGAATGAATGAAAGAATGAATGTTTGAATGAAACTATTCATGAATTCAACTGAGTTTGCTGTGAATAGAAAAAACTGAAGATTAAAAAAAATCAGAGTATATTTTCCCACTAGAGCATAGGTGAGCAAAGGTTTTTTTATAAAGAGACAATAGGCTGGGCGCGGTGGTTCACGCCTGTAATCTCAGCACTTTGGGAGGCCGAGGCGGGTGGATCACGAGGTCGAGAGATCAAGACCATCCTGGTCATCCTGGTGAAACCCTGTCTCTACTAAAAATGCAAAAAATTAGCTGGGCATGGTGGCGCGTGCCTGTAATCCCAGCTACTCAGGAGGCTGAGGCAGGAGAATTGCCTGAACCCAGGAGGCGGAGGTTGCGGTGAGCCGAGATCACGCCATTGCACTCCAGCCTGGGTAACAAGAGCGAAACTCCGTCTCAAAAAAAAAGAAAAAAAATAAAAATAAAAAAAATAAAGAGACAATAATTTTTTTTCTTTTTTTTTTTCTTGACTACCCCACCCCATTTTTTTTTCTTTTGAGACAGGGTCTCACTCTGTCACCCAGACTGGAGTACAGTCACATGATTACCACTCACTGCATCCTCACCTCTTGGGCTCAAGTGATCCTCCCACCTTGGCCTCCCAAGTATTTGAGACAGCAGACTCACACCACTATGTCTGGCAAAGTTTAATTTTTTCTGTAGAAACAAGGTAACACTATGTTACCCAGGGTGGTCTCAAACTCCTGGGCTCAAGTGATCCTCCCACCTCAGCCTTCCAGAAGGCTGGGATTACAGATAGTACATTTTTTTTCTTTTCGAGATAGAGTCTTGTTCTTTTGCCCAGGCTGGAGTGCAGTGGTGGGATCTCAGCTCACTGCAGCCTCTGCCTCCCAGATTCAAGAGATACACCTGCCTCAGCCTCCCAAGTAGCTGGGATTACAGGCATGCACCACCCGTGCCTGGCTAATTTTGTATTTTTAGTGGAGACAGGGTTTCTGTATGTTGGTCAGGCTGATCTCGAACTCCTGGCCTTGTCCTCCCAAAGTGCTGGGATTACAGGTGTGAGCCACCACGCCCAGACTATTTTATTTTTATTTTATTTTATTATTATTATTTTTTTGAGACTGAGTTTCGCTCTCGTTACCCAGGCTGGAGTGCAATGGCGCGATCTTGGCTCACCGCAACCTCCGCCTCCTGGGTTCAGGCAATTCTCCTGCCTCAGCCTCCTGAGTAGCTGGGATTACAGGCACGCGCCACCATGCCCAGCTAATTTTTTTTTTTTTTTTTTTTTTTTTTGTATTTTTAGTAGAGACGGGGTTTCACCATGTTGACCAGGATGGTCTCGATCTCTTGACCTTGTGATCCACCTGTCTCGGCCTCCCAAAGTGCTGGGATTACAGGCTTGAGCCACCGCGCCCGGCTATTTTATTTTATTCTTTTTTTTTTTTTCTTCTTTTTTTTTGAGACGGAGTCTCGCTCTGTCCCCCGGGCTGGAATGCAGTGGCTTGATCTCAGCTCATTGCACCCTCTGCCTCTCAGGTTCAAGCGATTCTCTTGCCTCAGCCTCTCAGGTAGCTGGGATTACAGGTGTGTGCTAGCACACCCAGCTAATTTTTGGATTTTTAGGAGAGACAAGGTTTGACCATGTTGGCCAGGCTGATCTTGAACTCCTGACCTCAAGTGATCTGCCCACCTCGGCCTCCCTAAGTGCTAGGAATAGAGGTATGAGCCACCACACCTGGCCCTCTCCAATATGCAAGTAGGGAAAATAGAGTTAAACGTTTCAATATTTTATTTCATTTATTTTTATGTTTTTGAAAAACAAAGCTTTATTGTCTGGAAATATATATTTTTAAAAATCTCCAACAAAAGATGCTATTCTCTATTTCTCCATCTTCTTTTTCTTTTCTTTTTTTTTTTAAGACAGAGTCTTGCTCTGCTACCCAGGCTGGAATGCAGTAGTGCGATCTCTGCTGCAACCTCCACCTCCCAGGTTTAAGCGATTCTCCGGCCTCAGCCTCTTAAGTACCTGGAATAGCAGGCATGCACCACCATGCCCCATTACTTTTTGTATTTTTTGTAGAGATAGGATTTTACCACATTGCCCAGGTTGGTCTTGAATCCTGATCTTAAGTGATTCGCCCACCTCAGCCTCCCAATCATTTCTCCATCTTCTTCCGCACCTCTGATATAAAGGACATTATTACACCTTATTAAAATTTCGCCCAGATGTCCAGACAACGCTCCATCTATGTATTCTTCTGTATTTGCAAGACCTACCTGGCCAACATGGCAAAACCCTGTCCCTGCTAAAAACACAAAAATTAGCTGGGTGTGTGGCAGGTGCCTATCCCAGCTACTCGGGAGGCTGAGGCAGGAGAATCGCTTGAACCCAGGAGGCAGATGTTGCAGCTGAGATGGTGCCACTGCACTCAGCCTAGATGACAGAGCAAGACTCTGTCTCAAAAAATAAAAATAAAATAAAATACTGATAACACACACACGTATTCACACACATGCAAATCAGCTCCTGTTTCTTTTGTCAACCTGAAATAAAAGAATCATAATCTAGTGGGGTTTTTTTTTTTTTTGAGACAGAGTCTCGCTCTGTCCTTGAGGGTGGAGTGCAGTGGCACGATCTTGGCTCACTGCAACCTCCATCTCCCGGATTCAAATGATTCCCCTGCTTCAGCCTCCTGAGTACCTGGGACTAGAGCCGAGTGCCATCACGCCCGGCTAATTTTTTGAATTTTAGTACAGATGGGGTTTCACCATGGCCAGGATGGTCTGGATCTCCTTACCTCATGATCCACCCACCTTGGCCTCCCAAAGTGGTGGGATTACAGGCGTGAGCCACTGCGCCCGGGCAAGAATCCAGTTTTAAAGAGTGTATTCAAGAGAGAAGCTGTGAATGGTCACTTGGAAACACAGACTCCAAAGAAATGGGGAGATGCTCAAAAGTTAAAAGTTAAGGTCTTGCTTATATAGGCAGAAAACAAAGAAATTTAACAAGATTATGATTTTTTTTTTTTTTTTTTTTTTAAGTAATGGGATCTCGCCGGGCGCAGTGGCTCAAGCCTGTAATCCCAGCACTTTGGGAGGCCGAGGCGGGTGGATCACGAGGTCAAGAGATCAAGACCATCCTGGTCAACATGGTGAAACCCCGTCTCTACTAAAAATACAAAAAATTAGCTGGGCATGGTGGCGCATGCCTGTAATCCCAGCTACTCAGGAGGCTGAGGCAGGAGAATTGCCTGAACCCCGGAGGCGGAGGTTGTGGTGAGCCGAGATCGCGCCATTGTACTCCAGCTTGGGTAACAAGAGCGAAAATCTGTCTCAAAAAAAAAAAAAAAGAAAGAAAGAAAGAAATGGGGTCTCCCTCTGTTGCCCAGGCTGGAATGTAGTGGTGCGATCAGGGCTCATAGCCGCTTCAAACTCCTGGGCTCAAGCCATACTCCCATATCAGCCTCCTAAGTGGCTGGGATTACAGGCGTGAACCACTGCACCTGGCTTCCTTACAACATTTTCTATACAAGGCTGGTTTATGAGTTACAACAATTTAATTAGTTATGGTTTGTTTTATTTTCCATACGGTTTGTTTTTATTTCCTTTGTAGTTTTAAAGAGTGTATTTAACATTCCATCTCAAGACAGTGTGATAATAGTCATGAAGTCTTTGTGTGAGAAAGGTAAGAGGGAAGTTATTGTGTAATGAAGATGAACAGTGAAGAGGGAAGGGGTCTTCCCGGGTGCTCTTTAGTCATTTACAGTATTTTCCAGGCTGGAATGTAGTGGCACAATCTCGGCTCACTGCAACCTCTGTCTCCCAGGTTCAAATGATTCTCCTGTCTGAGCCTCCTGAGTAGCTGGGATTACAGTCGCCCGACACCACACCCAGCTGATTTTTGTATTTTTAGTAGAGATTGGATTTCACCATGTTGGCCAGGCTGGTCTCGAATTTCTGACCCCATGATCCACCCACCTTGGCCTCCCAAACTGCCAAGATTACAGGTATGAACCACCACCCATTTACAACATATTCTAAAACAATGTTACACAAGAGGGCTAATTATAATCAGAGATAGAGAGGTAACACCTGCCAGGTTATAGCTGTATAGGTTACAGAGGACTTGCATCCCATAATCACATTCCCTTAAGGCTTTAAATACTTTAAAGCAGGCGTCCCCAAACTTTTTACACAGGGGGCCAGTTCACTGTCCCTCAGACCGTTGGAGGGCCGCCACATACCGTGCTCCTCTCACTGAACACCAGTGAAAGAGGTGCCCCTTCCTGAAGTGCGGCGGGGAGCCGGATAAACGGCCTCAGGGGGCCGCATGTGGCCCTCGGGCCGTAGTTTGGGGACGCCTACTTTAAAGTTTCAACAGTTCAGATTTTGAAATACTTATTTTCTTTTTTGTTTTTTTTCATCTTTCTTTCCTTCTTTCCTTCTTTCTTTCTTTCTTTTTCAGGTATTAGAGCTCCTATAGCTGAAAATACTTATTTTCACACTTCGATGCTTAAGTCTCCCAAGGGCCACTGAGCCTGGCCCCAATGGTTGTATTCTCTAGAGTTTCTGATTGGCCTCTCCAAAGGACGCAATGAGATATGCATTTATGTCAGTGAGCAGAGGGGTGACTTTGAATAGAATGGGAGACAGGTTGGCCCCAAGCAGTTCCCAGCTTGACTTTTAGCTTAGTGATACGGGGGCCCCAAGATTTATTTTTCCTTTCACATCATCATAGCCAAAAGCCGAAAAAAGCTACTGGGGGCAGCGGCTCACGCCAATAATCCCAGCACTTTGGGAGGCCGAAGTGGGCAATCACTTGAGGTCAGGAGATTCAGACCAAACTGGCCAACATGGTGAAACTCTGTCTCTACTAAAAATGCAAAAAATTAGCCAGGTGTGGTGGTGGGTGCCTGTAATCTCAGCTACTTGGGAGGCTGAGGCACAAGAATCACTTGAATCTGGGAGGCAGATTGCAGTGAACTGAGATTCTGTCACTGCACTCCAGCTTGGACGACAGCAAAACTCCGCATCAAAAAAAGGGGTGGGGGGGAAAGGTGAAACCAATCCAAATACCCAGCAACTAATGAATGGATAAACAAAATATGGTATAGTCATACAATGGAAAATTAACAACAACAACAACAAAAAAGATGAGGTGGGGCTTGGTGGCTTATGCCTGTAATTCCAGCACTTTGGGAAGCTGAGACAGGAGGACTACTTGAACCCAGGAGTTTGAAACCAGCCAGGGCAACATAGTGAAACATCATCTCTACAAAAAAATATATTTTTTTAAATTAGCCAGGTGTAGTGGTGTAAACCTATGGTCACAGCTACTCAGGAGGCTGAAGTGGGAGGATGAGGCTGTAGTGAGCCTCGACTGCATCACTGCACTCCAGCCTGGGCGATAGAGTGAGTTCTTGTCTCAAAAGAAAAAAATGAAGAATGATGTACTGAAAGAAGTATGCTACATACTACAATGGGCCAAATGGGCATGAACTTTTTTTTTTTTTTTTTTTTTTTTGAGACAGGGTTTTACTCTTAGGCTCAAGTAATTCCCTTCCCTCAGCCTTTTGAGTAGCTGGGATTATAGGCATGCATCTCCGCAACCCGCTTCAGCAGGCATTAATCTTTTTTTTTTTTTTTTGAGACAGAGTTTCGCTCTTGTTACCCAGGCTGGAGTGCAATGGCACGATCTCGGCTCACCGCAACCTCCGCCTCCTGGGTTCAGGCAATTCTCCTGCCTCAGCCTCCTGAGTAGCTGGGATTACAGGCACGCGCCACCATGCCCAGCTAATTTTTTTTTTAGATTTTTAGTAGAGATGGGGTTTCACCGTGTTGACCAGGATGGTCTCGATCTGTTGACCTCGTGATCCACCCGCCTCGGCCTCCCAAAGTGCTGGGATTACAGGCTTGAGCCACCGCGCCCAGCAACATATATTTTTTAATCCAGTAAAAAATCTCCCTCCCACTTTTGTTCTCCATTGAACCAGTTCCCATCACTACCTGTCCCTTGCCATGCACACACACATAAGCACACACACACACACACCCCTAACTACTATTGTTAGTTTCTTGCGTTTTTCCACTTTTTTTGTGCATAAAATAAAAATATAGATTATTTTCCCCCATGCTTTTTTTTAATTTAATTTTTTTTTTTTTTGAGACAGAGTCTTGCTCTGTCGCCAGGCAGCAGGCTGAAGTGCAGTGGCGCGATCTCAGCTCACTGCAACCTCCACCTCCCAGGTTCAAGCAATTCTCCTGCCTCAGCCTCCCAAGTAGCTGGAACTATAGGCAGGCACCACCCCGCCCGGCTAATTTTTTGTATTTTAGTAGAAACGGGGTTTCGCCATGTTGACCAGGATGGTCTCAATCCCTTGACCTACATGATCTGCCCGCCTCGGCCTCACGAAGTGCTGGGATTACAAGTGTGAGCCACCGCACCTGGCTCTGGGACCTCTTTTATATGTGGCATTAATGCCATTTACGTGGTTCCACACTCATGACCTAAACCCTTTCCAAGGCCTCACCTCCTAATACCATCCCACTGGTGATTAAGTTTCAACATATTAATTTGGTAGGGGGGACACAGACATTCAGATTTGAGCACTGCTCCTCTGGCTCCCCAAAATTCACGTCCTTCTTGCATGCAAAATATATTCATCCCATCCCAATAGCCCCTAAAGTCTTAAATCATTCTATCAGCCCACGCTTGTAATTCCAGCACTTTGGGAGGCCGAGGTGGGTGAATCATTTGAGGTCAGGAGTTCAAGACCCGCCTCGCCAACATGGTCAAATCCTGTCTCTACTAAAAATACAAAAAAATTAGCTGGACATGGTGGCACAGTCCTGTAATTTCAGCTACTCAGGAGGCTGAGGTGAGAGGATCGCTTGAACCGAGGAGGTGGAGATTGCAGTGAGCCGAGATCACAACTGCACTGCAGCCTGGCTGACAGAGCAAGACTCTGTCTCAAAAAATAAAATAAAATAAAACAAAATAAAAATGAGACACTGGTAAGACTCAAGATACTATTCATCCTGAAGCAAACTGCTCTCTAGCTGTGAACCTGTGCACTCAGACCAAAATACATTGATGGGACAGGCATAGGACAGACATTCCAGAAAAGAGAAATAGGAAGGAAGAAAGGGGTAAGAGATCTGATGCAAGTCCAAGACCTTAAGTCTCAGGAACAATCTTTGACTCAAGGCTCTGCCCTCCAGGCCCACTGGGGGCTGTGCCCTGCCTTCTAGATCCACTGGGATGGACGTCCTGCCTCCACGGTTTGACCCCCAAGGCTCTGAGTGTTCTGTTCCCACAGCTTTGCTGGGTGCGGCCCATGCCATGGCTCTCATGGAGTCATGTGCCTGTGGCTGTTCCAGGCTGGCATCACGCTCTGGTGGTGCAACTGGTCTAGAGTCTCAGGGTGGCTCCACCCCTGCAGGCACCCCACACCCATAGCTCCACTGGGCATTGCCTTCGTGGGGGCTCTCCACAGAGGCCCTGCTGCTGCCTTGCTGTTCTGCCGAGGCCCTGAGGCCTTCTGGGGGCATCCTTTGAAACCTAGGTGGAGACAGCCACACCCCCACAGCTTTGCTGGGCACAGCACACCCCAAACCAGGGCCCACTGGAGCAGCCTCTGGGGTGGCTGAGGAGGTAGAAATGGAGTGTGGAGGGCAGAGTTGAGAGGCAATGGCAGCCAAACTCCCACAGGCACCTATGGCCCCTCCTTTGACATTGCTCAGTCCCCTGGGCCCTGAGGGCCTATCATGGGAGGATCAGGGGCCTATCATGGGAGGATCAGCCCCAGTCATCTCTGAAATGTCTTTGGGGTCCTTCTTTTTTTGTTTTTGTTTTGCTCTTGTTGCCCAGGCTGGCACAATCTCGGCTCACTGCAACCTCTGCCTCCCGGGTTCAAGCGATTCTGCCTCAGCCTCCGGAGTAGCTGGAATTACAGGCATGCGCCACCCTGCATGGCTAATTTTGTATTTTCAGTAGAGACAGGGTTTCTCCATATTGGTCAGACTGATCACGAACCCCCTGGCCTCAGGAGATCCACCCGCCTCAGCTTCCCAAAGTGCTGAGATTACACACACGAGCCACCGTGTCCAGCCTTTTTTTTGTTTTGTTTTGAGTCCCGCTCTATCCTCCAGGCTGGAATGCAATGGCACGATCTCAGCTCACGGCAATCTCTGCCTCCCAGGTTCAAGAGAGTCTCTTGTCTCAGTCTCCCAGGTAGCTGGGATTACAGGCACCCGCCACCATGCCTGGCTAATTTTTGTATTTTTAGTAGAGATGGGGTTTTACCTTGAAGGTCAAGCTGGTTTCAAACTTCTGACCTCAAGTGATCTACCCACCATGGCCTCCCAAAGGGCTGGGATTACAGGCGTGAGCCACCTCGCCTGGCCTTGCATTCTCTTGGACAATAGAGCCTGGTTTCCATTGAGATGGCGATCCATACTAATCTTATCAAATGTTTCCTGGGGCACACCTTTGTTCTCTCACTCTCTCTCTCTCTCTCTCTTTTTTTTTTTTTTTTTTTTTTTGTTGTTGTTGTTGAGACAGGGTCTTGCTCTGTTGTCCAGACTGAACTGCAGTGGTGTGATTGTGGCTCTCTGCAGCCTTGACTTCCCACGCCCAAGTGATCCTCCTACCTCAGCCCCTCAGGTAGCTGGGACTACAGGCGCATGCCATCCAGCTCTTTTTTAAAATTTGTTGTAGAAACAGGGTCTCTACATCGTCCAGGCTGATCTCAATCTCCCTACCTCAAGCTATCCTCCTGCCTCAGATTACAGGCCTGAGGACCACACCCAGCTGTTACCTCTTACAAAGGCTTTCTATTTTTTTCCAATATGGGTAGGCTGGAAATTTTCAAATTTTTTCTTTCTTTCTTTTTATTTTCTTTGTTTCTGGAATTTTTAAATTTTTAAGTTCTACCTTTTTGATGAACAGTTCCTTCCTTTTTTTTTTTTTTTTTTTTTTTTTTGTAAGACAGAATCTCACTCTGTCACCCAGCCTGGAGTGCAGTGGTACAATCTTGGCTCACTGCAACCTCTGCCTCCTGGGTTCAAGCAATTCTTCTGACTCAGTCTCCCAAGTAGCCGGCATTACAGGCTCCTGCCACCTTGTCAAGCTGGTTTTTTGTATTTTTAGTAGAGACAGGTTTCACAATGTTGGCCAGGCTCTAGCTCTTGACCTCAGGTGATCCACCCGCCTCGGCCTCCCAAAGTGCTGGTGTCACAGGCATGAGCCCCCGCGCCCAGCCAACAATTCCATCTTTACGTCATTTCTCTCTTGCCTCATTTTACAATAAGTAGTCAAGAGAACCCAGGCTGCACCTTCAATTCTTTCTTTAAAAATAGCTTTAGGCCAGGTACGGTGGCTCACACCTACAATCCCAGCATTTTGGGAGGCTGAGGTGGGCCAATAACTTGAGGTTAGGAGTTTGAGACCATCCTGGCCAACATGGCAAAAGTTCATCTCTACTAAAAATACAAAAATTAGCTGGGCACAATGGCACACACCTGTAATCCCAGCTACAAGGGAGGCTGAGGCATGAAAATCACTTGAACCCACGAGGCAGGGGATGCAGTGAGCTAAGATTGCGCCACTGGACACCAGACTCTCCAACAGAGCCAGACTCCAACTCGAAAAATAAAATAAAAAGAAATAGCTTAAGCTACTTGTCTACTTTTGCTGCTCACAAATTCTTATCTTCCGCAAAATAGTGGGTCATAAACACAATTCAGGCAAGTTCTTTGCACTTTATAACAAGAATTGCCTTTCCTCCTGTATCCAGTAACATGTTCCTCATTCCTCTCTGAGACCTCATCAAAGTGACCTTTATTATCCATATTTCCACCAACATTCTATTTATGATTACTTAGGTCTTCTTTTTTTTTTTTTTTTTTTTTTTTTTGAGACGGAGTTTCGCTCTTGTTACCGAGGCTGGAGTGCAATGGCGCGATCTCGGCTCACCGCAACCTCCGCCTCCCGGGTTCAGGCAATTCTCCTGCCTCAGCCTCCTGAGTAGCTGGGATTACAGGCACACGCCACCATGCCCAGCTAATTTTTTGTATTTTTAGTAGAGACGGGGTTTCACCATGTTGACCAGGATGGTCTCGATCTCTCGACCTCGTGATCCACCCGCCTCGGCCTCCCAAAGTGCTGGGATTACAAGCTTGAGCCACCATGCCCGGCCTTACTTAGGTCTTCTTTGAGAAGATCGGGGTTCTCTCTACAGCTTGCTTTTTTTTTTTCTTTTTCCCTTCCTTCCCTCCTCCCTCTCTCCCTCCCTTCTTTCTTTTCTTCCTTTTTTTCTCTCTCTTTCTTTGTTACTTTCTTTCTTTCTCTTTCTTTCTTTTTCTCTCTTTCTTTCCCTCCTTCCTTCCTTCCTTCCTTCTTTTTGATACAGAATTTCACTCTATCACCCAGGCTGGAGTACAGTGGCATAATCTCAGCTCACTGCAACCTCCACCTCCTGGACTCAAGGGATCCTCCTGCCTCAGCCTCCTTAGTAGCCGGGACTATGGGTGCACTCCACCACGCCTGGCTAATTTTTGTACTTTTTGTAGTAACAAGGTTTCACCATCTTGCCCAGGCTGGTCCTAAACTCCTGGGCTCAAGTGATCTGCTTGGCTTGGCCTCCCAAGGTAGTGGGATTACAGGTGTGAGCCACTATGCCCAGCCCCAAACGTGTTCTTTCTTTGTTCAAAATCCTTCCAGCCAGACGTGGTAGCTCACACCTGTAATCCCAGCACTTTGGGAGGCCGAGGTCAGAGGATCACTTGAGGCTAGGAGTTTGAGACCAGCATGGATAATGTTGCAAGACCTTGCCTCTACAAAAAATTTTAAAAATTAAAATTAAAAAATGTAAAGAGCAGGCCGGGCGTGGTGGCTCAAGCCTGTAATCCCAGCACTTTGGGAGGCCAAGGCGGGTGGATCACGAGGTCAAGAGATCGAGACCATCCTGGTCAACATGGTGAAACCCCGTCTCTACTAAAAATACAAAAAATTAGATGGGCATGGTGGCGCGTGCCTGTAATCCCAGCTACTCAGGAGGCTGAGGCAGGAGAATTGCCTGAACCCAGGAGGCGGAGGTTGCGGTGAGCCGAGATCGCGCCATTGCACTCCAGCCTGGGTAACAAGAGCGAAACT
The DNA here is from genome assembly GCF_048565385.1 of Saimiri boliviensis. Lineage (NCBI taxonomy): Eukaryota > Metazoa > Chordata > Mammalia > Primates > Cebidae > Saimiri > Saimiri boliviensis. The sequence continues at coordinate 113,212,663 of NC_133457.1, forward strand.
CCGTCTCAAAAAAAAAAAAATGTAAAGAGCAAATAAACTCTTCCATAGCTCCCCATTGCCCTCAGGAGAAAATCTAAACAGCCTGATACGCCTCCCGGTTCCTGCATAAAGCAGCTTTTGCCCACCTCTCCCACTCCTCCCCTGCCATCTTCCACTCAGTTTCTTTCTTAGGAACACCACCACACTGGTTTCCTCTGAGTCCCTGAATGAGCCGCACATTCGCACGCTATGTGTCACATCTTTTCTCTCCCCTCACCTTCCTACTTTCTTAGGCTAAATACACCTACTCACGTGGCTGGGCTCAGCTCAGACCTAACCTCCACCACAGAGCTTCCCTGGAGGAGGCCGCAGCTCAGGCAAGCGCACAGAGGAGCAGGGAGGAAGCCAACTTGGCGGGAGTGGGAAGAGACAGTGGAAGGGCGAGGTCGGGGGGCATGAGAGCAAGCAATCATGGAAGGCCTCATCAATGGATCACAGGGAGACTTTGCCTTTCATGCTGAATGAGGTGGGAGCCAAGAAAGATTTTCAGCAGAGAAACATGGTCTGATTCAGGATTCTTCCGGCATCTGGCTGGCAAGAAGCAGGAAGACCCCAACACGCTCAATAAGAATTAATCCCCAGCCGGGCGCCGTGGCTCAAGCCTGTAATCCCAGCACTTTGGGAGGCTGAGGTGGGTGGATCACGAGGTCAAGAGATCGAGACCATCCTGGTCAACATGGTGAAACCCCATCTCTGCTAAAAATACAAAAAAATTAGCTGGGCATGGTGGCGCGTGCCTGTAATCCCAGCTACTCAGGAGGCTGAGGCAGGAGAATTGCCTGAACCCAGGAGGCGGAGGTTGCGGTGAGCCGAGATCGTGCCATTGCACTCCAGCCTGGGTAACAAGAGCGAAACTCCGTCTCAAAAAAAAAAAAAAAAAAATTAATCCTCACTTCATCTATGTACCCAGGGCACATGAATATACTGCTTTAAACAAGCAAACACCTTGGTTTCTTCTGCCTTATGTTTTAGTCTCCTGTGCACTGCAGGCACTGAAGCACGGTGGCTAAGACCCAGCGCTATGCAGCCCAGCCACTCTGCTTATGTAACTGAGTGTTACTAAGCTTATTGGAACTTCGGTTTCTTCATCTGTGAAATGCGGGTGGATAAATTGTACTTAACTTCCTCCATAGGGTTGTTGCAAGGATTAAATGAATTTTCTGTGTAAAGGGTGTCCAGAGTATTATCAGTGCTCAACAAATATTAGCCATTATTAGAAAGTGTCTGTTTGTAGTGCTACAACATGATTTTGTCTTCTTCTTCTCTGTCTCTCTCTCTTTTTTTTTTTTTTTGAGATGGAATTTCGCTGTTGTTTCCTAGGCTGGAGTGCAACAGCATGATCTCGGCTCACTGCAACCTCTGCCTTCCAGGTTCAAATGATTCTACTGATAGCCTCCTGAGCAGCTGGAATTACAGGCAGGTGCCACCATGCCCGGCTAATTTTGTATTTTTAGTAGAGGCAGGGTTTCTCCATGTTGGTTAGGCTGGTCTTGAACTCCTGACCTCAGGTGACCTGCCCACCTCAGCCTCCCAAAGTTCTGGGATTACTGGCGTGAGCCACCACACCCAGCCCATAACATGACTTTCTAAGGAATGCTGTATTGCCTTAAGCCAGGTGCATGGAAGCAGCCCTTAGAACAGTTGCTGGAGATCGAAGCCTCTGCTGGCTGTCTAGGTCTCTTGTTTCTTCTGCTCCTTCTCTCTGGATTGTTGTGATTCTTGCAACAGGTTCCTGCAGAATCTTGCCGTTTTAACACTTCCAAAGAATTCCAATGATCCATGGGTTTCTGGAACAGGTAAAGAAACTCACAGAAGCATCCAGGTGCAGGAGAGCAGGGCTAGTGGCCTTGGAGACATTATCTAATGCATATTGCAGATAAAGAAATGGGGGTCCAGAAAGGTTAAGCCACTTGGCATAGGGTACACAAGGTAAGAGCAGAACTGGGTAGGAATTCAGGTTTCCTCTCTCCAGTCCTGGGATATGTTTTCCTTTTATATACTTTTTTTTTTTTTTTTTTTTTTTTTTTTAATAGAGAGATGGGGTTTCACCATGTTGGCCAGTATGGTCTTGATTTCTTGACCTTGTGATCTACCCACCTTGGCCTCCCGAAATGCTGGAATTACAGGCATGAGCCACCACACCCAGCTCTCCTTTTATATAGTTTTAAAAGCATGTAAGTAGTAAAAGTAAATAAGGTAAGGAGGGCCGGGTGTGGTGACACACGCCTGTCATCCCAGCATTTTGGGAGGTTGAGGCGGGAGGATCATGAGGTCAGGAGTTCAAGACCAGCCTGGCCAATATGGGAAAACCTCATGTCTAATAAAAATTAAAAAAAAAAAAAAAATTAGCCAGGTGTGGTGGCTCGCACCTATAGGCCCAGCTACTTGGGAGGTTGAGGCAGAAGAATCACTTGAACCTGGGAGGAAGAGGTTGCCATGAGCCAAGATGGCACCACTGCACTCCAGCCTGGTAGACAGAGCTCAGAGGATCTTCCCACCTCTGCCTCCTGAGTAACTAAGACCACAGGTGCACATCCCTGTGCTTTAAGTTTTAAATTTTTTTTAGAGATGGGGTCTCACAGCCGGGCGCGGTGGCTCACGCCTGTAATCCTAGGACTTTGGGAGGCTGAGGCAGGCGGATCACCTGAGGTCAGGAGTTCAAGACCAGCCTGACCAATATGATGAAACCCCATCTTTAAAAGAAAAAAAAAAAGAGAGATGGGGTCTCACTATGTTGCCCAAACTCATTGTGAACACCTGCCTCAAGGGTCATTTAGATGATTTTCAAATTGTCTCAAAAAAAAAAAAAAAAAAAAAAGTAAGGAGGTCTCGTCTTTTAAAAAAATGCAAGTAAGTGAAAAAAAAATGCCATTAATCATCACCCTGTGCCATCTGCCAACATTCTCTATCCATATCCCCTGCTCTGTTTTTTTTGCCAAAGTGCTTATTTCCACTTGACATATCAGCCCCTGGAATGGGAACTCCCAGAACACATGGATTTATGCATAGGTGTGGTCTCAGTGCTGACGACAGTGCCTGCCACAGAGTAAATGCTCAGTAAATATGTGTTTAAAAGAATAAATAACACCTTGGGGTCTGTTGTGGGGGGCTAGGGGAGGGACAGTGGGGGATGGAGAGGGTGGGGAGGGATAATGTGGGGAGAAATGCCAGGTATAGGTGATGCGGGGATGGAGGCAGCAAACCGCCTTGCCATGTATGTACCTGTGCAACAATCCTGCATGATCTGCACATGTACCGCAGAACCTAAAGTACAATTAAAAACAAATACTGTCAAAAAAATATATATATATATATAAATACAGCCAGTCATGGTGGCTCACACCTGTAATCCCAGTACTTTGGGAGGCTGAAGTGGGAGGATTGCTTGAGCTGAAGTTTGAGACCAGCCTGGGTAACAGCAAGACCACGTCTCTATCACAAAAATAAATAAGTAGATAACGCCCTTCAATCCTTGCTCCTCTCCATGCCAACATAATTGCTGCTATCAATTTGGCTTTGCTATTCTAGACCAGTACCATCCAATAGAAGGTTCTGCAGTGACGCATACATCCTATATCTGCACCATCTAATACACTAGCCACTAGCCACACTGGAAATGGGCCTGATGCCACTGAGGAACCAGACTTTACATTTTATTTAGCTGTGCTTAATTTGCATTTAAACGTAAACAGCCGCATGTGGCTAGAGACAAGTATATCAGCTGTTCTAGGTATTTTTCTCTGGGTATTTACATGTATATGCCATTGCAGACTATTTTGCATTTTTGTGTTTTACATACATTTTCATGCTCCATATAGACTTCTGCTGCCACTTCTTTTTTATGTGTGTGTTTGTGGTTTTTTTTTTTTTTTGAGCTGGAGTTTCACTCTTGTTGCCCTGGCTGGAGTGCAATGACACGATCTCGGCTCACCACAACCTCTGCCTCCTGATTTCAACGGATTCTTCTACCTCCGCCTCCTGAGTAGCTGGGGATTACAGGCATGTGCCACCATGCCCAGCTAATTTTGTATTTTTGGTAGAGACAAGGTTTCTCCATGTTGGTCAGGCTGGTCTCAAATTCCTGACTTCAGGTGATCCACCCACCTCAGCCTCCCAAAGTGCTGGGATTACAGGCAAGAGCCACTGCACCTGGCTTCTACTTGCTTTTTTGCACTGAACATTGCATTTTGGAAGGCTTTTCATATCAGGCCACACAGATCCTCCTCATTCTTTTTACCTGCTGCATGGAAGTCCATAGTATGGATGTGCCAGCCATTTTCTTTTCTTTTTAAATTTATTTTAATACTATTATCTTTTTTTTTTTTTTTTTTTTTTTTTTGAGACGGAGTTTCACTCTCGTTACCCAGGCTGGAGTGCAATGGCACAATCTCGACTCACCGCAACCTCCGCCTCCTGGGTTCAGGCAATTCTCCTGCCTCAGCCTCCTGAGTAGCTGGGATTACAGGCACGCGCCACCATGCCCAGCTAATTTTTTGTATTTTTAGTAGAGATGGGGTTTCACCATGTTGACCAGGATGGTCTCAATCTCTTGACCTCGTGATCCACCCACCTCGGCCTCCCAAAGTGCTGGGATTACAGGCTTGAGCCACCGTGCCCGGCCCCAATACTATTATCTTGATCTTGATGTTTAGCCATTTTCTATCAGGAGACATTTACTTATTTACTTACTTAGTTTTCTCTTTTGTTTTTTTAAATAAAGATTGAGGGGAGGGTCTTTCTATTTTTGCCCAGGTTGGTCTCGAACTCTTGGCCTCAAGTAATTTTCTTGTCTTGGCCTCCCAAAGTGGTGGGATTACAGATGTTAGCCACCACACTTGGCCAATTTTATTATTATTGTTATTAGAGATAGGGCCTCATGACCGGGCATGGTAGCTCACACCTATAGTCCCAGCACTTTGGGAGGCCAAGACAGGCAGATCACTTGCGGTCAGGAGTTCAAGACCAGCCTGGCCAACATGGCAAAACCCCATATCTACTAAAAATACAAAAATTAGCCGGGTGTGGTGGTGGGTGACTGTAAAACTTGGGAGACAGAGGCAGGAGAATTGCTTGAATCTGGGAGGCGGAGTTTGCCGAGATTAGCCACTGCACTCCAGCCTGGGCAACAGAATGAGATTCCGTCTCAAAAAAAAAAAAAAAAGAGAGAGACTGCAGGTGCATATCCCTGTGCTGGTTAAGCTTTAAATTTTTTGTAGAGATGGGGTCTCACTATGGTACCCAAGCTCATTGTGAACACCTGGCCTTAAGGGCCATTTAGATGGTTTTCAACTTGTCTCTACTAAAAATAGAACTGCAGCAAATGTTGCTGTTCCACAGTTCAGATGCAGAATCTGAGCCTGTTTTAGAAATTTGCCCCAAAATTACACAGCCAGCAAGTGGCGAGCTGAGATGTGAGCCTAGACATCTCCCTCAAGTCTGAATGTCCATTTTCTGTTTTCCTAGCTCTTACCAAGCTAGCCTGCAGGCGGGCTATGTTAGTGTCCACACAGGCATGGGTTCTTCACCCACAAAGCTGCACGGCCACCCCAGGGATCTCTTTCCACGTTTGAGGTCCTGGGCTTCTCTAGGGTAACACGTGCATCCCCGGAGCCTTGGAACTGGGCAGAGCTGAAGTTTGGGCTCATCTTGGCAGCAATAAACTACAGACATGCCCTGTATCCTGTCCCATCCCCTATTATAAGCCCTGAGTCTTCCTCCCTGGCTGGTGATGTGCTCAGGTGGTAAGGAAATAACAGCAAGAATGACAGAGTGAGAGCAACAGGTTGACTTACGTAACGTGGTGGAAAGTGATACAGGCAGATACGCTGATGGGAAACAAACAGAAAAGGAGTCAGGCAGAGCTTCCTGGAATCCAGGTCCAGGAGCTGCCAAAAACAGGCCTCCTCTCTTAGGAACAATTGAATGTCACTGCAGTAACCGAACACTGCTGGCCAGAGAGGCCTCCTGCCCACTGCCTCACAGAGTGGCCTGTGTGAGCCAGGCCAGGCTCCAGAGGAAAAAAAGGCCTGGCAAGGTGCCCTGCGAGGCTATCTGAGGAGACACTGCAGTTCCTCGCCCTGGATGGGCCTCCACCAGCACAGGGCTGCGAGCTGAAGGCTGGGGAATTCCCAGGGCGAGTCCCTGGCAGAGAGGCTATCACTTGGGATAGCTCTAGCCTGGGGTTAAGGCCTGAACTCAGAAGCCAGGATCCCCAAGCTCTGATCCTAGCTTTTTTCTACTGTGTGACCCTGGGCATGGCATAACCTCTCCGAGACTTCTCTCTCAGCCTTCTCATTGGTAGAAAGGGATAAAATATGTGACAGTAGATAAAAATAGGACTCGTAGAAAGGGGATAAAAATGTAAGAATTGCCGGGCATGGTGGCTCTCGCCTGTAATCCCAGCACTTTGGGAGGCTGAGGTGGGTGGATCACCTGAGGTCAGGAATTAGAGACCCGCCTGACCAATTTGGTGAAACCCCATCATTAAAATAAAATAAAATAATAAAATTCTGTAAGAATCAAATCGGCCAGGGTTAACAAATCTTTTATATAAAGAGCCATAGAACACTGATTTTAGGCTTTGTCGGCAGTACAGTTTCTGCCATGACTATTCGACTCCGCTGTTGCAGAGCAAAAAACAAAAAACACAGATGAGTATGGCCCTGTGCCAATAAAACTTTATTTCTGGATACTGAAACTTGAATTTTATATGCTTTTCATGTGTCACTAAATATTCTTTTTTTAAACTTTTACTTATTTACTTATTTTTATTTATTTGACATAGAATCTCACTCTCTTGCTCAGGCTGAAGTGCAGTGGCACGTTCTTGGCTCACTGCAACCTCTGCTTCCTGGGTTCAAGCAATTCTCCTGCCTCAGCCTCCCCAGTAGCTGGGATTATAGGTGTGCACCACCATGCTCAGCTAATTTTTTTTTTTTTTTTTTTTTTTTGAGATGGAGTCTCACTCTGTAGCCCAGGCTGGAGTGCAGGGCGCAATCTCAGCTCACTGCAACCTGTGCCTCAAGGGTCCTGGTTAAGCAATTCTCCTACCTCGGCCTCCCAAGTACCTGGGATTACAGGCACAAGCCACCATGCCCAGCTAATTTTTGTGTTTTTTAGTAGAGATGGTCCTTCACCATGTTGACCAGTCTGGTCTTGAACTCTTGACCTCATTATCTGCCCCCGCCTTGGCCTCCCAAAGTGCTGGGATTACAGGCATTAGCCACCATGCCCAGCCAGATTTTATATTTCTCTCTTTTTTTTTTTTTTTTTTTTTTTGAGATGGAGTCTTGCTCTGCCACCAGGCTGGAGCGCAGTGGTGCAATCTCGGCTCACTGCAACCTCCGCCTCCTGGGTTCAAGCGATTCTTCCGCCTCAGCCTCCTGAGTAGCTGTGACCACAGGTGCCTGCCACCAGGCCCAGCTAATGTTTTTGTATTTTTAGTAGCGTAAGGGTTTTACTGTGTTGGCCAGGATGGTCTCGATCTCTTGACCTCGTGATCTGCCCACCTCAACCTCCCAAAGTGCTGGGATAACAGGCGTGAGCCCCCGTGCCTGGCCGGTTTTATATTTCTTTTAAGCACAAGAAAGAAATACATTTAATCTGACAAGCCTGGCTCTTACTGAAGTGGTCTGAGAGAGCTATTAGAACAACAAAGAAAGAAATGTCATTGGCAAATTCAGATGCTAACGGGTTGGAAAGTGATCTGGCACTCAGCATCCTGGAGCTTGAGGGATATTTGGAGTTCTTCCTGCCTGCTTCCCACTACTGAGCAGCTCACCCAGCTCAGCCTGGAATTTCAAAGGATTTCCAGGAAGGGGAACCTGGCACCAGCTATACCCCCTTGAAGTCCTTGTGAATGTCTTCTTCAAATGCATCCGCCTGATTCTTCTTCAAAAGACAGGAGAGAAAATGCTTCTAGCAAGCTAAGGGACTTCAAAAATGGTTTTGTCATGTGTTTTGTGAGTCAGGAGGCTAAGTGTCTGAGAGGAGGAGAGATTTTTTTCAAGGTCACACACAGTTAATTGGTGACAGGACTCCAGTGTCCACTTAGCTCTGCTCCTTCCTGCTCCTATTCTGCCCAGGGTCCTTAGTTCTTCCAGGCTGTCCCACCCACTAGGCCTCCCAGGTTCTCAAAGTGATAGCATGGGGAGATACCCTGGGGAAGAATGACCTTGACATCCATGGTCTGTGAGTCTGGGAAGGCTGCATTCTATAGCACTCTCCTGGGGACTTACAGAGCATGCTGGCAGACTAAAGGTTCTGGATAGTCCTGCAGTAAAGAAAACTGCTTTTAAAAAAATTCCCAGCTGGGCATAGTGGCTCATGCCTATAATCCTAGCACTTAGGGAGGCCAAGGCAGGTGGATCACTTGAGGTCAGGAGTTCGAGACCGGCCTGGCCAACACATCTCTACTAAAAATACAAAAAATTAGCCAGGAGTGGTGATGGGCACTGTAATCCCAGTTACTTGGGAGGCTAAGGCAGGAGAATAACCTGAACCTAGGAGGCGGAGGTAGCAGTGAGTTGAGATTGCATCACTGCACTCCAGACTGGTCTTGCTGTGTCACAAAAACAAAAACAAGGCTGGGCGTGGTGGCTCATACTCGTAATCCCAGCATTTTGGGAGGCCAAGGTGGGCAGATCACCTGAGGTCAGGAGACCAGCCTGGCCAATATGGAGAAACCCCCACTCTACTCAAAATACAAAACTAGCCTGGTATGGTGGTGTGCACCTATAATCCCAGCTACTCAGGAGGCTGAGGCAGGAGAATCACTTGAACTCGGGAAGCAGAGGTTGCAGTGAATCGAGATGGGGCCATTGCAATCCAGCCTGGGTAAGGAGTGAAACTCTGTCTCAAATAAACAAAAACAAATACAGTTCCTCCCAGGTCAGGTATGGTGGCTCTCCATCATAAAAACAAACAAACAAAAACAAAAAAATTTTCTCCCAGGTCAGGTATGGTGGCTCTCCGTCTCAAAACAAAAACAAACAAACAAACAAACGTGAAAACAAAAACAAAATTTCAGGTATGGTGGCTCATGCCTGTAATCCCAGCACTTTGTGAGGCCAAAGCGAGTAGATGGCTTGAGCCCAGGAATTACAGTGAGGTATGATTGCCCCACTGCACTCCATCCTGGGTGACAGAGTGAGGTGTGATTGCCCCACAGAGTAAGATCCTGTCTCGCCAGGCGCGGTGGCTCAAGCCTGTAATCCCAGCACTTTGGGAGGCCGAGGCGGGTGGATCACGAGGTCAAGAGATCGAGACCATCCTGGTCAACATGGTGAAACCCCGTCTCTACTAAAAATACAAAAAATTAGCTGGGCATGGTGGCGTGTGCCTGTAATCCCAGCCACTCAGGAGGCTGAGGCAGGAGAATTGCCTGAACCCAGGAGGCGGAGGTTGCGGTGAGCCGAGATCGCGCCATTGCACTCCAGCCTGGGTAACAAGAGTGAAACTCTGCCTCAAAAAAAAAAAAAAAGATCCTGTCTCTATTAAAAACACACTCAAAAAAAAAAAAAAAAAAAAAAACCCAAACAGAAGCTTTGGAATCAGCCTGCTGGGTTCCAACCCTTGTTCTTCTACCTCCTAGCTAGATGGCCTGGGGGAAATCACTCCAACTCCGCTGCCTTTTCTATAAAGCAAGGCTATTCATAGTACTCACCTCATAGTGTTGTCGTGAACATTAGTATCACGAGGCTGCAACCCTTTATCGGATAGCAGGGTTGCAAAATTTACACTGTGTGGGTTCAGTAAGATCATGTATAACCTCAGCTCAGGCCAGGATTTCCTTCTAAATGAATGCTGGCACTAGACTTCAGAGAAACAGTTCATTTCATAGCCTTTTATGTTTTGTTTTTCAGAGACGTTTCTAGTTGTCATAGAGTGTTTGTTGTTGTTTTTTTCTGATGCCTGTCTTCCTCCTGAAGTATGATAGCCTTTTTTGATGTTAGAACTGTGGATAAAGAAATGAACACTTTTGGCCGGGTGCGGTGGCTCAAGCCTGTAATCCCAGCACTTTGGGAGGCCGAGGCGGGTGGATCACGACGTCAAGAGATCGAGACCATCCTGGTCAACATGGCGAAACCCCGTCTCTACTAAAAATACAAAAAAATTAGCTGGGCATGGTGGCGCGTGCCTGTAATCCCAGCTACTGAGGAGGCTGAGGCAGGAGAATTGCCTGAACCCAGGAGGTGGAGGTTGTGGTGAGCCGAGATAGCGCCACTGCACTCCAGCCTGGGTAACAAGAGCGAAACTCCGTCTCAAAAAAAAAAAAAAAAAAAAAAAAAAAAAAAAAAAAAGAACATGTTTAATGAAGATAAAAGCTAATATTTGTTGAGCATTTTTGTGAAAACTGGCAATGTTCCAAGCGCCTCACATCAATTAACTTATTGAATCCGCGGAACAACCCCAGGTGACAGATAGTATTGTAAATGCCATTGGGCAAATGAGCAAACTGAGGTATAGGGGGCCTAAAGAGCACAGCTGGGATTAAATGAGACAATGTATATGAATTGTTTGTCACAATGCCTAGCACATATTCAACAATCCGTATAATCATTAGCTATTATCCTCATTCATGATGGGAGAATTATGACTAAACTTTTTTATTTTTTATTTTTTTATTTTTATTAATAATTTATTTATTTTTTTAAGACGGGGTTTCACCATGTTGGTCAGGCTGGTCTTGAACTCCCAACCTCAGGTGATCCACCCACCTTGGCCTCCAAAGTGCTTGGATTACAGGTGTGAGCCACCAAGCCTGGCCTATTTTTTTTTTTTTTTTTAAGTTGATGTTTCACCATTATGGCCAGGCTGGTCTTGAACTCCAGACCTCAGGTGATCCACCCACCTCGGCCTCCCAAAGTGCTAGGATTACAGGCATGAGCCACCGCGCCCAGCCTTGTTTTTTTTTTTTTTTTTTTTTGAGAAGGAGTCTCACTCTTGTTGCCCAGGCTGAAGTGCAATGGCACAATCTCCACTCATTGCAACCTCTGCCTCCTGGGTTCAAGCGATCCTCCTGCCTCCCTCCCGAGTAGCAGGGATTATAGGCATGTACCATCAGTCCTGGCTAATTTTGTACTTTTAGTAGCGACAGGTTTCTTCATGTTGGTCAGGTTGGTCTCATACACCTGACCTCAGGTGATCTGTCTCCCTCGGCCTCCCAAAGTGCTGGGATTACAGGTGTGAGCCATGTGCCCAGCCAATCTTTTTTATTTTTTATATTTTTCAGACAGGTTCTTGCTCTGTCACCAGGCTGAAGTGCAGTGGTGCAATCATGGCTCATTGCAGCCTCAACTTCTTGGGCTCAAGCAATCCTCCCAGCTCAGTCCCCCAAGCAACTGGAACTATTACAGGTGTGCGCCACCACACTCAGCTAATTTTAAAAATCTTTGTAGAGATGAGGTTTTGCCATGTTGCCCAGGCTGTTCTTGAACTCCTAGGCTCAAGCAATCCTCCTGCCAAGGCCTCCCAAAGTATTGGGATTACAGGCCACCACATCTGGCCATGACTAACTTTTATCTTCTTTGCACCCATGTGCAATTTCTAATTTCACTATAATAAAAATATTCCAGGCTGTGTGTGGTGACTCACACTTGTAATCCCCGCACTTTGGGAGGCTGAGGTGGCAGATCACTTGAGGTCAGACGTTTAAGACCAGCCCAGCCAACATAGCAAAACCCCGTCTCTACTAAAAAGACAAAAATTAGCCAGGCATGGTGGCATATGCCGATAGTCCCAGCTACTTGGGCGGCTGAAGCATGAGAATTGCTTGAACTCGGGAGGCAGAGGTTGCAATGAACTGAGATCATGCCACTGCACTCCTGGTAATGGAGTGAGACTCTGTCTCAAAAAGCAAAAAATTCTATGTGGGGGAAAATGTTTTTTTAAAAAATGAGACAATTTCTGAATTGAACCTAATATCCCCATCTCAGTCTCTCTTCTCACTCTATCAGGTCTGATGCTGGTCTGGGAAGAAATTAATTTGTCACCTCAAAGTTGACTTCCTTGGGTACAATTACGCCAGACACTGGGTACCTTGTGGCGGCCCTGAAGGAGGAGAGCTTCGAGAAAGAACTTGCTGCTCCCCTGCAAAGCATGCGGTTAGCCAACAGCCTTCATCAGCAGCTCATTTGGGATTTGCCTTTTCTTTCTTTTTTTTTTTTTTGAGATGGAGTCTAGCTTTGGCGCCAGGATGGAGTGCAGTGGCACGATCTCAGCTCACTGCAACCTCTGCCTCCTGGGTTCAAGCGATTCTATTGCCTCAGCCTCCAGAGTAGCTGGGATTACAGGCACCCACCACCACGCCCAGCTAATTTTTGTCTTTTTAGTAGAGACAGGGTTTCACACCTTGGCCAGGATGTGAAAACGGGGTTTCACATCACGCCCAGCTAATTTTTGTATTTTCGGTAGAGACGGGGTTTGACACTTTGGCCTGACTTCATGATTCGCCCACTTCGGCCTCCCAAAGTGCTGGGATTACAGGCGTGAGCCACCATGTCCCCCCCAGGATCTGCCTGAACTTTCAAGCCAAGGCCAGCTCTTCCTGAGCAGGCCCCAGCCAAGGACCTGCACAGTGGGAACTGGAACCTGACCAGTGCTGCCCAACGTGGGACTCCCCTAACAAACAGTGTTTGTTTTAGAGCTCCCAGCTGAGTTGACAAAGCCTTTGTCAGTCCTGCATTGCTGTCTGAGGCTCCCCTGCTCAGTGTCACTTTCACCCAGTTTCGTCTTTCACGAGCGTGACACTCCTCCCTCTGGCCTTCCTAGCTCCATTGTAGCATCTGCTACCCAGAGGACCGGAACTGACATGCTGCCTTTACTTCCCCGTAGCCATTCTCCCTCCACCTCCACATATGCCTGCCCAAATCATCTTGATTTGGGGCTCAGCTACTGGATCGAAATCCCTTCATCTTTGGAGAGTGGGTTGCTCTCCAGCTGCAGCAGATAAATTATGATCTGGCTTAAGTAGACACAGTAAGTCCATTCTGTTCTACAGGAATTGGTCCAGGATGGGCACCTGGTCCAGCTTTTAGCCAATGAGATGTCAGGGGAAATCTGGGGCCTTGCTTTATTTTATTTTATTTTATTTTATTTTATTTTATTATTTTATTTTATTTCATTTTATTTTATTTATTTTATTTTATTTTATTTTATTTTATTTTTTATTTTATTTTATTTTATTTTGAGACAGAGTCTTGCTCTATCGCCAGGCACCAGGCTGGAGTGCAGTGGCATGATCTCGGCTCACGGCAACCTCCACCTCCTGGATTCAAGCAATTCTCCTGCCTCAGCCTCCCAGATAGCTCGGACTACAGGCACATGCCACCACACCCAGCTAATGTTGTATTTTTAGTAGAGACGGGGTTTCACCATGTTGGCCAGGATGGTCTTGATCTCTTGACCTCATGATCCGCCCGCCTCGGCATCCCAAAGTGCTGGGATTACAGGCTTGAGCCACCGTGCCTGGACCGTTTTATTTTTTAATTTTAATTTATTAACTTATTTACTTTTGAGATGAGTCTTGCGCTGTCACCCAGGCTGGAGTGCAGTGTCATGGTCTTGGCTCACTGCAGCCTCTGACTCCCTGGTTCAAGTGATTCTCTTGTCTCAGCCTTCCAAGTAGCTGGGATTATAGGCACGCCCAGCTAAATTTTGTATTTTTAGTAGAGACAGGGTTTTACCATGTTGGCCAGGATGGTCTTGACCTCCTGACCTGGTGATCTGCCCGCCTCGGCCTCCCAAAGTGCTGGGATTACATGTGTGAGCCACCACGCCCAGCTAGGCCTTCACTTTATTAATAACATAGACCTTCATGTGGTTAAAGCCTTCTGCCCTGCCCCTTCCCTTCCATTTTGATCAGTGTCCTGTGATCAAATGATGCCAGGCACTGCAGCAGCTGTTTTGGGCATTGAGTTTGAGGACAGAAGCCAACTGCTGAAGATGACAGAGCAAAAAGATGAGAAGGGCCTGGGTCCTGGAGAATACCCCTGAGTCACTGCAACGACTCTGGAGCCGCTGACCTCCGTGTTTTGCTATTAAAAAAATGATTGCTGGGCTGGGCGTGGTGGCTCACGCCGGTAATCCTAACACTTTGGAAGGCCGAAGTGGGTGGATCACCTGAGGTCAGGAGTTCAAGACCAGCCTGGCCATCATGGTGAAACCTCATTAAAAAAAAAAAAAAAAAATGATTGCACCAGGAGAGTAATCTGTAATCCCAGCACTCACACCTGTAATCCCAGCACTTTGGGAGGCCGAGGCGGGCAGATCACAAGGTCAGGAGTTCAAGACCAGCCTGGCTGACATAGTGAAACCCCGTCTCTACTAAAAATACAAAAAATTAGCCAGGCATGGTGGCAGGTGCCTACAATCCCAGCTACTTGGGAGGCTGAGGCAGGAGAATCGCTTGAACCTGGGAAGTGGAGGTTGTAGTGAGCCGAGATCGTATCATTGCACTCCAGCCTGGGCAACAGTGTGAGACTGTCTCAAACAAACAAACAAAAAAAGATTGCATTTCTTCTTTGCCTAAGCTATCATGAGTCAGGCATGGCAGCTGAAAATATGATAATGAATACAGTCATTCCCCGCACTCTCTTCTCCAGATTGCCTTTAAACCCCTGAAGGTACAGAACTCAGAGTTCTCATTGGTATTTGGACTTTTCCTGGAAAGGAAATGTTCAAAAAATCCTCTCAGCCCTGGGCGCAGTGGCTCACACCTGTAATCCCAGCACTTTGGGAGGCGGAGGCAGGCGGGTCACCTGAGGTCACGAGTTTGAGACCAGCCTGGCCAACATGGTGAAACCCCATCTCTACTAAAAATACAAAAAATTAACTGGGCCTGGTGGTACATGCCTGTGATCTCAGCTACTCAGGAGGCTGAGACAGCAGAACTGCTTGAAACCTGGGAGGCTGAGGTTGCAGTGAGCTTAGATCGAACTACTGCACTCCAGCCTGAGCAACAGAGTGAGACTCCATCTCAAGAAAAAACAAAAAAGAAGGTACAGGAATACAAGAATGGCTATTCTGTAAGCAGAGCAGCAGCATGGGCTGCTTGATTGAGTATCTTTATGGATATTTCCTGATTATGTGCTAAACAAGGGGTGAATTTTTCTTTTTTTGAGACGAAGTCTTGCTCTTGTCACCCAGGCTGGACTGCAATGGCAGGATCTCAGCTCACTTCAATCTCTGCCTCCTGGGTTCAAGAGATTCTCCTGCCTCAGCCTCCGGAGTAGCTGGGATTATAGGCACCCGCCATCGCGCCCAGCTAATTTTTGGATTTTTAGTAGAGACAGGGTTTCGCCATGTTGGCCAGGCTGGTCATAACCTCGTGATCTGCCTGCCTTGGCCTCCTAACGTGCCCAAGGGGTGAATTGTTCATGAGTCTTCCAGGGCAGGGTTGGGGAGTCCCTGGAAGTGAGGGTTTCTCTTCTTTTTAGACCATATAGGGTAGCTTCTGGACTTCGTCGTGGCACTGGTGGGAGTGTCTTTTACCATGCTAATTAGTATGTACCGAGCAGTGGAGACAACCAGAAGTCGCTTTTATCGTCATCTTGGTTTCAATGGCTTTTGGCCTGCTTCTTTTTTTTTTTTTTTTTTTTTTTCTTTTTTTGAGACGGAGTTTCGCTCTTGTTACCCAGGCTGGAATGCAATGGCACGATCTCGGCTCACTGCAACCTCCGCCTCCTGGGCTCAGGCAATTCTCCTGCCTCAGCCTCCTAAGTAGCTGGGATTACAGGCACGCACCACCAAGCCCAGCTAGTTTTTTGTATTTTTAGTAGAGACGGGGTTTCACCATGTTGACCAGGATGGTCTCGATCTCTCGACCTTGTGATCCACCCGCCTCGGCCTCCCAAAGTGCTGGGATTACAGGCTTGAGCCACCGTGCCCGGCCTGGCCTGCTTCTTTACTACCTCTTATTTTATCAGCAGGGTCTTCAAGACCTGTATCTTGTGATATCAATCCTGCTGGCCTCTTACCTCAACCTGTGACTAAGAATGCCTTCCCTCCTGGGAATGCAGCCCATTCCCTTCCCTCCTGGGAATGCAGCCCAGGGTCTAAAATGTAGACCCTGGGTAAAATGGGTCTACATTTTACCCAGCCCCTATTCTAGATGGAATCGCTCTGGTTCTAACACCTCCGACAATATCTTATATTACCTCCAGGCTTTTGTGTATGCTAATTCCTCTGCCTCCTCACCTATTTCATGTGGCTATCTCCTCCTTTGTCTCAGCTCAAATGTAGTCTCCTCCAAGAGGCTTTCCTTGATTTTTTTTTTTTTTTTTTTTTTTTTTTTGAGACATAGTTTCACTCTTGTTACCCAGGCTGGAGTGCAATGGCGCGATCTCGGCTCACCACAACCTCCACCTCCTGGGTTCAGGCAACTCTCCTGTCTCAGCCTCCTGAGTAGCTGGGATTACAGGCACGCGCCACCATGCCCAGCTAATTTTTTGTATCTTTAGTAGAGACGGGGTTTCACCATGTTGACCAGGATGGTCTCGATCTCTTGACCTCGTGATCCACCCGCCTCGGCCTCCCAAAGTGCTGGGATTACAGCCTTGAGCCACCGCGCCCGGCCTCCTTGATTTTTTTTTTTGTTTTTTTGTTTTTTTTTTTTTTGAGATGGAGTCTCACTCTGTCACCCAGGCTGGAATGCAGTGGTGTGATCTCGACTCACTGCAACCTCTGTCTCCCGAGTTCAAACGACACTCTTGCCTCAGCCTCCTGAGTAGCTGGGATTACAGGCACCCACAACCACTCCTAGATAATATTTGTATTTTTAATAGATACGGGGTTTCTCTCAAGAGTGTAACTTGTTCAGGATAACATGGCCAAGTTCTAGAATCAGGCTGCATTCCAGCCTGGGCGACAGAGGGGACTCCATCTTAAAAAAAAAAAAAAGAAAAAAGAAAAATAAAATAAATTATTAACAAATGAAAATCAAAATGTTAGAGGCTAGACTCCACAGCCATCTCACGGTCACCCTCTGTGTTGTAAATGCTTGAGGCTTCAGGCAACTTTCAGACTAACAAGGAAGTTTACAGCGCCCGGGTCATAGTGGTAGTGTCCTAATGAATGATGAATGCTTATCTTGTGCAACAGCTCTTTCTTCTTCTTTTTTTTTTTTTTTTGAGATGGAGTTTCGCTCTTGTTACCCAGGCTGGAGTGCAATGGCACGGTCTCGGCTCACCGCAACCTCCGCCTCCTGGGTTCAGGCAATTCTCCTGCCTCAGCCTCCTGAGTAGCTGGGATTACAGGCACACGCCACCATGCCCAGCTAATTTTTTGTATTTTTAGTAGAGACGGGGTTTCACCATGTTGACCAGGCTGGTCTCGATCTCTTGACCTCGTGATCCACCCGCCTTGGCCTCCCAAAGTGCTGGGATTACAGGCTTGAGTCACCGCGCCCGGCTCTTCTTCTTTTAAATGAGCTTCTTAATGGAACATTCAGAGAGCAAAGTGGGAGAGGCTCAACCAGCGTTTGAACCAGAATAATCTTTGAGAAGGGACAGCCTTTTTTGTTCCGCCCCCTTTACCTGCCGGTGGGTTCATTAGGGTGTTTTAGGTTGCAAAGGAACTAGACTGGGTCAGGGGGGCTTTAAGCGACTAGAGCACTTAGTATTTCAGGTAACAATATACCAGTAGCTGTTTCAGGGTTGGCTATTTCAGCATCTCGGCTCTGGGGTAATGAAATCAGCTTGTTACTGGACAGAGGTCCCAATCCAGACCCCAAGAGAGGGTTCTTGGATCTTGCACACACAAAAATTCAGGGCGAGTCTGCATAGTAAAGTGAAAGCAAGTTTATTACGAAAGTAAGGGAATACAGGATGGCGACTCCATAGACGGAGCAGCCCCAAGGGCTGCTGGTTGCCCATTTTCATGGTTATTTCTTGAGGATATGCTAAACAAGGGGTGGATTATTCATGCTTCCCCTTTTTAGACCGTCTAGGGTAACTTTCTGACGTTGCCATGGCGTTTGTACATTGTCATGGCGCTGGTGCGAGTGTAGCAGTGAGGATGACCAGAGGTCACTCGCATCTCCCTCTTGGTTTTGGTGGGTGTTAGCCGGCTTCTTTACTGCAACCTGTTTTATCAGCAAGGTCTTTATGACCTGTATCTTGTGCTGACTGCCTGTCTCATCTCGTGACTTAGAATGCCTAATCATCAAGGAATGCAGCCCAGTATGTCTCAGCCTTAATTCACGCAGCCCCTACTCAAGATGGAGTTGCTCTGGTTCAGATGCCACTAAGTTTCTCAAGGGTTCCTCATGGGCTCAAAATGGCTGCTACGACTTCAAATGTCAGTTCTAGCACAGTGATGCCCAAAGGCTAAAAGAATATGTGTGAGAGAGAAAAGAAGCAGGGAGGTGGGAAAGTTTCTCTCTTTTAACAGAAAGAGCATCCTTCCCAGAATCCCTCAGCAGGCAACTGCCAGGACTGCTTCCAATGCTTCCTCCAAGACTGTCAAAAGGAAACAGAATTTCCATGGCTGGCTCAGACCAATCAGAATTAATTTCCTGTGCCTGACACCTTGCGTTTCATTCCAGCGAAATTAGGTTCTGTTGGCGGGGGAGAAGGGCAATGAAGTAATCAACAGAATCTCTTTTAGGGCTTTATTTAGGTTGGTGCAAAAGTAATTGTGTGTTTTTTTAAACCATTTCTTTTTAAAAACGGCAACAATCACAATTGCTTTTTCACCAACCTAATATTTATTTATTTATTTTCTGAGACAGGGTCTCACCCTGTCACCCAGGCTAGAGTGCAGTGACATGATCACAGCTCAGTGCAGCCTCGACCTCCCAGGCTCCGTCTATCCTCCCACCTCAGCCTGCCAAGTAGCTGGGACTACAGGCACATGCCACCACACATGGCTAATATTGGTATTTTCTGTAGAGATGCAGTTTCAACATATTGCTCAGACTGGTCTCTAATTCCTGGGCTCAAGTGATCCTCCCACGTTAGCCTCACAAAGTGCTGGGATTACAGGCATAAGCCAGCACATCCTGCCATATGGCTTTGATGATTTCCTGAATGGGCACCATGGATCTCTTTTTGTGATCTGGACCAAAAAAGCAACTTGGACTTCCCAGGGTGCCTAAACATGACGGGGAGATTTATGGCCGAGACTAGACTCTACACTGGACACCAATTTCTTTGGGAAACTTCCCCTCCCTCACTTCCGCTTCCTGCAGTTCAGGTGAGGCTGTTTCTACCCCTTGGTTTTACCAATAAGCATGTGACCAGGCCTGGACAATGAAAGCATTGCCTTCTTCGAGTGACAATGATTGGTTCAGAGATGAGCCGTGACTTGACTTCATCCAATCAGAGTGAATGCTGCAAACTTCAGCATTTCCAGGATGTGACCCCCTTTCCCACCACACTCATACCTGGTAGGATGCAGGCCTGGAGTTACTGGTTGCCGTCTTGCTATCAAGTAGAGACTAAGACTGGAGCCAACTCACTGAAGAACAAAGCCAAGAGTGTCAGGCCTCCATGCACAAGCCTGGGAACCCAGAAAGTGTGAAGTCCTGCCTGCCTTGGCTGATCATCCCCCAACCCCCTACCTGTGTTCACCATTATCCCTGATCGACCAGCAGAGCTTCCCCGGACATTAAGCTTCTCACCCCACCCTGCCATCTTAACTGTTATTATGATAATGTGAATGCTGCTCACCCCAGCCTGCCATCTTAACTGTTCTTGCTCTGTGAATATCCCTCCATAACACCCTACCACCTTAACTACTCATGCCTTATCCCACCTGCCATTGTAACTAAACCTATGATAATGGATACTCCTTATCCCTACCCCCTCCACTGTAACTGATCTTACCCCTTAACACCCCTGCCCCTTCCCCAAAAATGTGCCCCAACCTATAAAACCAACTCCTATCCCACTGCCCTTCACTGGCGCCCTTTTCAGCCTCAGCCCACCTGCAGCCAGGTGAATAAACAGCCATGTTGCTCACACAAAGCCTGTTTGGGGGCGGGCGGTGGGGGGTCTCTTCATTCAAAGATCGAGTTTTAACAAAGAGATGGCAAGTGACTATGTCTGGTAACCTCATTTGAGATCCTGAATCCAGCCAGGTCTGAAGCCAGTATTTTTCAGTTACTTACCCCAGTCCTTTTCAGTACTTAAGCCAATAAATTGCCTTTCCTATATAAATCAGTCTCAAATGGGGCTTCTGTCATTTACAAATCAAAGAATCTTAGGCCGGTTACAATGGCTCACACCTGTAATCCCAGCACTTTGCAAGGCCAAGGTGGGAGGATTGTTTGAGCTCAGGAGTTTGAGACCAGCAACGTAGCGGGACCCCATCTCTATCTAAAAAAGAAGAAAAAAGTATACACACAAATAAAAGAATCGCAAGTTTCTCAGTGTTTGGAGAGGCCTGTTTGAAAGACAGATTTCCAGTTCCATGCCCAAAGATTGTGACTAAAGCAGCTGTGCTGGGACCTTTGGAACAAGCTCCTCCAGACCCCTGATGTAGGCAGTCCTGCCTTTACAGTCTGAGACTCTCTGGCCCAGACTTTGGGAAAGAATAGTCTCTTAATTCTGCATGGGAGACCAAAGAGACCCAGTCTTTTCCATCACAAAGCCCCAGCTACCTTCTTGGCAAACAGTAGGGAAATACCTTTCATTCTTTCCCAGTGACCCTGGAACTGAGAAAATGAAAGACAGTTGATTTCTCAATCAGATTATTCCACCACGTTGCACTTCCAGTTAACTGTCCCTGCCCGTCACGTTGCTAAAGTATTCAGGTTGAACAGTTGAACAGTGTTAGGAAGAATACTCAAGCAAAAACTGGTTTGCAGCCAAATCCAGCGACTGCAAACCCCAGTGGCTTCAGGGGCCAGGCAGGGAGAGTCAACGTGGGAAACAATAGGGAGTAGTCCTGTCTGTGGGGAACAGGAGAGTTCTCATGCCCCAGCCTAACAAATGAAAAAATTATTTACATACCACAGTGGAACCAGAGATGCACCTACAACCATCGGGACCTGATTTCCCTTTTTCAGTTTACTGCTCTGTCTCTGATGTGGCTTCATTCTCAAAGAATTGTGGGCTCCCAAGCCAACATCCTGGCAGTTTAGAAACCACAGCAGAAATGTTTCTCTTTCTCAATTGCAACATAAATCTTGGATGAAACTGCTACTGGCCTGTTTGAGTTCCGATGGTCACCCCTGAATCATCACTGTACCTAAAAGAGGTATGGCGGTGTCATTGGTCAGACCCGAGTCTGACCCGTCCTGGAGTTGGCAAGTGGGGTTCAGGCCCACTTTAGCCCTACAGACTGAGACTGGGGAACGGGAAAGAAAGTTTCACGTCTTTCTTTGGGCTCCTTCAGAAGCAGACTCTGAGATGAGGACTTGAGGTATAAGTGGATTATTTGGGAGATGATCCCAGAAAGCACCATTAGGAGATTGAGGGAATAAGACAGAGAAGAGAAGGCTTCCAAAACAGGAGGTGTTGTCAAGCGTTACCACTGTGGACAACTGGAGCACAATCCCATCAGGGAACTCTGGCAGCCAGTGTGGAGCACTGTTGCAGTCTATTTTGTGCTGCTATCACGGAATACTCCAGACTGGGCAATTTAAAACAATAGAAGTTGTTTTTTTTTTTGTTTGTTTGTTTTTTTTTGAGACGGAGTTTCACTCTTGTTACCCAGGCTGGAGTGCAATGGCGCGATCTCGGCTCACCGCAACCTCAGCCTCCTGAGTTCAGGCAATTCTCCTGCCTCAGCCTCCTGAGTAGCTGGGATTATAGGCATGTGCCACCATGCCCAGCTAATTTTTTGTATTTTTAGTAGAGACGGGGTTTCACCATGTTGACCAGGATGGTCTCGATCTCTTGACCTCGTGATCCACCCGCCTCGGTCTCCCAAAGTGCTGGGATTACAGGCTTGAGCCACCGCGCCCGGCAACAATAGAAGTTGATTTGGCTCATGGTTATGGAGGGTGGGGAGTCCAAGGGCATAGTGCTGGCATCTGGCAAGGGCCTTCGTGCTGCATCATTCATGGTGGAAGGTAAAAAGGTAGGAGAAGGTGAGGGTGAGCAAGAGATTGAACTTGCAGCCTTAAGCCCTTTTATAATCGGCATTAATCTATTCTCATGAGGACTCCATTAGGCTCCACTCCCCAACAATTTGAATTGGGGATTAAGTTTCCAATACATGCTTTTGGGGGGACACATTCAAATCATTGCAAACATAGACCTCAGTGTTATCCCATCTTAGGGCTGAGGGAGCTGGGGTATTTATCTACCAACATCTGTTACTCATTGTCTGAAAGCTGCTACCAGGAGTGTTTTTGCCCAGAACTTCTAGCCTGGAAGAGCAAAGTGCTCCCTGCTGGTCTGAGAAAGTCCTCAGGCAAACGGATGAAGCTTGGGTCAGCGTGCACTGAAGGTTAGGACAATGGCCAGGGCACCAATGGCCTTTGCTTCATTTTCTGAAGAAAAATTGGGATGCTATAATCAGAAGAAGGCACTGACGTTGGACAGGTCAAACAAACATGTTCATCCAAGGAGTGAACTGGTTGGCCCACTCCGTATCTGAGTTTATTAACCAAGAAATGGCAGGAAAAGGCATACTCTGTCGCTTTCAGGAACTGGCGTGGAAGCTGCACTTGTCACTTTTGTTCACATCTCACAGGCCAGGATGCGGTCAGATGGCCATATCTATCTGCTGAGAAATGTAGCTTTTGGCTGTCCAGCCAAATCTCAGGGATTTTGGCTGTCCAGCCAAATCTCAGGGATTTTGGCTGCATGTGGGGGCTCACTCCTTTTATCCCAGCACTTTGAGAGGCTGAGGTGGGAGGATTGCTTGAACCTAGGAGTTTGGGACCAGCCTGGACGGCAAAGTGAGACCCTTGCGTTTATAAATAAAAAATTTAAAAATTAGCTGGGTATGTTGGTACATACCTGTAGTCCCAGCTGCTTAGGAGGCTGAGGCAAGGGGATTGCTTGGGCTCAGGAATGCAAGGCTGCAATGAACTATAATCGTGTCAGGACACTCTGACCTGGGTGACAGAGTCAGATCCTGTTTCAAAAAAAAAAAAAAAAAATTACAGGGATTCTGCTGCTTAAAGAAGGGGAAGGGCCGGGTGCGGTGACTGAAGCCTGTAATCCCAGCACTTTGTGAGGCCAGGGTTTGCAGATCACAAGGTCAGGAGTTCGAGATCAGCCTGGCTAACATGGTGAAAACCCATCTCCACTAAAAATACAAAAAAAATATCTGGTTGTGTTCGTGCAAACCTGTAATCCCAGCTACTTAGGAGGCTAAGGCAGGAGAATGACTTGAACCCGGGAGGTGGAGGTTGCAGTGAGCTGAGATGGTGCCACTGCACTCTATCCTGGGCAGAGCAAGACTCGGGTTCAAAAAAAAAAAAGGTGGGGGGAAGGAAAGGCCAAATGTTGTTTGGTTTTTCCTGGCAAGACTTTGTGTTTATATACCAGAAGGAATGCCTTTGCAGTGGACTTCAGCCTGCATCTCATTATCCTGAACTGCGTCTCACCGCCTCCACTGGAGAATCAATTATTCAGCTTCCTGGTCTCTCTGAAAGAAGAAGGCAAGGGGAAGGGGATTGGGAGTGGACGGTTTGGGCAGGATGATCAACCATCCTGGTTTGCCTAAGACTAAGGGAATTCTGGAGACGTGGAATTTTCAGTGGTAAAACCAACCTCCAGGGTCTGCAGCCATACCCCATGTGGCCGGAGGGAGCGCTGTTGTCCTCTCTGTCACCCCTCCTCCTAACAACCTCTCTTTCCCTTCATCACTTCCTCTTCAACTAGAAGGTGGCCAGGTCCTCTGCTGTGCCCCATGTCCACTTACACGCTGTGTCACAGTTGGACCTCCTTAGCCCCCAGCTCTGCCCTGACTTCCGGGAAGCTCAGTGGTGCCAGAGCCTCTGTCCAGCTCTCAGCAACCCCCTTACTTCCACCATCTTGTTTCCGGCCATCTTAGGTCCTTGGAATCCAGAGTTTGCAGGGGTGGAAATGGAGACAAAAATCCCTTCTGAAGTACCGATCTAGACAGTCAATATCTTCTTCTTTTTTTTTTTTTTTTTTTTTTTTGAGACGGAGTTTCGCTCTCATTACCCAGGCTGGAGTGCAATGGCGCGATCTCGGCTCACCGCAACCTCCGCCTCCTGGGTTCAAGCAATTCTCCTGCCTCAGCCTCCTGAGTAGCTGGGATTACAGGCATGCACCACCATGCCCAGCTAATTTTTTGTATTTTTAGTAGAGACGGGGTTTCACCATGTTGACCGGGATGGTCTCGATCTCTTGACCTTGTGATCCACCCGCCTCGGCCTCCCAAAGTGCTGGGATTACAGGCTTGAGCCACCGCGCCCGGCCAATATCTTCTTAATATAAAAAGTGGAGCAACAAACAACTCCAGAAGACGAACTCCCTTTCACTGAGTGCCCACCTTCTATGGAAAAACCTCAAGGTTGCTACTCAAATGCAGTTTGGAACAAAGGCCCTGGCAACCTCTGCCAGCCAGTTGGCTTCTTGCAGCGGGTCACACTCAGAGATTTCTGGCACCACTGCCACTCCTCCCGCCCCCTCTCATGCAGCACAATGGGACTCTCTCTGGCTCTGAACTTCATCACACCCAGTACTTAACTCCGTTTTCCTGGACTGGGGAAGGCCTTTATGTTGTGGGCAACTTTGTGCTAAGTCAACAGAAAATGCTTCTTGGCCCCTACCCTCCTGAGAGCACGTGGTGCATTAATCAGCTTAACCCAGAGTTCCCCAACCTTGGCGCTACTGACATTTTGGGCTGCCTCATGCTTTGCTTGGGGGACCATCCTGTGTGTTGTCTGATGTTCAGCAGCATCCACAGCCTCCACTCACAGAGGCCAGAGGCAACACCACACCCAGTGTAACCAAAACTTTCTCCCTAGGGAAAAAAATCACCCCCAGTCGAGAAACGTTGTCAACTCCTACTAGGAACCACTGAGGTTTGTAATATTATTATTACTAATTTAATTATTTGTTATTTATTATTTTTTTTGAGACAGAGTCTTGCACTGTTGCCTGGGCTGGAGTGCAGTGGTGTGATCTCAGCTCACAGCAACCTTTGCCTCCTGGGTTCAAGCAATTTTCCTGCCTCAGCCTTCTGAGCAGCTGAAATTACAGATGCCTGCCACCATACCTGGCTAATTTTTTGTATTTTTAGTTGAGACAGGGTTTCACTATGTTGCCCAGACTGATCTCAAACTTCTGACCTCAAGTGATCTGCCCGCCTCGGCTTTCCAAAGTGCTAGGATTACAGGTGTGAGCCACTGTGTCCAGCTATATTCTCATTATTATAGAGATGAGGAAATCAGGATTTTAGAAGTGTGATGACTTGTTCAAGTGTAAGGGGCAAAGTTAGGGATTGGAATTTCTCCCAAGCCAGTGATTTTCTTTTCCTCTTCTCTTTTCTTTCTTTCTTTCTTTTTTTTAACACAGGGTTTCACTCCTGTTGCCCAGGCTGGAGTGCAGTGGAGAGATCTCAACTCACTGCAGCCTCCACCTCCTGAGTTCAAGTACTTCTGCCTCAGCCTCCTGAGTAGCTGGAATTACAGGTGCCTGCCACCATACCTGGGTAATTTTTTGTATTTTTCGTAGAGACAGGGTTTCACTGCGTTGACCAGGCTGGTCTTGAACTCCTGACCTCAGGTGATCCACTTGTCTTCGCCTCCAAAAGTGCTGGGATTACAGGCGTAAGCCATCACGACTGGCCTAAACCAGAGATTTTCAAATTCGCTAGCTGATAAATGTCACTGGGGCCCTTGCTAACAGAGGCCTGGCCCCATTGCAGAGCCACTGCATTAGAACCTTTAGGAAAGAGTCCAGGACTTCTGTATTCCCTACAAGATTCTTTCCTGACAACCTGCAAGCATCAGTATTTAACAGCCAATATCCTCTGTTTTTATAGCTTTTCTCACATGAAACCCCACTCTTTATTTTTTACTTTTTTTTTTTTTTTTTTTAAATAAATGAGACTAAGTCTCATTATGTTGCCTAGGCTGGTCTCCAATTCCTGGGCTTAAGTGATCCTTTCACCTTCGTCTCCCAAAGTACTGGGATTATAGGTGCAAGACACTGTGCCTGGTCTTTTAAATGTTTTTAGAGTTGCACTGGCTATTTGTAGGAGTGATCATAGCACATTACAGCCTTGAACTCCTGCCTCAGCCTCAGAAGCTGGGACTACAGGCACGCTTAGGGTGTCCAGTTTGCCATTCTTATTTCAGAGAAGAAACTGAAGCACAAAGAGATTGTGACTTACCCAAAGCCATGTAGAAAGTGAGAATAGGCCGGGTATAGTGGCTCAAGCCTGTAATCCCAGCAGTTTGGGAGGCAGAGGTGGGAGGACTGCTTCAACCCAGGAGCTGGAGACCAGGCTGGGCAACATGACTAAATCCCGTCTCTACAAAACATACAAAAAGTAGTCAGGTATGGTGGCACTCGCCTGTAGTCCCAGCTATGCGGGAGGCTGAGGTGGGAGGATCGCTTGAGTTTGGGAGGTCAAGGCTGCAGTGAGCCGTTATTGCACCACTGCATTCCAACCTGGGTTTTAAGACCATCTCAGAAAAAAAAAAAGTGAGGCCAGGCATGGTGGCTCAGGCCTGTGGTCCCAGCACTTTAGGAGGCCAAGGCAGGCAGATCCCCTGAGGTCAGGAGTTCAAAACCAGCCTGGGCAACATAGTGAAACATCGTATCTACTAAAACTACAAAAATTAGCCAGGCATGGTCGTGGGTGCCTGCGATCCCAGCTACTTGGGAGGCTGAGGCAGGAGAATTATCTGAACCCAGGAGGCGGAGGTTACAGTAAGCTGAGATTGCAGCACTGCACCCCAGCCTGGGTAACAGGGTGAGACTCTGTCTCCAAAAAAAAAAAAAAAAAAGTGAGAAGAAAAATAAATAAAATTTAGGCTGGGCGCGGTGGCTCAAGCCTGTAATCCCAGCACTTTGGGAGGCCGAGGCGGGTGGATCACGAGGTCGAGAGATCGAGACCATCCTGGTCAACATGGTGAAACCTCGTCTCTACTAAAAATACAAAAAAAAAAAAAAAAATTAGCTGGGCATGGTGGCGCGTGCCTGTAATCCCAGCTACTCAGGAGGCTGAGGCACGGGAATTGCCTGAACCCAGGAGGCGGAGGTTGTGGTGAGCCGAGATCGCGCCATTGCACTCCAGCCTGGGTAACAAGAGCGAAACTCCGTCTCAAAAAAAAAAAAAAAAAAGAAAAAAAGAAAAATAAATAAAATTTAAAATAACCAAAAATAAGAAACAGAAACACACACACACACACACACACACACACACACACAACCAAACAAAAGAAAACAAGAAAAGGAAAAATGAAACAAACAAAAATAAGCCAGAAAAAAGAAAATGAGAAGAATGTCATCATGTGCTTAGACTCATCCCTGCCAGGTAGATGTCTTGGAGTTGTGATTCGCGTAGATAAACAAGACGTATACATTTTCCTGTGCACTTGCAGCTACACACACACACACACACACACACACACACACGTGTGCATATGTTTGGACACACAAACACAGGGGCTGGGGAGACGCACAGCCTCCCCTTAGACACATCGTTGTCCAATGTCCCCTACCCCAACTGGGGTTCTGTAAGCAAAAGAGAAAGAACAGGACGAGTATTCAACAGGCAACCTGAGGCTTTCCATGGACCTCACCTCATTTGATAGACGGAAAAGTCCCTACAGCAAGTTCATTGGCAGGACTAGGCCTGGGCCCACTCTCTGGGCTAGCCGACTCCACACCACCTGTTACAACTAGAGATTGTGTGTCTGCCGGAAGCTGTTTCCTGGAGAATAGCAGCCAGCTGCTGGCCACACAGGAGCTCTTCGTTCCCCACTACCGCACCTCCCAGGGATCTACCCAGGACCTGCCTGCTTGAGTACCAGGATGTGACCCTACAGTCACCAGGGCACTTGCTGCCCATTGAAAGTCCTCATGGGTCATCCTCCTAGGTTCCAAGGGAAAAAGAAAAAATGTCCTAGATAGGGGTCCATCCCAGAAAGAATAAAACATTGGCCCAGGGCCCAGACTTTCAGGGAAACCAGCTGGCCTGCTTGTGGGTAGGGGGTGAGGAGGTCACCTTGAACTGAGATCTCTCTGGACAGAACTGCTTTCTTA
Organism: Saimiri boliviensis; assembly: GCF_048565385.1. Lineage (NCBI taxonomy): Eukaryota > Metazoa > Chordata > Mammalia > Primates > Cebidae > Saimiri > Saimiri boliviensis. The sequence goes on from NC_133457.1 coordinate 113,240,850, forward strand.
TTCAATCATTCATTCATCGTCTATTTGTAGACATGACATTTATTCATACATTCAGCTAATCTTTATTAGGAGGGGCAAAATAACTCTCCCTTCTACACATTTTTGAGTTGTTTACGTTCATTATTATACAAGCATGTCTGCTTTCATTTTTTCTAAGCTTTGTTTTTAATTAATTAATTGTATTTATTTTTTGAGATGGAGTCTCAGGCTGGGCGCAGTGGCTCACACCTGTAATCCTAGCACTTTGGGAGGCCGAGGTGGGTGGATCATCTGAGGTCAGGAGTTCAAGACCAGCCTGGCCATCAGGGTGAAACCCCATTTTTAAAAAAAAAAAAAAAGTAAAGAAGAAAAGATGGAGTCTCACCCTGTCACCCAGGCTAAAGTGCATTGGCATGATCTCAGCTCACTGCAACCTCTGTCTCCAGGGTTCAAGCGATTCTCCTGCTTTAGCTTCCTGGGTAGCTGGGATTACAGGTGCCTGCAGTCACATCCGGCTAATTTTTGTATCTTTGGTAGAGACGTGGTTTCACCATGTTAACTGGGCTGGTCTCGAAGTCGTGACTTCATGATCCACTCGCCTCGGCCTCCCAAAGTGCTGGGATTACAGGCATGAGCCACCATGCCTGGCCTAATTAATTAATTTATTTAGCAATCCCAGGATGGAAACAGATTTTATTATTTTAAAATAACAGGCCGGGGATGATGGCGCACACTTGTAATCCCAGCTACTCAGGAGGCTGAGGCAGGAGAATCGCTTGAACCCAGGAGGAGGAGGTTGCAGTGAGCCGAGATCATACCACTGCACTCCAGCCTCAGCCACGGCCTGTCTCAAAAAATAAAAAAAAAAAAGGAGAGAGAGAGGCTGTTTTCTGATCCAGAGGACATAAATGCCTCACTGGCAAGACAGAAGATCCCCAATTCAGACAGCTACCTGGAGAAGTTGACCTCTAAGCTGAAAACTCAAGGATGAACGTTGCCAGATGACAAGGAGGAAATGACCAGAAGTGGTGCTCTGCGCACATGTACAAAGGACCAGCATGTACAAAGGTCTGGAGGTCATGTCTTGTTTCCGAAAATGAAAGTGTTTGAGATCGATACTGTAGGAAGTGGGAGGGGAAATGATGAAGTCAGAGAAAAAGAGAGAAAGGCAGGAAGTCCACTTAAAGGAATTGCAATTTAACCACCCCTATCGCTTCCCGCCCACATCCCACTCCCAGGACCATGACTCAGTCACGGGGTTTTTACACTCTCTCACTTCAAGCTGGGCACAGTTTCTGTATCTCAGCCAATGTGTCATTCATCAGCAGATCAGGTCATCTCCCACCCGATCCACACCATGGTTCCAGAATGTCAGCTGCTCCTCATGAATTGGAACACAAAGCTTCCAGAGTTTTATCAGGCAAAGAAATCTTACATTGAAAATCAAGGACGCCGGGCGCGGTGGCTCAAGCCTGTAATCCCAGCACTTTGGGAGGCCGAGGCGGGTGGATCACGAGGTCGAGAGATCGAGACCATCCTGGTCAACATGGTGAAACCCCGTCTCTACTAAAAGTGCAAAACATTAGCTGGGCATGGTGGCACGTGCCTGTAATCCCAGCTACTCAGGAGGCTGAGGCAGGAGAATTGCCTGAACCCAGGAGGCGGAGGTTGCGGTGAGCCGAGATCGCGCCATTGCACTCCAGCCTGGGTAACAAGGGTGAAACACCGTGTCAAAAAAAAAAAAAAAAAAAATCAAGGGAGCATTAATAAATATTATACCGCTGGGTGCATCCCCCACAGATAGGCAGGCAAGTTTTGTTCAATTGGAGGCACTTTATGACTAGGTCTAAAGCCACCATTTTTTTTTTTTTTTTTTTTTTTTTTGAGAGGGAGTCTTGCTCTGTCGCCTGGGTTGGAATGCAGTGGCACCACCTAGGCTCGCTGCAACCTCCTCCTCCCAGGTTCAAGCAATTCTCCTGCCTCAGCCTCCCACGTAGCTGGGACTACAGGCCCACACCACCACGCCCAGCTAATGTTTGTATTTTTCTTTTCTTTTTTTTTTGAGACGGAATTTCGCTCTTGTTACCCAGGCTGGAGTGCAATGGCACGATCTCGGCTCACCGCAACCTCCACCTCCTGGGTTCAGGCAATTCTCCTGCCTCAGCCTCCTGAGTAGCTGGGATTACAGGCACGCGCCACCACGCCCAGCTAATTTTTTTGTATTTTTAGTAGAGACGGGGTTTGACTATGTTGACCAGGATGGTCTCGATCTCTTGACCTCGTGATCCTCCCACCTCGGCCTCCCAAAGTGCTGGGATTACAGGCTTGAGCCACCGCGCCCGGCCTGAGCTCAGGAGTTTGAGACCAACCTGGGCAATATGGTGAAACCCCGTCTCTCCTAAAATACAAAAAATTAGCTGGCATGGCAGCGTGCACCTGTAGTCCCAGCCACTCAGAAGGCTGAGACAGGACAATTGCTTCAACCTGGGAGGTGGAGGTTGCAGTGAACCAAGATTTCGCCACTGGGCGACAGAGCAAGACTGTTTCTAAAACAAAACAAAACAGAAACAAAAGAACATCATAAAGGAGCGTATGTTACATGCTTTCATTTATATGAAATGTCCAGTATAAGCAAATCTATAGAAGCAGAAAGTAGATTAGTGGTTGCTAGGGCAGAGGTATTTTGGGGAAAAAATGGGGATTGACTGCTAATGAGTATGGAGTTTCTTTTGGGAGCAGTGAAAATGCTCTGAAATTGAGTGAGGATTTGGTCGCACAACTCCAAAGGTGCGAAAACCCATTAAGTCATACACTTTTGTGTGTGTGTGTTAGAGAGAGACAGAGTCTCACTCTGTTGCCAGGCACTGGGCTGGAGTACAGTGGCATAATCTCTGATCACTGTAACCTCCACCTTCCCAGGTTCAAGCAATTCTCCTGCCTCAGTTTCCCAGATAGCTGGGACTACAGGCGCACGCCACCATGCCCAGCTAATTTTTTTATTTTTAGTAGAGATGGGGTTTCACCATGTTGGCCAGGATAGTCTCAATCTCTTGACCTCGTGATCCGCCTGCCTCGGCCTCCCAAAGTGCTGGGATTACAGGTGTGAGCCACTGCGTCCAGCCTAAGTCATACACTTTAAATAGGTAAATTATGTGATATCTGAATTATATCTCAGTAAAGCTCTTATAGGAAAAAGTGGTTTTTTTTTGTTTTTTCATTTTTTTTTAAGAAGGGGACTCACTCTGTCACCCATGCTGGAGTGCAGTGATGATCCACCTGGTGCTCCACCATCCTCGACCTCCCAAAGTGCTGGGATTCAAGCGTGAGCCACCACACCCAGCCTAGGAAAAAGTTGTTTTTTTTTGTTTTTTTTTTTTTTTTGAGACGGAGTTTGGCTCTTGTTACCCAGGCTGGAGTGCAATGGCGCGATCTCGGCTCACCGCAACCTCCGCCTCCTGGGTTCAGGCAATTCTCCTGCCTCCCGAGTAGCTGGGATTACAGGCACGCGCCACCATGCCCAGCTAATTTTTTTGTATTTTTAGTAGAGACGGGGTTTCACCATGTTGACCAGGATGGTCTCGATCTCTCGACCTCGTGATCCACCCGCCTCGGCCTCCCAAAGTGCTGGGATTACAGGCTTGAGCCACCGCGCCCGGCCAAGAAAAAGTTTTAAAAAAATAATAATAGGAGCCAGGCGTCCAGCACTTTGGGAGGCCAAGGCAGGTGGATGACTTGTCAGGAATTCAAGACCAGCCTGGCCAACGTGGCAAAACCCAGTCTCCACTAAGAATACAGAAGCTAGCCAGGTGTGGTGGCAGATGCCTGGAGTCCCAGCTGCTTGGGAGGTGGAGGCTACAGTGAGCCGAGATCATACCACCGCACTCCAGCCTGGGTGACAGAGCAAGCCTCCATCTCAATAATAATAATAATAATGGGCAGTCTGTGACCATGACCTAAGCCATGATCTGTGTTTGAACATCTGCACTTACTATGGGCTAAACTAGCCTGATCCAAAAAGAGCAAGGTTTTTTTTTTTTTTTTTTGAGATGGAGTCTCATTCTGTTGCCAATGCTGGAGTGCAGTTATGTGATCTTGGCTCACTGCAACCTCTGCCTCCTGGGTTCAAGTGATTCTCCTACCTCAACCTCCCAAGTAGCTGGGATTACGGGTGCCCATCTCCACACTGAGATAAATTTTTAGTAGAGATGGGGTTTCACCATGTTGGCCAGGCTGGTCTCAAACTCCTGACCTCAAGTGATCCGCCCACCTCGGCCTCCCAAAGGGCTTAGATTGCAGGTGCGAGCCACAGCACCTTGCCAAAGTTCTTACCCTCCCTGTGTTTCAATGTGTTTGTCTGTAAAATGGACTCACGGTCCCTCCCTTGTAGTGGGGTTGTTCTGAGGCTAAAATGAGACTCTGAATAAAGGGCTTAGAATGATGCCTAACGGGCTGGGTGCGGTGGCTCATGCCTGCACTTTGAGAGGCCGAGGCATGTGGATTGCCTGAGCTCAGGAGTTTGAGATCAGCCTGGGCAACATGGTGAAACCCCATCTGTAGGAAAATACAAAAAAAAAAAAAATTAGCCGGGCATGGCAATGTGCCGCTGTAGTCCCAGCTACTCGGGAGGCTGAGGCAGGAGAATCACTTGAACCCAGGAGGCAGAGGTTGTGGTGAGCCGAGATCAGGTCACTGCACTCCAGCTTGGGGGACAGAGCAAGCCTCTGTCTCAAAAAAAAAAAAACGAAGAGGAAAGGGGAAAAGATAGAATGACAGGCTTGGGGCCACCAATGGTGCCTCTACTCCACCCATCAGGGCACACGTCACTGTGTGGTAATCACGTAACCCCATCAGACTTTGGGCTCATCTTTGACTCTTGGCACCTGATAGAAGGCCTGACCCAGTAGGGTCGCATCCAGGGATATAGGTCTTGAAGTTCATGAAATTTTAGGAAAAGAATGCAAAACTATAAATACGAAATAGTTAAGGAAGTATTTATTGACAAAGGAAATAATTGTTTATTTCCATTTACCGAACACTTGAAGAGTCAGGATCCTTTCATCTGAGATCTCTTTAGGCAATTTACCAGAGATATCAACTCAAAGCCTGCTCCTCCCTTACCCCAGAACACTCTAGAACTCCCAACACCCCCAGTACTGGTAAATTATAGTAAATTTACCTTTGGGCCTAATATAGATTCTAAATAAATGACCGTTGAATCACTAACTGATTCTCTAGCTACACCCCAGATAATCCTTTTTTTTTTGAGATGGAGTTTTGCTCTTGTTGCCCAGGCTGGAGTGCAATGGCGTAATCTCGGCTCGCTGCAACCTCTGACTCCTGAGTTCAAAGGATTCTCCTGCCTCAGCCTCCCAAGTAGCTGGAATTACAGGCATTCATGACCATGCCCAGCTACTTTTGTATTATTTCTAGAGATGGGGTTTCACCATGTTGGTTAGGCTGTTCTAGAACTCGTGACCTCTGGTGATCCACCCACCTTGGCCTCCAAAAGTGTTGAGATTATGGGCATGAACTGCTGTGGTTGGCCTGTCAATGTTATTTTAATGATAGTTGCTCCTTCTCAGTCTTTCCTCACATATTCAGATACTCTTTTTCTAGACACGTTCTGGTTCTGTTACATCAGCCTCCTGAGTAGCTGAGACTGCAGGTGTGTGCCACAATAATTTATTTATGGGAGTCCTGCTATGTGTCCCAGGCTGGTCTCATACTTCTGGCCTCAAGCAATCTTCCCACCCCAGCCTCCCAAAGGGCTAGGATTACAGGTGTGAGCCACGCACCCAGCCCTCCCTTGCACATTTAAATGACCAACTCCCTTGGCTTCTTCAAGTCTGCTTAAATGCCACCTTCTCAGGAAGTCATTTTCTGAGCACTCTATTAAATTGCAACCTGCGCTCAAACATGTCTTGCACTCACTATTCCTATCTCTGCTTAAATGTTCTCCATAGCATCCGGAAGCGGTGGCTCACACTTGTAATTCCATCACTTTGGGAGGCCGAGTCATGTGGATCACAAGGTCAGGAGATCAAGACCATCCTGGTCATCATGGTGAAACCCCATCTCTACTAAAAATACAAAAATTAGCTGGGTGTGGTGGCATGCACCTGTAGTCCCAGCTACTCAGGAGGTTGAGGCAAGAGAATGGCTTGAACCCAGGAGGCAGAGGTTGCAGTGAGCCAAGATCGTGCCACTGCACTCCAGCGACAGAGCAAGACTCCATTTCAAAAAAAATTTTTTTTTTCTCTCCATAGCACTCATACCATCTAACACATTGTGTATTTACTTGTTTATTTTTATTTTTTTGAGACAGGGTCTCACTCTGTCACCCAGGCTGGAGTGCAGTGGTGTGATCATGGCTTACTGCAACCTCCATCTCCTTGGCTCAAGCAATCCTCCCACCTTAGCCTCCCAAGTAGCTGGTACCACAAGCATGCATCACCACACCTGGCTACTTTTTGTATTTTTTGTAGAGAAGGGTTTTGACATGTTGGTCAGGCTGGTCTCAAACTCCTGGGTTCCAGCAATCCACCCGCCTCAGCTTCCCAAAGGGCTGGGATTATAGGTGAACCCATGCTGGGCAACTTACTTATTTTCTATTTCCCTCCACCAATAAATCAGCTCCAGGAGAGCAGGGACCTTGTCTGTTTTCTACACAGATGCATTCCCGGCACCTAGCACAGTGCCTAGTAGGTAAGGTACCTGAATGAATGAATCAATCAGTGAATGAATCCATGCATGCATGAATGAAGTATCTTTGTACCAACCATGAGCCATGTACATGTTAGGTGCCCACAACTTTTCGTTTGAATTAATGAATAAAAGAACAGACAGCACCAATCCTCCTTGTGTGTTCCATCTGAGGTTGATCTGAAGCTGCTGCCCAAGGCTACTAATTGAAATTTCCTTCTAAACAAGTCTGTCCCACAGTTCCGGTGTCTAATATGGACAGTCAGGCTGCCTGGCACCAGACTGGACCCAGATGCAGAAATGGAATCAGGTCACATTACAGGGGCAAGGAGAGCTTTGCGGCCAGAGGCTCTAGGGGTGGGCACCAAGTCACGAATCTGAAGGGGAAGTTGATTGTTGTAACTTGAGCTGAAACGGAAACTGCGGTGGCTGGCAAGGACGGGTCGCCATCTGTGCCTCTCGGCCGCTTGGCCATTGCTGGCTTCCAACAGACCACAAAGACTTTTGGAGGGAAAGTTTTTTATTGAAGTGTAACAGACATACAGAAAGATGCACAAATAAGGAAAGTGCACACAGGAGTGATGGCTCCATACATTTCCACAAAGGCAACACAGCAGGGTAACCGGGCCCCAGCTGAAGGGACAGAACATTCCCAGCCCTGGAGAAGCTCCCTTCAAGTCATTTCTATCCTCAGCGATAACCGTTATCCGGATTCCAACAGCAGTGATGATTTTTGCTGGTTTTTGAACTTGATGGAATAGCAGCACATGACACGGATTTTTTTGTGTGTGACTTGCTACGAACTTCATATGTTTGCAGCAACTGCCTTTTGACCCTGTCTGTTCCTCCATGCCCTCAAAGAGAACAAGGAACATAATAACAACGTGAAATAAAGCCAAATACTACTTGCTTGACTGCTTTAAATGTGCCATCCGCCTGGGCATGGTAGCTCACGCCTGTAATCCCAACACTTTGGGAGGCCGAGGCGGGTGGATCACTTGAGGTCAGGAGCTCGAGACTAGACTGGCCAACATGATGAAACCTCATCTCCACTAAAAGTACAAAAATTAGCCAGCTGTGGTGGCACGTGCTTGTAATCCCAGCTACTTGGGAGACTGAGGCAGGTGAACTGCTTGAACCCGTGAAGCAGAGGTTGCAGTGAGCCGACATCGCACCACTGCCCTCTAGCCTGGGCGACAGAGGGAGACTCCATCTCAAAAAATTTAAAAAATAAAAATATAAATAAATAAATAAATAAATGTGCTATCCATTCCTTCACACTTCAACCACCCAGTGGGCTGGAACTGTTACTGTCTCCATTTCAAAGACGGAGAGACTGAGGCATAGAGAGCTTAAATCATTTGCTTAGCCAGGAAGTGAAAGTCTGTATTTAAACCCTGTTTTCTCTGATCTCTAAGCCCATGTTCTTACCCAGCACGCACTCCTTATCAATAAAATAACCATGTATTGAATACCCTCTTTGGACTAGAAACTATACTTCAGCTTTATGTCCATTGTCTTATTTGATTTCCTTAGTCCTTGATAAGTAATATACCATTATCCTTGCTTAGCAAATGATGAAAGCAGGGTTCAGAGAGGTTAAGGAACTTTCCCCAACATCACACAGCCCAGGAAGGCATGAAGTAAAAATGTAAACTCTATTTTATTGATTCCAAAGTCCAGTGCAGAATGATATCAGTACCCAGCATTTATGTGCATCTTTCAAATATACCTTCTGAGGCCCAGCATGATGGCTCATGCCTATAATCCCAGCACTTTGGAAGGCTGAGGCAGGTGGATCACATGAAGTCATGAGTTTGAGACCAGCCTGGCCAACACAGTGAAACCCCATCTCTACTAAAAGTACAAAAAATTGGCCGGGCGCGGTGGCTCAAGCCTGTAATCCCAGCACTTTGGGAGGCCGAGGCGGGTGGATCACGAGGTCGAGAGATCAAGACCATCCTGGTCAACGTGATGAAACCCCGTCTCTACTAAAAATACAAAAAATTAGCTGGGCATGGTGGCGCGTGCCTGTAATCCCAGCTACTCAGGAGGCTGAGGCAAGAGAATTGCCTGAACCCAGGAGGCGGAGGTTGCGGTGAGCCGAGATCGTGCCATTGCACTCCAGCCTGGGTAACAAGAGCGACACTCCGTCTCAAAAAAAAAAAAAAAAAAATACAAAAAATTGGCCAGGCATGATGGCACAAAGCTGTAATCCTAGTTATTCAGGAGGCTGAGGCAGGAGAATTGCTTGAACTGGGGAGGCAGAGGTTGCAGTGAGCCAAGATTGCACCATTGCACTCCAGCCTGGGTGACAGAGCAAGACTCTGTCTCAACAAAAACAAACAAACAAACAAAAATATACCTTCTGAGTTTTTTTTTTTTTTTTTTTTAAAGAGACAACTACAATAGCAATTATTGACCTCTTATGGAGCATCTGAGAGTCAGATGCTTTGGTCAAATTTTGCAAATGATCCCCTAATGTCTGTTCTTTTTTTTTTTTTTTTTTTTTTGAGACAGAGTTTCGCTCTTGTTACCCAGGCTGGAGTGCAATGGCGCCATCTCGGCTCACCGCAACCTCCGCCTCCTGGGTTCAAGCAATTCTCCTGCCTCAGCCTCCTGAGTAGCTGGGATTACAGGCACGCGCCACCACGCCCAGCTAATTTTTTTGTATCTTTAATAGAGACGGTGTTTCACCATGTTGACCAGGATGGTCTCGATCTCTTGACCTCGTGATCCACCCACCTCAGCCTCCCAAAGTGCTGGGATTACAGGCGTGAGCCACCACGCCCGGCCATGTCTGTTCTTTTCTTCTCTCTCCTAGTAAGAGTTTACCTATTTTTAGCTTGTCACATGGCTTCCCATGGCTTTACTATCTATCCCAGCCTTCCTTGTGGCTAGGGGTAGCCACACGACTAACAGCCAGTGGAGAACTCTTCCCTAATATGCTCACATGGCTCATGTAAATTCTGGCATTACATCATTTATTTAACCTCTTGGAAATAGGGATTTAAATATTTGTTTAAGCCAGGTGTGGCTGAGGTGGGAAGATCATTTGATGCCAGGAGTTAGAGACCAGCCTGGGCCACATAGTGAGACCCCTGCCTTTACAAAACAAATTTTTAAAAAATTAGCTGGGCACAGTGGCATGTGCCTATAGTCCCAGCTATCTGAAGTGGGAGGATTACTTAAGCCTGAGAGGTTGAGGCTGCAGTGAGCCTTGATTGTGCCATTGTGCTGCAGCCTGGATGACAGAGCAAGACCCTGTCTCAACATATGTATATACCTCCATCTATCCCTCCATTCATCTATATCTCTCATCTCTCTCTCTCTCTCTCTCTCTCTATATATATATATATATATACATATTTAATTTAACAAATATATAAATATACATATATTTTTTAATTTAACAAAAGCAGGAAGTAAACAGACACAGTGGATGGTTCATGCCTGTAATCCCAGCACTTTGGAAGGCCAAGGTAGGAGGATCGATTGAGGCCAGAAGTTTGAGATCAGCCTGGGCAATAGAGTGAGACCCTTATCTCTACAAAAAGTTAAAAATTCTCTCAAAAACATAGCCGGGCGCGGTGGCTCAAGCCTGTAATCCCAGCACTTTGGGAGGCCGAGGCGGGTGGATCACGAGGTCGACAGATCGAGACCATCCTGGTCAACATGGTGAAACCCCGTCTCTACTAAAAATACAAAACATTAGCTGGGCATGGTGGTACGTACCTGTAATCCCAGCTACTCAGGAGGCTGAGGCAGGAGAATTGCCTGAACCCAGGAGGCGGAGGTTGCGGTGAGCCGAGATCGCGCCATTGCACTCCAGCCTGGGTAACAAGAGCGAAACTCCGTCTCAAAAAAAAAAAAAAAAAAAAAATTCTCTTAAAAACAGAAAACAGAAAGCTAGGTATTAGAGTCACCTTGGGTGTGTATTGGGAGAAGAACCTAGGACAGGAAGGACACTAATGGGTTTGTGTTGGGTAAATAAACCCTGTTTATTGGGAGACCACCTGCTCCAGGAGAAAAGACACCAGGTGAAGACAGGAAGCTGGGTGCTGCTAACTGAATGACTTGGGGCAAGGCCCCTCCCATACCTGGGGGTAGACAATAAAAAATATTATATTGTATACACACACACACACACACACACACACACACACGTATTTCTTCCCCCGAGAAGGAGTTTCACTCTTCTTGCCCAGGCTGGGGTGCAATGGTGCGATCCCAGCTCACTGCAACCTCCACCTTTCAGGTTCAAGTGATTCTCCTGCCTCGGCCTCCTAGGTAGCTGGGATTACAGGCATGTGCCACCACGGCCAGGTAATTTTTGTATTTTTAGTAGAGATAGGGTTTTGCCATGTTGGTCAAGCTAGTCTTGAACTCCTGACCTCAGGCGATCCTCCTGTCTCAGCCTCCCAAAGTGCTGGGATTACAGGCATGAGCCACCGTGCCTGATCTTTATGGAATATTTTTAAGATACTGATTCCTTGTCTGCAGAGTGAAGATTTAGATTACATCTACCTTTTGGTTTTGTCTACTCACTATGAATACCCCATCCTCTCATAACATCACCCCAATTTCTCTGGGAGCCCCCTTCTTTACACCCTGTCCATGTGAAAGGCAGGCAGCACTAACCTTATCCTTGGCTTCAGGGAAGGCTAAATGCTCCATGCCAGCCAATCAGCAGCACCCCTCATCCCTCTGTCCATAAGGATTGGCTCAGAAATGGGCATGTGCCCCAAGTGGACCAGTGAGTCATTCCTTGGGTTTTTGCTGGCATTGTTTTGCTTCTGCTGTGCTAGGACAGTGCGAAGAGGGTTTGAAGCTCAAAGGTGGCCACCACTGTGAGAGTGAGAGAAAGACTGAGCCCTGGTAACTTACGAGCCCCTGAAACCAGCTGTACCTGAAGCCAGCCACACATTTTTGAACATGTTATTTGTCATGAGTCAATATGGTTACTCTTTGCTGTTTTTGGGTTTTGAAATGGAGTCTCACTGTCACTCAGACTGGTGTGCAATGGCACCATCTCGGTTCATGGCAACCTCCATCTCTCCCAGGTTCAAGCAATTCTCTTGTTTCAGCCTCCTGAGTAGCTGGGACTATAGGCACGCATCACCACTCCCAGCTATTTGTTTTCGTATTTTTAGTAGCAACAGGATTTTGTCATGTTGGCCAAGCTGGTCTCGCACTCCTGACCTCAAGTGATCCACCCACCTCGGCCTCCCAAAGGGCTGGGATTACAGGCGTGAGCCACCGCACCCATCGTCAGTATGGTTCCTCTTTGGACTTCAGTCACTGTAGCAGATGATGTGGCTTCTGCATGCATATCCTCTTGGCACTCAGCCTTTTGACGCACAGTGACTGGATGGCTTCCAATTTCCACACCTATGCTTGCAGCCTGAGGGCTTTGCTCCCATACACGCTCTGTACACACAGTCAGAGAATGCTGGGGGCTTCACCCTCCCCTACAAGTGGCCCTTAACCAATGAGTGACAGGGGTCGGTGTATAAATGCCCCCACTCCCTTGACCTTCACCTGGATAATTCTGAGGTGTGTTGCACTCTGTGTCCCAGCAGGGTTGAGTGCCAGCTGCCCAGAGTGACAACCTGCTCAAGAACTGACCTTTGATTGGTTTCTTTCCTTTGCCTATGTCATTTCCCTCCCCCACCAGAGCTTCCTGGTATCATTTCTCAAGTAAACAATTTAATATCTGCACACAAATCCTTGTCTCAGATCTGCTTCTGCAGGAAACCAACCTAAGCAATTCCTAAGATTGGTTTTCCGTCACGCACAGCTAAAGCTGCTCTGGCAGACACATGGTTCAAGAATTCTTCTAAAATATTTGCCTCATAACTGTATTTTTCCAGCCTGCTTTTCAGCTCAAAGGAAGTGTATGCACTGTGAGTTGACTCATCGGGCGCATGGCAGAAAAGGACCCCGTAAGAGAAAGCCCCCAGTGTGGTCCTGGGACAGCTGAGTGAGCCCCACCTTCGCTGCCTCCTCTCTACCTCGTGCTCACACACTAACCTTTCCCAAGCCTCTTCATTCCGAGGCTCCAGCCGTCTCCTCCACCCACCCCAGGAGATAACCCCAGTTCCTTCCTTGGACTCTTTCATCTGCAAGGCCTCAGTGTTCTGTCTGGCCAATGATAAGGATATTCCACGTCATTTTCCTGTCCCTGACCTTTGAAAGAAACCTACCCATCCAGGGCCTGTGATGTAGACTCAGACGGAGATGTTCCTTCTTGGGGATATAATCAGTGGGAAAGAGAGAGATTTCCAAGACATCATCATTCATTCATTCATTTATTCAACAAGTATCTATTGAGTGCTCAGGCAAGGTATTCTAAATTGTAGTGTCAACTAGAGCCAGCTTAAGCAGAAGGAATTTTTTTTTTTTTTTTCCCTGTGAGGGAGTCTTGCTCTGTTGCCCAGGCTGGTGTGTAGTGGAATGATCTCTGCACAGTGCAACCTCTGCCTCCAGGGCTCAAGCGATTCTCTTGCCTCAGCCTCCTGAGTAGCTGGGATTAGAGGTATGCACCACCACGCCTGGCTATTTTTTTGTATTTTAAGTAGGGGTGGGGTTTCCCCACGTAATCAGTCTTGTCTCGAATTCCTGGCCTCAACTGATCTGTCTGCCTCGGCCTCCCAAAGTTCTGGAATTGCAAGCATGAGCCACCATGCCTGGCCCAGGAAGGGATTTATGAAAGGTAGGAAGTATCCTAGAGGTTAAATAGCCACAAACAGTGCAGCCAGGAGCAGCAATGCCAGGAGCAACACTCACCTTCACTGTTGAACTGTTCCAATCAAAACATCACTGCTGAGGCTGGGTGTGGTGGCTCACACCTGTAATCCCAGCACTTTGGGAGGTCGAGGTGTGCAGATCACGAGGTCAGGAGTTCAAGACCAGCCTGGCCAACATGGTGAAACCCTGACTCTACTAAAAACACAAAAATTAGCTGGGTGTGGTGATGTGTGCCTGTAGTTCTAGCAGGAGAATTGCATGCACCTGGGAGGTGGATGTTGCAATGTGCCGAGATTGTGCCGTTGCACTCCAGCCTGGGTGATAGAGCAAAACTCCATCTCAAAAAAAAAAAGATGGTGGTGGTGATAATAAAAGACCCACATCACAGAGATTCAGCAGGACAGGGCTTAAAAACATTTGGCAGAAGGAAGACTATTGCTGTGTGGGAACCGTACTATGTGGTGAGTTTGGAGTCAGGTAAACTCTGGATCAAAGGCCAGCTCACTGTGACCTCAGGCAACTCAACCTCTGAGCCTCACTCTCCCTGAAAAATAAGGATAATAAAAATACCTACTGAGTTCTTTAGAATGCCCTTTGCTAGAAAGAAGAGGGTAATAAAACTCATGCATGCTTTACTGGAACAGGCTACCGTGGAGCCCCAGGACATTTCTAGGACTGGGTCGTAGCAGTAGATCCAGCAGCCTAATGGTCTCATCCTGGAGCCAGGCTTTTTACACGTCTCTGTCCACAATGTCGGTTTCATCCTCAGGCTGGTCCTCCTCGTGATCACAGGATGACCGCCAGGAGCTATCAGGGCCACAGGCATCCTCTTTCATGTTCTGTAGGAAAACAGATTCATTTCCAGGCCATCTTCCTAGAAGAGTGAGGAACAACTTTTCCAGAAGCATCTGGCGAACTTCTCTCCATTTCTCATTAGCCAGAGGTAGGTCAGAGGCCCATTCCAGAACCAAACTCTGGCAAGGAGATGCAAGTCCCATGACTGGCTTAGACTCATTGGTTCCGGTGCCTGTGGCTGGGCTGGGATGGATGTCAAGGAGTCAGTCGACAACATTGTCCTCTCTATCTGCCTCAAACGGCTACTGGGAGAATGAAATGAGATCATGCTTGCAAAGCTTAGTACACAGTAGGCACTCAATAAATGGTACCTCTTATTACTATTACAGGTTGGGTATCCCTTATCCGAAATGCCTGGGACCAGAAGTGTGTCAGAATTCAGATTGTTTTGGATTTGGGAGCATCTGTATTCTATTTTCCCGGTGAGCATTCCTAATCTGAAAATCTGAACTCCAAAATGCTCCAGTGAGCATCACATCAGTGCTCAAAAAGTTTGGGATTATGGCACATCTCAGATTTCAGATTTTCAGATTAGGGATACTTGTGCTTAGCACACATCCAAGCCAAAGTAAAAACAAACAAACCAACGAAACAACAAAAAAGGAATACTTAACCACATTGTTTTCTTTTTTGAGACGGGGTCTTGCTCTGTTTCCCAGGCCGAGTACAGCAGTGCAATCTTGGCTCACTGCAGCCTCAACTTTCCGGGCTGAAGTGATTCTCCTGCCTCAGCCTCCCAAGTAGCTAGCTGGGACCACAGGCACCAGCACACTAGGCTAATTCTGTTTAGTTTTTGTAGAGAGGAAGTCTCACTATGTTTGCCAGGCTGGTCCCAAACTCTTGGACTAAAGCAAAGTGCTGGGATTACAGACATGAGTCACTGCCCCCAGCCTTCAACAGTATTCTGATTATTATCTACATCACCATCATCCTTTGGGGGCTTTGACGCCAGGCAGGCTCTGATCAAGTTCCAGTGTCTCTACTTCTTAGCTGTGTGGCCTTGTGCAAGTTACTGAGCTTCAGTTCCACTCTGTAAAATGGGAATAATTGCTCCTATCTCTTACCATTATTGTGTGGCCATAGTTAATGCTCCATATGTGCTGATAATGCATTTCCTTGGGCTTCCCATTAGGAATTTGGGTGGCTTCTGCCACCCTCCGTAGATGTGGTTCTGGTTGGGGAGACTCTCCCTGCTGTTCCAAAAGTGGACGCATTCTCCTCACGTGAATTCCTGAATCCCTTAGGTCAATATGATGGGTTCAGGGAGCCAAGGAAAGAGGTTTTCTCTATTCTCTAGAATTGCTGACTGGAAAAGCAGAAGCTAGGAGCTGCTGGAAACCATCTTGGGGAGAGTTTGCTTGAAGTGGAGCCAACAAGAAGGAAAGCAGAGATGAGAGATGGAGAGAGGCAGAGGGCTGTTGATGCTGTTGAGCTCCTGGATCCAGCTGTGCCTGAATCACATTTACCACTGGACTTTTCGTTATGTGAGCCAATAAATTCTCTCTGTCTCTCTCTCTCTCTCTTTTTTTTTTTTTTGAGACGGAGTTTCACTCTTGTTACCCAGGCTGGAGTGCAATGGCACGATCTTGGCTCACCGCAACCTCCGCCTCCTGGGCTCAGGCAATTCTCCTGCCTCAGCCTCCTAAGTAGCTGGGATTACAGGCACGTGCCACCATGCCCAGCTAATTTTTTGTATTTTTAGTAGAGACGGGGTTTCACCATGTTGACCAGGATGGTCTCGATCTCTCGACCTCGTGATCCACCCGCCTCGGCCTCCCAAAGTGCTGGGATTACAGGTTTGAGCCACCGCGCCCAGCCTCTCTCTCTTTTTTTTAGTTTTCTTTTCTTTTCTTTTCTTTTTTTTTTTTTTTGAATAAGCCAGTTTGAGGTGGGGGTTCTGTCACTTGCAGTGATGTGTGTAGAGTCCAGCCCAGACCAGCCAGGATGGAGAATTAGAAAAGGAGATAGTCCTCTGAGGTCAGGATTATGCCTACCTAAATCAGCTTGGTATTTGCCCCGGCCAACACGTAGAATGGAACTCCAGAAGTATCAGGAGTTAAAATCATAAATAGGCTGGCCTATTTGTGCCCTATAATCCCAGCACTTTGGGAGGCCTAGATGGGAGGTCTGCTTGAGCCCAGGAGTTCAAGAACAACAGCAACAGCCTGAAAAACATAACGAGACCCCATCTCTCCAAAACAAAAATAAAAAATTAGCTGGCCATGGTAGTGTGTGCCTATAGTCCCAGCTACTGTGGAGGCTGAGGCGGGAGGATTGCTTGAGCCTAGGAGTTTGAGGCTGTAGTGAGCCACTGCACCATAGCCTGGGTGACTGGGCAAAACCTTGTCTGTAAAAGCTAAAAAAATAAATAAATAAAAACACAGATAGTCTAGTGAGTATCCCTCCAGACTTCTTCTCTGTGCTTATAATAAATAGTCATATACAAACACAGAAGAATATTTTTACAGAAATGGAATCATACTCTACATTTTCAGTTCGAACGCTACCTCCCCAGCCACCCATCTGAAGTAGCCCCACCTCCATCATGCTTTCTTGTATGCTAGAATTCTTCACTCCCTAAATTAACTTCTTCAGAGCAGAGATTTTCCTCTGTTTGCCATTGCTGTGTTGCCAGTGCCTTTCACAGGCTGACCAAGTATCCAATACACATTTGTTGAGTAAGTATCACTCTATAGTTGGTGTGTTTGTCTTAACCTGCAGGGAAATAGACAGGGATCTGCTTTGACCTTTGAGATGAATGCATGGAGACCTATGGATTGGATGGGTCATGTTTGTTGCCCACATTTTGTTGAAAAATTGGGGGTGAAAAATACTGGGAGTGAAAAAGCAGCCAAACCAAGAAAAAGAAAAAACTTCTGAATATTAGCTCACTTCACCCAAAAGTAATACTCTGAAATACATACCGGGGAAACTGAGGCACAAGGAGGTTAGCTTGCCCAACATGACAGAGCAGTAAGTGGCAGTGCTGAGATCTGAACCCTAGATACTTGGCTCCAGTGTCTGGGTTCTTAACTCCTAATCAGCCTCTCTGTTTACTCGTTGGCCCAAGAGAGCTGGCCAGCCCTGGGCTACTCGAAGCAAACTCACTTTCAGCTAGGCACTGAAGGCAGCAAGGTGAATACGTATATTTTTCCTTTTGAGTGATACTCATGTATTAACTCGCAGTTCTGTAGGTCCTAAGCTCATGCAGGCTTTGCTGTGTTCCATGCTCAGGGCATCACACGGCTGAAGCAGAGATTCACTTCTTTCAGAAGTCACTTCTTTTTAGGAATTCACTTCTATTCAGATTGTTGGCAGAATTCAGTTCCTTGCAGTTGTAGAACTGAAGCTCCCATATCCTTACTTGTGATTCTGCCTGCAACTAGAAGCTTCCTGCATTTCTTGTCCTGTGCCCCATTCTATCTTTTATTAATTTTTTTAGATGGAGTTTTGCTCTTGTTGCCCTGGCTGGAGTGCCATGACGTCATCTCAGCACACCACAATCTCCACCTCCCAGGTTCAAGCGATTCTCCTGCCTAAGCCTCCTGAGTAGCTGGGATTACAGGCATGGGCTGCCACGCTCGGCTAATTTTGTATTTTTAGTAGAGACGGGGTTTCCCCATGTTGCTCAGGCTGGTCTTAAACTCCCAACCTCAGGTGATCCACCCGCCTCGGACTCCCAAAGTGCTGGGATTACAGGTGTGAACCACCACGCCCAGCTGTATCTTTTAATTTATGGCAAATATTTTTTTTTTTTTTTTTTTGAGACAGAGTTTCGCCCTTGTTACCCAGGCTGGAGTGCAATGGCGCGATCTCGGCTCACCGCAACCTCCGCCTCCTGGGCTCAGGCAATTCTCCTGCCTCAGCCTCCTGAGTAGCTGGGATTACAGGCACACGCCACCATGCCCAGCTAATTTTTTTTTTGCACTTCTAGTAGAGACGGCGTTTCACCATGTTGACCAGGATGGTCTCGATCTCTCGACCTCGTGATCCACCCGCCTCGGCCTCCCAAAGTGCTGGGATTACAGGCTTGAGCCACCGCGCCTGGCTTATGGCAAATATCTTAACTGTCCCACGATTTGTCTTGAATAAAAAGGAAAGACATGGGAAAACCCCTTAGAAACAGATGTTCAGTGGGACTTTTCTTTCGTTTGAGACCAGCCTGGCCAACATGGTGAAATCCCATCTCTACTAAAAATACAAAAATTAGCTGGGAGTGGTGACGCACACCTGTAATTCCAGCTACGTGGGAGGCTGAGGCAGAAATCACTTGAACCCAGGAGGCAGAGGTTTCAGTGAGCTGAGATGATGCCACTGCACTCCAGCCTGGATGACAGACACTTCGTCTTAAAAAAAAACAACTAAAGGCCAGACGCGGTGGCTCACGCCTGTAATCCAGCACTTGGGAGGCCGAGGCGGGTGGATCATGAGGTCAAGAGATCAAAGATACTTGAGGCTGACGAAGGAGAACTGCTTGCCCCCAGGAGGTGGAGGTCGCAGTGAGCCCAAATTATGCCACTGCCCCCGAGCCTGGCCACAGAGTGGGACTCTGTCTCAAAAAAAAAGAAAAAAAGAAAAACAAACACCCAAAGAACAATAGTGACATGTGGAAGTAACGCAAAACTCAAATTTCAGTATCCTTAAAGTGGTGTTCAAACACAGCTGTGCCTATTTATGTTGTTTATGCTGCATGCAAACTGCAGAGCTGATTTGTTGCTACAGAGATTGTAAGGCCCACAAAGCCTTCAATATTGACTGTCTGACTCTTTACAGAGACTGGTCAGGGAGGGCTTCCCTGAGGAGGTGATATTTAAGCAGAGACCTGAATAAGAAGAAGACTGGAGGTAGTGAGCAGAGCCGTCTAGGCAGAGGGAACAGAGAGCAAAGGCAGTTTTCTCTCTAATCTTGTAAATCTTCTAAAGAGAAGTGTTATTAAGAAAAAATATATATGAGGGGCCCTGAGGCTCTGAGGGTGCTGTAGCCTCTCAGGGTCCTGGAAACTGTAGGTCCTGAGGAGGGGTTGGGAGCCAGCACCGTCTGGCACCAGAATTTGCGGTGCCTTACGCTGGCACCTTCTCAGCCTGACATGGCATAGGGGCCCAGAAAATGCATGTTGAATGGCTTTATTTACCTTCCTTGGGCAAGGACCGTGGATTTTAGATTCATTGCCAGGAATTGGTGAGAAGAGCCAACCCACCCATGGGCCTGAGAGCAGGTTCTCTGCCGTCTCATGGTTGGTAGCAGGCCAAGAGAAGGCTAAGGCCAGGAGCTCCATGACCATGTAAAGCCCTGATCTGGCCCTGACAGCAGAATCTGTAGCAAGGGCAGTAGGCGGGACACTGGATAGGGAAGAACAGCCCTGGGTGAATTACAGCCTGGTGGGGTTTTCCGGTGCTTGCAGAATGGCAGCCTCAAGCCCTCCACTGACAAGCGTGGCCAGGGAGAACTCCACTCTTACCCTCCCCGCCCCCCCAGACGGAGTCTTGCTCTGTTGCCTGGGCTGGAGTGAGGTGGCATGATCTGAGTTCACTGCAACCTCTGCCTCTCAGGTTCAAGCAAGTCTCCTGCCTCACCCTCCCGAATAGCTGGGACTACAGGCGAAAGCCCAGCTAATTTTTCGTATTTTATTAGAGATGGAGTTTCACCATATTGCCCAGGCTGGTAGCGAACCCCTGAGCTCAGTCAATCTGCCCTTCTTGGCTTCCCAAAGTGATGGGATTACAGGCGTGAACCACCGCGCCTGGCCGAGAACACCACTCTCAATCCTTGGCGGACCAACCAGGTCATTCCCGCCAGGCTCTGTGCTGAGGGAGGACAGTAGGTTATTAGCTCCATTTAAGAGCCAGAGAAATTAAGGCAGTGGAGAGCAACAGAGCTACTGGTTTAAAACCCAGGCTCTGTGCCTGGATCCCAGCCTTGTCATTTGGTATCTGTGGGACTGCAGGCAAGTGCCTTGATTTCTCTATGCTTTAGTCTGTGGATGCTTGTATCTACCTCAAAGCTATGTAAAGAATTAAGGAAACAATAGCCCAACACCACACGGCAGGAAGGAAGCCATTTTATTATTATTCAATAAATATTGGTGGATCCCGAAGACATTCTCTCATAGCTTTGGCAGCACTCTTAAGAGACCTTAGAGGACGAAGAACTCAAGGTCAGAGCCAGATTTCTTCTCTACCCAGTTCCTCTGGCCCAAAACCCTGACATCACACCTGACTCTTCTTTTACACGCCATAGTACATCAGCCAACCCTGTCTTCAGTATGCATCTGGAGTCCAACTGTTCCCGCCACCTCCACGGTATTACTTTTATCCAAATTGCTCTCAGTGGTCACCTAGATTATTGCAAAAGCCTCCTTACTGGCCCTGGGGCTTCCATCCTCTCTCCCCCAACCCCCAATCAACTCCCAACAGGCAGCAAAACTCATGTTGCTCCTCAGTTCAAAACCCTTCTGTGACTTCCTAACATACCTAATTAACTAACTGATTTATTTACTCAAATGATTATTATTGAATGTCTACTATCTGCCAGGTACTGTTGTAGGCATTGCAGACAAAATGGAGAAGAAAATAGACAAAAATTTCTACATTCATGTAGCTTCCGTTCTCATGGAGGGAAATGGTTAATAAACCAAATGTATGAGTAAAACGTGGTAGGTTGTCATGTGAAAAATAGTTTAGGGAAGGTTGGATTTTTTTTTTTTTTTTTTTTGAGACGGAGTTTCGCTCTTGTTACCCAGGCTGGAGTGCAATGGTGCGATCTCGGCTCACCGCAACCTCTGCCTCCTGGGTTCAGGCAATTCTCCTGCCTCAGCCTCCTGAGTAGCTGGGATTACAGGCACGCGCCACCATGCCCAGCTAATTTTTTGTATTTTTAGTAGAGACGGGGTTTCACCGTGTTGACCAGGATGGTCTCGATCTCTTGACGTCGTGATCCACCCGCCTCGGCCTCCCAAAGTGCTGGGATTACAGGCGTGAGCCACCGCGCCCGGCGGCCTTGGATTTTAAGTAGGGTGATCAAGGAGGCCTAACACGCAAGATAAGGGTTAAATACAAGGCAGAACGTACAAGAGGTGGGAGTCAAAGAGCTACCCAGAAGAAGATAAAGATAAAGCCTAGATAAAGGCTCAGCAGGTGCAATGGCGGAAGTATTCCTGGTGAGTTTTGGACACAGCCAGGAAACCACTGTGACAACAGTGGAAAGTGAACGTGTGTGGGAGGGGAGATATAGAGCCCCATGTCCCCCTCCCACACACTTCAGAGAGGAAAAGGTGGCAGGGTTGAATTCTGTACATTCCCCAAGGTTTTTTTTTCTCTGATGGGAGACTGGAAGCCATTGGAGGGTCTAAGCAGGAGTGATGAGTTAACAGATCACTCCAGCTGCTGCGTGGAAGTCATAAGCAACAGGGGCAAGTCAGAGACCCTGAATGGAGAAGCCGTTGCAATTATCCAGGTGAGACAGAGTGGCTTGGATCAGGAAGGGAGTTAGCAATAGAAGCGGTTAATAAAGTCCAAAGTCCTTATGAGTGGGTGCCGGTCCTCCCGATGGGGGTCCCACCTACCTCTCCCACCTCACTTTGTTCCTCCCTGCATCCCCACCCCACTGGCCACTGCTAGGCACATAGGAGGCATCGATTAAACATCTGCTCAATCAATGAACTACTCAAGGAATGGTCCACCGCTAGATCATCAGCGTCCATTTTAACGCTAGGCATATAGTCTGAAAGCAATACAAGTTTACAGATGGAAAGCTGCACAGGCCTGCCAAGTCCAGGCGGTTATTCCTCTCCACAGCTGAGGGAAACTGAGGCTCAGATTGAGGAAGTGCTCCCTAGGGTCTCTCGGCACAGCTTAGGCTAGAGGCTGGACACCCTTCTTCACAATCCTTTTAGCACAGCGAAGTCCAGGGCACTGGATGGAGGGCGCCTGCCCTAAGGGTGAGTCAGTGATCTCACAGAGTTTCCCCAAAACGACCCTACCCTGTGGTGGGGAAATCCGGAATTTCTCGTGCCCAGATGGTCACGTGCCTCAGGGCGGACAGGCGTCCGGAAAGCCCCGGGAGGGACTAAGGAGCTGTCCTCCCACGCGCTTCCTCCCACCCTCGGGCCACTGAGACCGAGGGACAGACGGCCGCCCTCGCGCGGCTGAGGCCACGCCTCCCGCTCGTCGGCCCGCGCCTCCAGCGGAAGCCGGAAGCAAAAGCGAGTTCTTCTAGCCCCGCGGCTCCGAACTCGGTGGTCTTGGAAGCTCCGCAGGACGGGGGAGAAGATGGCGGAAGAGGAGTGAGTGGGCTTTTTCCCGGGCTGCGGAGGCGGCGGGGCTGGGCCGCGGCGGGGCTGGGCCCCGGCGGGTGACAGCGAGCGCCTCAGGCCGCCCTCCGGCCCCGGAAGGCGGAGCTTCTTTTGCTGGTTGGCCAGGACTGACCATGCCGGTGCCTACGAGGAGGGCGGGATGGGCGGGCCTGGGCCCAGGTGGGCTTTGCGTTCTCCTGGAGGTCTGTTCCTCGAGCTGGAAATCTGCTGCCCAGCGCAGGCCCCGAGAGCCGTCTTGCGAAAAATGCAACCCATATTTGCTTTCCCGGTTTTCGGTTATCTCATGGTTACTGAGTCCGCTTCCGCCGCCTCCAGGAAGTCGTCCGGATTCTCCACACCCACCTCCTACGTAGCCAGTCGCCTCTTCCTCTGTAACGATCAGTTTTCATGTCTTTCTCCTTCACTAAGTTTCATTCAGCCATTAACTGTTAGCCATCTACTCAATTCCAGGCCGTGGGCACATAGGAGAGGAGGCTGACCAGGAGCCGCTCTTTGGGAGCTTCCATTCCAGTGGGAAAAGAAAACCATAATTAGTCAAGATGGTTTCAGATCGTGATGAATTAACCCCATTTGTGCGCTAAGCATGTGGGAGTTATTTATATTCTGCTGTTCAAGGTCATCCCCTAGGTCTGATTTTTCACACATGTCTGCAATTCAAAAAGTTGCAACCTCTGGCGTAAATGCGTTAAATGTTCTGAAGGAAGCAGAATACAGTTAGGGTTGAGGAGGTCGCTCAGGAAAAAGTGACATTCAGCAGAAGCTTGAATGACCAGAAGGAGGGATAGGAGAAGGAACATCAAGTTCAAAAGGCCTGGCTCAAGAAAGGGTTTAGTGCATTGAGTGACAGGCAGCCTGGCTACTGTGTAGAAAGGAGGGGGTTAGCTGTACAAGGGGAGATAGGGAAGGGCCGTCTATGTCCTCCAGGTACTTTGGGCAAGTCCCAAAGTCATCTCCATACCTGCAGGGCAGAGTTTATTGCAGATTGTAGATGCCTTATCATTGTGGAATGAATATGTGAACATGAATAAAGAACCCTTTCATTGATACTGGACTCCTTCACCTGACAACTTTTCGAATAGTATTTCTTGGCCAGATTGGGGTCATTTCATGTGATTAGCTTATGTATTGAGCAGTTGCTCAGTCCCAGACTAAACAGGGCCTCAGCAGTACGAAATAAAAGAGGCAGTGTAGCCTAGCGACTTCAAGTTTGGGTTTTCAGCTTGATTCTGCCACTAACTGAGATGTTGGTGAAGTTTTGCAACCTCCCTGAGGCTTAGTTTTGAATGGGTAAAAAAGGGAAAGTAATCGTACCCACGTCAGGCATGTTATACCTATTAAATGAGAGGTAGTGTGTTACCTAGTTCCTGGAATGAAGCAGTGCACGGAAAATACTAACAATTACAGTTAATTACAACAATATTGCACTAGTTGACAATCCCAGAGAAGAGAGCTGTGGGAACAGAAGCAGTGGAGTGGGTAAATTGGGGTGAGGTAAGATGGGGTAATAGAGAGGAGGTGACATTTGAGCCTTTTGAAATTTGAGAAGGATTTGTAAAGTAGGGCAGGGCATGCCCAGATCAACAACTGGGCAAATTTATGTGGCTTCTTCAACTTGTGGAAGTAATGCAAGGAAAAGAATGTAAATTGGAGAAATAAAGATATAAATAAACAGTGTTTGACCATGGAAAGGATGAGACCACAGGTTGCTTCCCTTTAAATGCCCCAGTAAGTGCCAAAGAGCAGGCAGCATTTCGATTCTGTACTAGCCTGGATTCCCTGTCGTTCCTGTCCTCTAAGTGGCTGTACAAAAGCACCGGAGGCCACTAGTACCCTTGTGCTGTGCAAGGAGGGATTTCTCTTAATAAGTTTCTCTCCAAGGCCTGCCTGCTAGTTAAAAGGCTTGTGAATCCCATAAAGCTCTTGGTCAGCTTTGCTTTCTGGTGTGAGGTGTGTGAATTGATATTCTGGGGCCCTTTTCTATGATCTAATTCTGCTTTTTATGTCTTCAGTAGGTTCCCCAATACAACTCATGAGGGTTTCAATGTCACCCTCCACACCACCCTGGTTGTCACGACGAAATTGGTGCTCCCGACCCCTGGCAAGCCCATCCTCCCTGTGCAGACAGGGGAGCAGGCCCAGCAAGAGGAGCAGTCCAGCGGCATGACCATTTTCTTCAGCCTCCTTGTCCTAGGTGAATACAGACACCGTCATCCCCTTCATCTGCCATCTCCAGGGTCTGTGTGTTTAACCCTGTCACTGCTCTTGACTGTGTCAGGTCTCCCTCCCATTTGGTTTTCATATCAAACACTGAAAGAACATGATCAGTTCATAACAGGGAACTCTTTTTTATAAAATAATGGCACTTAGCAGTTCTGAAGAACTCTTAGGTAATACCTTAGCCTTTGAAAGAAAGAATTAAAGAATTTTTGGCCTAGAAAGAATCTTGAGGGTGGGCGTGGTGGCTTACCCCTGACATCCCAGCACTTTGGGAGGTAGAGGTGGGCAGATCACTTGAGGCTAGGAGTTCAAGACCAGCCTGGCCAACATGGTGAAACGCCATCTCTACCGAAAATACAAAAATTAGCCAGGCATGGTGGTATGTGCCTGTAATCCCAGCTCCTTGGGAGGCTGAGGCAGGAGAATTGTTTGAACCTAGGAGATGCAGTTTGCAGTGAGCCAAGATCACGCTACTGTACTCTAGCCTTGGCGATGGAGTAAAACACTGTCTCAAAAGAAAAAAAAAACAACAAAAACCATAATTTCGTTCAACCTTCTCTTTAATGGGTAAGGAAATTTCAGCATGGAGAAGTCAAGCGATTGTCATACCAGGCTGGTAAAGAACAAGAGACTGATAACCAGGTTGCCAGATACCAGTCAAGAGGTTTAGATAAAAGACAAAAACTTAAATGTCTCCCGGAGGCAGTAGACAGTAGACAGTTGTTTTAGACAAAAGAAATCCAGTTGAAACTATACAACTACTTTTGATTAGCTAAGGAATAAATAGCTTTGAGTTTGACTCAAGTCCAGAGTCTTGTTTGGCCGGACACAGTGGCTGATGCCTATAATACCAGCACTTTGGGAGGCCAAGGTGCATGGATCACCTGAGTCAGGAGTTTGAGACCAGCCTGGCCAACATGATGAAACCCCATCTCTACTAAAAATACAAAAATCTTTATCTGGGTGTGGTGGCATACACCTATAATCCCAGCTATTCAGAAGGTTGAAGCACTGGAATCATTTGAACCTGGGAGGTAGAGGTTTCAGTAAGCTGAGATTGCACCACTGCATTCCAGCCTGGGTGACAGAGCAAGACTCCGTCTCAGAAAAGAAAAAAACAGAAGGTTGAGAGTGGTGGCTCACATCTGTAATCCCAGCATTTTGGGAGGCCGAGGCGGGTGAATCACAAGGTTGGCAGATCGAGACCAGCCTGGCCAATATTGTGAAACCTCATCTCTACGAAAAATACAAAAAAAATTATCCAGGTGTGGTGATTGATGGGCACCTGTAATCGTAGTTACTCAGGAGGCTGAGGCAGGAGAATCCCTTGAACCTGGGAGGTGGAGGTTGCATGAGCCAAGATCACGCCACTGCACTCCAGCCCGGTCGACAGAGAGACTCTGTCTCAAAAAAAAAAAAAAAAAAAAAAAATTCTTGTTTGAAAGTGAAGCAGACTTTTTGTTTGCTGCTTTTCTTTAATGATACCAAAGTCATAGTCCTAATGAGATTAGATCTTTTCAGAAAGTTGAAAGGTGGACTGTTTTTTTTTATTATTTCTCTATTGTGTATTAGGACTGTTTTTTAAGGAAAAGTGTAACTTCTGTAACATTTGCATTCAGTCTCTGGTAAGTGCTCAAAGAATTTTAATAATATGTTTGAGGCCAGAGGTTTGAGAACAGCCTAGACAACATGGTGACTCTGTCTCTACAAAAAAATAAAATATTTTAATAATATAGTCTTTCTCTTTGAAGTCCTAGAACTTGGCCGGGCATGGTGGCTCACACCTGTAATCGTAGCACTTTGGGAGGCCGAGGTGGGTGGATCACCTGAGGTCGGGAGTTTTAAGACCAGCCTGGCCATCATGGTGAAACTCCCATCTTTAAAAAAAAAAAAAAAAAAGAAAGAAAGAAATCCTAGAACTCATTCTTTATCTGTCATAGTTTTAGAAACTCTTAAACCGATACTGAAAAAGTACACAGACCAGATTTATACCATGTCTCATATAGGTATAATATACCCTGGTAATTTTTTTTTTTTTAAGACAGAGTCTCACTTTGTCACCCAAGCTGGAGTGCAATGTAGTGATCTTGGCTCACTGCAGCCTCTGCCTCCCCGATTCAAGCAGTTCTCTTGCCTCAGCCTCCTGAGTAGCTGAAATTGCAGGCATCTGCCACCATGCCTGGCTAATTTTATGTATATTTAGTAGAGACAGGGTGTCACCATGTTAGCCAGAGTCTCAAACTCCTGACCTCAGGTCATCTGCCCACCTCAGCCTCTTGAAGTGCTGGGATTACAGGTGTGAGCCGCCACGCCTGGTCCACCCTGTAAACATAGTTGAATTCTTTTTCTAGGGGATTACTTCAACAATGAAGGACTCTTTTTTGTTTCGTTTTCCTTTTTTTTTTTTTTTTTTTTTTTGGTGATAGTAATTGAAGACGAAGAAAAGCATTTCTTTTCTTAATTAAGAAATTAGTAGCCAAAGCCTTCCTTCAGGGTTAAGGAATATTATTGTCTATTTACATTGCTGTCAATTTGATGTGTTAGACAATGTAAAAGGTGGGCCTGGAAAAAAAAAAAAAAAAAGCTTTTGTAATTACTTTTTTTAAGGTAAGTTGAAAAGTATAATATAATATGACTTTTAAAGTAACTTCCAGAGTGTGGAGCATTTAAGATTAGCTGTACAAAACACCACAAAACAGGTTTCTCTAATGTACTTTTTTTTTTTTTTGAGACGGAGTTTCGCTCTTGTTACCCAGGCTGGAGTGCAATGGCGCCATCTCGGCTCACCACAACCTCCGCCTCCTGGGTTCAGGCAATTCTCCTGCCTCAGCCTCCTGAGTAGCTGGGATTACAGGCACGTGCTACCATGCCCAGCTAATTTTTTGTATTTTTAGTAGAGACGGGGTTTCACCATGTTGACCAGGATGGTCTCGATCTCTTGACCTCGTGATCCACCCACCTCGGCCTCCCAAAGTGCTGGGATTACAGGCTTGAGCCACCACGCCCAGCCCTGTACTTTTTAAACCAGGCAAAATCCTGCCCAGTGTTAATACATTTTTGGGGCCAGAAAGGCTGAACTGTATTTAATAGTGCTGTATATTTCTCTTGGACTGTCCTCTCCAAACAGATTATAAATCTAGATTCTAGAGTCACACCAGTGTTAGGTGGGTTTCATTTTCACCTAATTAGATTCTTTTTCTTTTTTTAAGGTTCATTTTTATTTAATTAATTAATTTTATTTATTTTTGAGACGGAGTTTCTCTCTTGTTACCCAGGCTGGAGTGCAATGGCGCCATCTCGGCTCACCGCAACCTCCGCCCCCTGGGGTCAGGCAATTCTCCTGCCTCAGCCTCCTGAGTAGCTGGGATTACAGGCACACACCACCATGCCCAGCTAATGTTTTGTATTTTTAGTAGAGATGGGGTTTCACCATGTTAACCAGGATGGTCTCGATCTCTTGACTTCGTCATCCAACCGCCTCGGCCTCCCAAAGTGCTGGGATTACAGGTGTGAGCCACCGCGCCTGGCCAAGGTTCGTTTTTAATGTTTTATTCCACTGCGACAGCCTACTCTAGCTTTCTACCACCCCGCATTCTCTGCATCTGAGTCCAGGGTCCTTTCTGCTCCAGCACTGGGTGCTCTGAAGAGATAGGGCTGCCACATGGGGGGCCTCTCACTGGAGCTGAGCCCACTCTGGGGAACCCTGGACCTGGCCCATGCCCCTAATCAGATTCTTGGTAGTTTATGAGTCAGTGTTTCTGTTTATGTGGAGGTCAGCATGTATTAGCAAAATAGAATTATGCTTTCTTTTTAAGTAAATTTGATGGCATTGTTTCTCTGTCTTTCATATTATTATCATTTATTTCTGATTAGATATCCAAACAATGAAAATCTTTTTTTTTTCCTTTGAGATGAAATCTCTTTCTGTTGCCCAGGGCAGAGTGCAGTGGAATGATCTCAGCTCACTGCAACCTCTGCTTCCCAGATTCAAGTGATTCTTCTGCCTCAGCCTCCCAAATCACTGGGGTTACAGGTGCCTGCCACCATGCCTGGCTAAATTTTGTATTTTTAGTAGAGATGGGATTTTCCCATATTGGCAAGCTGGTCTTGAACTCCTGACGTCAGGTGATCCTCCCACCTCAGCCTCCCAAAATTTTTGCTGGGATTATAGATGTGAGCCTCTGCACCTGGTTCAAACAATGTAAATCTGATAATGTTTTAGAAATTACTGTTATTAGGTAGCTTGCTAATTCATAAATAAATGAACTCAAGTGAATTGAGGGAAATTAATCCATGGATTATTCTAGACCTCAGAACTCCTGACTGGGAATTTATTTGCCACTTTTGGTTACTCTTAGTTAATTCAAATGAAGCGGTAACTGTCCTGTAAGCACATAGGACTGCAGTGTGTTCCTCTTTGTTGAGAAGGGATGATATAACTCTGTAGTTAGTTTTGACTTTTAGAAGCTTGAAATCAGGTGACTTGCACTTAACCTTTGTTGATCTTTGACTTCACAAGAAACAGTGGCGAATCATTGTTATTTACTTACACTAAATTAACAGTTAACATTATTTGACACATACGTTTTATGGGCCTTGAAACTTAATGGAGTTATTGGAATTGATACGTGTATTATGTATTTTCCATAGTCATTACTCCAGGCATGAAAACTTGGAAGCATACCCTCCATACTACAGAGAAGTTTTTGCCCTTTCTTGCTCTGTGTTTTTCCAAGTGTACTTGAAAACATGTGCTTGTTTTTGCATATACATATGTCTATTTGTAACCACATACACATACACGTGTAATGCTGTAATATATGTTTGGAGTTGCAAATTTGTTTTGACATAAATGGGGTTCTATAACTTTTCCTCACACAGAATGTCTTGGAGATCACTGTGTTGGTGTTTTTTCTGTCTACCTCATTCTTTTTTTTTTTTTGGTAGGAAAATGTGCATAACATATATTTATAGTTTTAACCACTTTAAAATGTATAATTCAGCAGCATGTAGTACATTCACAGTGTTGTGCAACCGTAACTACTATTTAGTTTCAGAACATTTTCATCACCCCAAAAGAAAACCAATAAAGGCAGTAATTCCCCATCCCTCCCTCTTCTAGGTCATTGGCAACCACTATTCTGTTTTCTGTCTCTGGGAATTTGCCTATTTACAATATTTCATATAAATGAAATATAAAAGGCCATATAATATGTGGCCTTTTGTGTCTGGTTTCTATTACTTAGCATAATGTTCTCAAGATTCATGTTATAGCATATGTTAGAATTGTGTTCCTTTTTATGGCTGAGTGATATTCCACTGTATGGATATACCACATTTTGTTTATTCATTCATCAGTGAACATTTGGATTATTTCTACCTTTTGGCTATTGTGAATACTGCTGCTATGAATATTTATGTACACGTTTTTGTGTAGATAAATGTTTTTATTTCTTTTGGACATACACCTCCAAGTGGAATTACTGGGTCAAATGGTTACTCTATGTTTAACTTTCTCGGAAACTGACAAATGTTTTCCACAGGGGCTTCACCATTTTACAAGGGTTCCAGTTACTTCATGTTCTTGCCAACACTTGTTTTCTGGTTTGAAAAAAATGATAACCTAGGCATGGTGGCTCATACCTGTAATCCTAGTGCTTTGCGAGGCTGAGGTGGGCATATCACTTGAGGCCAGGAGTGCGAGACCAGCCTGGCAATATGGTGAAACCCTGTCTCTACTAAAATTACAAAAAAATTAACTGGGCGTGGTGGCATACACCTAGAATCCCAGCTGTTCAGAAAGTTGAGGCACTAGAATCATTTGAATCTGGGAGGTGGAGGTTTCAATAGTCTGAGATCGCACCGCTGCACTCCATCCTGGGTGACAGAGCAAGACTCTGTCTCAGGAAAAAAAAAAAAATTATATATATACATAAAACTATCCTAGTGGGTATGATGTCGTATCTCATTGCATTTTTTTTTTTTTTTTTTTTTAAACACAGAATCTTGCTCTGTCACCCAAGCTGGAGTGCAGTGGTGTGAACTTGGCTCACTGTAATCTCCGCCTCCCAAGTTCAAGTGATTCTCCTGTCTCAGCGTCCCATGTAGCTGGGATTACAGGCGCGTACCACCACACCCTGCTAATTTTTGCATTTTTAGTAGAGACGGTGTTTCACCATGTTGGCCAGGCCGGTCTTGAACTCCTGACCTCAGGTGATCTCCCCACTTTGGCCTCCCAAAGTGCTGGGATTACAGGCATGAGCCACCGCACCTCGCCCTCATTGTATTTTTTTTTTCTTGCATGTTCTTCCAGTGAAACATTATATTTTGATTTTTGTTTCTGTGGTGATTATTGATGTTGAGCAACTTTTCATGTGCTTATTGACCATTTGCACATCATCTTTGGAGAAATGTCTGTTAACATCCGATGCCCTTTTAAAAGATGTGTTGCTTGTTGAGATTGAGTTTTTTATGTATTGTGGATACTGCATTCTTATCAGATACATGATTTGCAGGTATTTTCTCCCTTTCTATGGATTGTCTTTTCTGACTTTATTCTTTTTAATGGCTGAAGGCTTAATTACTCTAACTACTTGGCATTGATGAGCCTTATATTTAGCTCTTTCTGTTAGTAGACAAGTTTCCCCTTTTGCTCTTAAAGCCACAAAGATTTGTTTGGTCTATGTATGAGAATAACTTAAAATTTTAAACATCTAGCTTGGTACAAAGGAAGAGCAGAAACTGGTTCAACTTTTTTTTTTTTTTTTTTTTTTTTTTTGAGACGGAGTTTCGCTCTTGTTACCCAGGCTGGAGTGCAATGGTGCGATCTCGGCTCACCGCAACCTCCGCCTCCTGGGTTCAGGCAGTTCTCCTGCCTCAGCCTCCTGAGTAGCTGGGATTACAGGCACATGCCACCATGCCCAGCTAATTTTTTGTATTTTTAGTAGAGACGGGGTTTCACCATGTTGACCAGGATGGTCTCGATCTCTCGACCTCGTGATCCACCCACCTCGGCCTCCCAGAGTGCTGGGATTACAGGCTTGAGCCACCACGCCCAGCCTGGTTCAACTTTTTTTGGTCTATTTTCTGTCCACTTATGTGCTCATTTGCCTTTTTTGGTTTTGTCTAGACAGTGGTCATGTTCATCAGTCACATGTTATGCTTATGCACTGAAACTTTTTTCTTGCCCTTAGTATTTAATGTAGGATTTCTATCTAGGTTAAATATTTATATAAAAGTAACACCACAGATTGATAGTTTAAAGCACAGAATTAAAAGAGGACAGAATGTCTACA
This sequence comes from Saimiri boliviensis, assembly GCF_048565385.1. Classification (NCBI taxonomy): domain Eukaryota; kingdom Metazoa; phylum Chordata; class Mammalia; order Primates; family Cebidae; genus Saimiri; species Saimiri boliviensis. Next base: position 113,272,959 of record NC_133457.1, read on the forward strand.
TTTACAACACTCTGGCCACCCGGTGCTTTTTGGTGGGATTAAAGAAAACTAATTTGTCAGCGTAGCCTCTGAGAGTGACCAGTTAACAGCCATATGGATTGTTTAAACGTTTTGTTGAAGAAAATAACACAATTAATTTCAGTCCTGTTAATACTGTGATTGATGAGGTGGTATACCATCTAGGTGCCAATGAAGACCATTTCTCAGAATCAGAAAAATTTGAATAATTTTATATGATTGTATAACATTTACCAGCTTATATTAAAAAATAGATTTCTGGCAGGGCACTGTGGCTCAAAGAAAAAGAGAGAGACATGCACACTAACATTTGGATTAGGAAATTACGTTCAGGAATAATTTTTGTGAAGTACCCTATTTTTTTCAGGGGGTAGTCCAGAAATAGGCCTTTCAAATAGTTTTATTTTGCATCTGCTTATTTTCTTTCATGACAACACCTCTGTGAGGAAAGTTCGACATTATTCTATTTTGGAGGTTGAGGAATGAAGGCGTCCAGCCAGGAGGGAAGTGGTAGGGTCCACTGTGGTTAAGATTTGGATCTGACTCAGCACTGCAGCTCCTACCGGTGGTGTGACAGGTGCTGTGATGTCTTGAAGCCTCAGTTTTCTGATCTGTAATCAGAGAAGATAGTGGTAATCACAGCTAGTTCAGAGGGGATTTGGAGGATTAAATGAAAGCGTATTTGGGGTGTTTAGCCTAGTTCATGGCTCATGGGAAGCCCTCAGACAGTGGGAATGGCAGGACACAGCTGTACCCAGCTGGGGAGCAGGAGTGGTCCATATTCAGATCTTGGCATTGATGAGCCTTGTATTTAGCTCACGATTTAAAACAAGATGTTCTTGTTACGAAACCAAAGTATTTACTTTTTCCTGTTGTAAAACCCTCACTTCCCTGTATGTTAAGAGCCAGTCACATGGTGGCAAAATAATTTGTGTCATTGCAATCTGTTGTGGTTACGTTTGTGCAAAAGTGATTGATTTCATCAACTTCCTCTTCACCATATAGAGTGTTCCCGTTGATAATCACTTCCAAAAAGTTGAAGACCATTTCTCAGAATCAGAAAAATTTGAATAATTTTACATGATTGTATAAGGTTTAACAGCTTATATTAAAAAACAGATTTGTGTCTGGGCACTGTGGCTCAACGCCTGTAATCCCAGCACTTTGGGAGGCCAAGGTGAGTGGATTGCTTGAGCCCAAGAGTTGGAGACCAGCCTGTGCAACATGGTGAAACAAAAAATTTAGCTGGGTATGATGGCATGTGCCTGTAGTCCCAGCTACTTGGGAGGCTGAAGTGGGAGAATCACCTAAGCCTGGAAAATTGAGACTGCAGTGAGCCTAGATCACACCACTGCACTCCAGCCTGGGTGACACAGTGAGATTCTGTCTCAAAAAAATCAGGTTTCTGTGGTTCTTCCAATAGCTACTGGAAAACAAACTAGTTCAGGCAGACAAATAAGTATAGAGAAAATATAATAAACATTGTAAGTGTACCTCCAGTTTAAAAAATGAGACATGAAAAAGACAGCTGAAGTTCACTATGTTATTGAAATTTTTGTGAGGGACATCCCAGAAAGAACCACTGACTTGAACTTGGTGTTTATTATTTAAAATTGGGTGTTTTTTTTTTTTTTTAATGTCTTTTTTTTTTTTCCCACAGCTATCTGCATCATATTGGTGCATTTACTGATCCGATACAGATTACATTTCTTGCCAGAGAGTGTTGCTGTTGTTTCTTTAGGTAAGTGCATATTGGTGATTCCATAATAAAAGCAGTAACAGTAACTACCGTTTTTTGAGTGTGTCTTTAGTGCCAGCAACCACAGGAGATGCATCACATCCCTGATCTCATTTAATCCTCACTGCAACCTACCCTAAGGGTATTATGGTCCCATTTTACAGATGAGGACACTGGGGTTCAAGAAGGGTAGTGACCTCCTAAAGGTCATGTAGAAGCCCAAAGGCCATACAGCTCTGTAAGCTTAGAGGCCCTTTCTTAGCCTTTTAATTCTGATAGAACTACCCTTAGGGAACATTGACCTCTACTACTAGGCTAGGCTGGCATCCAACTCAACTAAGGTAAGTAATGACATTTCATAGAATCACTCAGTTTTGGCTGGGCATGGTAGCTCACACGTGTAATCCCAGCACTTTGGGAGGCCGAGGTGGGCAAATCACCTGAGGTCAGGAGTTTGAGATCAGCCTGGCCAACATGATGAAACCCTGTCTCTCCTAAAAATACAAAAAATTAGCCAGGTGTCATGGCACATGCCTGTAATGCCAGCTACTTGGGAGGCTGAGGCAGGAGAATTGCTTGAACCCGGGGGGCAGAGGTTGCAGTGAGCTGAGATCACGCCATTACATTCCAGCCTGGGTGACAGAGTGATACTCTGTCTCAAAACAAAAAGAATCACTCAATTTTTTAGACAGAAGGGGCTCTGACTTTACAGTTTAGGAGGGAGAAATGGCTCACTTGATGCCAGACTCAGATCTAAAGTCTTCAGAGAGCGTTCCGTTCTACCCCACTTAAATTTCTCTTTTGTTTCCTGTGCCAATTAAGTGTTGAGATCTAGTTGCAGTGAATGAATTCATGTAATGACAGGTGTGAATGCACACGCAAGTTTAGGAAGTGAAGGAAGTGGGGAGTTTCAGTAAATAGAAGTTCGGGACAAAAATGTGGGTGGAGACACATAAGGCACAGTAAATGAAGTCTTGCTAAGGTCAGCCAAAGGTTTTTACCAGTTTATTATTTTGTGGTTACTTGCACAAGTTTCCCCTTGCCAACTAATGGCATTTAATTTTTCCTGATCATCGCTGATGTTCAGAAGTTAACTTTCATTGCCTGGTAGATCTTTAGTGGAGTAATAGTTCTTTCACAAGATAGTATTATTTAGGTTGGCTTTGGAAATGATCATTCAGATTCTGTTCACTAGCTTCCCTCTCCTTCCATCACCACCAGCAGTTCTGCTACCTTGGTTCAGACTCTCCTGAATTTTCCCTCAGCCTCAGTACTACTCAGTGCCAGATTCTGGCCTGTGAGCCTTCACAGTGTCATCTCATTTATGCCTTATGACCTCCAGGTGATGCCGTATTTTAAGGAATGGGCACCACTGCATAGTATTGATCTTCAGTACAAGTTTGGAAACCAGTTTTACTCAGAGTTCTTGTTTTCTTTTAGCATGTTTTTTAGCAGTGTATCTTGGTAGACCCTTAGCTAATAAAATAGTTCTAGAGCTCTAAGAATAGAAGGCTTGTTCATTAATATTCCTTTCTGCTATTAGGCATATTGAAAAGAATGTATGTGGCTAATACTCATAATTCTGGCACATTCAGTAAAGGCTTGCACTACTCCAAAGAATTTACAGTTTTGTGGTCAGCTTTATAGCTTTTTAAAGAAATTTGCTATCAAAATTATAGTTGGTGTGTATTTAAATATTAATACATATGCAAATTAAAATGATAATTATAATTTGGTTTGGAATTTTTTTCTTTCTTTTTTTTCTTTTTCTTTTTTTTTTTTTTTTTTTGAGACGGAGTTTCGCTCTTGTTACCCAGGCTGGAGTGCAATGGTGCAGTCTCAGCTCACTGCAACCTCCGCTTCCTGGGTTCAGGCAATTCTCCTGCCTCAGCCTCCTGAGTAGCTGGGATTACAGGCATGTGCCACCATGCCCAGCTAATTTTTTGTATTTTTAGTAGAGACGGGGTTTCACCGTGTTGACCAGGATGGTCTCGATCTCTCGACCTCGTGATCCACCCGCCTCGGCCTCCCAAAGTGCTGGGATTACAGGCTTGAGTCACTGCGCCCGGCCTTTTTTTTCTTTTTTTAGACAAAATCTTACTCTGTCGCCCAGGCTGGAGTGCCATGGCACAGTCTCAGTTGACTGCAATCTCTGCCGCCCGGGTTCAAGCGATTTTCCTGCCTCAGCTTCCTGAGTAGCTGGGATTACAGGTTCCTGCCACCACGCCTGGATAATTTTTAAAAAAATTTTTAGTAGAGATGGGGTTTCACCATCTTGGCCAGGCTGGTCTTGAACTACTGACCTCGTGAAATCCACCTGCCTTGGCCTCCCAAAGTGTTAAGATTACAGGCGTGAGCCACGGTGCCTGACTTCTGGTTTGGAATTTCAAACTTTTCATATTTCTTGAATGTTTGGGTAACTGCAGCTTGCTGAACACCAGTGCTTCTATTAGGCTTAGAGCAGATGTTGTTGGTTGCTTACCAAAGAGTCATTTCCCCCTTCTTCCTTGAAAGTAGAACCCCAGTTTTGATCAGGTATCTTGCCACACTGTGCTCAAGGAAGATGGGCCCCTCCAACTCAAGACTGGTCTTTGCCATCATGTTAATTTCACTCTTTGCCAATGATTGGTTGAGAGGGGTGGAGGCAGCGAGGCAGTGTGAAACCCAGCTCCGGCCAGTGACACCAAGGGGAAGTATGAGGAGGTGGTGGGTCCTGGAAAATGTTTTCTTCTTCGATAGTAATGAGAAATTTCTCCTTCCTTTCTTTGATGCAGCTGAATAAGATTGTGATGCCTAATGTATGGGTAGCCATCTTGCAACTACTGTGGCTCAAAGACAAAAGCCAGAATGCTAAAGATTGCCAGGGGGACAGATGGGAATCCCAGATTCTTGATTGCATTGTTGCTTTGTTGAATTGATAGCCCTGAAGCTTCCTATCTTAGTGCTACTCATTATATGAGATAATAAACATCTATTAGCTATTGTTAATTTGGAGTAAAGAGAAAAAAACCAACATTTGTTATTTAAGCCATTTTTAGTCTAGGTTCTTTTTTTTTTTTTTTTGAGACGGAGTTTCGCTCTTATTACCCAGGCTCTAGTGCAATGGCGCGATCTCGGCTCACCGCAACCTCCGCCTCCTGGGCTCAGGCAATTCTCCTGCCTCAGCCTCCTGAGTAGCTGGGATTACAGGCACGCACCACCATGCCCAGCTAACTTTTTGTATTTTTAGTAGAGACGGGGTTTCACCTTGTTGACCAGGATGGTCTCGATCTCTTGACCTTATGATCCACCTGCCTCGGCCTCCCAAAGTGCTGGGATTACAGGCTTGAGCCACCGCGCCTGGCTAGTCTAGGTTCTTTTACTTGCAACTAAAAGCATCTTAACTAACATAGAACTCTTTCTATTCAAGGGACAAAACCCAATTTAAAAGAAAACAAATTGAAGGCGAGGTGGCTTATGCCTGTAATCCCAGTACTTTGGGAGGCTGAGGCGGGCAGATCGCCTGAGTCCAGGAGTTCAATACCAGCCTGGCCAACATGGTGAAACCCCGTCTCTACTAAAAATAGAAAAATTAGCTGGGCGTGATGGCAGGCACTTGTAGTCCCAACTACTCTGGAGGCAGGAGAACCACTTGAGTCCAGGAGGTGGAAGATGCAGTGAGCCCAGGTTACACCAGAGCACTGCAGCCTGGATGACAGAGCAAGACTTCATCTCAAAATGAACAAACAAAAAATTGGTTTGAGGTCACACACCTGTTGGCTCATATAATTGGCAGAACTACAGGTAATATTAGCTTGAGACAGCTGAATCAGGTCTCCTGGACCCAGTTATTCTCCATGTCTCAGCAGTGAATCCTTTTTCCTTGACTTCACTCTCAGGCAGGTTCTCCATCCACAGGTTCATTTCTTCACTGATGTTGCAGAAATAATTGCACAGCCAGGTCTTGGGAGAAGTGATGGCAGCCTTGCTTTCAATACTTATTTGCTAACTCAGGTGACTGAAAACCTAAGAGCAGTTCCAGGGAGAGTGCTGGGGTCCAGAAAGTACTTTTTAAAAATTACATTAGAGGACATTCGGTTAGAATTTGCATATGCTGACATAGCTATCAAAATAATTCTGTATTTCATAAAGTATAGAAATTAAAGGAAAAATTTTTTCTCAACTGGAACAAAGTGTAACTAAATATTGAGATATCTACCATTTCAACAATTTCCACCTTTTGTGCCAAAAAAGAATCTAGATGAAGATGCCAGAGAAAGTAGGGTTTTCATTCTTTCAGGGATAAATTTTCCTTGCCTGCCAGAGTTTACTTTGTAGTTGGCAGTCATTTCGAGACATTGTTGGTCTTTTGGTTTATAGTTCGGTGTTCAGCGTTCTTAAGAAATTGTTGGTATAGCAAAGGACCATCTGTACTCTAAAAGCACATGTCCCCCCTTCTACTTTATTGTATTTTTAAATGAGTGTCTATCTGGCAACTTTTTATTCTTTATAAAAATATAGTATCAACCTGAAGTTCTTTTTTTTTTTAAATTAAATAATTTTTTTTAAATTTATTTTTATTTTTTAAAAATTTTATTATTATTTTTTGAGATGGTGTCTTGCTCTGTTGCCCAGGCTGGAGTGCAGTGGCTGTTCACAGGTGCAATCCCACTACTGATCAGCACGGGAGTTTTGACCTGCTCTGTTTCCGACCTGGGCCGGTTCACCCCTCCTTAGGCAACCTGGTGGTTCCCCGATCCCGGGAGGTCACCATATTGATGCCGAACTTTGTGTGGACACCTGATGAGCATAGCGCACTACAGCCCAGAACTCCTGGGCTCAAGTGATCCTCCCACCTCGGCCTCCTGAGTAGCTGGGACTACAGGCCTGCGCCACTGTGCCCGGCAACCTGAAGTTCTGAAGAGTTCCTTGGACCCTGTTCCAAGCTTTCAGGATACTTTCTCTACCTTACGGAATTCTGTAGTTTTGGCCTTTTAAAAACTATTTCCTTTTGTACAGCTAAACAACTATATAAAGAAAAAAAATCCTGTTTATTGACAATTTTTTAAAATTTATTTTTATTTTTTTGAGACAGAGTCTTGCTCTGTTGCCCAGGCTGGAGTGCAGTGGCGCGATCTCAGCTCACTGCAACCTCCACCTCCTGGATTCAAGTGATTCTCCTGCCTCAGCCTCTCGAGTAGCTGGGACTAGAGGCGTGCACCACCATGCCCAGCTAATTTTTGTATTTTTAGTAGAGACGGGGTTTCACCATGTTGGCCAGGATGGTCTCGATCTCTTGACCTGGTGATCCGTCTGTCTCAGCCTCCCAAAGTGCTGGGATTATAGGCATGAGCCACCGTGCCTGGCGTTTATTGACAATTATTTTTATCTTGTTTCATTTTCTTCCAGTCTTTGCGTAGGCATATCCATATGTATTAGATCACTTTATATAGTTTGAGTTTATCTCATTTTTTTGGTGTTCTTTCCATGTATTAATTGAGTTCACATATTTATTTATTTATTTATTTTCTTTTTTCTTTTTTTTTTGAGACAGAGTCTCGTTCAGTCGCCCAGCCTGGAGTGCAATGGCACGATCTCGGCTTACTGCTACCTCCGCCCCCCTGGGTTTAAGTGATTCTCCTACTTCAGCCTCCCAAGTAGCTGGGATTATAGGCATGTGCCACCATGCCTGGCTAATTTTTGTATTCTTAGTAGAGATAGGATTTCACCATGTTGGCCAGGCTGGTTTCAAACTCCTGACCTCAAGTGATCCACCTCCCAAAGTGCTAGGGTTACAGGCATGAGCCACCGTGCCCATATTTATTTTTTTACTGGCTGTATAATGGTGATTCATTTATATATTTGGGGCTAAGATTTGTAAGGAATTAAAATGAGGCTGGGCATGGTGGCTCATGTCTAATCCCAGCACTTTGGGAGGCCAAGGTGGGGAGATCACGTGAGGTCAGGAGTTCAAGACCAGCCTGGTCAACATGGCAAAACACCACCTCTACTAAAAATACAAAAATTAGCCGGGCATGGTGGTACATGCCTATAGTCCCAGCTACTCTGGAGGCTGAGGCAGGAGAACCACTTGAACCTGGGAGGTAGAGGTTGTAGTGAGCTGAGATCATGCCAGTGCATTCCATCCTGGGAGGCAGATCGAGACACCATCTCAAAAAAAAAAAAAGAAAGAAAACGAAATACTTGTAAGCATATTGCCCAGCATCCTCTGTTTAATAGCGAAAACAGGAGTTTGCCTCCAACTCCAACAGTCATGGCTTATTTTAGTGAGAAAAGGCCTGATTGGGACTATAAATGAAGGGCTGGAAGTTTGACTTTCAGATGCAAAAATTTAGCCTTAATACTGCTGATCATTAGAAAAACTATGATCTAATTTACAGACAAGATTTGATTGAATCATTGGGTAAACAGAATATGCAAATGTGCTCCCCATCATAGCTTTTTAAACCATGTTCGTTCTATTTAATTCTATTCCTTCTTGTTTTTTACTAAAATATTTTGATTTTTTTTTTTTTTTTTTTTTTAAGGATAATGCTTTTGGCCAGTTACAGTTCTTTTAGAAGTTGTCTAGCGGGCTTTCTGTACCCCACCAAATAAAATTGTTTTTAATTAAAAAAAAGGGGGGCCAGGCACAGTGGCTCACACCTGTAATCCCAACCTTTGGGAGGCAGAGGTGGGCAGATCACTTGAGGTCAGGGGTTCAAGACCAGCCTGGCCAACATGGCAAAGCCCCATCTCTACTAAAAATGCAAAAATTAGGCATAGTGGCGTGCACCTGTAATCTCAGCTACATGAGAGGCTGAGGCAGGAGAAGTGCTTGAACCTGGGAGATGGAGGTTGTCGTGAGTCAAGATTGTGCCACTGAACTCCAGCCTGGATGACAGAGTGAGACTCTGTGTCAAGCAAGTAATAATAATGTATTAATATATTTTGCACAGTAGCACAGTGCTTGGCACACAGTATGAGTGTGTGTGTATGCATTTATTTCTAACAGTGCAAATCCATAGGTGTGTATGTGTGTGTGTGTATATATATATATATATATATATATTCTTTTTTTGAGAGAGAGAGAGAACTTGTGCTATGATTATACATTTTGTAATCTGATTGTTAATACATTTGAGGATTTTTTAGTGGCCCATGCGTCAGGGATGGTTGGGTGGTAAGGTGGCGACTGTGAGTCTGCTGTTTAGCGACTTTGTGTGGGGGAAACTTGGCCAGTATCCTCCTTGGCCAGGAAAGATTGTTAAGCCATCAAAGGACTTGAAGAAACCTCTTGGAAAGAAATGCTTCTTTGTGAAACTTTTTGGAACAGAAGATCATGCCTGGATCAGAGTGAAACAGCTGAAGCCATATCATGCTCATAAAGAGGAAATGATAAAGATTAGCAAGAGTAAACTATTCCAGCAAGGGGTGGATGCTATCAGAGGGTTTCTTGGGAGAGCCCAAAGGGAAAGACCAGACATCATCCCACAATTCTGCTAATGACAAGAATCGGCATGATTCCAATGAGGAGAGAAGTAGGCCAACCTCAGGTAATGAGAAGCACAAACTTAGCCTGTCTGAAGGGAAAGTGAGGAAGCGAAGGGGAGAAGGAAAGAAGAGGATGTCTTCGGCCTCTTCGGAGAGAGGTGCCAAATCCCCTCTGAAAAGGGCCCCAAGAGCAAAGTCCCTGGCTGTGGGGTCGGCTCCCAAAGGATGAGAAGAATCTCACCATCCCTGTGTCTAGTACTGTGAAGCGGATAATGGCTGGACTGATGGCCACGTTTAAATGGCAGCCAACCACAGATGAGCCTGTTAAAGACGCAGATCCTCATTTGCATCATTTCCTACTAAGCCAAACAGAGAAGCCAGCTGTCTGTTACTAGGCAATTGCAGAGAAGTTGAAAATGTGTGAAGAGGAAACTGGTTCCACCTCCATCCGGGTAGACAGCACGGCTGTGAATGGCAGCATCACAGACAAAAAGTTAGGATTTGGGGCCTTGGTCTCATGGGAAGTGGAATCGTCTCCACTTGCTAAAAATTGGTCACCTAGTGACTCTCTGGAACAGCACTGCAAAGAAATTTGATTTGTTCATCGAGGAGGAGGCCTGCCTGGGAAGAACCCCTGCTGAAGCCTTCTCAACCTGTGACATCTCTTTCACCTGCATGTCGGATCCCAAGGCAGCCAAGGACCTGGTGCTGGGCCCCAGTGGTGTGCTGCAAGGAATCCGTTCTGGGAAGTGCTACGTGGACATGGCAACAGTGGACACTGACATAGTCACTGAGCTGGCCCAGATGATTGTGTCTAGGTTAGGGGGGTGCTTTCCAGAAGCCCCCATCTCAGGGAATCAACAGCTGTCTAATCACGGGATGTTAGTGATCTTAGCGGCTGGAGACAGGCTAATATGAGGACTGTGGCAGCTGCTTCCAGGCAATGGGGAAGACCTCCTTCCTAGGTGAAATTGGCAACACAGCCAAGATGATGCTGATCATGAACGTGGTCCAAGGGAGCTTCATGACCACCGTCGCTGAGGAGCTGACTCTGGCCCAGATAACAGGCCAGTCCCAGCAGACACTCTTGGACATCCTCAATCAGGGACAATTGACTAGCATCTTCCTAGACCAGAAGTGCCAAAATATCCTGCAAGGAAACTTTAAGCCTGATTTCTTTCTGAAATACATTCAGAGGGATCTCCGCTTAGCCATTGCGCTGGGCAATGCGGTCAACCGTCTGACTCCCATGGCAGCTGCAGCCAATGAGGTGTACAGAAGAGCCAAGGCACTGGACCAGTCGACAGTATGTCGTGTACTGAGCCTACATACACTAAGCTGTCGACACCCCGCTCCCACTCCTCTAATCTCCCTCTGACCCCCTCTTCCTCACATGAGTTCAGGGGCCTGGGACTTTGCTCTGGGCCAGCCCACCTGTCTCCATTTCCTTTTATCTAGACTTTGAGACTTGCCATCAGCACAGCACACAGCAGCACCCTTCCTTTGAGGCTGGTGTGGAGGGGATGAGGGTCAGCAGGATTGGCTCATGGGAAAGTTCTTGAGCTAGGCACTGGCCCCTCGATGAGGTGGCTGTGTGTTCACACATACACAAACACACCCACACACATACACTGGCTCTTGCCCTAGGATAGAAGCTGCCCAGAAACTGCTGCCTGGCTTTTTTCTTCTAAGCTTCTCTTATCTTAAACCTCTTCCAGTCAAGGAACTAGAATCAGCAATGAGAGTTGGAGGACTTCCCACAGCTTCCCCCAGAGTGAAGAGGTTGTAGTCATGTCCACGTCCCCCACTTAATCCTCTGCAGGGAGAGGCTTTGGGCACAGATAAGCCAGCACAGACTCCAGACGGAGGGTCCTGTGGGGCCCCCAACCTCAGGTGAGCTGAGAATGAGAAAGATGTTCACATCGAAGCATCCAGTGTGCACCCAGCACTCCATAGATACCTTTGTGAACTGAAAAGAGACTGGCAGAGTCCTGCGAAGATGGGGCCCTGGCTTTACAGGGAGTATGGTGAGTAGCCAGCCTGCAGGTGAGCATGGAGGCCCAGCCCTCACTGCAGTGAAGCGACACCCCAGTCGCCACTGCCACAGTGGGCACTTGTTTCTCCCTGGGCTGTTCTAGTGTTGGATTTGCATTCCAGCCCTTGTTAGGGGGTCCTCAGGGTCACTAGTGAGCCGAGAGGAGTGGGGGTTAGGGGACACACCTTCCTGTTTCTGTTAGGCCACAGACTCTTCACCTGGCTCTGAACTTGGTCCCCTCCCAGCGGTCCCGCCTTCTTCAGCCTGCCCTGCCAAGACCCCTGCATGCCCACTGCTCTCTGTCCTCCCTCCCCCGCCTTTCCTCCCGTGGAGACAGTATTTCTGTCTGTCCCTTCTTTGGTTCAGACCCAGCCTGACCAATGATGAGCATTTCTTTCTATTTTTTTTTTTTTAAAGATGGGGTTTCACCATGATGGCCAGGCTGGTCTTGAACTCCGGACCTCAGGTGATCCACTCACCTCAGCCTCCCAAAGTGCTAGGATTACAGGCATGAGCCACCACGCCGGGCAGTGATGAGCATTTCTTAGGCTCAGCTCTTGATATGGAAACGAGTTCGTCTTCACTCCAGCCAGCATCATGGTCTTTGGTGCTTCCTGGGCCCAGGGTCTTTTGGGAGGGTAAAGAACTGGGCCTGACCTACCTGAATTGACTGACCCTCCCAGGTGGGTCTGGGACATCCTCAAGGCCCTAGCATTTCTCCTTGGATAGGGGACCAGAGGGACCTTGGGATGTTAAATAAAAACAGGGAGATATCACCCAAGGGATGTCAATTTCTTATCCCTCTGCATGGGTTTTCCAAAAGAATAATTTGTAGAAGGCCAGCACTTAGGGCACAATATGTAATTTTATATAAGGCAGCCACACTGGAGTGGGGTCCGGCCCCCTCACAGCCTTGACCCCTTTCACAGATTAGAACCTGGGTTAGAGGATTGCTGAAGATGAGTGGGAAGGGCAGGAAAGATGCCTTTCAGGTTTTTAGCACAGTTCATTTTGAAGCGTTTCTGTTTGAACACAAAGCCTGTTCTAGTCCTGGCAGGACACACTCTGGGTAATGTAACCAGTTGGTCAGTCTTGTCTTAATATTGTTGACAGTTCTGTAAAGTTCCTTTTCATAAACATTTCTGTTTAAGCTATTTCACTTTTGTTTTGAAATCCTTCCTTTTTTTTTTTTTTTTTTTTTTTGAGACAAAGTCTCGCTCTGTCACTAGGCTGGAGTGCAGTGGTGCGATCTCGACTCACTGCAACCTCCACCTTCTGGGTTCAAGCGATTCTCCTGCCTCAGTCTCCCAAGTAGCTGGGACTACAGGCACCCGCCACCACACCTGGCTAATTTTTGTATTTTTAGTAGAGTCAGGGTTTCACCACATTGACCAAGATTTTCTCGATCTCCTGACCTTGTGTCCTGCCCGCTTCGGCCTCCCAAAGTGCTGGGATTACAGGCATAAACCACAGCGCCTGGCCAAAATCCTTCCCTTTGAAGCAGAAAATGTGATACTTGTGAAAAAGCTTGTAAGAAAGCCCCTCCCTTTTTTTCTTTAAACCTTTAAGGGCCAGGCGCGGTGGCTCACGCCTGTAATCCCAGCACTTTGGGAGGCCGAGACGGGTGGATCATGAGGTGAACAGATCGAGACCATCCTGGTCAACGTGGTGAAACCCCGTCTCTACTAAAAATACAAAAAAGCTAGCTGGGCGTGGTGGCGTGTGCCTGTAATCCCAGCTACTCAGGAGGCTGAGGCAGGAGAATTGCCTGAACCCAGGAGGCGGAGGTTGCGGTGAGCCGAGATCGCGCCATTGCACTCCAGCCTGGGTAACAAGAGTGAAACTCCGTCTTAAAAAAAAAAAAAAAAACAAACCTTTAAATGACAAATCTAGGTAATTAAGGTCGTGAATTTTTATTTTTGCTTTGTTTTTATTTTTTTAGAAAGGGGAAAGGGAGCTCCCACCATGTGGCAGGGGATTTCAGAGAGCTGGAAATCCCTATTTTTGCTTTGTTTTTAATGAACATTTGTCTTTCAGAATAGGATTGTACAATAATGTTTAAATGGCAAAAACGAAACATGATTTTGTGCAGTTGTTTCTACTGCAAGAAAAAACATTTCTTGGTAACAAAAAAATTAATACATTTGGAACATTTTTCATGTAACCTTACTGACCAGGAATATTTACATTTTACAGTCATAATGGTAACCCTGCAGTGCACTCTGGGAGCCAGCAAGCATTGGCAGTTCATTGGAGTAGTGTAGGCAGCCTGCAGTAGTACAGTCTTCTGTGTCTGTAGCATGATTAGGTGGTAGGATGCAGCAGAGCTAGTGGGCCAGCATCACTTGCTGGTCCTAAGCTCTCAGAAAAGCTTAAACTCTCTGAGCCTCCCTACAGTGTTCTTTTGAGGATTAGAAGTAATTGAAAGTGACAAATCCTGGAAGAAGAGGCTCAACAAATAATCATTAATTGCTCCTGATCTTCTGAATGAATTGAGTGGTGTCCTTAATGAGGTGTGTGCACAAAGATCAACTAGGAGCAAAGGAAAATGTTAGAACTTGAGTTTCTATTTATTTTTAACCTCACTCTTTTACAATTTCTTTTTTTGTGAATATTTTAAAATACAGGCTGGGCACAGTGGCTCATGCCTGTAGTCCCAGCACCTTTGGGAGGCTGAGGCAGGTGGATCACCAGAGGTTGGGAGTTCAAGATCAGCCTGGCCAACATGGTGAAACCCAGTCTCTACTAAAAATACAATCATCATTAGCCAAGTATGGTAGCATACAATTTTAATACCAGCTACTCTCTATATCTGTATATCTATGTATATATAGTGGTACATGGCTGGGTGCAGTGGCTCATGCCAGTAATCCCAGCACTTTGGGAGCCCAAGGCAGGCAGATCACTTGAGGTCAGGAGTTTAAGACTAGCCTGAGCAACATGGTGAAGCCCTGTCTCTACAAAAAAATTAGCCAGGCGTGGTGGTGCACACCTGTAGTCCCAGCTACTTGGGAGGCTGAGGCAGGAGAGTTGCTTGAATTCAGGAGGTTGCATTGAGCACTTCAGCCTGGGCAACAGAATGAGACTTCATCTAAAAAAAAAAAAAAAGCGTGTGTGTGTAGTAATGAAATAACTTTTTTTAGAGTTTCACTCTTGTTGCCCAGGCTGGAGTGTCAGAGCATGGTCTCGGCTCACCACATCCTCCACTTTCTGGGTTCAAGCAATTCTCCTGCCTCAGCCTCCCAAGTAGCTGGGATTACAGGCATGCACCACCACGCCTGGCTAATTTTTGTATTTTTAGTAGAGACAGTGTCTCCATGTTGGTCAGGCTGGTCTCAAACTCCTGACTTCAGGTGATCCACCCACCTCAGCCTCCTAAAGTGCTGGGATTACAGATACGAGCCACCATGCCTGGCCATCACTTTCATATTAATTAATAACAAATTAAAGATTGTAACTTGAGAGTACACATTCAAATTCTTTTTAATACTAGGAATATACAAAATTGTATCTCAGGCATTATTTCTATCTGGTGGCCAGTTGTGTGATATGAATTCATTTTCTCTGTTGAGTAGATTGATTTGACCTAACTTGGAACCTCAGTCTCAAGAGGTAAAGTAGTAGTTTGCCAATTTATTGGTGCACAAAGGATTATTTAATAATAATATCACATTGTATTTTACAGAGCTTCCTAGCACTTCGTAAATAATAAAACACAGGCTCGGGCAATAGAATAATTACTGATTTTCAAATATAACTGTTTTATGTGTGATTATAAAAGGTAATCGTGGCATTAAGGTTTGGTATACTTATTAGAAGAGAAAAAGAAAGGAGGTTTTAGTAAAGCAGAAAAACACTAGCTTTGAAAATGAAGTCTGAAACCGTGGAAAGAGGTTTAACTTCCCTGGGAATCAGGGTAATTGCTGAATGCAAATTGAATGCAAATACAAATTGAAACATTAAAGTACGATTTCTTGCCCACCATGTTGGCAGAAATGTTAACATCTGATGATTATCCAGCGCTACTGAGGATGTGGGACACTTTCTTTCGGAAGTGTAAGGTGGTACAACCAACCACTTTGGAGGATAATTTGGCAACATTTTCATGATAAAAATGCTCATGCTTTGTAATCCTGCCATTTGTAGTCTCTGGATCCACCCTAGGGAGAGAGTCTTGGTTTTTTTGTTGCGAATGTCTTCCACAGGGAGATGCTCTTAACACAAAGTGGCATGTACAAGCATGTTCATTGCAGCGCCACTGTTAATAGCAAACAGTTGGAGGAAACCATCAGTGGGGGAATGGTTAAAAAGGTTGTGACTTAAAAAAAAATACAATGTAACTCACATATAATTTCACTATCTTAAAGTGCATAATTCAGAGCTTTTTAGTATATTCAGAGTGTGTAACCATCACCTCTACCTAATTTCAGAACATTTTCATTACCCTAAAAAGAAATATCCATTAGCAGTCACTCCCCATTTCTCCCTTCTCTCTTCTCCCATCCCCTGGAAACCACGAATCTACGTTCTGTCTCTATGAATTTGCCTGTTCTGGACATTTCATATAAATTGATAGAATCATACAACCTGTGATACTTTTTATTTGGCAGCAACTTTATTGAGATGCACTTCACATACCACACAATTCTCCCACTGTACGGTTCAACAGTGTTTAGTATGTTCAGAGTTATGCAGCCATCACCACAGTCAATTTTAGGACATTTTCATCACCTCAAAAACCCCATGCCCGTTAGCTATCAGCTCCACACCTCTCCTCCCTATCCCTGGGCAACCATTACTGTCCCTATAGATTTGCCTATTGTGGACATTTCATATAAATAGAATATGTGAAATGTCTTTTGTGTCTGGCTTCTTTCACTTGCTCTATTTTCAAGATTCTTCCATGTCGCAGCAAGTATCAGTACTTCATTCATTTTCATTGCTGAATAATATTACATTGTATGGATATACCACATTTTGTTTATCCACTTACTAGTTAAGGACATTTGGGTTCTTTCCACATTGTTGTTGTTTTGAGATGGAGTCTTACTTTGTCACCCAGGCTGGAGTGCAGTGGTGCAATCTTGGCCCACTGCAACCTCCACCTGGCAGTGTTCCAGTGATTCTCCTGCTTCTTCCAAGTAGTTGGGATTACAGGCACATACCACCATGCCTGGCTGATTTTTGTATTTTTAGTAGAGATGGGGTCTCACCATGTTGGTCAGACTGCTCTTGAACTCCTGACCTCAAACAATCCAACTGCCTCGGCCTCCCAAAGTGCTAGGATTACAGGCATGAGCACCTGGCCTCTTTCCAACTTTTGGCTGTTTCAGATAATGCTGTTGGGAACATCTGTGTACAAGTTTTTACATGAACATGTTTTCAGTTTCTTGGAGTAGAATTTCTGGGTCATAATGGTAACTTTGAGGAATTGCCAAACTTTTCCATGGTGGTTACACCATTTTACATTCCCATCAGCAATGTATGAGTGTTCCTATTTCTCTATATCCTTGCCAACATTTGTTTTCCATTTTAAAATTACACTGAAAGAAAGAAATGTTGGGACCCTAAAATCACTAAGCTAAAAGGAAAAGTCAAGCTGGAAACTGCTTAGGACAAACCTGCCTCCCATTCTGTTCCTAAAAAGATAGTTACTGAGATTAAAAAAAAGCTACATACCTCCCTCTCAATTTTTACACAGGAAAATTCCTTGTGGACAAGGGACAGAACTCAAAGTCATCCCTCTGCTCACTGAGATAAATGCATTTCTGATTGCTTCCTTTGGAAAGGCTAATCAGAAACTCAAAAGAATGCAGCTGTTTGTCTCTTATTTACCTATGACCTGGAAGTCCCCTTCTTGCTTCAAGCAGCCCTGCCTTTCCAGACAGAACCAATGTACATCTTACATTGTTTTGTTTTGTTTTTTTGTTTTTTTGTTTTTTTGAGACGGAGTTTCGCTCTTGTTACCCAGGCTGGAGTGCAATGGCGCGTTCTCGGCTCACTGCAACCTCCGCCTCCTGGGCTCAGGCAATTCTCCTGCCTCAGCCTCCTAAGTAGCTGGGATTACAGGCATGCACCACCATGCCCAGCTAGTTTTTTGTATTTTTAGTAGAGACGGGGTTTCACCATGTTGACCAGGATGGTCTCGATCTTTCGACCTCGTGATCCACCCGCCTCGGCCTCCCAAAGTGCTGGGATTACAGGCTTGAGCCACCGCGCCCGGCCCATCTTACATTGTTGATAGATGTCTCATGTCTCCCTAAAATGTATAAAACCAAGCTGTGTCCCGACCACCTTGGGCACATGTTATCAGAACCTCCTGAGTCTGTGTCACAGGCCTGTGTCACGTCTTTAACCTTGGCAAAATTAACTTCCTAACTTGACTGAGACTTGTCTTGGATACTGTGGTTTGCATAACCATCCTAGTGGGTGTGGACTGGTATCTCATTCTAGTTTTTATTTGCATTTCCCTAATGATTGATGATGTTGCACATCTTTTGATGTTCCTCTGCCATTTGTATATCTTATTCTCTGAAATATCTATTCATTTATTTATTTTTATTGTATTATATTTTATATTTTGAGATGAAGTCTCACTCTGTCCCCTAGGCTAGAGTACAGTGGCATGATTTTGGCTCAACGCAACCTCCGCCTCTCGGATTCAAGCGATTGTTCTGCCTCAGCTTCCTGAGTGGCTGGAATTAGACATGTCAGTCATCATGCCCAGTTAATTTTTGTATTTTTTTTTTTTTTTTGAGACGGAGTTTCGATCTTGTTGCCCAGGCTGGAGTGCAATGGCGTGATCTCGGCTCACCGCAACCTCCGCCTCCTGGGTTCAGGCAATTCTCCTGCCTCAGCCTCCTAAGTAGCTGGGATTACAGGCACACGCCACCATGCCCAGCTAATTTTTAGTATTTTTAGTAGAGATGGGGTTTCACCATGTTGACCAGGATGGTCTCGATCTCTTGACCTCGTGATCCACCCACCTCGGCCTCCCAAAGTGCTGGGATTACAGGCTTGAGCCACCGCGCCTGGCCAATTTTTGTATTTTTTAAGTAGAGACAGGGTTTCATCATGTTGAGCAGGCTGGTCTCAAACTCCTGACCTCAGGTGATCCACCCACCTCAGCCTCCCACAGTGTTGGGATTACAGGCATGAGCCACTGCAGCCAGCTTCAATTTATTTTTAATTAAAAAAAAATTTTTTTTTAAAAAAATAATTAGAGTCAAGGGTCTTGCTCTGTCACCCAGGCTGGAGTGCATTGGTATGATTACAGCTCACTGCAAGCTTCCACCTCCTGGCCTCAAGCCGTCTTCCCGTCTCAGCTACCTGAGTAGGACTGCAAGCACATGTCACCACATCTGGCTAATTTTTTTCTTTTTTATATATATTTTAAAACAAAGTTTCACTCTGTTACCCAAGCTGGAATGTAGTGGCACAATCACAGCTTACTGTAGGCTCCGCCTCCTAGGCTTAAGCGTTGCAGCCACTTCAGCCTCCCACAACTGGACTACAGGTGTAGACAACCATACATAGTTTTTTTTTTTTTTTTAATTTATTATTTTTTAAGGCTAGTCAAGTGAAGCAGTGGGAGTGGAGAAAGAGTAAAGAAATCTGTAACTGGTTGTGATCAATTAGTTGTAAACACCACTGCACTCGGACCAGACAGCTATTTTTTTTTTTTTTTTTTTTTTGAGACAGAGTCTCACTCTGTCACCCTGGCTGGAATGCAGTAGTTCAGTCTCAGCTCACTGCAACTTGTACCTCTCAGGTTCAAGTGACTGTCTTGCCTCAGCTTCCAGAGTAGCTGGGATTACAGGCACCACCACCATGCCCAGCTAATTTTGGTATTTTTAGTACTAAGAGACCAGGGTTTTACCATGTTGGCCATGCTGGTCTTAAACACCTAACCTCAGATGATTCGCCTGTCTTAGTCTCCTGAAGTGCTGGGATTACAGGCTTGAGCCACCACGCCTGGCCCTTAGCTAATTTTTAATTTTTTTTGTAGAGACGGAGTTTCCCTATGATGCTTAGGCTGGTTTCGAACTCTTGGGTCCAAGTAATCCTCCTCCCTCCTCAGCTTTCCAAAGTGCTGGAATTACATGTGTAAGCTACTGTGCCTGGTCAGAAATATCTATTCAGTTTGTGGCTTTTTTTCTTCTCCTCCTCCTCCTCCTCCTTTCCCTGCTCCCCTTCCCTCTACTCCCCCCGCTTCCCCCTCCTCATTAGATGTGTGAGCTACTGTGCCTGGTCAGAAATATCTATTCAGTTTGTGGCTTTTTTTCTCCCCGCTCCTCCCTTATTTCTTCTTTTTCTTTTTTTTTTAAGACAGGGATGGGGTCTTGCTATGATGCACAGGCTGGAGTACAATGGCTGTTTATCGGCACTGTCATGGTATACTGCAGTCTTGAACTCCTGGGCTCAAGCGATCCCTCTGCCTCAGCTTCCTGAGTAGTTAGGATGTAAGCAGGTCTTACTGCGCCTGGTTCTGTGGCATTTTTTTTTGTTGTTTTGTTTTTTGTTTGCTTGTTTGAGACAGAGTTTCTCTCTTGTTGCCCAGGCTGGAGTGCAATGGCACAATATCGGCTCACTGCAACCTCCGCCTCCTGGGTTCAAGTGATTCTCCTGCCTCAGCCTCCTGAGTAGCTGGGATTACAGGCTCCCACCACCACCCCCAGCTAATTTTTTGTATTTTTAGTAGAGGTGGTGTTTCACTATGTCGGCCAGGCTGGTGTTGAACTCCTGACCTCAGTTGGTCCACCTGCCTTGGCCTCCCAAAGTGCTGGGATTACAGGAGTGAGCCACCATGCCCAGCCAGTTCTGTGGAGTTTTTATACTATGCTGCCAAGCTGTTAACAGGAGTGAAGCAAATCTATTCATAATAATCCCTGACTAGATCTCTAAGACTTAACACTGAGCAAAATAGCAAATAGTAGGATGATACATTTCCATACATTTTATATAAATAAATACACACAGGTGTGCCATGCATATACTTACATATGCATACCAGAACTGTTCAGTTAAATATATATATGTATATAAGAGGAGAGAGAAGGGCTTGACATAATATTTCTCAAACTTTCCAAGATAGTTTGTTACCTTGGGCCAGGAAGAGAGAGAATGAAGATGGTGGTGGAAGTAGGGTATGATCTAAAGGGGCTTTTGTTTTATTTATGACATTTTACATAGTGTTTATGTACTATTTGGCTAATAAAAAGTACATAAATAGTATTTATGTGCTATTTGGCTAATATTCAGTTTCTCTAGCATAATAAACCGGAATAATGTTTCTCATATCTTAAATTCATGTTGAAGTTTACATTTTCTCTTGTAGGTATTGTAATTAAAATGTAATTACAATCTGAAAAAAATAAGAACATGGGATCTGTAGCAGGAGATGGGTTGATGGGTTAGAATCCATGCTTCGTGCCCCCTGGCAAGTAAACGTATATTCATTGACTCCGTTTATAGCTCAGTTTTATTTTGTCTTGGGTCCTTTCTCTTTTTCAAAATAATTTTATTATTTTTAATACTTTATAACAGTTCCAATAGCATGAAGGTTTATAAAGTTAAAATGAACTTATCTCCGCTGTTCACCTCAGACTACTGACTCAAGGAGGTCATGTTAGTACATGTCCTTTTCCTGCTCAACTTCTTGTTCTGATACTTTCTCCTACCGCACCCAGTAAGCTGGGCTTCAGTCTTCTCTGGTTCATGGCGGAGCTCCTTCCTCCATGGGAAAGGGAAGTCTTCATTTTGAAGCATCCATGGCAGGGGCCTGCAGGCTTGCTTTGTGTCACCTCCTACCCGAAATTGTGATTTAGTAGGTCTGGAGTTCTTCTTGGGCATCTTTATTTTATAAAAAGTTCCCATGGTGATTCTGGTGAACCAGCAGGGTGAAGAGTCATTTATCTGGGGAGTAGCAGAGAAATCATAAATTGTACCCATGCTGCTGCTTTGAGAATTATTTTTGGTAGCTGCTTTATGAGAGTGATGAGCCTGTCAGCTTTATGGAAACAAGCCTGAACTTAGGTCTGTTTTCTTCCAGGAATTTCACAGAACTTTTACTTTAGGTTATTTTCAGCATTTGTGTTTTTCTAACTAAATATTCGATATGGAGCTGCTATTTGAGTCTGAGAAAGTGATTGTGAATTCTTTTTTGAAAATGATGAAAATAAACAGTACTCGGCAAACTTAGTTTGTAAACTCTTGCCATTTCCCATTGAAAATGGGTGGATATAGTAAAAATGACAGGTGATAAATCTTCCCCAGCCAGAGTATCCTTGGGTCTTGCTTTAAAAATGCTTTACTTCCCCAACTGTCTGACTTTTGTACTTTATTTTAGTGTGTTTGCCTGAGATGTGAGCGAGAAATTCATGTGACTCAAAACTTAACTCTAACTTACTATTCTTTTTTTTTTTTGAGACGGAGTTTCGCTCTTGTTAACCAGGCTGGAGTGCAACGGCACGATCTCGGCTCACCGCAACCTCCGCCTCCTGGGTTCAGGCAATTCTCCTGCCTCAGCCTCCTGAGTAGCTGGGATTACAGGCACGCACCACCATGCCCAGCTAATTTTTTGTGTTTTTAGTAGAGACGGGGTTTCACCAGGTTGACCAGGATGGTCTCGATCTCTTGACCTCATGGTCCGCCCACCTCAGCCTCCCAAAGTGCTGGGATTATAGGCGTGAGCCACCGCGCCCGGCCTCTTAACCAGGGTGGAGTGCAATGGCGCGATCTCGGCTCACCGCGACCTCCGCCTCCTGGGTTCAGGCAATTCTCCTGCCTCAGCCTCCTGAGTAGCTGGGATTACAGGCACGCGCCACCATGCCCAGCTAATTTTTTGTATTTTTAGTAGAGACGGGGTTTCACCATGTTGACCAGGATGGTCTCGATCTCTCGACCTCGTGATCCACCCGCCTCGGCCTCCCAAAGTGCTGGGATTACAGGCTTGAGCCACCATGCCCGGCTAACTTAACTATTCTTATGTTTGCATGCATAAAACTTGCAGAACTCTGTAAAAGCCATTTAGATACATTATTGGTCATATTTAGTTTCTCTAGAATAATAAAACTGAGTAATCTTTCTCATATCTTAAATTTATGTTAAAGTTTACATTTTCTCTTGTAGGTATTCTCATGGGAGCAGTTATAAAAATCATAGAGTTTAAAAAACTGGCGAACTGGAAGGTAGGTTTGCCCAACTGTTTGTTTTTAATGTAATCGCAGTTTTTAGTTGTTCTTAATTTTAGTTAACAGTGATGGTTATGCTGACTTTTTTGTAATTACTTGGCTATCAGTGGAGTTGTTTATGTAATTATATATCCCATTAATTTTTTAAGATTTTATTAGATACAGTTGATGCCTTTTTATCTAAGTTTTTGCAAAAGCATAAATCTCATACTGTTTCAAGTCAGCGTGGGAGCACCAATGTCATTTTTTTTTGTTATTTTACTTGCATTTTTACAATCCTAGACTAACCTACTTTATGAGGCAGGAAAATTCTCTAATTAGCATTAAACATTAAATACTGTTTATTGCTCCCAATTCCATTTTGACAGCTGAGGATAATAAAACATACTTGTCCAGTACTTTGAGACACAGTACTTCACGTATTGTAGCTCGTATTATCCTCATGATAGTCATGTGAGGTGGATTGACTGAGTATTGTAATTTCATCACCCTGTTTTTACAGATGTAAAAAGTGACATTCAGGGAGATTGGGATGTATTCAGTGTCACAGAGCTGGAAAGAAAGTAGCTGAGTGGAGTCTTGTGTCCAAATCCCCCAGCCTGAACATGCAGTGTTCTCTCCACCATACCACACTGTCCTCGGTTTCCTGATACACATACCCTTGTGTTTATGCAGAGGTTATTAGAGTATGAGCGTCATCCTCGGGATGATGGACTCATTGAAACTGGAAATTCAACTTCAACTTGAGCATCCATGTTGAGTAGGGCAAGATTAGCAAGTATGCTACAAAATTGATTTTGTAGAGGTAAATAAGATTCATTTCAAAATAATAAATAATTAGATGGCTAAAATTGATCACATTTGAGCCCTTCCTACTTTGATGCAGCTCCTAGGTGCTAGGATTAATTTACCTGTGAAACTGTAGAGTATAAAATTAGCAAGACAAACCTTACAGTGTAACGTAAAACACAATTTGAAGCTGTTATAAATGGTAGTAATGAGGCCGGGTGCGGTGGCTCACGCCTGTAATCCCAGCACTTTGGGAGGCCGAGGCGGGCGGATCATGAGGTCAAGAGATCGAGACCATCCTGGTCAACATGGTGAAACCCCGTCTCTACTAAAAATACAAAACATTAGCTGGGCATGGTGGCGCGTGCTTGTAATTCCAGCTACTCAGGAGGCTGAGGCAGGAGAATTACCTGAGCTCAGGAGGCGGAGGTTGCGGTGAGCCGAGATCACGCCATTGCACTCCAGCCTGGGTAACGAGAGCGAAACTCCGTCTCAAAAAAAAAAAAAATAAAAAATAAAAAAATAAATGGTAGTAATGAAATATTTTATATATTAAATAAATTTTCAAAATGTATTTTGAGCTCCGAATAGTGATAGGACACACCTTGGCTGTGGAGGCCTCACTGGAGCACATTACATGTGGGATCTCTGCCTTCCTGTGACTTGGTTACATTTAACCACTCTAAGAGTGGGTCAGTACTGACTGGAGAGCCTTTCTCTACTCCTAGACTGGATATAGCCTGATGTGTAGATTTTGCCCACTAACCCATTTTGTTTGATCTGATTTAAAAATCAGTTGATCAAGATTGGGCGTGGTGGCTCATGCTTGCAATCCCAGCACTTTGGGAGACCGAGATGTGTGGATCACCTGAGCTCAGGAGCTCAAGGCCAGCCTGGGCAACGTGGGGAAACCCCGTCTCTACAAAAATAGAAAAAAATAAAAAATAAAAATGCAGTTGATCAAAATTTAAATTGACTTCAAAACACTTAAAAATTGTTAGATTTTGGCTGGGTGCGGTGGCTGATGCCTGTAATCCCAGCACTTCGAGAGGCCAAGTTGGGCGGATCACCTGAGTTCAGGAGTTCGAGACTGGCCTGGCCAACATGGTGAAACCCCATCTCTACTAAAAATAACAAAAAATTAGCTGGGCATGGTGGCATGCACCTCTAGTCCCAGCTACTTGGGAGGCTGAGGCATGAGAATTATTTAAACCTGGGAGGCAGAGGTTGCAGCGAGCCAAGATTGAGCCACTGCACTCCAGTCTGGGTGACAGAGTGAGACTCTGTCTCAAAAAAAAAGTTAGATTTTAAAATATTACCAGTCCATATAAAATTCTGGAAATTTTACATAAAATCTGGAACTTCTAGCTTCTCTTGGAAAAGTGGAAGCTCTCTTAATACTAGGTCCAGCAGTGATCAGAGCCAGTGAGCAGGGGCTCATCTCCCAAGTCATGCAGTGTAGCCCCAAGAAATCTTTGCTTGTGACCTCTGCTCTAAGCAGTGGGAGGTGATCTTTCACTTCTAGTTTTATATGCATCAGTGTTACCGAATTTATTTTCCAATAGATGTTACAAAGATATAATAGAATGTATTTAATAGTACAGATCGTGAAACCAAAGTTAGGTGATGGATGTGATTAAGTGCCTAAAGTGTCATCCAGACAACCAGTGCTTGACTTCAGAAAAAGGCAGTATTGGGGATGTTGGCACGTGCCTGTGGTCCCAACTACTTGGAAGGCTGAGGCAGGAGGATTGCTTGAGCCTAGGAGTTTGAGGCTGCAGTTAGTTATAATTGTACCACTGCAATCCAGCCTGGGCAACAGAGCTGTCTCTAAAAAAAAAAAAAAAAAAAAGAAAGAAAGTTGGGGCAGGCTTCCTGGAGGAGCCTGCATTTGTAGAGAGTCAGAGTGGGAAGCAGGACACCTGTCTGGAAACCAGATGGGCAGGGAGCAGTGGGAAGTCAGAAAAACAGTAGCTGTTGGTTTCTTTCCATGAAGTTCTGCTTCCAAACTGACCTGCTGGGTCTGCCTTCTATTTGTATTATCATGTGCTTAATATTTTTCTATCAACTTGCTTTTTAATTGTAAATACATATACGCATTTATATTCTCTCTATACATATTTTATTTATTTATTTAATTTATTTGAGACAGAGTCTTGCTTGAGACAGTCCAGCCCAGGCTGGAGTGCAGTGGTGCAATCTCAGCTCAATGCACCCTCCGCCTCCCGGGTTCAAATAATTCCCCTGTCTCAGCCTCCTGAGTGTGGGCAGAACAGACGTGCACCACCATACCTGGCTAATTTTTGTATTTTTAGTAGAGGCAGCGTTTCACCATGTTAGCCAGGTTGGTCTCAAACTCCTGACCTCAAGTGATCCACATGCTTTGGCCTCCCAAAGTGCTGGGATTACAGGCATGAGCCACTGTGCCTGGCTGTGGCTAATTTTTAAAAAAATTTTTTGTGGCTGGGCGTGGTAGCTCATGCCTGTAATCCCTGCACTTTGGGAGGCCAAGACGGGTGGATCACAAGATCAGGAGTTCAAGACCAGCCTGGCTAGCATGGTAAAACCCTGTCTCTACTAAAAAAATACAAAAAATTAGCCAGACGGGGTGGGGTGTGCCTGTAATCCCAGCTACTCAGGAGGCTGAGGCAGGAGAATCACTTGAACCCAGGTGGCAGAGGTTGCAGTGAGCCTGGATTGTGCCACTACACTCCAGCCTGGGCGATAGAATGAGTCTCTGTCTCAAAAAAAAAAAAAAAAAAAAAATTGTCTGGGTGCGGTGGCTCACACCTGTAATCCTAGCACTTTGGGAGGCCGAGGTGGGTGGATCACCTGAGGTCAAGAGTTCAAAACTAGCCTGGCCATCATGGTGAAACCCCATCTTAAAAAAAAAAAAAATTTTTTTTTGTAGAGATGGGATGTCACTATGCTGCCCAGGCTGATCTTGAACTCCTAAGCTCACGCGCTCTTCCTGCCTTGGCCTCCCGAAGTGTTAGGATTATAGGCGTGAACCACCCCGCCTGTCCTATATACTTTTTTTTTTTTTTTTTTTTGCCGGGGGCAGGAGGGCTGGGGACAGTCACTGCGTTGCCCAGGCTGGAGTGCAATGGCATGGTCTCAGCTCACTGCAACCTCCACCTCCTGGGTTCAAGCAATTTTCCTGCCTCAGTCTCCTGAGTAGCTAGGATTACAGGAGCCTGCCACCACTCCCGGCTAATTATTGTATTTTTAGTAGAGACAGGGTTTCACCAGGTTGGCCAGGCTGGTCTCCAAGTCCTGACTTTGTGATCTATCTTCCTTGACTTCCCAAAGTGTTGGGATTACAGGCATGAGCCACTGTGCCTGGCCATATTTATTTTCAAGGCAACATTAGTACTATTTTAATTCAGAAACTAATATTGTTTTGTAAACATGATAAAAATGAAGTTAGTACAGATGCCTGCTGAAGCATCAGGGCAGCTGAAGCTGCTCTCTGTCAAGGGAGATCAGCACGTTGGAGAGAGCCCTTAGAGGCGGTATTGCCATCCTAAGATGTTTGATTTATTTGGGACTGAAGAAATAATCAAAAGGGGCTGACTTTCAATCCATGAGGTCAGTGGTATTTGACACACATTGCTCAAGTGCCACCTAAAACCACCTCAGACCATTTTGGGGGCGTCATTGACAAGAGGAGCTTCAACACTATTTCCTGAAAGGCGGTGTATTCATAAGGGCTGCAGTAACAAATTACCACAAACTGAGTGGCTTAAAACAACAAAGATTTGTTTTCTCACAGTGCTGGAGGCCGGAAGTGAGAAGTCAAGGTATCAGTAGGACCAGGTTCCCTTCAAAGACTCTAGAAAAAGAATTCTTCATTGTGTCTTCCAGCTTCTGGTGGCCCAGGTTTTCCTTGGCTTGTGGCTGCATCAGTCCTGTCTCTGTGCTCACATGGGCTTCTTCTCTGTGTGCCTTGTTCTGTCTCTTACAAGTCAACGTTTGCTGCATTTGGCTTTCCCTTATCTAGTGTGATGTCATCTAGATCCTTACCTTCATTAGATCTACAGAGATTCTGTTTCCAAATAAGGTCACATTCTGAGGTTCCTGGTAGACATGAATTGGGGTGGGGGTTGGGGTACACTGTGTAACCCCATTGTAGTTAGATTCTCCTTTTTCCCAGGAGAGATTAGTTTTGTACCTGCAAAAGGCTGTATATAGTGGTCCTGCTGCACAGATCCTGGGAATAGGTTGCCCCATAAAACCCAGAGCTTGGCCCATTTTTTTTCACACAGTCCCAGTCTGAATCATGAGCTTGTTGTACATGCTGCTATTTTTAAACTTAATAAGGCATTTCAGAAGTCATCATTTGCTTCTATTTTGAGCCTTTTTTGAATATTTTTTAGTCTTTATGGTAACAGCTGTACATTTGTAGGAATACATTTAGGCATTCTTTGGAATAGGGGTTTTGACAGGAAATTAGACCGTCAAAATTGTGACATGGGAAAATATTCATATGAAAAAGGGCCTGATTTTGTTTTTTTTTTTTTTTTCTGAGATGGAGTTTTGCTCTTGTTGCCCAGGCTGAAGTGCAATGGCGCGATCTTGGCTCACTGCAACCTCTGCCTCCTGGGTTCAAGCAATTCTCCTGCCTCAGCCTCCCAAGTAGCTGAGATTATAGGCATGCACCACCACGCTCAGCTAATTTTGTGTTTTTAGGAGAGATGGGGTTTCTCCATGTTGGTCAGACTGGTATCGAACTCCCGACCTCACGTGATCTGCCCACCTGAGCCTCTCAAAGTGCTGAATTAAAGGTGTGAGCCACTATACCGGGCCTGATTTTGCATGTTTAAATAGACTGTGTATTACACATAACCATTTTGGGCTTGAGGACCAATAAATATTTTCCCCAAATTCTACCAACAACTAGAGAGATATATTAATAATATAGAAAATGAAATTGTTATTGTTTCACCCCTCCAAAGATGGCTGGTTATATTCTAGAAACATCTTTCCTAATGGCATTTAATATTCAAGTCTGGAAGCATGGTGCTGTGGTTTGGGTGTTTGTCTCCCCAAACCTCATGTTGAAATTTGATCCTAGTGTTGGAGGTGTTTGGGTCATGGGGGCGGACCCTTATGGAGAGACTGATGCTCTTGCTGGGTGCTGGGTGGTGGGTGAGTTCTTACTCTGTTAGTTCCCTATACAGCTGATTGTTAAAAAGAGCCTGGTCCTGCCTCCCTGCCCCCCGCTTCCTCTCTTGCCATGAATCTCTGCACACTCTGGCTCCCCTTCTCTTCCTCCCTGAGTGGAAGCAGCCGAAGGTTCTTACCAGATACCCAGTCTTGAACTTTCCCAGACAGCAGAATCATGAGCCAAATAAATATTATTCATTTGTAAATTACCCAGCCTCAGGCGTTCTTTTAGAGCAAGACACATACATGGTAAGGGGCTGTCTTTCCAGCCAAATCCCAAGTCCAAAGAGCATCCACCGGGGACTGTTTCATCATATCAGACTTCGGAAAATGGCAGAGTTGTCTGTGACAAACAGAAAGAAGACAGAGCTATTTTAACCATATGTAGGATTTACTGTTCCTCTGAGTGGATTGTTTTAGGACTTACCATTACTGTACTTTTTTCCTGGAGGATTCCAATTTGTGGACTTGTTTTGAAAGTATGCAACCAGAATTGAAATGTTCTATATTCAGATTAATTTTCTTTCTCTACTAAGGAATAAAAAACATACTACTGTGTGTTTGGAAGCAGTTTGTTGTGCTATTTCTTTTTACCAGTCACCTTTAAAATCCTTGTCCATGCCTGTAATCTCCTAGCTTTTGGAAGCTTGGGTTGGGAGGATTGCTTGAGGCTAGGAGTTTAACTAGACTGGGCAACACAATGGGACCTTGTATCTACAAACAAAAAGAAAAGAAAAAAAATTAGCTTAGAGTGGTGGTGCGAACGCATAGTCTCAGCTCCTCAGGAGGCTAAATGAGAGGATCACTTGAGCCCCGGAGGTTGAAGCTGCAGGGAGCTGTGATTGCACCACTGCACTGTAGCCTGGGCAACAGAGCAAGACTGTCTCAAAATAATAATAATAATAATAATAATAAAATGCAGTTTTTTTTTTTAGTGTGGGGGGGACCTCTCATTCTGCTAGATTTTATTGTCAAGTAGTTATTTAAATAGTATACGTTTCTACTATACCAGGCCCTGAGAGGAGAATTATTTTGGCTCTTTATTGATGAATTTATTTCTTACTTACATAAATTTCATGCCTCTTAAGATACCCATTTTCTATTTACAGGAAGAAGAAATGTTTCGTCCAAACATGTTTTTCCTCCTCCTGCTTCCCCCTATTATCTTTGAGTCTGGATATTCATTACACAAGGTGAGACTCTGGCACACATTGGTGCTTTGGTCTGAGGGGTTTCTCATGTTGTCAGGCAAGTTCCTTAAAAGCTTGGGTGTTAATTTAGCAGCAGCAGCAGCTCTGCTCCTTCTTGAGTGTGCTCAATGGAAGCTGGACTACAGTGCCTGACTTCTGGAGAGGAGCAGACGTGATCAGTTGGCTGCTTGAATGGTTTCAGGCAGGGTGGCTCACTGAGCCTGTGTTTTCTGTAAACATGTGCCTTACCCAGGAAGATGGCTGAAGTGATGTTAAGTGGTGCACAAATGATGCATTGACTCGTCTTATTGGACACAGACTGATACATGTAAAGAGGATAGACTGTGTCCTGGGATGCCGGGGACATGTGCCCCAGGGCTTTTGCTTCTTTCAGCTGCCCCACTGGGGCCTTTCTAACCTCCTCAGGCCCATCCATCCTTCCTTGTCTCCCTCTCAGTGCCCTCCCCTGGTGTCAGATCCCAGCTTGATATTATCCTTCCTCCCCCAGTCTCTTGTCTCCTCTTGCCCACTCCCTGGTCTAGCTTCTCAGGCTGGAGCCCCATCCTTCCTTGCCTGGTCCCACAGTTGCCCCACCAATTCTTGCCTCCTTGCCCTGGCAAGCAGTGGCGGTGGCCCCTGCCCACTTCTCTGCTTTGGCTTGGCCTTGATGGCCTTTGCCTTGCAACTCCCAGTATGAGTATTTATTTATTTATTTTGAGATGGAGTCTTGCTCTGTTGTCCAGGCTGGAGTGCAGTGGCATAATCTTGGTTCACTGCAACCTCTGCCTCGTGGATTCAAGAGATTCTCCTGCCTCAGCCTCCTGAGTAGCAGAGATTACAGGTGCGCACCACCACACCCAGCTAATTTTTGTATTTTTTGTAGAGACGGGGTTTCACCATGTTGGCCAGGCTGGTCTCAAACTCCTGACCTCAAGTGATCCATCCACGTCAGCCTCCCAGAGTGCTGGGATTACAGGTGTGAGCCACCACACCCAGTTCCCCAGTGTGAGTCTTTCTGCCTGGGCAGGAGCTTTTCAGTTTTAAGCCTGTTTATGTGAGTTTTTTTCCTTGTCTATGAGTTTTTTTTAAACATAATGTATTTCAGTTTTAAAATAAAGTGATTCAACTTAAAGTACGAGTATTGGCTGGGTGCTGTGGCTCATGTCTATTAACCCAGCACTTTGGGAGGCCAGGGCAGCCAGATCACATGAGATCAGGAGTTCAAGACCAGCCTGACCAACATGGAGAAACCCCATCCCTACTAAAAATAAAAAATTAGCCAGGCCAGCTGGCACATGCCTGTAATCCCAGCTACTGGGGAGGCTGGGGCAGGAGAATTGCTTGAACCCAGGAGATGGAAGTTGCAGTGAGCTGAGATCGCACCATTGCATGCCAGCCTGGGCAACAAGAGAGAAACTTCACCCCTCCCAAAAAAAAAAACAAAAAAAAAACCTAATGTTAATAATACAACAGCTCTTTTGTGAATGTTATGGTTTTTTTTTTAATTGTGAAGATTTGAAACTTTAGGGCAGCCCTTGGAGAGAGGAAAGCTAGAGAGACACAACACAGGGCTAATCATGTGCTGCCCTCTACAGGTTTCTTTTTGGTAAAGTTAAAAACCCTAAAACTCTACCTCCCAGGATGCTTTGAGATTTACATTAGATGAAAGAATGTAGGTAGATCACCACTCACCACACTAAATAAATAGAGTGCTGCTTCTTGTTGTTATTAATGATAAAAATGTTATCTATTGTTAATAACAATATTACCACCAGTAGTAGTAATAATAACTTATTAAACTTAATATGTTCAGGCAGTGGCTCATGTCTGTAATCCCAGCACTTTGGGAGGCCAAGGTGGGTAGATCACTTGAGGTCAGGAGTTCAAGAGTAGCCTGGCCAACATGGCAAAACCCCATCTCTACCAAAAATACAAAAATTAGCCAGGCGTGGTTGTGCATGCCTGTAATTCTAGCTACTCTAGAGGCTGAGGCATGAGAATCACATGAACCTTGGAGGTAGAGCTTGCAGTAAGCTGAGATTGTGCCACTGCACTCCAGCTTGGGTGATAGAGGGAGACTTTGTCTTAAAAATAAATAAATAAAAATAAGCTTAACTTGTTGTTGACATGGTATAAATAAACAAATAATTTTTTTAAATGAGTTAGATTTGTCTAGAAATTTTTGGTAAAACAAGGAAATTAAGTCTTTAATTTTTCTGTACTAAAACAAAAATATATTAAAATGTTCAGTCCAGATGTTTTTTAAAGTCATAATTTTATTGTGCATCTATCCAAAGAAAAAGTGAAAAGGAAGTTATTTATTTTATTTTATTTTTATTCTTTTTTTTTGAGACAGAGTTTCACTTTTGTAGCCCAGGCTGGAATGCAAGAGCGTGATCTTGGCTCACCGCAACTTCCATCTCCTGGGTTCAAGCAGTTTTCCTGCCTCAGCCTCACGAGTATGTGGGACTACAGGCATGTGCCACCATGTCTGGCTAATTTTTGTATTTTTAATAGAGACGGGGTTTCACCATATTAGCCAGGCTGGTCTTGAATTCTTGAGAACCTTGTGATCTGCCCTCCTTGGCCTCCTAAAGTGCGGGAATTACAGGCATGCACCACCACACCCAGCTGAAAAGGAAGTTTAGTGTAAAAAATATTCACAAGTCTTACAAACTGTTACTGACATCAGATAATTTTAAAAAAAGAAACAAGGAAACATTAAGTTGAAGGTCACCATGTCTTTCCTTCTTTTACTTTGTAAACAAATCTTAACTGTAAGCAGATTATGAAATATTTCAAAACATGCTGAGGAAATTGACTTGATTTTGACTATTTGAGCATGTGAAGTTTTTATTTTCTATTTTTTTGCAGGGGAGGGAAGGGAGATAAACTTGTGCAAAATTTGAGCAAAGTAGTAGTTTCTTAGAAAAACATTTTGTTGAAGATTACTTTCCAGCAGAAAATGTGACAATTTATGTGAAAGGGACTGATAGGATGATGAAATGCCAATTCTGAAACTTTTGTCTGCTTTCTATCCTCCCCCAAAGATGATAGGAAATAAACTTTGAATGTTTTATTTTAATATTGTGATACTTGCTAATGTAAATTTGGACCTGGAATACAAATTTCAGTAAGATTATCATCAGTTGATATGCATTAGCTAGGCAGCTACTGGTTCTTTAAATTGTAAGTATTACGCAAATAATAGGGTGTTAATTATGTCTAAAAGAAGCAGATAAATTTGCTTTATGTAGCAGAGGGAAGTTCTTGTGGTGTGATAACTTGAATTTGGGTAAATGTTCAGGAACCAGATTAATATTAACTATATAAATTATATCAACATTAGCTCTCTGCACAGGTCAAAACTGATAATCTGTTTTTTTTTTTTTTTTTTTTTTTTTTTGAGACGGAGTTTCGCTCTTGTTACCCAGGCTGGAGTGCAATGGCGCTGTCTCGGCTCACCGCAACCTCCGCCTCCTGGGTTCAGGCAATTCTCCTGTCTCAGCCTCCTAAGTAGCTGGGATTACAGGCACGAGCCACCATGCCCAGCTAATTTTTTGTATTTTTAGTAGAGACGGGGTTTCACCTTGTTGACCAAGATGGTCTCGATCTCTTGACCTTGTGATCCACCTGCCTCGGCCTCCCAAAGTGCTGGGATTACAGGCTTGAGCCACCGCGCCCGGCTGATTAATCTGTTTTTTTTTTTTTTTTTTTTTTTTTTTGAGATGGAGTTTCGCTCTTGTTACCCAGGCTGGAGTGCAATGGCGCGATCTCGGCTCACCGCAACCTCCGCCTCCTGGGTTCAAGCAATTCTCCTGCCTCAGCCTCCTGAGTAGCTGGGATTACAGGCACGTGCCACCATGCCCAGCTAATTTTTTGTATTTTTAGTAGAGACGGGGTTTCACCATATTGACCAGGATGGTCTCGATCTCTCGACCTCGTGATCCACCCGCCTCGGCCTCCCAAAGTGCTGGGATTACAAGCTTGAGCCACCGCGCCCGGCCGAGATTGAAAGCCCTTTTTTTTGAAAAACTAAATCATTGTGTTTGCCTTGAGTTATTTTAAAATTCTTTGTGCAGTAAAGATTGATATGCTAAACAAAGGAATTGAATGTCAGATTATAGGCAGCCAAGTCAAAATTGCAAAGAAACTTCCAGGAGGTAGGTGTAGTGGGGGCAGTTAGTGTTTAGCTGAGGACACTCTTTCACAAGAGAGCTTTAAAATGCCAGGTCCTGATGTCCCTGGTTGGCAGTTTCTGAGCTAAAAACAAGATTCTTGTTCACAGCCACAATTGGGGGTGATCAAAGCCTCTTGGTAGCTCCTAAATGGAGTCCATAGGATTATAATAAATAGCTTAATTTCCTTAATTTTATGGAAATTTGAAAGATGTTACCATACTGTTTGGACTTGAATATTTAAATGCTGTGAAGTACAGATGGAAACATTTTATCTGTCATCTGTTAATGATGATACTAATAGAGTGAAGTAAAATTGTTTAACAGAGCTGGCCAGGAAAAAGCACTCTGTGATAGTGTATCTTGATATCCTAATTCTGTGGACTTTGGGCCTTAGATGTGAAACAGTTAATTCCTTCGGTGCCTGTCTGTTGGGCATCCTCCATCTGATGGGCGTTATGTCAGGGACTGTGTTGTGCACAGATGTGGTCATTGCCCAGAGCCTGCAACCTCATGGGAAGGTCAGACATCAATTACATAAATAAGAGCAAAGTTGCAGCCTTGTCAATGGCAACAAGAGAGGGTGACTGTGCCCTGAGAGCATAGACTAGGATCTGAGCTGGGAGCTGGCTTAGGGATCGGGAAGAGGTGAAATGACCTGAGATCTCGGGATGATGAAAGCTTAACAAGCAAAGAGGGAGCACAACCTGCTAGAAGCCACCAGTGGGACTGGAGCCCAGAGAACAAAGGTGAACCTGGTCCCAGATGAGCCCAGAGCCTCCTCAGGGGTCGAGTCATCCAGGGTGGGGACTAGCTGCATTTTTTTTTTTTTTTTTAGACAGAGTCTTGCTCTGTCACCAGGTACCAGGCTGGAATGCAGTGGCTCGATCTCAGCTCACTGCAACTTGCGCCTCCCAGGTTCAAGCAATTATCCTGCCTCAGCCTCCTGAGTAGCTGCAACTACAGGTGCACACCACCACGCCCAGCTAATTTTTCTGTATTTTTAGTAGAGACAGGGTTTCACCATGTTGGCCAGGATGGTCTCTATCTCTTGACCTCGTGATCCGCCCGTCTCGGCCTCCCAAAGTGCTGTGATTACAGGCGGGAGCCACTGTGCCTGGCCTAGCTGCAATTTAAGTGGAAGCAGGGGTCCAGGTGAAGGCAGCACCATCAGATTTGTCTTTTGTGAAGATCATTCTGGAAGTACTGGATCGTGGAGGGAAAGGGACTTGGAGGTGTTGAGGTGACTTGTGCGAAACTGTGCAGTGATCCAGGTGAAAGATGATATGAGTGAGGGGACACTGCAGTAGGTGGGGGGAGTGTGGTGCAAGAAGACTCCCAGACTCCCAGCTTGCCACGCAGGGTGGGCAGCGGTGCCTTTTACCAAGAATCAAGTCTGCAAGGAGGGCAAGGTGTGCAGGCCATGCCTTCACTGACAGGACTGGCTTTCTAATCATTTCCCTGATTTCTGCTCTTTCAAACAGGGTAACTTTTTTCAAAATATTGGTTCCATCACCCTGTTTGCTGTGTTTGGGACGGCAATCTCTGCTTTTGTAGTAGGTGGAGGAATTTATTTTCTGGGTCAGGTAAGAAGATCATCTTTGGAATACTTTGAAAGTCTTACATTCTTAGAGCTAGTGCTGGGAAATGGGAAGGTAAAATGGGGCCACTTAGTGGAGCCTGGGTTTCATCCTTAGGGTAAATTCCTTCTGGAAGGAAATCCTAGCTTCGTATGAGGCACAGTAGAGGCTAAATTGTTTCAACGTGTCCCCCAGAACTTTGGTATCTGGAATTTAGTAAAGCTTTTCTATACTCCCCTCCCCCACCATAGTATTTGATTTTATTTGCAAACCAATGCTGCCTTAAACTGGAATACCTAAAAATAAAGCCTAATAGATGCCATCAAGAACTTCAGACAGTTGTGTTGTCAGGTAGACCAAATTGGGTTGAATGCTGTTTTTTAATAAAAATTTGCATTTTAAAATCAAACGTGCTTTTCTGCTGGCATTGGAGAAATACTAAAATCAAAGATGATTCTGAATCTGTTCACTCAATTCTAAGCTGTCTACCTGTAGAATTATATAGTCTGGATTTTCCACAATTACTAAACCACGTCCCAGTGGTATCAGTTGGGTGTTCTCTACTTTAGACTTCAAATTAATTCAAATTAATGTAGACCAAACATCCCTAGGAAGGTAGTATCTGTAGTTTTGCATTATGCATGTCCACGCATGTCACATCTTTTCCTTTATTGTCAGTTGCAGAAAGTTTGCCTGTCCCAGTTCTGAAAACTGAGTTGAGGGTCAGGTGTCTGGGTGACAGGCAGATTTATTTAACACATGTCAGCTGTTTTCTTCTCTCGATAGCCAAAGCCCATTCCATTGGATTTTCGCCTATATTGCTGCTTCGATGGCACCAGAATAAATCTGTCTGTCATGCAGCTTTCTTTATTGCTCAGCTTCTAGTATTAAGTAAGAATAAACTTAAGGAAACTGCAGTTAATTGGGCTTGACAAATATAGCATTCTTTTCCATACTTTTGTTGCATGCTGATGGAATGCATACTTCAACAAAAACTTAGGAGCCTTCTTTATTTTTCAAGTGGTTTGGGAACTGAAGATTAATGTCCTTATTAGTTTTAATAAAGCACTAATGGACATTTAAATCTTCTTGGCTGTTCTCCAGGGTTTTTTTTGTGTGTCTGTGTGTTTGTATGTTTTATTTTACAGGCTGATGTAATCTCTAAACTCAACATGACAGACAGGTAAATCCTTCATATTGTAACACCCATGTGACTGCTTTTCACACAGGGGCACATTTTCTCCACATTGCTTCCTGGGTGTGGTACTGTTCTATTTTCTCTCTGTATATTTAGTTTTGGTAAGGATTTCTGCTGTAGAATCTTAGTCTGAGTTAATTTGTATCTCTGAAATGAATCAAAACTATACTAAAGATTTTTGAAGCTCCCTAGTCGGGCACTGCTGATTGGAATGATTTAGTTTAAGCTTTGGAGGGGGTAACTCTGCTCAGCTAACTGCCCTGCCCATTTGCATACAAACACCTTACCATTGTGTTCTTATTATTTCCAAGACTTTTCAGTCGCCATAACAAAAAGTTGTCTCCTTGATAGATTATGGACGGAGTGGGGAGTGAGGGAGAAACTTTCCTCTGAGATTCCCACCAAGCCTGGGATGGGGGAAGCAGGGCCAAGACCTCTATTGTGGATATTGTAGAAAGCCCCTCCATCCGAAGTCACTCCCGTGAGCACTTCCCATGAGCCCCATCCAAGAATTCCCAGAATTGCATAGTGAGAAGCAGCCTCAGTAGGTTGAGGCAGTTGTCTCTCAGAAGGTACCAGATCTAGTGCTGAAAAAGTGCCCACGCAGAGTGTAGTCTGGGTTCCCCCTTCTGAGAGTACGTAGCCTTGCTCAGTGTGTCTGAATTTACCACCGGCACCTGGTTTGGTCTTGTGGCATGGCTAGGGAGCTGGGCAGCAGGGCCACAAGTTTGTCCCCAGCTCCTTGCCGTAGGGTCACTCAGAGCTTTCAGGATTTAGCAGCAGTTTAGCAACTTGGGACTAGAATCTGGGAACCCTTTTCATGGGAACTGTGTCTCTGATAACAAGTCCAATTCTATTTCCACCTCCGCTCACCACCCACCCCAGCCCAGGACATCAATTTTGGAGCTTTTGTTGTAAGACAGTTTTGATACATAAACAAGTAGCGAAAGCCACATTCCTATTTTGTGGCAGCTGGAAACAAAGCAGAACTGATGTCCTGTGTTTTGTAGGTACTTTGCAAATGAAAAGAAATGCCCAGTAAAGGAAGGTATCACAGTACTCAAACCTTCAACCCATTTTGGGAGCAACTGCTTAGAGATCCAGACAATGCTGGATAACTTTCTGTGAAAGCCACAGACCACCTTTTGCAACCTGTAGAAAACATGAAAATACCTTTGCCGCACACGTTCTGCTTTGTTCTAGTGATACCTTGCTGGAGAGAGATTTCACTCTTGGAGATCCTGAATTATTTCACTACCTTAGTCCATTTCTTTTTCATTTTGTTGATGTTGCTATCTTTTGGGGTTATGGAATTAAAGAAAATACATTTTTAAATTGAACCTCTGGCTTCTGGCCTTTAAAAGATGAGGTCCTGAAGATGCAAAGTGGAACAGCTGACAGGTTAAATGACCCTCTTTCAATACAGACCTCTCAGTGATTCAGCAGTTTGTATTTCAGACTTTTCATCTTCACTGTCAGAAATACTCTGCCTTGGCCCAGGCGCGGTGGCTCAAGCGTGTAGTTCCAGCACTTTAGGGGAGGCTGAGGTGGGTGGATCACAAGATCAAGAGATCGAGACCAGAAATACTCTGCCTTGGCCAGGTGTGGTGGCTCAGGCCTGTAATCCCAGCACTTTGGGAGGGCGAGACAGGTGGATTGCCTGAGGTCAGGAGTTGAGACCAGCCTAGCCAACATGGCAAAACCCCATCTCTACTAAAAAGACAAAAATTAGCTGGGCGTGGTGGTTGGCGCCTGTAATCCCAGCTACTCGGGAGGCTGAGGCAGGAGAATTGCTTGAACCCTGGAGGTGAAGGTTGCAGTGAGCCGAGATCATGCCATTGTACTCCAGCCTGGGAGACAGAGCAAGACTCCATCTCAAAAAACAAACAAACAAAAAAATTCTGCCTCAATTTAGATTTCCAAGCATACTAAATGTGTTACATAGTTTATACAAAGCATTTTCCCCAACCTTTTGTTTGTTTTGTTTCTTTTCAGTTAATTTAGAAAGTTTATTTTGCCAAGGTTGAGGACACCCACCCATGACACAGCCTCAGGAGGTCCCAGTGACGTGTGCCCACAATGGTCAGAGTGATTTTATACATTTTAGGGAGACATGAGACATCAGTTGGCTTACTTAAGATGAATGTTGCCCCAGCCTTTTCTTATGAAAAATTTTAAACATACAGAAAAAGTGAAGCATTGTGCAGTGAATACCCATAAGCAGATTTTTAAAAAATAAAAAGCGTATCCTGCAGGGGTAGGAGAGGCGCAGCACAGGGAACCTGGGAGTCTGTGGTGGGCCTGAGCTTCACCGAGGCTGGTGTGTAGGGGCATGATCACAGCTTGCTGTAGCCTCAAACTCCTGAGCTCAAGCCATCCTCCTGCCTCAGCCTCCCGAGTACCTCAGACTACAGGTGTGCGCCACCACTTGCAGATAATTTTTGTGTGTGGAGGGATAGGGTTCTCTCTGTATTGCCTGGGCTGGTCCTAAACGCCTGAGCCCAAGCCATCCTTCCATCTCAGCCTCCCAAAGTGTTGAGATTACAGGCGTGAGCCACTGTGCCTGTCCTAGGATACACTTTTTAGACATCATCCTCCTTCCTTCACTGCCTCTGGTGATGTGGCTGCGGTTGATGAGAGTGAGAATAAAAAAGCAACCAGAAGCTCTGTGTCTGGGTTGTGGTGCAAGGGCCTGGGGACCAGCTATCAACAAAAGAGAGTCTCCCAGATGGACACTTGTTTGGTGGAGTTACCTTCCCTTCCTTCTTCCTGCCTGCATGCCTACTTGTCTTCTGCAGGTGTCTCTGGGTCATGTCCAGTACAGACCCTGGGAATTCACCTACGATGAAAATTCAGCATCCACTCCCTTGGAGCTCACAAACCTGTGATGACCTCTGTGAGGGCAGGCAAAGTCTGGGAACTGAATCCTCAGCCTAGGATCCGGAGGTGCTCTGGATTAATGCACATGAATCACATTCACAGGCAGCTACCGTGGAAACCAGAGGTCAAATGATTGACTTATAAGGAGACCTGTACCTGGCAAGGCAGCCAGCCATTTCCTCAGTCAGCTCTCCTCTTCCTGACCCTGCAGCCAAAAGATCACCCATCAAAGGCTGCCCAGACCAAGCGTCCTCTTCCCTCCAGACCCAGGCTTGGTGAGGGTGGGAAGCTCAGGGCAGGCGTGTCTGGCTAATGACTGACACAAGCTGGCCATTGGGGCTCCATGTTTTGGCTGGTGTTGTGGAATGGGGCAGACCCACCCATTCTGCTGCCCTAGAAAGAAATCACACCAGGCATGGCACAGAGACTTGTGGGAAAATCACCAGCGGGCAGTGACAGTTAACCGTCCAGGCTCATGTGGCCCACAAGGCCCTCTGGGGGAGCTGGTCTTGCCTTCCTCGCCAGCCTCCTGTGGTGCTGCCACTCGCCTCACCCCCGCCACCACATGCACCTTCCTCTGTTCCTCAGGCAGCAGGCTTGCTCCCACCTCAGGGGTCACTTGCTGTCATTCTGCCTACAGCTTCTGGCCTGGCGAGCTGCTTCTTACCACGCAGGTTCTTGCTTACGTGGGTCATCTCTTCAGAGAGGCCTCTCCAGACCCCCCAATCTAAGTGGCTTCCACACCTACACCCCCTACCCCACCTTGTCATGTCACCTCAATTGATTTCCTGTGTCACACTTGCTGTTGTCTGAATTTGCCTTCATCTCTTGGTATTGCTGCATCTAC
This sequence comes from Saimiri boliviensis, assembly GCF_048565385.1. NCBI lineage: Eukaryota > Metazoa > Chordata > Mammalia > Primates > Cebidae > Saimiri > Saimiri boliviensis. The sequence continues at coordinate 113,313,246 of NC_133457.1, forward strand.
CGTTTGGGGTAGCAACACCAACTCTGGGCAGATAGCCGGGCTCTGCCACTTGTTAGCTGAGTGACCTCGGACAAGTTACTTCATCATCCTGTTGTCCTGCAGTGTTCTCCTCTGTCATGGGGGCAGTAGTAGCACTCTCACACATGGTCACTGTCTGGATTGTTGAGTCACCATGTGTGAAGTGCTTAGAACAATGCCGGCCGTGGTAGGTTGCTGTTACTAGCCTCCATGCCTGAAACATTTTAAATAATCAGCACATATCTTCCGGGGTGAGAAGATCTTCACGGGGACTGTCAGGGAGGTCACTGGCCTCAGTGTTTTTACTGCTGTCCACACCACTCACCCCCAAAGTACACTAGGGTTGCTACTGGATTTTGACACTTTCTTGGATGTTACAAATCTGAGTACAGGCTGGGTTTGGTCACAGATAGCACTCCAAGGGCCTGGTGGCAAGGGGCAGAGCAGACGTCAGACACAGGAGCTTTTGAGCTGTTTGGCTCCAGCTGCTCTGATCCGTGGGACTGGGCGGTGTATAATAAATAGATCTAAGCAAAAATCTCCATCACTGGTAATCACTGGTTAAAGTCGAGTCTCTGTGCTGACAGTAGGAAACCAGGCAATTCCTAACAACTTAATTTAGAGTGGGCCTTTCACACTCCATCCACAATGTCAACAGTATATAAATGGGAAAAAGTACACTACTTTCTATAGTTCAGCTCTAGTGTGTAGTATTGCCTTCTGTTAAATGTGGCCTTTGACTTTAATGCTTTAATATGCGGACCAAGTGACAACGCATTACAGAATCTCCCCTTCCCTCTGTCTCTTACAGTTTTGCGTTTGGCTCCCTAATATCAGCTGTTGATCCAGTGGCCACTATTGCTATTTTCAATGCACTTCATGTGGACCCGGTGCTCAACATGCTGGTCTTTGGAGAAAGTATTCTCAACGATGCAGTCTCCATTGTCCTGACCAAGTAAGTACGAGGGCAGAGAACAGACGTTTTTCATGTGACAGAACTTAGAGGTCCTTGTAACAAAGGGGCAGATATTTCCACGCTGCATGTGTACAGTTGCTTGTCCTCTCGGTGATCAGTTCACCCAATATCTTTCTCCATCTTTCTGTCCTGACAAGCCTTGACATGCCGCCAGAATGTGGTCAAGGTTTAGGGGTGGTTAGTAGAGGTGTGTCCACCTTTTTTTTTTTTTGACACAGGCTCTTGCTCTGTCACCCAAGCTGGAGTGTGGTGGCTCCATCACAGCTTACCACAGCCTCAACCTCCTGGGTTCAAGTGATCAGTTCTCCCACCTCAGCCTCCTAAGTAGCTGGGACTTACAGGCACTTGCCACCACTCCAGGCTAATTTTTAAAAAAGTTTTTTAGAGACAAGGTTTTGCCATGTTGCCCAAGCTGTTCTTGAACTCCTGAGCTCAAGCAGTTTGCCCACCTCAGCCCCTCGAAGTGCTGGGATTACAGGTGTGAGCCATTGTGCCTGGTTACACCCACCTTTTTTGACCTACCTTTTAGTGGTGGTTTTTGAGCCCAGCTTCTCAGCATCACTGAGGGTGCTGATTAAGTGTGACATTCCCAGGCCCCACCCTCAGAGCTTCTGATTAATTAGGTCTGGGGTGAGTCCCAAGAACATAGGTTTTTAATAAGTTCCCCAGATGATGATGAAGCGGCCTGTTGAGGGGTGAGTGTTTGGGCAACATTGGAGACAAAAGCAATAGACAGAGGCCCCACTAGCTGTTGCATGTCACCTTCCTTTTCACAGCTTTAAAATAAGGTGGTAATGCTGATAGCTGCCCGGCCTTAAGAGGCTATTGTATAAATGCCACTTTGGAAACTGCAGTTAGTTTTCAAATATTTGTTGGCATTACTGCCCTAGTTGATGGGATCTGATAAATTAAAGATGGATAATAAAATGTCAAGAAGTCATTGGGGGCTGGGTGTGGTGGCTCACCCCTATAATCCAGCACTTTGGGAGGCCGAGGTGGGTGGATCACCTGAGGTTAGGAGTTCAAGACCAGCCTGGCCAACATGGTGAAACTCCGCCTCTACAAAAACTAATCCCAACTACTCAGGAGGCTGGGGCAGGAGAATCGCTTGAACCCGGGAGGCAGAGGTTACAGTGAGCTGAGATCACACCACTGCACTCCAGCCTGGGCAACAGAGTGAGATTCCATCTTTAAAAAACAAAAGAAGAAGAAAAAGAAGTTATTGGAGGACTGGGCACAGTGGCTCACACTTGTAATGCCATCATTTTGGGAGGCCAAGGTGGGAAGATTGCTTGAGGCCAGGAGTTCGAGACCAGCTTGGATAACAGAGTAAGACTCAATCTGTACAAAACATAAAAAAAATTAGCTGGGTGCTGCCGGGCATGGTGGCTCACACTTGTAATCCCAGTACTTTGGGAGGCCGAGGCAGGCAGATCACAAGGTCAAGAGATCTAGACCATCCTGTCCAACATGGTGAAACCCTGTCTCTACTAAAAATACAAAAATTAGCTGGGTGTTTTGTGGCGAGCACCTGTTGTCCCAGCTACTTAGGAGGCTGAGGTAGGAGAATCGCTTGAACCCAAGAGGTAGAGGCTTGCAGTGAGCCAAGATCGCCCCACTGCACTCCAGCCTGGCGATAGAGCGAGACTCCATCTCAAAAAAATAAAAATTAGCTAGGTGTCATAGCATGTGCCTGTATTCCTAGCTACATGGGATGCAGTGAGTTATGATGGAGCCACTGCACTCCAACCTGGTCAACAGAGTGAGACCCTGTCTCAAAAACAAAACAAAAATTGGAAAGGAAATGCATTTAAGATAATCTCAAATATATTTTTCTGATGCAGGGATATTTCCTTGAGCTCTGCATTTTATGGTTGTTATTAACATGTGGGCAAGAAACCCAAAGAATTTTGCCAAAACTGAGAAGGCGCAGACAAAGTAGTTGAAGGAAGCCAGGCATGGTGGCTTATGCTGTAATTCCAGCTACTCAGAAGGCTGAGGTGGGAGGATCACTTTAGCCCAGATGTTTGAGACCAGCCTGGACAATATAGCAAGACCCCATTCTCCCACCTCCCCAAAAAACTCCAAAACAATTGGAGAAAGAGTCCTGGACAGTGTATCAAAGATGAGCTAAGAGAATGTTAGAGGTCAGTCTGTGTTCTGTTAGATAATAGAATTTCCATTTACCTGAATACTGACTTACTTCCTTTGCTAGAGCATAACCATTCTGTGGTAGCTGGCATTTTCTTAGATGATTTTTTATTTTTATTTTATTTTTTTATTTTTATTTTTTGAGATGGAGTTTCGCTGTTGTTACCCAGGCTGGAGTGCAATGGCGCGATCTCGGCTCACCGCAACCTCTGCCTCCTGGGCTCAGGCAATTCTCCTGCCTCAGCCTCCCGAGTAGCTGGGATTACAGGCACGCACCACCATGCCCAGCTAATTTTTTGTATTTTTAGTAGAGACAGGGTTTCACCATGTTAACCAGGATGGTCTCGATCTCTTGACCTCGTGATCCACCCACCTCGGCCTCCCAAAGTGCTGGGATTACAGGCTTGAGCCACCGCGCCCAGCTCTTAGAAGATTTTTTATAGACTATATTCAGAATTCTTTTGTTGGAATAAAATGACTCAGTCTAGGACTAGATTCGAGGACTGAATAGTTAAGATACTACAGGGCTGGGCATGGTGGCTCACACCTGTAATCCCAACACTTTGGGAAGCTGAGGCTGGTGGATCACTTTAGGCCAGGAGTTCAAGACCAGCCTGGCCAACATGGTGAAACTTGTATCTACTAAAAATACAAAAATTACCCAGCTGTGGTGGTGCACGCCTGTAATCCCAACTACTTAAGAGGCAGAGACAGGAGAATTGCTTGAACCGGGAGGTGGAAGTTGTAATGAGCCAAGCTCACGCCACCTGCACTCCAGCCTGGGCAACAGAGCAAGACTGTGTCAAAAAAAGATACTAGGGAAAAGCATTCAGCATCAGGTAATGTGGTATCCTTTCCTCTCCTTTCCCTGCCCCAGTTCTTGTTTTCACCGTGTTTGCCCTGTTTCTGCCCTTCCTTTGCAGGAAGAGCTTGTCAAATACTGCCTAATCGCAAGAAGTCCTCAACAGGCCTTAAAAACAACCAAACTTAAAAGTATTTTTGTTACTCTAAAAGTAGTACATATATTCTTATAAAATTTAGTAAATACACAAGCAAAAAAGAGAAATGTCACACACATTGCTACTACCTAGAGATAATTATGGTTAACAATTTGGTATAAATATACATACATTTTATTTAAATAGGCTTATACCCCACATATTGTATTCTATTTTCCATTGAACACAGTTGATAAAACAATCTTCTGTAACATCATTTTACTGGTTATGGAGTATTCCCTTTTCTGGGTTCCTTATGATCTACTTAACCAGTTTCTTACTATTGGCTTTTTCATGTTTCTCTTGGCAGAAATTTCTATACCTTTATTAGGATATTATCAAACAAGACCTTTAAAAAATCTGATGGCAATATTTTTTCTTACTTAAGATCTACTCTGAAAGCCTGCTTAGCTTTCTGGTTTTTACTTTTATCTCGTATCCTGGCTACACATATTGAACATTTGTGATAAGGAATTTTGCCCAACTTGGAGGTGACATCATGAGTTATTTTTATGCATTGGGAGCTAAGCTCAATTGCTTTGTCTCTGATTTTTTTAAAGAAAAATAATTTTTCAGAGGTAGGATATTTTCTGAGCTTTTCCAGTTCTGTTATAAAAGCCAAAGATTAGGAGACTTTTCTATTTAAGATGAGAAATGATGGTGTCATTGTCAGTAAGCAGAGGTTCTTACTGGAAAAGTGCTTTGGAAACCCAAGATCAGGTCAGGCATGGTGGCTCATGCCTGTAATCCCAGCACTTTGGGAGGCTGAGTTGGTTGGATCACCTGAGGTCAGGAGTTTGAGACCATCTTGGCCAACATAGTGAAACCCCATCTCTACTAAAAATACAAAAATTAGCCAGGTGTGTTGGCAGGTCCCTGTAATATCCCAGCTACTTGGGAGGCTGATGTAGGAGAATCACTTGAACCTGGGAGGCAGAAGTTGCAGTGAGTCGAGATCACACCACTACACCCCAGCCTGGGCAACAGAGTGAGACTGTCTCAAAAAAAAAAAAAGAAAAAGAAAAAGAAAAACCCAAGATCGCCTATGATAACAGTTCCCACAGTTAGATCTGTGGACCACGCATGTGTAGTTTCCAGCCGCCGCCTCCACCAGCAGCACTGCCACTGCTGAGACAGAAGCTGGCTTGAGAATCAGCCTCACGAACTCTCCAGCCACGGCTGGTCATCTGCCGTCAGCATTTGTCGAGGGACCTGTATATGCCAGAGACTGCTGACAGCCAGGTGGATTTGACGAACTCGGTCCGTGACAGGCAAAAGATGCCCATAGAGAATTGAACATGGTGTCTTAAGCACTAGGGGGCTCCGTGACCAGACCACAAAGGATATGAGGAAGGCTTCTCAGAAGGAATGTCTTGTCAGCCAGCCCTGGGAGGCTCATTTTCAGACCGAAGAGAGAGAAAAGAGGCATGTCAGACTACTCCCCTGCCTTTTTTTCTTTTTGGTAGCATAAAAGAAAAATGAGCTCCCGGGAACTGCTGTCACCTTTCCCTGGTTATCAGGTAGAATCACATCTGGTTTTGAAGAGGTATACTTCATAAACGATCATCTCCAAAGCAAGCTGACACATTTATCTTTGCGACTGAATATGCAAATAAATTACCCCCTTTTTAATGTTGCTACCTTCATGAGTGCCGGAAAGCAAATGTCCTGTTTCTTCAGTAACTTGCATTAAGTCATTTTCAGCTTTGAATTGTTGCTATGACAGTGTATTCTTACAGTCACTGCTGTAGAGGAAACCTTTTGTTTTCTCCAGCTACAGCTTAGGCTCATGAAATGGACCCTGAAGCATTACTCACTTTTATTCTTTAAGGTATGAGAAACATGACCTTAAGAAACAAAATTAGGCCGGGTGCGGTGGCTCACACCTGTAATCCCAGCACTTTGGGAGGCCGAGGCGGGTGGATCACGAGGTCGAGAGATCGAGACCATCCTGGTCAACATGGTGAAACCCCGTCTCTACTAAAAATACAAAAAATTAGCTGGGCATGGTGGCACGTGCCTGTAATCCCAGCTACTCAGGAGGCTGAGGCAGGAGAATTGCCTGAACCCGGGAGGCGGAGGTTGCGGTGAGCCGAGATCGCGCCATTGCACTCCAGCCTGGGTAACAAGAGCGAAACTCCGTCTCCAAAAAAAAAAAAAAAAAAAAATTAGAAAAGTACAAGGCCAGAAAGAGTCCAGATTCTACTTACATTACCTGGGGTTCACAAACCAGTGGCCCAGCCCTGGAACTGCTGTTAACCCTTTGTGTGACCTTACCCAGTGACTCACTGTCTCTGGGCCTTAGGCTTCTCTGTATTAAAAGAAAGCAGTGAAACCAGCCTGGGTACCCGCTGTGGTAGTGATGTGAGCTGAGGCTGGGCACTGTGTATGTATGGCCTGCAGGCCCATTTTTGGGAACTGTGGGTGATCATGGCCTTCAAAAGCACTTTTCTGAGATGAGCCCTTGTTGGCTGCCACATTCCTCAAGGTGAGATGTTTACCTGTGATCTGCTAGGAAGAAGTGGGATTAGGGAGATTGTGTGTTCAGGTGAGTCTGGCAAGCTTTCATGTGAAGAAAGTTAGATTTCTTTTTTGCAAGACTCCTCAGAACCTTTATTATGTTATTTTGTGCTGTGAATCTCCTCAAAAGGCTTTCTGAAGTTGTTTGACCAAGCTACCTTTTCATCTTATTCTGCTTTAAAATTATACCAATCCTGGGGCCTGGCGTGGTGGTTCACATCTGTAATCCCAGCACTTTGGGAGGCCAAGGCAGGTGATCATTTGAGGTTAGGAGTTCCATACCAGCCTGGTCAACATGATGAAATCCTGTCTTTACTAAAAATACAAAAAAATTAGTCTGGTGTGGTGGTATGCATCTGTAATCCTGCTACTTGGGAGGCTGACGCAGGAGAATCGCTTGAACCCCAGAGGCAGGGGTTGCAGTGATCCAAGATCATGCCACTGCACTCCAGCCTGGGCAACAGAGCGAGACTCTATCTCAAAAATAAATAAATAAAATGATACCAATTCGTGACATGGTGATTAATGAAGCTGAATGTTACTGTTGACTATTCTTTCATTTACTGAGTCAACAAAAAGGTATTGACTGTCTTCTGTGCGAGGCTCTGCTTTAAGCCCTGGACATAAGGCAGCAAACGAGATAGACTTAGGCTTCGTCGTCATGGAATGAGGCACTACAGTTTCGAAGGCTGTGAAGGAGAAGTCAGGCACCATGACAACCTTTAAATGGGCAGGCCTGTGTGAAGGGGTCAGGGCAGGTGTCCCTAAGGGAGTGGCACTGACCCTGAGTTCTGAGGGATGAATAGGGAGTTAGTTGGGGAGGGAAAGGTGAATGGTGACTACCTGGGAGGTGCCAGTGACAGTGTGGTCCAGGTGTTTAGATTTGGGGAGGAGGAGGTTATGGTCAGAGGGGTATGGCAGGTGGGAGCCAGATCAAACTAAAACTAGGCTTCCTGATGACATGGGGAAACTGAGTTCTGAACAGGCTGGCAACCTGATCAGGTGTGCCTTTGAAAAGGATCAGTTAGGGCCTGTAATTCTAGCACTTTCGGAGGTTTTGATGGATGGATCACTTGAGCCCAGGAGTTCAAGACCAGCCTTGAACCCCACCTCTACAGAAAATACAAAAACTAGCTGGCTGTGGTGATGTGTGCCTGTGGTCTCTGCTACTCTGGGGCTGAGGTGGGAGGATCACTTGAGGCAAAGGTTGCAGTGAGCTGAGATCACACCCACTGCACTTCAGCCTAGATGACAGAGTGAGACCCTGTCTCATAAAAGGGGAGGAGGGGAATCATTTAGGCCACTGAGTGGAAAACAGCGTTGGTCTGTAGGAAGACAAGGATGTCTAGAGAGAGACAGTGAGGCTTATCCCTGGGAGTAAAGGGTAGTAGGGGATGGATCTGAGAGACAGGAGGAGGATATTTAATGAGAATAATTCCATGTTAATGGTGTAATGGTTTTCCCTTTGAGGACAAGACCAACAATTGGATTTAATCTGACATTTTCCTTTGTTCTATTACAGTGAAAGGAAAGTTCCTTCATTTCTTCCTCCCTTATGCCTCCTAAATCTTTCCTCTCAGCCTGAAATCTCGGACATTTCTTCTCTGGGTAGCTCCATTCTAATCTAACTTCTTGCCATAGCCCAAATTTTAGGTTTTATCACAGGATTTCTGTACTGAAATCCTTCCTATTGACTCTCCAGGCCTTCAGGCTGAAATACCAACGCCTTCCCAGGGCCCTGTTCCTCTGCCACTGCTCTCACCTTGTCCTGCCACTGTACCTCCCACCCCCGCCCCCGCCCCCGCCCCCGTTTTAGCTGCACTAATCTCGAACTTGAAAGTTCCCACAATGGGCTGCATATGGATGGGCTCCCTTCCTTTGCACATGACGTTTCCTCAGGGGGTGCCTTCTCCCATTTCTTCACCTGAGCAAGTCGTCTTTATCCGGAATCTAAACCCAGCCTCCCCTTTTTTGGGGGACAGAGTCGCTCTGTTGCCCAGGCTGGAGTATAGTGGTGTGATCTCTGCTCACTGCAACCTCTGTCTCACAGGTTCAAGTGATTCTCCTGCCTCAGCCTCCTGAGTAGCTGGGATTACAGGCATGTGATGCAACACCTGGTTAATTTTTGTATTTTTAGTAGAGACAGGGTTTCACCATGTTGGCCAGGCTGATCTAAACTCCTGGCTTCAAGTGATCCACCCACCTCAGCCTCCTAAAGTGCTGAGATTACAGGTGTGAGCCACCGAACCTGGCATCAGCCCACATTTTCTCAAGCACCTTCCTTGAGCCTGGCCGGTCTGAGTCAGGTACCTACCCATCCTTCGTTTTACAGCCCTCTGCTCTTCCTGCAGATTGTTCTTAGTGCTCATCGTGTTTTTCTCCCTCATTAGCTTGGGGGGAGGAGCTCTTTAAGGGCAGCAACTTTGCTCTCATCTCTGAACCCCAGAAAATAACACAGCACCTGGGACAAAGGTGAACAATAAATGGCTAACTGAATAAATAATGGTATGATTGAATGAATAAGGGAATAAGCAAGAAATAAGTTTTAAGTTAATTTCTAAGAACTTTTTGTATATAACATTTTAACTTTCTGTTTTCTTTCATTTCCTAGCACAGCTGAAGGTTTAACAAGGAAAAATATGTCAGATGTCAGTGGGTGGCAAACATTTTTACAAGCCCTTGACTACTTCCTCAAAATGTTCTTTGGCTCTGCAGCACTCGGCACTCTGACTGGCTTAATTTCTGCATTAATATCCTTTTAATGTGATGAACATGCAGGACTGAGATTATTCTTGATTATTCTATCTCTAGCCAGTTTCTCCTGTTTTTTAAGGGGGTCAATGTTAGATGAAGGTTTTGCTTAAAGAAGGATTTTTTGCTTCATTTTGTTTGAGAAACACTCTAACTCAGGAATTTTTAAATTTAACATGTGAAATTTAGGATATCAATTTTCAAAGTTTAAAAAACGTGTACACTGTTGGATATCAGATGTGATTTTGGGGTACCTCTCGGTTCCCAGGGTACGATAGCCACACTCGGATGATTTTCATTTTCTGCCGTCTCACTTCTCACATTTGGAAAATTGGAAATTAATTTTCTTTGAAAATATCAAATAGACCAGGTGCAGCGGCTCACACCTGTAATCCAGCACTTTGAGAGGCTAAGGCCAGGGGATTGCTTTCGCCCAGGGGTTCAAGACCAGTCTGAGCAATATAGTGAGACCTCATCTCTAAAAAATAAATAAAAATAAAATGTCAAATAGGGAAAATTTTTATCCCACTGAAAGTGTTTATCCATAAGGACTGGAAATGGGGGCTCTTGAAGTGTGTTCCATGGAGTTACTTGCACTGATTTTGTTGTTTAACAACCAATACGCTTTTCCAGCTGAAGCAGGAAAGAGGCTTGTTAAGGCCAATGACACCTTTATTGCTGTAGAAATTTCATTATGTTTAAAATAGAAACAGGCAGACCACTTGGGGGCGCGCCTAAGCCTACATCTCAGGGAGATGGCCACCTGCCCCTCCTCCACGAGCAGTTTGTTTCACAGATGGCCGGAAGAGACTCTTGCCTGTTACAGGCATGTTTTTCTGCCATCCTGTTGAATTTTCCCATCAGCTCCTTTGTCCAGAAGTCTAAAGGCTCTATTGAGTTGGCTAACAGCTTCTCATATTGTACCAATAAACAGAATGAAACAGAAAACTTTTTCCAGTTCAGTGTTTTCCTCCATATTTATCTTTTCCTTTAAAAAAAAACAAAAAGTATCAAAATGAAGTGTCGCAGATGGGTACTGTAAGCACCAGTATAGGCATTATGAACAATATTTGAATATATAGAAGGCTCTCTCCTTTCACAAGGGCATGAGTTTGGAAATCTCCAGGAACAGGAAAGACTGTTTCAACAGGGCCTTGAACCCCAGTTTGAACAGCGATTCACACTAGTTGTCTTTGACTCAAAACTGATGGGGAAAGTGACATGGGTAGCGTTAGTGATCTCATCTGATGTTGGAAGAGTGGCGGTGGCGCGGCCCTGTGGAACCTGGCCGAGTGAGCTATCCTTGGCATGTCTGTAGCGCCAGCTTCACCCCATGGCCTGGCACATCCTCAGCCCTCTAAGTCAGCGTTTTTAAATGAGTTGACGTAGGTTGATTTTCATTTTCTGCCACCATTTATCTCCAAAATTAGTGTTTTGTCAGATTCCCTTTCTTATAGTAACAGTTTCCCTACAAAGGAAAAAATCCGTAATGACAAATTTTCAGTTGTAACCTTGGGATGTTGCAAAATCTTCTGTATCTGTTGTTTACTTCATGTGTTTGGAAAGCTGCAGTTTTGTGACTTCTCCACATCTCCCGTCAACTCTCCCTCGATTCTTCTTCCTTGACAGTTGTCATTTACGTGCTGAAGCATATTGACTTGAGGAAAACGCCTTCCTTGGAATTTGGCATGATGATCATTTTTGCTTATCTGCCTTATGGGCTTGCAGAAGGAATCTCACTCTCAGGTAAGTGACAGAGACTCTGAAAGTGCTGTGATGATGGCACCTTGTCTTGTCCTGCCTGGTGAAAGAGGCTTTGTCAGCTGGGTCACTTTCAGTCACAAGAGACAGTCACAACTCAGAAGAGCTTAAGTAAAAGGGATCTGTTGGCTCCCTAGAAACACATCTGGTCTGGATGCAGTGGCTCACGCCTGTAATCCCAGCACTTTGGGAGGCCAAGGTGGGTGGATCACGAGGTCAGGAGATCAAGACCATCCTGGCCAACATGGTGAAACCCTGTCTCTACTAAAGGTACAAAAATTAGCTGGGTGTGGTGGCAGATGCCTGTAATCCCAGCAACTCAGAAGGCTGAAGCAGGAGAATTGCTTGAACCTGGGAGGTGGAGCTTGTAGTGAGCCAAGATCACACCACTGCACTCCAGCCTGGGCAACAGAGCAAGACTCCATTAAAAAAAAAAAAACCCAAAAAAAGCACATTTGGATTTAGGCCTGCCTGGATCCAGCGGCTCAAACAGTCACATTGGTGTCACAGTCACATTTCCTCTTAACCTGCCTTCTCCCATTTAGCCCATCAGTCCTATGAGGCTCCCTCAGAGGAGGGTAGCCTGTGGGAGGGAGGTACTGTGAAGGTCCTTATTTTACTGATGAGAAAACTGAGGTTGAATGAGATTAAATAAATTACCCAAAGTCACAGCCGGGATTGGTGGAATAATAATTTAAACTAGTTGTCTTTGAGTCAAGAACTAGTGCTTAGAACCCTCCTGTAATACAATTTTCTCCAAAACAAATCATCATAAACCATGTACTCAGTGCTACATAGAGGAAACAGCAAAGTATGGTGGTGGCATAATGTTGGAGTAGCCGTTTATTGGACACAGCAGTTTTGAGACTTTTTTTATGCTGTATTCGGGTTTTTTATGCTGCTACCACCCCTGTGGAGTAGGTACTAGCAGCTTGTCATTAGCCCAGAGCTGCATTGCACAGGCAGTGGTGGCAGTGAGATTGAAAGCCAGACGTTGGAGCCCCATAGACTTTTCCCTGCACCCCATTGGAGGAGGGCATGCAGCTCCCAGCAGCAGAGATGACTCTGATGTGGCCCTAGAAGATGATGCTCACCAGCTGGGGGAGGGGTAACCACTCACAGAGTAAGGGTCTCTGAGCAGTGACCTTGTAGTCAGTCAGCAGCCCCTGTTTGCAAGGCTTGGCTTAGTTGGGCTTTCTGCCCGCAAGTGGCAGTCAAGCTTGTGCCCGCAGTTCGTTGCATTGTAAGGATGTTGACCTGAAAATGGAGCATGACTCACCCCTGTTCCTGTGTGAGGGGGCAGCCAGGTGGGAAGGGCTCTGCCCTGAAAGTCTGACCCCATCCTTTGAGTGAAGGCCCTTCAGAGCCCTTGTTCTGGAAAGGAGGTGCCATTGCAGGGATGTTTTGATCTGTGCCACAGGATGGCAGAGATTTTCTTTCCTATTAACTTTGTTGAGGTATAATTTACACGTAATACATGGACCTATTCTAAGTATACAGTTCCATAAATTTCGGCAAATTGCAGGCGTAACAACCCCCACAGTCGAGATATGGCGTATTCTGATCGCCTAGCATGGCTCCCCTGTGCCCTTCCAGTCAGTCCCCCGCCTGTCCTGACTCCTGGCACCCACTGATCTTTGCTGTCACTATAGTTTTGCCTGTTCCAGAGTGTCATTTAAGTGAAATCATGTGGTCTGTGTCTCCTCTCTTTGAGTTACTATAATGTTTTTGAGAGACACCCATGTTTTTGCATGTGTCAGTAGTTAATCATTCTTATTGCCCCACAGTTTATTATCTGTTCACTATTTGAAGGACATTTGGGGTTTTCCAGATTTGGGCTAAGAACACTGTGCGTATGTTTTCATTTGTCTTGGGTAAATACCTAAGATTAAAGCTGTTAGGTCATATGGTAAGTACATTTTTACTTTTTTAGAAACTGCCTAGTGTGTTTTGAAGTGACTATATCATTTTACATTCCCATCAGAATGTGTGAGAGTGTGCCAGTTGCTTCATATTGTCACCATACTTACTTAAATTTTAAAAAGTTCAGCTGTCCTGATAGGTGTGTAGCAACGGGATTTAGATGTGCCTTGGTGTGGTTCTTTTTATATTCTACTTGGGTTCATTGAGCTTCTTGGGTTTATAGTTTATAGCTTTCATCAGATTTGGTAAGCTTTTGCCCATTTCTTTATTAACATTTTTTTTGTTCCCCCTTCCCCTTCTCCTTGAGACTTCAATTTACTCTAATTATGAGAGGTAGCGTGTTATTGGCCCACAATATGCTTTGCCCTTTTTTTTTTTTCTGTCTTTTTTTCCCTACGTGCTTTATTTTTGTTGTTTTCTGTTGCTGTGTTTTCAAGGTCACTGATCTTTCCTTCTGCCATGTAGAATCTCTTCTAATCCTACCCAGTGTATTTCTAATTTGCATATTCTATAATTCATTGACGGAAGATCCCCTTTGGGTTATTTTCACTTCTTCCATTTCTCTCTTCATCATGTTCATGTTTTCCTCTATATTCTGGAGCTTATGAAACATAATAGCTGTTTTAATGTCCTTGTTTGCTAATTCCATCATCTCTGTCAATTCCAGGTCTGTTTTGTTGTTGATTTTTCTTGTGCTTATAGGTCACATTTTCTTGCTCTTTGCCAGTCATTGTGAACTTCATGTTGTTGAGTACAAGATTTTATTGTGTTCCTTTATGGAGTTCCAGACTTTTGTTTTTTAAAAAAAATATATAGGCCGGGCATGGTGGCTCACGCCTGTAATCCCAGCACTTGGGAGGCCGAGGCGGGCGAATCACCTTAGGTCGGGAGTTTGAGACCAGCCTGACCAACATGGAGAAACCCCGTCTCTACTAAAAACGCAAAATTAGCTGGGCTTGGTGGTGCATACCTATAATCTCAGCTACTTGGGAGGCTGAGGCAGGAGAATTGCATGAACCCAGGAGGCAGAGGTGGTGATGAGCTGAGATTGTGCCGTTGCACTCCAGCCTGGGCAACAAGAGCGAAACTCCATCTCAAAATAATAATAAATAATATATACGTATATATATATTTTGTTTCCTGTGTGTTATTTCTGGGCTTTTCTTGTGGCATATATCTAAGTCTCTTGACATCAGTGTAATCCTTTTTGAGGCTTACATTTAAACTTTGTTAGGGCAAGTGCAGAGTAGCAGCGCCCTAACTAAGGTGTCTCAGGTATTGTGAGCTCACTCCACTCTGGCTGGTGGAAACACAAACTATTCCCAGCCCCGTGTCAGCTTCTGGGATTCTTCAGCCTGCTGCTTTTTCATGGTTCTTTCCCTACCTCTTGTTTCATCCCACATACTTAGTGATCAGTATCAGTCAAAGACTCAAGGGGACTTTACAGTAGATGTCCAAGAGCTCTCTTTCTGTGCAGCTTCCCCTACCCAACATGACAGCCCCCCAGAGCCTCAACCTCAGGCAGTCAGCTCAGCCATGGGTCTGGGGAAAGAGTGGCCACCTTGTTTGTTTCCTTTATGGCCAGACCATACCCTATCTTTTGTCCCATGTCAGAAAATAGTTTTGTTTCGCATCTTGTATCAGGTTTTGTAGATATGTAGAGGAGGACAGTGTTCTGTGTAGCAGTAATTTCTTCAGACACAAAGGGGAAGGCCCAGTGATCTTTAGTGACTCCATTGACAGAATTCTCCTGCCCACAGTCACTTTCTGGAGTCACACGTTGGTGCTGCGTGAGCAGCACAAGGAGGAAGCAGAGTGGACTCGCCATTTTCAGGATTTTGTTTTTCATCACAAACCAGTTCACCAGGATAATTCCATCATGGTATCTGCCATGAGGTTCCCTTTCTTTAATGAATGTTGGCACTTACAAAAACATTACCTCTGAGTCATTTGACGCTAACCTACTTACTTTTACATCTGTTTTTCTAAATTGTTCCTCTACCCCCTTGAGATGATCATTGAATACCTGCTGGCAAAGATGTGTTTCATGCATCTGTTTGGAATCTGTGATTAAAACAAAGGAGTGTTTTTCTTACCTTCTTTTCAGAGTGGCAGTGTTTCCTGTTGATAGGGGTGTCATTTCCTTAGGGACCTTGTTCCATGCAGAGCAGTGCAAGCCAGGAACACCAGATCTGCCTCTGGGTAAGGGACCCTGCTCTGTCTGCACTTTGCATTTTGGTTGCTTGCCACGCCGAGAGGGGCAGGATGGCCCTGTGTGGTGTGTAGACCCTCACGCTGTACTCTGTGAGCACAGGTGGAAAGGATGGCGTGTGTGCTGCCTTCTGCTTCCTTTTTGTGCTCCCCTTTTCCTATCACAAAGGACTGATCTCAGGTGGCTCCCAAGACCACAAAGCAGGACATTTTCCTCCTAGGAAGTGGGAATTATTTACCTAAATCCGCATGTAGGGAACACAGTTGTTAAGGACTGGGGCTGGAAAACAGACAGACTTGGATTTGAACCCCAGCTCCACCTCTTATTGGCTGCGTAACCTCAGACAACAGACTTAACCATCCCGTGCTCTACTTCCTCATCTAAAATAGACAAGTAAAAGGGCCAGCCTAATGCCTTTGCTGAGAATGAATGAAAGTGATGCAAGTGACAGTCCTGATGGGGCATCTGTGCCACTGCTGGGGTGGCCATAAGTCCTGGTTTGCTCTGAGACCCCCAGTTTTGCTGTTGTCTCAACATGATGAATGAATAATATCCCCTTTTATTCTAAAAAATGTCCTGGTATCCACAGCAAATCAAATAGTCTCCCTAATTATTACTCAGCAAGCGTTAGCTATTCTCAGAATATTCATTCTAATTATATCCATGTTAACTGTTTTTATTGTTCAGTCAAGCCAGTTTTGAGGGCCACTTTGGCCTCTGACACTAAAGATTCAGAGATGAATAGACCCCACTTAGGCAGAGCAGTTAGCAAACACTGGGCTTACAGGGGATGGGACAGCGACACTCTGTCAAGGTGAGTCAGAGGAGGGGACTT
The DNA here is from genome assembly GCF_048565385.1 of Saimiri boliviensis. Taxonomy (NCBI): domain Eukaryota; kingdom Metazoa; phylum Chordata; class Mammalia; order Primates; family Cebidae; genus Saimiri; species Saimiri boliviensis. The sequence goes on from NC_133457.1 coordinate 113,329,391, forward strand.
TGGGCTTGAAGGATGAGTTTGCAAGATTAATCATGACATAACGCGTTCTTAAGATATTGGCATGAAGTTGGCCAAAGATGGAATGTACACTGCAGTGCTCTTATGCATTGATATCTAAGGAATTCCATTGCAGCACTGCTTGGGAGAGAAAAATTGGAAGGAACTAAATGTTCATCAGTAATGGAAAAGATTAAATTCCAGTCCATTTGCACTTTGGAGTCCTGTGCAGTCACTTCAGAAATGAACTTGAGCTGTTTGTACCACCCATGGAAAGAATTTGACATAGTGTTAAATTTTTTTAAAGTAATTTGAAAACTCAATTTCTTTCTTTCCTTTTTTTTTTTTTTTTTTTTTTTCAGACAGAGTCTTGTTCTGTTGCCAGGCACCAGGCTGGAGTGCAGTGGCACAATCTCGGCTCACCGCAATCTCCGCCTCCCAGGTTCAAGCAATTCTCCTGCCTCAGCCTCCTGAGTAGCCGGGACTACAGGTGCGCGCCACACCCAGCTAATTTTTGTATTTTTTAGTAGAGACAGGTTTTCACCGTGTTGGCCAGGATAGTTTCGATCTCTTGACCTCATGATCTGCCTGCCTCGGCCTCCCGAAGTGCTGGGATTATAGGCGTGAGCCACTGCACCCGGCCGAAAAAATCAATTTCTTACCCATTCAAGAAATATCTATTAAATGCCCACCCTATGCTGAGAACTATCCTTGCTACACTGGGGCTACGGTAATAAACAATACAAGATCAGGTTCCTTTTCCTGCAGAAGAAAGCCAGAATGTAAGCAATCCCATACAACAATTCCAGGTGGCAAGAAATGACAAGAAGAGAAATCAAATCCATGTGGCAGAGAGTGGCATGCGGTAGAGGATGTACTGGGGTTTAGGCAGCCAGGGAGGTCTCTCCTGGAGGTGGCCCTGGAGCCTGGACCTGTGTGGTGACAGGAGCCAGCCCAGAGATGCTCTAGGGAAGGAGGTTCTGGCAGCAGGAACTGCAGGAGCCAAGGGTCTGAAGATAGATGTGTGGGAGTGTGGCACACTCCGGGAAGAGAAGGAACACCATTGTGGCCAGAACAGAGCAGGCAAGGACACTGCCTCGCAGGCTCAGTAGGCCTGGGCAGGAGCTGGGGTTCTGTTAGAGGCACCATGACAAGAGAGTTGGAAGCCCTTGAAAAAAATCACTCTGCTGGTAATAGGCACCATATATGTGATAGGATCCTGTTTATTACTTTATTTTAATTGTATTTTTTGAGACAGGATCATGCTCTGTTGGCCAGGCTAGAGCGCAGTGACACAATCACAACTCACTGCAGCCTTGATCTCCCCAGGCTTAGGTGATCCTTCCATCTCAGCCTCCTGAGTAGCTGGCACTACAGGCACGTGCCACCACACCGACTAGTTTTGTTTTGTTTTGTTTTCATAGAGATACATATAATTTATTCTATCTTATTTAAATAAAAATTAATTTAAGAAAATAGTATTCTATATATGAAAGGCCAGGTACCATTATTGAGATGGCATGAAATAGAAACTAAAGTAAGGATTGGGATGCACCCGGAATTAGTATATCTTGGCAGCTTGATGACTTTTTAAAACAATCTCAGCCTCCTTACATGATATAGAGACCCCTTTTCTGCTGCCTACACAGGGAGATACTGAGAAGAAACCTGAGTTCCCCAGGAGCGACTGAGGGCAGCGGACAAATGTTGAGGCTCCAATCCTGCGTAAACACCGAATGCTGGAGATGTTCTCATTCAGGGCTTTGAAGAAAAGACGCATTACTTTTTAAATAACAGTAGTACATGATTATGGGAAAATTCATTGTTAAGGAAATATATTTCAAAAGTCCATCAAAATCCAAACATTTGGCCTGGTATAGTGACTCACACCTGTAATACCAGCACTTTGGGAGGCTGAGGCAGGTGGATTGCCTGAGCTCAGGAGTTTGAGACTAGTCTGGGCAGCATAGTAAACCTCATCTCTACAAAAATACAAAAAAATTAGCCAGGTGTGTTGATGTGTGCCTGTGATCCCAGCTATTTGGGAGGCTGAGGTGGGAGGATTGCTTGAGCCCAGGAGGTGGAGGTGCAATGAGCTGAGATCACACCATATATTCCAGCCTGGGTGATAGAGTGAAATTCTGTCTCAAAAAAACAAAAAAAAAAACCACACATTCTCCATACACAGATTCTTAGACTTTTCTGCCCCCCAGAGTGGTTCACTTGCCCCTGTTATACAGTCCTCCCTCAGCATCCACAGAGGATCAGCTCTAGGTTGCCCCACAGATAGAAAAACGATGCAGTTGGCCAGCATGGTGGCTCACGTCTATAATACCAGCACTTCGGGGAGGGCGAGCCAGGCGGATCACCTGAAATCAAGAGTTTGAGACCAGCATGGCCAACATGGTGAAACCTCGTCTCTACTAAAAATATAAAAAATTAGCCAGGCAGGATAGTGTGTAGTATTCACAACTCCTCAGAAGGCTGAGGCAGGAGAATCGCGTGAACCTGGGAGGCGGAGGTTGCAGTGAGTCAAGATCGTACTATTGCACTCCAGCCTGGGCAACAAGAGCAAAACTCCGTTTCAAAAAAAAAAAGATGCAGTGCAGTGGGCCCTCCATACCCACGGGTTCCACATCTGCCAGTCCTATCCCTGGATGTCAGTTAATCCACACCTGTTTAGCTCTGGTACTGTGAAGAGGACTTTACATGGCTTCTTTTCACTTACCCACCTAACAGTTCTGTGAGGTACTATTAGTCCCACTGTACAGAAGAGAAAACCGAGGCTCTGATGGGGCACATGATGTGGCTCAAGATCACCCAGCTAGTAATGAGACTGCCAGAGGAAAGGGGCCCATGGTGTTTTTTCTGAAGCCTCTGGGAGGCCTCAGGTATTCATTTATATTCCTTTTTCTTTTTTTCTTTTTTTTTAAATTGTAATTTAGGTTTATATTCCTTTTTCTTAAAATGCCTAAAGCTCTAGGCCCCAGGGCCTTGCAGGAATCGTGAGATCCGAGTTGGGGATCGCACAGCAGGTGCATTTCTGTTCTGCTCTCTCCCTCTTAGGCATCATGGCCATCCTGTTCTCGGGCATCGTGATGTCGCACTACACGCACCATAACCTCTCCCCAGTCACCCAGATCCTCATGCAGCAGACCCTCCGCACTGTGGCCTTCTTGTGTGGTGAGTTCTGCCTCTGTGTGGCCGTGCACAGGCCTACCCGGAGCTGATGTTTCTTCCTTATCCTGTTTTAGAAGTCAGCTGAGACTTTCCCTGGCAGTAGGCCATCAGTTCCTCAGGGCCAGGTCCCATACTCCCTTATCTTTTGTTTGTTCCTCTGGCTCTGAAATTTCATAAACCAAACACCTAATACATGGACATCTGGTGCCTATAATTTAAAGATCAAAAGTAGAACTAATTATGAACATTTGAGACATGCATTTTTAATGTATTAATGTGACATTTCCAAAAATGTATTCTTTAGAAATAATATTAATGATGGTTAGATGAAAATGGCTCCATAGTCAAGCAAGGCATGGGGCTCATACCTGTAATCCCAGCTGCTTAGGAGGCTGAGGTGAGAGGATCACTTGAGCCCAGGAAATTCAAGGCTGCACTGGACTATGATCTTTAAAAAAAAAAAAAAGAAGAAGAAAGAGAAAAAACGATAAAGCTTTTGTAGTCAGACAAGAGTTTCGGCAGTTCTGGGTTAAATAAAATTTAACATTTATGAATTGCCAGGCTTTTCAGCAAATGGGCATTGTAAAATTCTTAACGGGGGATATAGTTACAGCATTTGCCAAACTTGTCCACAGAATCCTTTGTTCACAAGAGCAGCATGAGGTACATCACTCAGGGACAGTCTGCAGTAGAGGTGTCATTTGTTGGGCTGGGATAAGCCACGATGGCTTTTTCTTGATCTTAGCCAACAGGTGAGAAGCTCACTATGGCTTTTTCTTTAAGCAGTTTGAGCTCTTGTTCCCCCGACGCTCAGACATACCCATGTATCTCCCCCACAACTTTACACTTGGAAGTGGTTGGAGTCGGGGAACAACCCTCACCATATCCCTTTAAGCTGGCCCCAAGTAGCTGTGCCCTAGCCGTCATCATCAAAATCACCCCTGACATTTTTTTTGGCAGCGGGGGGGCGGGGGGATTGTCTGATTTTTAATTGCCACTTCCACACTGTTAGCATGCTAGCAGCAGATAAGGAGGCTTAGGTGAGAAGTGGTCAGATGATCTGCCCATGGTCTCAAGGCCAAGAAGTGGGTATGCAAGCCAGATCTCTTTATTCCTGGCCAGTGGGTATTATTTGTACAGCACCTCTCAGAAGGCCAGGGCTATAGATTCTGACCCTGATCCTCGCAATTAAAGAAACATAAAGCAAAACATCCATCCAAAAAGATTCTGTTTTGTACCATCAGATGGGCAAATGTTAAGTCTGATAATACCCACTTCTGGCCTTGGTGTGTGGGACACAGGCCTAGTGTATGGGACACTGATGCCATCTTTTCCGGAGAGTCATTTGCCACGTTTGTCTGAATTTGAAAGGCACGTGCTCTTTGGCCCAGCAGTTCAACCATGTGGTATTGAGCCTGTGTACTGGGGTGTTTGTTGACCCTCTCAGAAATAGAAACAGTCTAAATATCCATTCATAGAGGACTGGTCATTAGAAAAATTGTCAAATTTTGGCAGTTTGTCAAATTTGACAGAAAAACTGCCAAATACTTCTGCAAATAAACACTGTCCGTCCCACCCAGGGAAGATGAAAAACATGAGTCTGTCTGTTTGCTGAATGCTGTCATTAGCAAGGGTCCCAACTGTGGCAAAGTGGCAAAAATTCAGGGCAAACGACTGCAGATGCCACAGGACAAATGTGAAGGGTCTTTGGTTAATCATGATGTATCCAGGTCCTGGAGTTGATGCTGCCAGGGAAGAGCATTCACTAGATCTGAATGTCTTCTAAATGTGCTCGTTTGGAAGGATCACATAAATATGAGATAAGAAAAAAGTTTCAAAGAGAAGGGTGATTAAACTGTCTAGCTTGTGGACTTGTTTTAAACTTGGGTACCATTCAAAGGAAAAACATTGCTGGAATGTAAAACAGTCTTGCTGTTTATGATCAACTATTTTAAAATACGGTTTTAATCTCTCTAGTCATTATGCTATTCTGAGGAACATCACAGTTTAAGGAGAGAGCCTAGTGGTTGAAATTTATAAGGTACTTTTTCTTAAAATATACAAGTTTGTGTGACAGAGAGTAAATATTGGACTCTCTTTGGCTTGCAGAATGGAGCCAAGAGTTAGCATTGCGTCTCACTCTGCAAATCCTGCTGGGTGTGAGCTGTGTACTAATCCTTGTGACAGCATTAAATATATTAAGCTAATCATGTGGAAGTTAACCAAAGTCCCCTTCACATTTGTCCTGTGGCGCCTGAATTTTTGCCACTTTGTCACAGTAGGGATCCTGGCTAATGACAGTGTTCAGCAGATCGACAGATTCATGTGTTTATCATCTTCCCTGGGTGGGATCGTGTTTATTTGCAGAAGTATTTGACAGTTGACCGGATTATATTAGGAGATTTCTGAATACCAGGGACGTGTTGCTTGTGTAATAGAAAAGAATGAGAGAACTAAAGGAATAAATATCATAACACACACACACACACACACACACACACACACACACACACACACACAGAGGGAAAAGAATGAGAGACTTTAAGCACAAGTTTGACCAAGTTATTGGCTCAGGATTTGCAAGAAAATATGGAAAGTGTTGTATTGGATTCTGACTGTTAATGCTTGCTTAACAATTTAGTACCATACTGGAATGAAATCATGGGGGTTGAGTAATCCATTCTTTGGTTTGTTTCAGAAACATGTGTGTTTGCATTTCTTGGCCTGTCCATTTTTAGTTTTCCTCACAAGTTTGAAATTTCCTTTGTCATCTGGTGCATAGTAAGTATTTTCCTTGTTTTTGTTTTTTTTTTTAATTTATTTAGTAGCTTATTTGTAGATCAGTAGCCACATGTTCTGGATTCATTTATGTAACTGTTAACTGTTCAAAGTCAACAGCTACATTGACACTCTTTTGTTTAAAGTTTCTTTTGTTAAAAGAAAATCATAAACATACGGTAAAGGGACAGGGGTAGAATTAAGTGAATAAATATCCCCATAAAGGACTTTCGCTTGTTTTTTAAGATTATTAGTGGCTTTGAATATTATGGTCTGGTTTATATCTTTTTGTGTGAGGAGGTAAAAGCAGATTTCGAAATTGAATATGTAATTGATCATAACCATATAAACATAATTATTATGAAGAGAAAAAAGAAAATATGTAAAGAAAATATAGCCACATGTTCACAGTGGTTATAGAGCTGGGGGTTTCTCTCTCTTTTCTACTTTTTCTTGGTAATTTATTATGTACTTGTTAATGCAGTTTTCTTCCAATTTTTCTATGTATAAGTGTGCCCTTGGACATTTGTTTAAAGATTACCAATCCCTTACCTCACCTGGAGAGTCATCCAGAGTAGTTATCCTAGATGATGCTAACAACCAAGAGGATTTGGGGGCTGGGCGTGTTGGCTCATGCCTGTAATGCCAACACTTTGGAAGGCTGAGACAGGAGGATCGTGGAGCCCAGGAGTTTGAGACCAGCTTGGGCAACTTGGCAAGAGCCCATTTTTAAAAAATTAAAAACAATTTTTAAAAAAGAAGATTTGGGAAACAAGCCAGGCACAGTGGTACATCTATAGTCCCAGCTGCGTGGGAGGCTGAGGCAGGAGGATCGCTTGAGCCCAGAAGTTCGAGGCTGTAGTAAGGGCTGATTGTGCCACCGCACTCTAGCCTTGGTGACAGAGTGGGACCCCATCTCTAAAAAATAAAAATTTAACAACTTAAAAAAAAAAGGTTTGGGAAACAGTGTTATAATTGGACTGGGTGTGGCAGTAGGCAACAAATATACCTTTAAAAAAGGAAAAGATAAGCTTCATCATTTTCAGCAGAACCAAATTACTTTTGGGAATGGAGTGAGGAAAAATAAGTGGTGTTTTAAAGAAAGGTCTAGGTCCCTCAGTCGTGATCAAAGTGACATTAATGACTTCTAACGCTTGGACATTTAGCAGTCTGTTCTTTCTTATGTCTCTGTTCCTTCAGCAGGAATTCATCTTCCATAAGTACTACTGCGGATTCATCCTGTAATTCCTGATTTGATTTTGTTGACTACTTTTTAGATCCTCTGATAATTTAAGGCACTTAAGAAGCACAGCTTACAGCCTGGCCAACATGGCGAAACCCTGTCTCTACTAAAAATACAAAAATTAGCCGGGCGCAGTGGCACGTGCCTGTAATCCCAGCTACTTGGAAGGCTGGGGCAGGAGAATTGCTTGAACCCGGGAGGCAGAGGTTGCAGTGAGCTGAGATCGCGCCACTGCAATCCAGCCTGGGTGACAGAGTGAGACTCTTGTCTCAAAAAAAAAAAAAGAAGCCAGGCATGGTGGTTCATGCCTGTAATCCCAGAATTTTGGGAGGCTGAGGCAGGCAGATCACGAAGTCAGGAGATCAAGACCATCCTGGCCAACATGATAAAACCCCATCTCTACTGAAAATACAAAAATTACCCCAGCGCAGTGGCACACACCTGTAGTCCCAGCTACTTGGGAGGCTGAGGCAAGAGAATCGCTTGAACCTAGGAGGCAGAGGTTGCAGTGAGCTGAGATCTCGCCACTGCACTCCAGCCTGGTGACAGAGCGAGACTCCATCTCAAAAAAAAAAAAAAAAAAAAAAAAAAAAGCACACCTTATTGTTGTTGAATTATCATAATTTATCTTCAGATAACTTTTATTGTCAACTCCACTTAATAAAACATAGCTATTAGGAAACTTTTTTTTTTTTAGTATTGTCATCTTCAGTATACAAACTTATACTCGAGCATATAGAGAAACTGAGACTGAGAAAAGATGAGGAAGCCTAAGAAAAAAAGATATTCTCTTGCAACCTGGGTACTTCTACTTTTCAGTCAGCAAGGGCTGATTGCTCTTGGTCACTGTTATTCGTCCTCCCAGCTCATCAGGTTTCAGGCCAAGAGAAAAGCAGCAAAAGTCCTTTACAGAAAGTATAACAGCCTATGGCCGGGCGCGGTGGCTCAAGCCTGTAATCCCAGCACTTTGGGAGGCCGAGGCGGGTGGATCACAAGGTCAAGAGATCGAGACTATCCTGGTCAACATGGTGAAACCCTGTCTCTACTAAAAATACAAAAAATTAGCTGGGCATGGTGGCACGTGCCTGTAATCCCAGCTACTCAGGAATTGCCTAAACCCAGGAGGCGGAGGTTGCGGTGAGCCGAGATCGCGCCATTGCACTCCAGCCTGGGTAACAAGAGCGAAACTCTGTCTCAAAAAAAAAAAAAAAAAAAAAACCAGAAAGTATAACAGCCTAGGCCAGGCACAGCGGCTCATGCCTGTAATACCATCACTTTGGGAGGCTGAGGTGAGCAGATCACCTGAGGTCAGGAGTTCATGGTGAAACCCCATCTCTACTAAAAATACAAAACTAGCTGGGTGTGGTGGTGGGTGCCTGTAATTCCAGCTACTCAGGAGGCTGAGGCAGGAAAATCGCTTGAACCCAGGAGGTGGAGATTGCAGTGAGCTGAGATCGCGCCATTACACTCCAGCCTGGGCAAAAAGCAAAACTCTGTCTTTATGTCTCTCTCTCTCTCTCTCTCTCTCTCTCTCTCTCTAACCTTTAATGTAGCCGCTGGGTGAAAGGGGACACATTTGATCAAACCTGAAACATAAGTATAGGCATGGAAGATTAGATTTCAGTGGGTGAAACAGGGAGGTGACTGTGTCAGCTACAGGTTGGGAAGAAAATGAGAGGATGCCCTGGATGATAACTCAGTTTACTCTAGGCCCAGCCTGGCCCTGCGGCTAGTGGAGACGGCCTGTGATATTCAGATGGGTTACAGTTCCTGCCCTTTAAACTCGGCTTAGTGGTCAAGAGCATGGGCTTTGGGGTCTGATCCAGATTTGAGGCTTAGATCCATTACTTCACTTCCTCCCTTATCAACTTGGACCAGTTACGTCATCTCTCTATACCTCAGTTTCCTTGTCTATAAACTGGAGACAATAATACCTACTTTATAAGACCTTTGCAAGGATTGACATTTAGCAGGATAATGCATGTAAAATGATTAGCATATTGTCTGGCATAGAAATGCTTGATGATTGGAAACAGTTATTCTTGGCCAGGCACGGTGGCTCATGCCTATAATCCCAGCACTTGGGGAGGCTGAGGTGGGAGGTCAAAATCACTTGAGGTCAAAAGTTTGAGACCAGCCTGGCCAACATGGCGAAACCCATCTCTACCAAAACCACAAAAATTAGCTGGGTGTCATAGCACACTGCTGTAATCCCAACTACTAGGGAGGCTAAGGCAGGAGAATTGCTTGAACCCAGGGGTGGTGGCGTGGAGGTTGCAGTGAGCCAAGGTCACACCACTGCATTCCATCTCAAAAAAAAATTACTCTCAAATTCATGCTTGTTAAAGGAACAAACTTAAAGCCTAAAGAATGTATTATATATGTCTGTATCATCATTTTCAAGTAGTTATGGTGAGAACCAAGATGAATAAAATGAAAGTAAAGTAATAGTCCTAAGAATCCACTTAGATTACATTTAAACTTTAGGCTGGGTGCAATGGCTCACACCTGTAATCCTAGCACTTTGGGGAGGCCAAGGCAGGAGGATTGCTTGAGACCAGGAGTTTGAGAGTAGCCTGGGCAACATAGCAAGACCTCATCTTTAATTAAAAATTTTTAAAAATTAGGCATCGGGGAGAGAGGGCAGGATCCAGGAAAAAAAAAAATTAGGCATGGTGGGGTATGTCTGTAGTTCTAGCTACTTAGGAGGTTAAGGTGGGAGGATTATTTGAGCCCAGGCGGCTGAAGCTGCAGTGAGCTGCAGTCTCACCACTGCACTCTAGCCTGGGAGATAGAGCGAGACCATGTTTAAAAAAAAAAGAAAGAGATGTAAACTTTACATAAAGCTGTACTTTGCCAAGACTAACATGCCTTTGGGGATGGAAAGGAACCAAAAGCCACAGCAAGTCGCTGTCTGGCTAAGCCAGGGCATGTGGCCTCCTTGTAGACCCTACCTCTGCGTTCCTCTTGCTCAGAGAGCAGCATTTCCATGCATGGGTAGGTCCTTCATTGCTCCCCTCCTTTCCCTGAGGAAGAGGCAGAAACACCCTGTCTGTCCCCTTAGGGCTGGAATGATCAATGCAGGCCTGTCCCAAGGGGGCGCCTTTGGAGTCAGGTTGCCCTTAAATTAATCCGTGAATACGGCTGTACAGCCTCTTGGCATTCAGTTTTGTTCTGCTGTCATTACTGAAGCCCTTCCCGATACCTTGTCAGTCCTCTCTTTTCTGACTGCTGAGAAAGGTAATGTACAAAGCTTTATCCTTTCCTAGATGCATAGAACCCGAAGCTCCAGCAGCACGCCCATGCTGGGTCTCTGACAAGCATGGTGTCGCTCGTGTCTTTTATGGTTGAGGAGAATGCTGCATTTGTACTTGATGTGTTACACAGTCTGCATTAGCTTCGGGAAGCTTCTGCTTCAAGAACCAGACGTTTTCACCTAAGACTTAATTTGTTGCTGTCGACAGGTTCTTGTACTATTTGGCAGAGCGGTAAACATTTTCCCTCTTTCCTACCTCCTGAATTTCTTCCGGGATCATAAAATCACACCGAAGATGATGTTCATCATGTGGTTTAGTGGTAAGTCAAATCTTGAATAAACAGGGTGGGAAATACCTGTTAAAACCACGCCCCATGTGGGGAGAGCCATAGTTCTCTGCTAGCACCCTTGGCAAAGGCATTTGCTCAAAGCCACAAGTAATCAACACCCCTGTTTAATGGCACCCACTGCAGCCCAGATGGTGCCCTCACCATGGTGCTGTGAAGTAGGTGAGGCTTAGTTGGAAGAGGGCAAAGGACATGCCCAGGGTCATGTGACCACTGGAGGCAGAGCCGGGATTTCTGCCGCTCTCTTCTGGACAGGACAGTGCAGTCCAGGGCACAGCTGGGCATGGCTCAATGCCTCCCTGTGGGTTTTCTAGGCTGTGTCCTAGGCTGAAGTAATGATGGACTCAAGGTAGAAAAGGTGAAAGTAGAAAATGTTTTATACCTTATGTTAGTTTTAGATATTTTTCCTTTTAGTTACAAAGTTCTGGTAGTTTAATTTGAATGTTTCAGTTGCTAATCACTTTTTAAAGGATGGAAATGATTTCATAAAACTTTGCTTCTAAAGAACTGGATCCATAGTCATCTTTAAATTTATTTTTGAGCAATACATACTGTTCTTTATGCTTTCTTGCTTAAATATTATAATTAAAGTGTCTTCCGTGTGGGTTGGGTTATAGCTACACATTTTATGATGTTCTCTATCCAAAGGCATATCTGTAAGTTTGTCTCAGATTTCTCTTCTTTCAAAAGGCCATGTTTAAAAATGTATGTGTTTCATATATATGTACATATGTGAATATATATGTATGCATTTATATATGGTGAGAAAAACTAATTTTTTTCCTAATCTCTTTTTGCCAGTGAGGCAAGCTACTTTGTAAAGTGGTTGCAGAAGTGTGTCAGAGGTTTTTCGAAGTGATGTGAGCTATTTGGGAGGGGGCATGACTAGGATAAGAGACCTTTGCGGGGAAGGCTGGAGTGTGTTTGAAATGGCGAGGGCTGTAGGCTCCTGTTCTCTCCCAGGCTCGCTCTCCTCGGCTTTCCATCCGGGCTTTCCTGGATTCTCAGCAAGGAGCACTGAACAAGCCTCTGCTACCGGCCCTTCCCATCATCGTTTAAGCAATCAGGGTTTCTCCTCCTTCCCACAAAACACCAGCACCTTTAACCAGAGTGCCTCCTCACGTGCCCTGCAGCTGCGTTCCAGCCTCTTTCACCATGGCCAGACTCCTGTGAATGAGCTGTTCTCGCTCATTTTCTCCACTTCTTCACCGCCTGTCCACAGGGCTGGAATTGGCCTTGGCAGGTCACCAGCGACCTCCCGCAGCCAGACCTGGAGGGGAGGGAGATGGGTCCGCCCCCGTCCTAGCCCACCTCCTTCCCACCGCCCCTGCCTTCTGACGAGGACCGCTTCACCCTCTTCTGTGGCCTCTGGGCCTTGCTCCTGGTTTCTCTTCTTTGGCGTCTCCTCGGGCTCAACCCCCTTCACCGACCCCTCACATAGCAGCTTCCTCGGGACTCTGCCGAGCCCTGATTCTGTTTGTGTGTTCTGCGCTTCACTGAGTGTGCTCACCTATCCACTGGCCTTCACTTCCATCTAGTCCCAAAGCTGTTCCCGAGAACCCAGACCTCCCTCTGGGATCCGCACTCCTGTTTTCAGCTGCCTGCTTGGATGCCATGGAGATGCCGCCATCTCTATGCCCTTGCCCAAGAAATCCTACTTTGAATTGCCTCGTGGCCTGGTTAGCTCGTACTAAGCACTTGCTGGGTACACACCCTGTTAAAGCACGTTACGTGTGCTGTGTCGCTGAATCCTCTGGCCCCCGTGACAGGTTTAGAGAGGCAGAGAGTCCCTCATCCTCACCATGTCTCTGCATTCTGTGCTCTGTGCTCCTGTTCCGCCTTTCCCCATCTGGGTCTTACCTGCAGCAGTCTGGCTGTCCTGCCCCATCGTGATGCAAGCTTCCTGCCTTCCTGTCTGCTCCCCCACCCTGCCCATCTCTTCCGGGTACCATTTCACAGCCTTCATTTGCTGTGTCTCCTCCCAGCTGCTCTGGGAGCTCCCCAAGGGCAGGGCTAGGACTGCCTGTCTCCTCCATACGGTGCCAAGGAAGCCAGGAAGCTTCTTACAGAGGAAAGTCCGGTTCCCAACTCAGTCCATGCTCCTCCGTCATGCCCTAGTAGCCTCACAGAGGACCAGCCAGCCTCTCATTATCACCTAAGCAGCCCAGAGCCCTGTCAGTGCCACCAGGGGCCTCCGCAGGGGTAGCATCTTGAGATACGAGGGGTGCTGGACACATGGCATCCTGTGCTGTTGTGGGGATTAGCTGAGTGGCCCCAGGCGGGACATGCTGCTCTTGGCCTCGGTCCCTCATCTGTGTGTTATGGACGAGAGTATCGCTGCTTGGTGAGGATTCCTGTAAAGATCCAGCGAGGCTCTGCCCGCCCTAGCACCTGCCTGGGCCTGGCGCACACACCTGAGGGCTTGGCCCACAGCAGCTGTCCTACAGTTTCTACGACACGGGCGTCAGCCTTGATAAGTCCTCCTGCACCTGCACGTGGTGCTCTGTAGCTGGGGTAGGGCACCTCGTTGATCTACCCAAGGGGGCATAAGGGTGAGTCTGTGGTCCCCAAATGTCTGTGGCCTGCGCTTCTCACCTCAAAGCCTCGCAGGGCGAGCACACGCTCTTCAGTGGGGCCATTAGAATAGTTGCTGGTCACAGTGCTGGGCCAGTCGGATTTCCAGGGAAGCCAGCCCATGAAGCTGCTGCCTCCTCTCCGTGTCTTCTCACTCTGTTCGCCGTCCCCCAGGCCTGCGGGGGGCCATCCCCTATGCCCTGAGCCTGCACCTGGATCTGGAGCCCATGGAGAAGCGGCAGCTCATCGGCACCACCACCATCGTCATCGTGCTCTTCACCATCCTGCTGCTGGGCGGCAGCACCATGCCCCTCATCCGCCTCATGGACATTGAGGACGCCAAAGCTCGCCGCAGGAACAAGAAGGATGTCAACCTCAGCAAGACGGAGAAGATGGTCTGTACCATGCGCCTCCAGGGTGGGGCGGGGGGCTGGCCTGCTGCACAGCTGGTGGCCCCAACTGTCAGGAAGTGGGGAGATGAGCCTTGCTTTGAGGACACCCAGCACCTCCACATACACACTTTACCCACATCCTGCACACGCACACACACCAGTTGTTCCCCCTGAGAAGGATGTGACGGAACTTGAGTTGTAAAGCATGGCTCTTGGGATGGGGGTGTCTGGTGGCCATGATCTGCTGCAGCTGGGGAGGCTGTGGGAGAACCCATCTGCTCCCTGTCTGAAGCTCCGTGGGGCACTGCAGGAGTCTGGGCCTGTGCCATACTCTCCCAGCAGTGCCTCTGTACTGCCAGCAGCTGAAACACCTGTCAGGACCCAGGTTTGAAGGTTTCAAAATCCCATCATTTTCCAGCATTTAGTAAAAACCACCTGTTGGGGGCCTGAGGTGGGGAGGATGGCTTGCAGTGCTTGTGAGGGCCCTGTGAGGGGTCCCCTCCCTCAGGGACAGACACGGTATGGGGTTGGAGGTCCCCAGGCCCCAGCAGTAGGGAGAAGTGAAGCTCTGCGGCCTGCCCACCTCTTCTACCTGCAAGTGACCGCCCCTGCCACCAGGCTGCTTCCGCCCTGTCTTCATCCTCAGGACCCCTGCACGAAGCCAGGCCCTCTGACCTAAGCAGAGGCTGCTCTGGGCTCCAGCCCACCCTCCTGCTACCTCTACCAACCACCGTGCCTCTCTTTCTAGTTCCCATATTCTAGGCCTCAGTCACTTTAATCAGTCATCAGAGGCCCAGGAGTCCTCAAGTGGCCTTCCACTGCCAGCACTGGAGTTGGGGCTGGCAAAACCATGGCCTCCCGTTTCCATGCTGGGCCCCTCAGCCTCTGCAGTGTGGCTGGAAACTTTCCAGATGGCCATCAGACCTGGCTCTTCTGAACTTCCGTCACACTAAGAGGCCCTTTGCCCCCATCTCGTATCTACCAACTTTCTTGTTTTTCACAAAAGCTCTAGCTCAGGCCTTTCTGGGTATCAGAATTAGCGGGGGACTTGGTACGCACAGGCTGCTAGGTCCCACACCAGCATCTCATAGGTCTGGCGTGGGGTCCGAAAGAATTTGTGTTTCTTCTTACTTATTCTTATTTATTTTTGAGACAGGGTCTCACTCTGTTGCGCGGGCTGAAGTGCCGTGATGTGATCATGGCTCACTGCAGCCCTGACCTCTTGGGCTCAAGTGATCTTCCCACTTCAGCCTCTGAAGTAGCCAGAACTCCAGGCAGGCGCAACCCCACCCAGCTAATTTTTTTTCTTATTTTTAGTAGAGACAGGGTCTCACTGTGTGGCCCAGGCTAAGAATTTGCATTTCTAAAAAGTCACCAGGTGGTGCTGCTGCATCTGATCCTGTGAATACACTTGGCGAAGCACAGTCCTAGCAGAAACAGGACAGCTCCTCTGAGGATGAACTGCTGAGTTTCTGGAATGTTTTCTGTGGCAGTCAGTGCTTGTGTTTTCCTTGGACTATCTCAGATTGTCCCAATAGCCTGCCAGAAACTGATGCTTTCATTATACCCATTTTGCAGATGAGGATGCTGAGGCATCAAGAGAATCAGATCACACAGCTGCAGGCACAGACTCTCGCGCTTGCACTCTTCACCACCACACTGATCAGCAGTCCTCAAAATGGGGTCCCCAGACCAGCAGCATCACTGGGAACTTGTTAGATATGCAGATTCCCAAGCCCGCTCAGACCTACTGACTTAGCTGCTCTGCATGTGACTCCACTGGGCCCACTATTTTGTGTTTCACAAGGCCCCCCCCCCACCCCAGGTAGATTTTGATGCAGACCAGTGTCTGACAAGCGCTGTTCACAGCATCTGAATGCCCTCCCCTCCCCTGCCGTCCTCTCCCTTCCTGCACCTGCCCCTCCCCCACCACCTGCAGTGAAGCTGTAGAGCACACGTCACTATGGCCCCACCAGGGCTCCTCCAGCAGCGCGGGCCACTGCACTCAGAGCCTGTCAGCTTCTCCTCCCTGTGGGGAGTGCCGGACATCCACAGTGACCGGAGCCCCGCCTCTTCACCTCTGGCCCTCCCCTCCACATGGGGTCCTTTTCTTCATCCCTTCCCAATTCCTACAGGACGCGTCCTTCTCCCCTCCCCTCTCCTGGCTTGATTGGCAAAAGGCTACCCATAGTGGAGTCCTAGCTGTTGGAGCCACAGGCAAAGAGGCAGAAAGAGTCTCCCTGTGCAATTTACTGGTAATGAAAAGCCCAGAACGACAGTTCCAGTCCTGGTTGCATAAGAGAGTCACGTAAAAGCTTAAAAACCAAGCCCCAGCCTGGCCTGGTCCTTCTGATTAAGTTGTCCTAGCTGGGGTCCTAGGCATCCATTGTGCCCTGATGAACCTTCCTGCCTCCCTGCAGGCTTCCAGGAGGCTGTCTGCTGCCCACCATCACCCTGCACCGATGGTCAAGTGGAGTTAGGGTTGGGGACACCGGCAGATTGGGTGGTGGTGGGGATTCCAGGAGATGTCCCCTGATGGTGTCAGCTGATGGCTATCAGACCGCCTTTCCTCCCCACTCAGGGCAACACTGTGGAGTCGGAGCACCTGTCGGAGCTCACAGAGGAGGAGTACGAGGCCCACTACATCAGGCGGCAGGACCTCAAAGGCTTCATGTGGCTGGACGCCAAGTACCTGAACCCCTTCTTCACTCGGAGGCTGACACAGGAGGTGGGACACCGGCCAGACTACATTCTCTGGGGTCCCTTGCCTGCCTCCTTCAGGACCTGCAGTTGCCCAGGGTCGGGTGGAGCAAGAGAGGGGAGGCAGGAAGGCTCACGTGGGCCTGCCAGGCCGCCGCCTCCCGGTCTGGAGGCTGGGTGTGCTTGTGGAACTTGGCATCTGCTGTTTTTCCTTCACTGCCACATTTAGTGCGAGGTTAATAATAGACGTTAACACAGTTTGGTTTTTCTGGATGATAGACTCAGGGTATCAACCAACTAGTGAATCGGAGCTGAGGAATTTCCAACATACCAGGGCCCCAGGCGGTGGCCCAGGCTCAAAGCTCTGCTTCTGTCCCTCAGAGCACTTCTGGCCTCTTGGTGGTTGGAGGCCTTGGGTCAGGGTGGGGCTCTTCCCACTGCTGCCCCCTCTGTTTCTGAGCAGGCCTGTTTTCCACTCTTGGGCAGACCTGATAGCTAGCGGCCTGTGCGCTCTTCCAGGAGCCAGGCAGCTCCGGTGACCGTGACCGCCACCGCTTCCTTCTCCAGCATCCCGTGCAGTGGCTGTGGCTGTCTCCTTGACAGCTGAGGAGATGGAGGCTTAATGGGGTGCAGTAACCCCGCAAGGTCACAGCCAATATGGGTAAAACCGGGAACAGAGCCAAGTGTGTCTGACTCCAGAGGCCACGTTTTTACACTCACGCCATGCTACCTCCTCCTTTCTGAATGAGGCCTCCTGTGATCTCCACTCCACAAAGAACAACCCCAGCTCAGTTTGTTCAGCTGAAACTGAAGTTGCTGTGGCCATCACCCTGCCCTCCCACCTCCTCCCCAGACACCCCACACAAGACACCCAGCAGCCTCCCCACCCTTCCTTGGCCCTGCCCCTGATGCATTGACAGCTTGGTTGTGTCTCTCCACCCAGGATCTGCACCACGGGCGCATCCAGATGAAAACTCTAACCAACAAGTGGTACGAGGAGGTGCGCCAGGGCCCCTCCGGCTCTGAGGACGATGAGCAGGAGCTACTTTGATGCCAGGTGCCAAGGCTTCAGGCAGGCAGGCCCAGGATGGGAGTTTGCTGCCTACAGACACTCAGCAGGGCCCTTGAAGAGGTGTGTGCATCCAGCAGCCCCTTCAGGACATAAGAGGGCGGAGTGAGGCACCGGCTGCAGAGTCACCTTAACCCGGAACTTGCCAGGCATCTGGAGCCAGGTGACTTGTTGAGAAACTGTCATCTCCCCACTCCTCCCTGAGCCAGCCTCCGCTCTCACTGTAGCTCCTCAGCCCACAGAGGGGAGGGAGCACTGGGCCAGGCCCCAGTCATCGGTGAAGCTGGGGTGCCCGCCCGCCCATGCACCCAGAGGACCCCTGTGGTCCCATGCCGGGAGGAGTACCATCTACAGTTGCACCAGTCTCCAGCCACTGCCTTCATCCCACCCCCACCAGACTGGCAGAGCCAGGGGCCAGCCGCCTGCCTTTGAGTCATCAAGATGCCTCCACAGCAGCAATTCTGACCTAAGTGGCAGGGCCCAGAAATCTTGAAGACCTCCCACTCCCCTTTGCAATACTTCCTGGGCTCCCTCAGAAATGGAGTGACCTTTTTTCCTGTACCTGATTGGCACCTCATAGCCTGTCTACCTGGGTGGCAGGCGGCTGCTGCCCTTCTCTGGGCACGTTCTGAATGTTCACACTAGTACCTTCTGGTATCTTCTTTAGAGCCCCCTGCAAGCTGCAACCCTGGGTTTTTATCTTTTGGGGTCAGAGCGCCCTCTAGAGGGAAAAGCTAGAGGCACAGGGTTTCTGCTGACCCGCAATTGCTGTCTTGATTAGGTTTAAATTCATGCGTTTTTACAGCAAAGTGCTGGGAACCTCATAGTCGCCTCCTGCCACCTGATCTCCCTCCCTGCCATTCTCGTACTCGGTTGTTCTTTTGTCTAATTGGAGACCGCTGTGCTGAGGCCCTGTGGTGTCTGCTCACTGCTGCCACTTTTGCTGCTAATCACGGTTCCATCTTCTTTCCCCTCTCCCAGTTCCCTACCACGTTGGATCCCATTTGTCACCCATGCTGGGGTCCCCAAAGCACTGGGGCAGGGGCCAGAGCAGCAGCACCCAGTGCTCCCCCCTCCCACCCTGACCTGGAGCCCCAGCAGCCTGGAGTTGGATGAGGATGCTCCATGCACACACACACACACCTCCTGCCCTGTCCCTGGGTCCTGTCCCCCTTGGCTGTCTCAGGGTAAGGAGCTGCCAGTCATGTCCAGATGGAACCGAGTCACTGACTTGCATCCTCTCCTCACCTCCACTTTGACAAGCCTCAAACTGCTCAGCTCATCGAAGGGCCGTTGCCAACTTCTGTATGTGGTTCTGGGTCATAGGGAGCCTTGGAACCTGGCACCCTGGCGTGGTTGAATTCATCATGTGCATGCCTGCTTCTTTGGGGACACAGTGGGCCCGCATAGACCCTACCTGGAGCAAGCACGTCTCCATCTCTTCGGTGTCAGGCAGCATGGCCTCTGGATGTCAGGAGGAACTGACCTCAGGACCTTCCAGGACTTGTGCCAGGAATGAGAGGCCAGGCCTGATCCTGCCACTTCGCCTCACTCCCAGAGTCAGAGCAGGCCAGCCAGGCAGGAAGCACGCTGTTTACTTTTTGCATGAAAAGTAAATTTGTACCTGATAGACCTAAAGTATGATCTTTTTTAGTCCCTCACTTTAACCCCGTAATTTGAGCCGTTGCCTTGCTTAATTTAGGTCTCCACCATTTCCTTTCAGTGGAGAAGAGAGGAGGTCAGAGGGTGGGGACCTTTGCCTGTCCCTGGGGGAGTGGGATTAGGGATCTGAGACCAGATTGTTCTCTCACCCCTGCCAGAATTCACTCTCCCCTGAAGTTCAGGGTCCGATCTCCCAGATGTAAGTTGCTTTGCAAACTCAGTTGTTTGCCAGGATTTCTTTATTTCCGAATCTAAAATTCACAGGTAAAGCAACGAAAAGGTCAGATCCCATTTCCATCTGCCCCCACATCACCAGTCCGATGCCCCAGCCATGTCACACCTGGCCTCACACTTTTAGCTGAGACCTGAAAATGATGCTGTAGAGGAAGAGCATGTGGGGGCTTGGTGGAGGGGCCCCAGGGTTTGCAGAGGGGAGAGGGGCTTATGGGACTTTTCCCAGGAGATACCAGCACAACGTCATCTCCTGTGAGCCTCCTCTGCCCCCTGCTGGCCAAGTGAGGTCAGCAGCCTGGGAGAGTGCCCTCAAGAGATCAGGGCACCCCATGTTCCTCAGCAATCTTGGCTCACCTTTGTAACAAAAGGCCATGGAAGTCTTTTTCTGGTCGATTTTTTCAAATGTCTTTGCCTGAGAATAACAAATTGCTGCTGTCTACCTTTAGCACACCCAATAATTCTATTTGGGGCAGTGAATGCGTAGAAGATACAAAAATACGCAGCTTAACTATATCTTCCTGCGTGTATATTTATTTTCTTCTGAGTCTGGGCCATGGGACAGGAGAGCTGTGGCGTGTAGGAGGAATACTTGAGGAGGAGTGAAGGCTGGAGCCAGGGAGCGCTGGGGGGAGCCAGGCCTTAGCCAGCAGCCCCTCCACCACAGGCGCCACTGTGCGCAGCTCGTTCTTGGAATAAATCCCATGCGTTCTGCAGCCTGTAGCCCCCTGTGACTTGGTGTGCGAGGTCTCATAGGGAAAGGGGCTGGCTTCTCCTAGGTCCTTGAGATCAAGTTTGTCGGGGGCTGGGCCAGGGCCAGGCTGAGGGTGGCTCCGTTCCATCATCTGGAGCTCAGACACTCCGTCCAGGGGCAGAACTGAAGCCCTCCCGGCCCCCACCCAAGCCAGCCACTCCTTTTTACAGTGGGCGGGGGGGCTGGGCTGGGCAGTCCGGGCAGGCTGGCTGGCATGACATCAAGGGGCAGCCCTGAGCGCCAGAGTCGCCCAGGTTAGCCCACAGGATTCCTTTGTGTGCCATGGAATGCTGAAAGATGGGTGACTGGGGATCCTTCTTAAAATCCTTGGCAGGCCGGGCGCAGTGGCTCAAGCCTGTAATCCCAGCACTTTGGGAGGCCGAGACGGGTGGATCACGCGGTCAAGAGATCGAGACCATCCTGGTCAACATGGTGAAACCCCGTCTCTACTAAAAATACAAAAAATTAGCCGGGCATGGTGGCGCGTGCCTGTAATCCCAGCTACTCAGGAGACTGAGGCAAGAGAACTGCCTGAACCCAGGAGGCGGAGGTTGCGGTGAGCCAAGATCGCACCATTGCACTCCAGCCTGGGTAACGAGAGCAAAACTCCGTCTCAAAAAAAAAAAAAAAAAAAAAACCTTGGCAAAGGTGCCGTCAGCAAGGCTTGACCTCATGAAGTCTTGGGATTGTGTTCCCACAAGGCCCACATACTCAGAGAGTCCTCAGCAGGGTGGCCGAGACTAGGGTGCTTCTGCTGAGGAGCAGGTAGGCTTGGGTACGGGTGTGGCCTGGGGTGGCTCAGGGCTGGAACTGCTGCCTGATTCCTGTGTGGGGTAGAAGCTCAGTGGCCATTCTCTGCCACTGACAAGGTTTTCACATGCAGAAGAGAAAAGGTGCCCCTCCTGCCAAATGTGTGCCAGTGTATGCTGCCCTTGCTGGGGGCGGGTAGGAAACCGCACCTGAGTGTCCTGATGAGGAGTCATGAAGCAGTGTCCTCGGGAAGGCGTCTCTAGAGCCCCGGGTCTTCCATCTAACAGGTAAAGCCCTCAAGAGACTACAGAGCCAGCCCCCTTCCCTTTAGGCTTCTGCCATTTCCCAAACGGTTCTCCAACAGACATTGAGGGGCTTTGCTGTTACAGGCATGTAACAGAGCGGGGAAGACTGGCTAGCATCCTTGCCCCCTCCCATCCTCCTTCCTCTGGCCATTTTCTTGCCATGGCCTCTGGTGCCCTTGAGCGGGTCTCCCTGGCTGCTCTGCAGGGCTTTACTGGCTTCAGGATGAGCGCAAAGTGCTGGTGAGCAGTGGGCCTGTGGTTGGATGGGAAGATGTACATCAGTGGTCAGAAGTCCCCTGGCAGCCCTGCAGAGCCAGAGCCTCAGGCCAGGACGGGGGCGGCTCCCTACTCCCACCTGGACAGTGGGCATGGTCTGGACGGTGGGCAAAGGCTTATACCAAAGCCTCTGATGGTTTCTCCAAGTAGGGATCTGCAAAGCTCGAACTGTCGTCAAGATGGGTGTGAATCTTACATTCCTTTTCATTATTTCCTTTGTTAAAAGAGTGCTGGATTTTTGTTTTAAGAAGCATTATGAAGGCCAGGCTTACTCATTTTTCTCCCCCAAGGGAGCTGTGAGGGGCCCCTGTTAGGCCCCTGTTTCCTGAGCAGTGATGTGCTGCTCTTCTTGCTGAGGCTTTGGGTTGGGAGGAGAAGGCAGGTGAGAGATGCGGGACCTGTGGCTGCCATGTGGGAGCCCCTGCGTCATCTCACTGGACTCTTGTTCAAGAGAGTGGGAATAGATGGAAGACGTCACTGGATGCTTACTTAGAATTAAAGTGTTGCTGCTGAATTGGAGCCAGTCTCTGTATTCACGTTCAGGTGGCTTTGCAGAGGCACAGGTCATACCTCCTAGACTGGGCTCTGCGGCACACAGCTACCTAGCCTCTGGGCTGCTGGCAGCCATGTCACCAGGAAGTACAGTGCTTAGGAGCAGGGCTTGGATCAGGCTGGCCTGTGTCTGTTCCTACCTTTGGCCTTCAGTGAGGAGCATGTGCAACTCAGCCCCCAGCCAGGCTCAGCTTCTCCTCACAATGCTAGGAGCCCTTCCTCCCCAGGGCTGGCTGCTGGCCCAGGCTGCAGGGCTGCCTGGTCTCCTGCTCTCCAGTCCCCCACAGACCTTTGCCTGATGGGGGATCTTCTGTCACTGAACGCGCCCTGCCGCAGGAGTGGGGCTGTCCATAGCCCTGATTGGAGGCAGTGGCGTGTTGGGGAAGAAGGGGCATGAGTTCATCTATACCCCCACGTACTTCGAAAGGCATCCGAGCTGCTGATGGTAACAGGCACACACCAAAAATGCATGTGATGTAAAACGAAACCAGGCAGGAGAAGCTGTCCTGGCCCCGGCCAGGAGGCAAGAGCTGAGTTTCCTGGTTCCTTCCCAGCCTGCGCTTCACCTCACCCCGGGGGAGACTCCCAAGGCCACAGTGGGCTCCCTTTGTCCTGCTTTTGGTGGAAACCCAGATTCAGAGAAATGTTTCTCCACCGTAAGAAAAACTGCAAGTGTGATGACAAGTGGCAGCTGACACTTGCCTGGATTGTCCTCAAGATGGATGTGATCTTATATTCCTTTGGAGTGTAAGAATCTCACATTCCTTCAGAGTAAAAGCATATTTGGGAGTATAAGAACCTTATGTTCCTTGGGAGTATAAGTATATTCCTTGGTGTCAGGGAGGCACAATGAGAGTGATGAGGACTCTGGCAAACAGAAAGCAGAATTTTCCAGACCAGACCTGCCTGCGAGGGCGGCTGCGAGGTGGAACTGTGCTGTGCTGAGCAGAATGTCAGCCGGGACGGAACGGAGCCCTGGCAGCAAAGGTTGGGGGTGGTCCTGAGCGGGCACCTCATTCCCACGGAGGGAACAGGGTATGTTTTATTTGTATTTCAACCTTCCCACCTCCTAGAAAAAGCTCTCAGGGTAGAGGGGAGCAATCGAGGCAAGAAATATTTTCCTTAGAGGCTAGAAAGCTGGCAGGAGGCTGGAGGTTCACGCACCGAGTTGAGAGCCCTGTTCTTACTCCACAGGGCGCTAGGGGAATGAAGCTGGCCTGGAGGGGAACCCCACCGACTCTTGGAGGCAACCCCTTCCCACCCTAAGCAAGGGACAACGCGGCCCTCTACCTCTAGCCAGAGAAGATGGGAGACATGAAGGGCAGTGGGGGTCAGGGGCCAGTACAGTCATTTCAAGGCCCTGGGTAACGGTAAGTGCCCCATAAATGGAGGTCCTCTTTGTGAATACTTACGGGCCTTCAGGAGAGAGGTGTCAGCCACACTCCCCCTGCCTGGGCAGGCTGCCTGGCAGACCTGGGGGTCTTAGCATCAGTTGGGACCAGCTTAGTGCCAGGGACAGAAGGGATCTCTGCACATAGAGGCAGCTGCCAGCTAATGCCGTGATGTAAATGGGGAAGAAAATAAGTCTTTGCTTACAAAAAAAAAAAAAAAAAAGGCCACAAAAATGTAGTTGGTTCATCTTGTGGTGAAGATGAGCTGTACGCTCCTATCTGCTGGTGGGAGGGCAGCTGGCTCACACTCTCCAGAGGCCACTGTGGTGACAGCTCTCCAAAGCCTGCAAATGGCTGAGCAGTTCCACTCACATGAAAAGGAAAGTGCATACAAACTGCGCACCGAGAATGGTCATCCTGGCAATGTCTGAATGAGGAAAAATGGGCAACGACCTCTTTGTCCATGAATAGGGGATGGTGAGATAAATAATGATAGAACACCAACAATTCAGGATCCTAAGGACGTGGAAACATGTTGAGAATGTTATCAGGCCAGCATTTTACCACCTTTAGAGAGAGAAACATTTCACCCTCTCCTTAAATGCTGTTTGAGATTTCAAAATGATGAAAAATGAAAGTAGAAATTTTAGTGCATCCTTTTATAAAAATACACATACTGGTGCTCTAGCACACACCCATTGATCCCTAATACGTCAGACCTGGTGGTTCCTTTCAACCACAACTTCTTCCCTCTGCCCTGATGTCTTTGGTGAGAGAACCCATGTGGTTCGTGTAATGAGTGACTGCATGCTTCAGGGGGAAACAAAGTCGGTTCTCAGCTCAGGCTGTTCCTGGTCAGTCTCTCTGCTTGTCTGAGATTGGCTGAGAAATGGGTCTATGACCTTATTTGGCAGGAGAATGAAGCAATGTGTTTTCTTTTTTGTTTCAAACGGAGTCTTGTTCTGTCGCCCAGGCTGGAGTGCAGTGGTGCGATCTCGGCTCGCTGTCACTGCAATCTTCACCTCCTGGGTTCAAGTGATTCTCCTGCCTCAGCCTCCCGAGTAGCTGGGATTACAGGCATGTACCACCATGCCCGGCTTTAGTAGAGATGGGGTTTCACCCTGTTGGTCAGGCTGGTCTTGAACTCCCGACCTCCGGTGATCTGCCTGCCTTGGCCTCCCAAACTGCTGGGATTACAGGTGTGAGTCATCGCACCTGGCCTGAAGCAGTATTTTGAGGAATTTCTAAAACTGTTTCCTTACTCTCAAAAAGACACTCAAAGAAGGGACATGTTCTCTTCCCATTGTCTGGCCTTTGCCTTCCATTACACGAGGATGTCATGTTGCACCCGCTGCAGCCATTTTGAGACCAGGAGGGAACACCTTGCCAACAGGCTGAGGGTGGCAGGGCAGAAACAGAGGCTTGTGTTTCGTTTTCAGAAGCATATCAATAGATGTGCCTCTATAGGGTAAATTCGTGGTATGTGTATATAAGAAAAAAACCTGAAGGGATAGACAGAGTTTTAACTTTGGTTCTCTCCAACTGGAAGGATTATAGGTAACTTTCCTTTTTTTGAGCTGGAGTTTTGCTTTTGTTGTGCAGGCTGGAGTGCAGTGGCACAAACTCAGCTCACTGCAACCTCCACCTCAAGAGCTTCTGCCTCAGCCTCCCAAGAAGCTGGGACTATAGGCACCTACCACCACGCCTGGCTAATTTTGTATTTTTAGTAGAGACTGGGTTTCACTGTGTTGGTGAGGCTGGTCTTGAACTCCTGACCTCAAGTGGTCCACCCACCTTGGCCTCCCAAAGTGCTGGGATTACAGGCATGAGTGCCTGGCTGATTATAGGTAACTTTAAAAATCTTGTCGTTTGCAAAAAAAAAAAAAAAAAAAATCGTCGTTTGCATACATTTTCAGTTTCTCTCATAAAGGATATTTATTAATTGAGTAGTAAGGAGCACACATGTTCTTTGATCCCAGAACTAGAGGAGCAGTGCATTAGATGGAATGCCTTGAAGGAAACAGGTGAGAGTCCAAACTGATGAAGTCACCGTGGAGAGGCCTGTGGCCCTTCCACCAGCGATTCCTCTCCTAGCCCTGGGGCAAAGACTGGCAAATTACTGCCTGTGGCCCAAATCCAGCCTGCCTCCTGTGTCTGTACTACCTAAGAGCTAAAAATGGTTGTAACAGTTGTTCTTTCTTTTTTTTTTTTTTTGGTTGGGGGGAAAAAAAAAAAAAAGAATAAGGTCAGGTGTGGTGGCTCATGCCTGTAATCCCAACACTTTGGGAGGCCAAGGCAGGAAGACCACTTGAGCCCAGGAGTTTGAGACCAGCCTGGGCAACACAGGGAGACTCTGTCTCTACACATAATTGGAAAAAAAACAACTAGCCAGTGAGTTGACGTACACCTGTGGTCTCAGTTACTCAGAAGGCTGAGGTAGGAGGATCACCTAAGCCCAGGAGGTTGAGGCTAAAGTGAGCTGTGATTGTGCCACTGCACTGTAGCCTGGGTGATAGAATGAGACCGTGTCTCAAGAAAAAAAAAAAAAAAATCGCCGGGCGCGGTGGCTCACGCTTGTAATCCCAGCACTTTGGGAGGCCAAGGCGGGTGGATCACAAGGTCAAGAGATCGAGACCCCGTCTCTACTAAAAATACAAAAAATTAGGTGGGCATGGTGGCGCGTGCCTGTAATCCCAGCTACTCAGGAGGCTGAGGCAGGAGAATTGCCTGAACCTGGGAGGTGGAGGTTGCGGTGAGCCGAGATCGCGCCATTGCACGCCAGCCTGGGTAACAAGAGCGAAACTCCGTCTCAAAAAAAAAAAAAAAAAAAAAAAAAGATTCATAAGAAGTTGCCAAAAAGATAGTACAGAAAGGTCCCATGTACCCTTCACACCGTTCTGCCAGTGGTAACATTTTTCACTACTATAGAATAGTTTCACAACCAAGAAATGCATTGGTACAATCCATAGATCTGGTTTCAGTTTCATCAGTATATCAGCACTCGTTTATGTTTAGTTCCATGCGATTTTAGATGATGTAGATTCACATGACCACTATCACAGGGAAGTTTCTTTTTATAGAAGTATTCCAGCTGCCAAACAAAGTAGAAATCATTGAATTGAAATCTCTCTATGTTGTAACTTCCAGTGAAATAATGGACCTAAGTGGGAAGTAACAGCCTTAATAGCTGTTAATTCCCTAGAGGGAGAGAACTCGCCATCATATGCTTCCTGATGAGAGAATATGCATCAAGTATTCTTACCACAGAGATCAAACCCAAATCCAAGCAAACCTCAGGAGCCAGCTCCCCTGCAGTTCACCACATGCACACATTCAACACCCGTTCCTGATAAACACGCTCAACAAGCTAGAATAGAGGGAAACGACCTCAACATGACACAGCCCATCTAGGGTCACAGCTGACATCATCATAGTCAGTGGTGAACGACTGGAAGCTTACCCTCTGAGAGCAGGAACAAGCCTGCATTCACCACTTCAACTCAATGTAGTACTGGAAGTTCTAGCCAGAGCAATTAGGCAAGAAGAAGAAAGGAAAGATACCCCAGTTGGAAAGGAAGAAGTTAAAATTATCTCACAGATGACATCTTACATGTAGACAACCTTAAAGATTCCACAAGAAAAAAACTTCAAATAAATTCAGTAAAGTTGCAGGAAACAAAGTCAACACACAAAAGTCAGCTGCATTTCTTTCCTTTTTTTTTTTTTTTTTTTTTTTTTTTTTTTTGAGACGGAGTCTACCACTGTAGCACTGTTGCCTGGGCTGGAGTGCAGTGGCGCGATCTCTGCTCACTGCAACCTCTGCCTCCCAGGTTCAAGCGATTCTCTTGCCCCAGCCTCCTGAGTAGCTGGGATTACAGGTGCCCGCCACCACACCGGGCTAATTCTGTGTATTTTTAGTAGAGACAGGGTTTCACTATGTTCGCCAGGCTGGCCTGACCCCATGACCCACCTACCTCGGCCTCCCAAAGTGCTGGGATTACAGGTGTGAGCCACCGCGCCCAGCCAGTCAGCTGCATATATTTCTATATATTAACAGTGAACAATCAGAAAAGGAAGTTAAGAAAAAAAATCTCATAATAGCATCAAGAATAATTAAATAGGAATAAATTTAACCAAGCAGCAAGAAAGACTTGTACACTGAACACTATAAAACATTGCTGAAAGAAATTTTAAAGACACAAATAGGGCCAGGCATGGTGGCTCACACCTGTAATCCCAGCACTTTGGGAGGCCAAGGCAGGAGGATATCTTGAGGCCAGGAGTTCAAGACCAGCCTAGGCAACATGGTGAGACCCTGTTTTTACAAAAAAAAATATTTAAAAAGTAGCCCTGCCTATGGTGCCAATTACTTGGGAGGTTGAGGTGGGAAGATCTCTTAAGCCCAGAGTTCAAGGCTGCAATGAGCCATGACTGCAACACTGCACTCCAGCCTGGGTGATAGAGCAAGACCCTGTCTCAAAAAAAAAAAAAAAAAAAAAAAAAAAAAAATCCATACTACCCAAAGTGGATCTACAGATTCAATGCAATCCCTATAAAAGGTATTTTTTACAGAAATAGAAAAGTAAAACCATCTTAAAATTCATGTAGGATTTCAAGGAACCCTGAATAGCCAAAATAATCTTAAAAAAGAAAAAAGTTAGAGGCCTCACATTTCATGATTTTAAAACATATTACAGAGCTACAGTAATCAAAATAGTGTGATATTGGCATGAACACAGGTATACACTCATACACTAATGAAATGGAATAGCCCCAAAATAAACCCTCACATATATAGTCAAATGATGAGTACCAAAACCACTCAATGGGGAAAGACCCTCAGGTGATCCACCCACCTAGGCCTCCCAAAGTGCTGGGATTACGGGCATGAGCCACCACACCTGACCCTGTCTCTATTTTTAAAATAATAAAAATTAAAAGTGAGCAAGGACTTGATTAGACATTTTTCCAAAGAAGATATATAAATGGCCAAAAAGTATATGAAAAGATGCTCAACATCACTAATCATTAGAGAAATATGAATCAAAACCTCAAGAAAGCATGTTACCCCCATTAGGAAGGCTGCTATAAAAACACCCCAGAAAATAACAAGTGTTAGCAAGATGTGAAGAAATGGGGATTCTTGCACTGTTGGTGGGAATATAAAATGGTACAGCTGGCCAGGCACAATGGCTCATGCCTGTAATCCCAGCACTTTGGGAGGCCGAGGCAGATGGATCACTTGAGTCCAGGAGTTTGAGACCAGCCTGTGCAACATGATGAAACTCCTCTCTACTAAAAATACAAAAAAGTTTGCTGGGCCTAGTGGCCTGCCTCTGTTGTCCCAGCTACTCGGGAGACTAGGATGGGAGGGAGGATCACCTGAGCCCGGGAGTTCAAGGCTGTGGTGAGCTGAGATCACACCACTGCATTTTAGCTGGGGTAATCGGAGACAGACTCTATCTCAAAAAAATAAAAAATACTAAGTTCAGGGGTACAATAAGAAAAATAAAAAATAAAATGGGTACAGCTGCTATGGAAACAGGATGGAGACCCCTCAAAGCATTAAAAATAGAACACCTGTTAGTCCAGCAGTTCTGCTTGAACCGCTGACACCTCCTCACATAGGACCTGAAATGTGTTGCCAGTGGAGATTTGCATGTCTGAAAACCTGGACCTACTCCCATCCCTAAGCACAGCCCTGCCTTCAGTGATTTCCTGTCATCCCTCGCTTATGAAGCTGCAGCCTTGAATTATACTTGTAAGAAGTGTTTATTTTTCTACTTTTGCACAGTATGTGCAAATAAACAGTAAGGGACTGGGGGGGAAGCAGAGAGAACAATTCCCCCCACTGCCAAAACAGCAAGCAGACTGGAATAAACATTTAGGCTCTGACAAACTCTAAAGGACGAATCACGCCGTTTCCTCAACAAACATGTCTCAAGGAAAAAGTTAGATGTGTTGCTAATACTGTCTCACCCTGTTCAGGCTGTAAAATACCATGGACTGGGTAGCTTTTATACAACAAAAAAAATTATTTCTCATGGTTCTGGAGGCTGAGAAGCCCACGATTCAGGCTCTGGCAGATTCAGTGTCTGGCAAGGGTCCAATTCCTGGTTCACCGACGGTCATATTCTCGCCAGGTCTTCCTGTGCTGGGAGAACTCCATTCTCTTCAGCCTCTTGTAAGGGAACCTACCCATCCTATTCGTGAAGGCCCCACCCACATGACCTAATCACCTCCCAAAGTGCCCTCCTAATACCAGCACACTGGGGATTAGGTTTCAACATACCGATTTGGGGGCAGAGGGTGGAGGACATATGGAGTCCATAGCCAGTATCATGTTTTAAAAGCCCTTGTCTTTTAGAAACACACACTGAAAAATTCACAAATGAAATAAATGTCTAGAATTCGCTTCAAAGGAGTTCGGGAGCAGGGAAGTGGATGGCCAGGGTAGAGACAAAACCAGACTGGCCACAAGTTGGTGACTGTCCAATTGCTGAAGCTGGGATTCATTATTCTAGTTTCATTTTGTTTGTTTGTTTGTTTGTTTTTGTTTTTGTTTTGAGACAGGGTCTCACTCTGCTGCCCAGGCTGGAGTGTAGTGGCACTATCACAGCTCAGTGAAGCCTGGAACTTCTGGACTCAAGTGATCCTCCCACCTCAGACTCTCAAGTAGCTGGGGACCAAAGGCAGGTGCCACCATGCCCAGCTAATTTTATTTTTTTTTTGAAATGGGGTCTCACCATGTTGTCCAGGTTAGGTTTCATGTCTTTTGTAAACAAAAAGGTTTTAAAAAGAGGCAAATTGGGAGGAAAGTGGTTTAAGTGAGATAAGAGTTTTTCATATAACAGACCTAGAGGCAGGCACAGGCCACAGGGGAAGCTTCCAGAGCATCAGGGCCAGCTGCTGTAGCCGCTGCCTACCCTTTCCCCACTTGGCCCCCTCAGCTTCATAGAACTCCTCCATCTCCAGCCATCACAGTCGCTCCAGCCAGGAAGAAGGGCGGGTTAGGAAGGGCAAGCTCCCTTCCTTAAAGGCCATGCCCAGACGCCACACAAACCACCTCTCCATCCAGGAACCAGACAGTCATCTGACCACACGTGGCTGCAGGAAAAGGCTAGGGAATGCAGTGTTTAGTACAGGTGGCCACAGATTTGAAAACCAGGGCAGCTACTACCACAGGGGAAGGGATGGAGACTGGGGTATAATTTGGTGTCTACCACAACTCTCATCCCTGAGATTGGTAATCTGGCATCCTTGGTGCCACAGATTGGTCAGCAGAGATGATGCTGTCCAGCTGGTGGGCCCGATGAGGTTTAAATATGCTTGTCATTTACATGCACAAATGAAGCAATCTGCTCCAAAGTCACTGCTCCCCCTTGGACGCGGAGCAAGCGTCTGGCTTCCTTAGCTCTCCCAGGCTAGGTGTGCATCTCCAGGAAGCTGCTACCCACGACAGCCAGGGTGGCAATGCTGTTTCCTATGCTGAAAGCAGTCCAGCACCTGAGCCTGGCTTGACCTGAGATCTGGGTATTTGTTTGGCCAGCGAATGACATGGAGAAACCTGTTCAGTGTTTGCTCTGACAGCTGAGCTACCTGGTGGGAGCCCACACAACAGTGTGGTCAGTGGGTGGGCACAGCGCTGCTGGTGCTGCCTGAACATTTCTGCCATGTATTTTGCTTTTAAGTCAATCCTCATTTAAGGAAAAAAAACACCTTAAGGTTTTTTTTTTTGTTTGTTTTTTGTTTTTTTTTTTCTGAGACAATGTTTCACTCGACACCCAGGCCAGAGTACA
This sequence comes from Saimiri boliviensis, assembly GCF_048565385.1. Classification (NCBI taxonomy): domain Eukaryota; kingdom Metazoa; phylum Chordata; class Mammalia; order Primates; family Cebidae; genus Saimiri; species Saimiri boliviensis. Next base: position 113,360,647 of record NC_133457.1, read on the forward strand.
ATGGCACGATCTCGGCTCACTGTATCCTCCGTCTCCCAGGTTCAAGCGATTCTCCTGCCCCAGCCTCCCGAGTAGCTGGGATTACAGGTGCCCACCACCACACCAGCTTATTTTTGTATTTTTAGTAGAGACAGTGTTTCACCGTGTTGGCCAAGCTGATCAACCTCCTGACCTCAGGTGATCCTCCCACCTCTGCCTCCCAAAGTGCTGGGATTACAAATGTTAGCCAACCCTTAAATGGATTTTTTCCCCCCTTAAATGGATTTTTAAAACAAACCTGGCTGGGTGCAGTGGCTGTTTTACCTGTAATCCCAGCACTCTGGGAAGCCAAGGTGGGTGGGTCATAAGGTGAGGCATTTGAGATCAGCCTGGGCAACATAGTGAAACCCCGTCTCTATTAAAAATACAAAAAAATTAGCTGGGCATGGTGGCAGGTGCCTATAATCCCAGCTACTCAGGAGGCTGAGGCAGGAGAATCGCTTGAACCTGGGTGGAGGTTTCAGTGAGCCGAGATCGCGCCACTGCACTCCAGCCCGAGTGACGACAGTGCAATACTCTGTCTCCAAAAAAAAAAAAAAAAAGATAACAACAAACAGATCTATCACTGTTATAAATGGAAAAGTAGTAAGGCCTGCCCTAGATAGAAGGTAACTGAAAACCTGGCTAAGGGCCTGCCACAGGCTGTGTCTGATGCCAGGATTCTCTGTTAAAGAGAAGATACCATTGAACTGACTCCCTCCTTGAGACAGTTCAATGGATGGAAAAAAATTTAAATGGAATTAATTGTTAAATAACATTCTCCAATGTTAGTTAATGCCTCTCAGTCACTACTAACAAGCATTTCTCCTGGAGGATGCGGTCCCCTCCTTGGGAAACATCTGAACTCTGTGCACCTCAATTTCCCCATCTGTCAGACGGGGATCGTAACAGTGCCTATTTTATAGGACGCCTGAGGCTAGAAAGCAAGATCATCCAGACTCTCGGGATACAAAGTGCCCGGTGGGAGGATCACTTGAGTCTAGGAGTTCCAAGATCAGCCTGAGCAATATAGTGAGACTCCACATCTACAAAAAATAAAAAATTAGCCAAGCATAGTGGTGCATGCCTGTAGCTACTCGGGAGGCTGAGGTGGGAGGATCCCTCAAGTCCAAGAGGTCCAAGCTACAGGGAGCCATGATCACACCACTGCATTCCAGAATGGGAAGCAACAGAGCGAGACTCTGTCTAAAAATTAAAAAAAAAAAAAAAAAAAAAATCAAAACTTTACAAAAAAGTTAAAAAACAAAAACTGCCAGGCTTGCCATACAGCACTCAAATGCTGTTTGTCAGTTTTATGAAAGAGAAAATTTGAGTCCTGTCATTAAAAAACTAAATACAGCTTGAGGAAAAATAAACTCCCAAGTAACCAAACTTCAAAGCAGTGGGGACAGGGGACATAAAACCCCAAACACTTCATTTAACAATGGAAGACACTTTATTATTATTTTTATCATCTCTCAACATTTCAACTCTTGGTAGAAGTCAAATGCAAAACATCTGCATTTTTAAATTAGCATGTATTTAACTATCTCAATCACGGCAACCTCATAGAGTAAGATCCACAGCAGGGAGCAGGGTTTAGTATTTCCTATTCCAGTCTGTGACCACAGTACTCCGTGATGGTAGATACACCGGACTCTCCCTCCTAGGATGCGTTAGTCATTCCTGCTTTTGTCCGCTGGGTAAGTTACGTGGCATCACGGTTGGATAAAAGAGTTAGTGACTGTAATGCTGGCGCAATCTGGAAATGGAAAACTAGAAAACTAGAGCTCTCAGGAGTGGGCCAGGCATTGCCGATTCTGAAATGTGAAAAGGAAGAACGTCGAAGATGAATGCCCCTGATAGGCTGGTCTTAGTAATAAAGTTGGTTGAAATTCAGCTTAATATACACACTGTATATCTACATATGATCTACCGGATATATATATATGTGTATGTGTGTGTATATATATATATATATATTAAAAAAGAGCCATATAAGATTTGGAAAACCTTAAAATCACTCAACTGAGTTGGAAGAACATCAGCAAATTCACAGTGGCCTCAGGATTCAGCCAGACTTAAACTTGCTCAAGAGCTGAATACCTTTCTCCCAGAAAGACCCACTGCCTAAGAACCCCTTAGCATTGTGTACATCACAAACAGTTATGGCTAAAATATGTTATTAGTTCACAAGGAGGCGGCTTTGTTTTCAAACTCTTGCCCCACTCCTGCTCTTGTACCCCCACAAGGAAAATCCGGGGGTCGGTAATTCACATGAGGAGCTGAAGGGGCCTTCAGGCTTGGAACCGCTTGGGCTTAGCTGAACATCTGAGGAGCCATCTGTCTGATGCACAGGTGCCGACTCCCGCCCACTTGTAGTGCAAAAAGATCGCCAGTGTTGCAGACGAGTCCTGGAAACCGGTGGAGAGGACTGAGATGGAGGGGCAGTAGAAATCCCAAATGACTTTCCTTCTGAAACGAGACTCAAGAAGTGTGAAGTGCAAGGTTCCTGCTCAGCAAGCTACAGGTCCGACAGGTGAGGTCCCTGAATTGTCACTAGGTCAGCAGTCTGCAGGCACACAGACCTCGATACCCGCGCTCACCCCCTAAGTGCACACTGGAGGTAGGTGTATAGCTAGTTACTGCAGGGAAGACAGTGGCTCTCCACCAGCTCAGGAAAAAGGGGCTTCGTGTCTGTTCCTCCCTGCCTCAAACTCAACTCTCCCCTTGGGCTGTAGTGAGTGGAAGATACAACACGAACGGGCGCCAAGCCCTCCCTTGGAAGACTAAAGAACCCAGGGCATTTAATAAATAGCTACATAATTCATTGTTTTTAACCACGTTGAAACACATAGCAAGTTGAATATTTATTTAAAAATAAATCTCAAAAATATCTATTGACAGTACAGTAACAGGGACATGTGCAAACAACAGAAAGGGAGTCAGTTCTGCTGGGGGAGCCCACACTTCACTGTGCTGGGACAAAGTTCACGAACGCCAGGGGCTGACTGCGCTGTGGTTACAAAAGGACATTCAGCAAACACTGGACTCGGTTCACCTTTGGCACCTGGAGAGGTGGCAAAGCCAGCGGGTGGGGAGTCCAGCTGGGGATCCTTGTGTTTGGGAAGGGGGCGGCCAAGGGATGAGCCTTTGGGAGAGGCCCCGTGTGGCAGGAGGGCTCATTTCACAAGCCAACAGGCCTCTAGCTCGCCGCTCCAGGTGGATGCTTGGTGACCTGAAGGGCCCTTCCCAGTCCAAGTTGGCTTTGCAATGGGAGGGGTAGGTGTGGTGAGGGTCCCAGAGATAGAAATCCCCTTGAAAGGAAAAAACGAAACAACAAAACCAAACCAAAAAAAAAACAGAACCAACTGAACAGGGAGTGGAGAGATTAGCAAAATGAATCTGAACGGAAGTGCCACCTTCTCCCTTGTCAGACAACAAAGCAGCCATTGGTTGAAACATCGGAGTTGCTAAGTGAACTCCTACGTGGACACAGCCAGCCCACGATCTCTGCCACCTACATGGTCAAGTGCAGGCCCCCGCCTCTGAGATCAATGCGGGAATACTTCTTCACCGGGAAACCCGAAAGGTGGGTGGTGTAGCCCTTGGAGCGGGAAGGGGTGAGGCCGAGTCTATCTGTACACGAGGTGGGAGAACTGGGTGGACTTGTAGTTCAGCTGGTTGTTGGGCATGAACTTGTGCAGCTCACTCTTTTTGTAGCAGGGGTCGTAATGGTAAGCACTGAGGCAGGCGTCGCAGGAGACTTTTGAACACTGGGTGCAGGTGTTGGTGGCGCCTGGGCGGTTGCAGAAGCCACAGCGGGAAGTGGCCGTAGTGGAGGGCTTGGGTTTGGAGTGAAGGTGTGGGAGGCGGTCAAGGCCCTGAGTCTGGCCTGGGTACTTCTCCCGCAGAGAGGCCCCGTGGGCCAGGCTGTCGTGGGCAGAGGCCTTGCTGGGGAAGGCGCCGGGCTTGGAAGCTGGAGGACAGGTGAGCAGGCTGTCACAGCGCTGGCAGAGGGAGGAGCTGCAGGACAGCCCGCAGCTTTGGCACTTGGAGAGGGAGGACTCTTTGGCAGGGGGCGAGCGCTTGTGGTAGAGGGGGTGGGCGTCGTTTCTGAGCACCCACACGTCCGGCCGCAGAGCGTCCTGCCGACGGTAGGTGGCCCTGGGTTCGGAGTCTGTGTACAGATCCACGTCATCCTGAGAGGAGAAGTAGGTACTGCGCAGCAGGGCCGGGCCGTTGCTGGGGGAGGCGGGTGGAAGGGCATCCGGGCTGCTGTGGGGAGAGGCGGCCATGGTCAACAGCGAGGGGGACGGGCGGATGATCTCGTCCTTGAGGTCGTCGCCCACGTCCACTGCCACGGGCTCCTTCCGAAGGCTCAATGAGGCCTTCAGGGGCGGCTTCCGGCTCTCCCAGTAGCTGTCGTAGGCATCCACCGACCTCGAGGGCTTGGTCACACGGGGCTTGTAGTAGTCCTTGGCTGCCCGCTCGCTGGCTGACTTCTGGAGCGCCACCCGCGCCATGGAGGCCGTCAGGTGCTCCCGGCCCTCCGCCCGCCGCCGCAGGGCATCCAGGCAGCCGGGCACGTCCTCCGTGCTGCTCTTGCGCTCGCTCACAATGTCCAGCTCGGAGTAGCCCTTGTCCTTCACTTGTGAGTGGATTTCCAGCATCTGCTCACACTCAACTTTGGCCAGAAAGAGCTCAAAGGAGACCATCTTTACCTGGAGGGTCTCCACGAGCTCTCTGAGCTTGTATGCGGTGCCCAGCTCAGGTGCATAGCCCATGCAGCTCAGGATGGCTCGGATGTCCTCTTCCAGTAATGTCGACTTGACGTAATAAACAAAAGGGCCCGTGTAGGTCTAGAAGGAAAGGAGTAGAAAAGAGAGGTGGGCTTTTCTCCTGGAGACACAAGACAGAGACTATGTCAAAGCAAAGGACGTCCAGCTCTGAAGTGGCACGGTGGGGAGAGGGCAGGGCAGGGCAGGGAAGGGTCTGGACAGCTTCGCCCTGCAGGAGAAAGGGGAGGCAGGGGCTGGGGCTTGCTAAGCACTCGGGAGTGGTGCATGAAAATGACCCAGCGGCTCCTCTCTTAAACACAGGGGAGCAAAAACCTCTCTCCTCCTAGTGGGGCGCGAAGGCTCTGCTCCAGATGAAGAGGAAGCCAGGGCATATGGCTGAATAAAGGGGCGGGGTTATAGGCAGAGTGCGGTGACAATCAGGACATTCCTCTCTGGCACTTCCATAAGGCTCTGAATAACACGGCAGAGTGAAGAGCCTGGCTAGGTGACAGCTCTCCTGTGCCATCCCTGTGTAGTCCGAGTCAGGATCCCCTCTCTCAATTCCCCCTCCTCCCGTCCTGTTACCACTTAGTCCAGAGCACCCCACAGCTTGCTGGGACCGCTGAGAAGCTTCCTAACTGCTCTCCCCACCCCTCCCACCTCACCCTCCACCCCTCTGAGTCTCCTTCCCATGCCACAGCCAGAATGACCCTCTTCAGAGGCAAGACAGATCCCGCACTGCCTCCTTCCCAGCCTACTCAGAAGAAATCCAAGTCTTGCCCTGGGCTACAAGATCCTGCATAACCTGGCTGCCCCTGCCTTCCCAAGCTGTCTGCTTAAGGTGTGGCAGCCAGAGCCAGAGCTGGTTCAGAGGTGATGCTGGAGGGACAGGGAAGGTGCAGCGCCCAGGAAAGGTGCAGCCCCTCTCAGGAGCAACTGCCAGGGGCAGGAGGAGAGGATAACGGCCTGTAGGGAGGCTGCTTCGGGACCTCACCTTGATGCTTCTGAATTCCTTCTTCCATGGGTAGAGGAAGAGGTTGATGCCCATCGTCTCCAGCATGCTGAAGGCGCCGTGCAGAGCCCGCAGGCTGGAGGAGCTGAGTGAGCGCAGGGAGCTCTCCACCACCTCGTAGAACTGGATCAGCCGGAATCGATAAAAGGGTTCCACCTTGGACAGGCTGAGCAGGGACGAGGCTGCCACCCGCAGGTACTCATCGCTGCCAGGCCACTGCTTGCTGGGGGTGGTATCCACTTTGCCCTCATGGAACTGCACGTACTTCCGAAATAAGTCATCCTTGTATTTTGTATCCATTGAACTGGGCTTCCCCATCCGATCGAGGGCGGGGCTACCTTATCTCCTCCATGGCTCCCGGATTAGAGGCAGGGACATCACTAAAAGCACGGACATGTTGCTGCGTGGACCAGCGGAGTGCTCTGGAAGGAGATGAACAAGAAGCATGTCATTCCTCGAAATGGGCTGTGCTTCGGCTCCTGGCCGCTGAGGCAAAACGAACAGAACTGGCCTGGGCTACACTGGACCCCAGCGGCGCTCGCTGGTTCAACACGTTACAGAGCATGTGCTACAAGCAGGGTGACAGCAGAGGCCAGAGAGACGGACCTCGACTTTGCTGTGCTTGCAAATGAAAAATACAGTTAATATTCCTGAAAGAGAAGTTTGGGTGAGTACAGGAGGGGCTCCTGTCCTGGTTTTGTTGGGGAAGGGGGAGTTTAGGAACGTCCTTTGAGACAGCAGCAGACCTGAAGGATGAGGAGTTTGCCAGACCAAGAGGCCGGGGAAGGAGCCGCAGCAGAGGAAGGCCCTGAGCTAGCACTCCCAGACGCTCCAGATTCCTGATGAACTTCACACACACTCATTCACTCGCCGTTTTTTTTTGTTTGTTTTTTTTTTTTTTTGAGATGCAGCCTTGCCCTGCTGCCCAGGCTGGAGTGCAGTGGTGCAATCTCAGCTCACTGCAACATCCACCTCCTGGGTTCAAGTGATTCTCCTGCCCCAGCCTCCCAAGTAGCTGGGACTACAGGTGTCCGCCACGACACCTAGGCAATTTTTGTATTTTTTAGTCAAGACGGGGTTTCACCATGTTGGCCAGGCTGGTCTCGAACTCCTGACCTGAAGTGATCCACTGGACTTCGCCTTCTAAAGTACTAGGATTCCAGGCGTGAGCCCCCACACCCAGCCTCACTTCCTCTTCTTAATCCTGGGAGAGAGCCCCAGTGGACCCATGTGCAAACTGAGACACAACCATTAGAAACTGCTCAAGATAGGCCGGGCACAGTGGCTCGCACCTGTAATTCCTGAACTTTGGGGGGCTGAGGCGAGAGGGTGGCTTCAGTCCAGGAGCTCAAGCCCAGCCTGGGAAACATGGTGAAACCACGTCTCTACAAAAATACAAAAAACTTTTTTAAGAAAAAGAAAGAAACTGCCCAAGGTTAGAGAACTCTTACGAGGCAGAAGAGCTGAGCTCAGAACCCAGGCAGTCTGGCTCCAAAGTCCATACCCTTACCCACCATACCCTGCTTTCCTGCGGCAGGAAGCTTGGCACAGGAGCAGCCGCAGCCAGTGAGGCCGAGGCCGCGAGGGCAGGGGCGTGAGGAGAGACAGCTGCCAGCATCAGCAGGACCCTCAGCCCCAAGGCTGCAAAGGCTGCAAGAGCACACTCAGAATTTGCTATTTTATACAAAGAGCTGCGTGAAGCCACTGAAGCGTCTGCAGCAAGGGGAGAGGGATGCAGCCTTCTTTACAGTTTTAAAAAGAGGCCACTGTGGCTGCCGGCCCCTGGAGTGCTGCTACCGGCCTTTGACAGCCTGCATCCCCTTCATCACAAGAGCGCTCTGCAGCCCCCTGTTGGGAGAGGATAGAACGTTCTGAGCTGGAACACAGGCTTTATACAACCTTGTCATCTGCTTAGCCACTTGTGAGTAGAACAGGCACAGATCCAGCAATATTCTTGTGGCCACAATGCTGGAAGTGAATCCGGATTCATGGAGGGACGCTGCCAGGGCCAGGGGAGACAACACGTGCAGGGCCACGGACACGGGGTCCAAGGCCAGGCGCCTGCGAGCGAGGCCAGGGCCACTTCTCCAGGTGACTTGGCAAACTGCTCCACCTCCCTGGGTGTCGCTTTTCTCATCTAGAAAAGGGGGCTAATAATAGCGCCTCTGTCCAGAGCTGGTGAGCAGATTATGTACGACTGGGATATGAAGCTGCTCAGAAAGCCGCTCCGGGAAGCCCTCCAGAGCTGTGGCTGTTGTCGGAAGGTGCTGTGCCCCTAAGCAGCCAGGCCTTCTCTGAGCGGAGCCAGTAACTCTGACTGGGTGGCAGAGGTGCATTTTCACATGCTCGGGTCCTGCCTCCTACCCAGAAGCCCCGCGGGTGCAGGACTGTGCCCATCTTGCTCACTAAGGTGACCTGTGTGCTTCATACATGTCTGCTGACTGTGGGAGACAGCAAGGGGCTGAGACGGAAGCTGCAGCAGGCCTGGGACTGGCGTGTGGAGTCCTTTAGAGACCTGTTTTCGGCTCAAAGGTCCTATGAGCCCCGCAACTATCATGAGGTCAACAAAACCATCCTCATCTCAATGAGCCAGTAGTCTGGCTCCTCCACGGTTTCTGTCCCCAGGAGGAGACGCACAGGGGTATTACTGCTGCTGTGAGAGGTAGGATGTGTATTAAAACTAGGGACACAGGGAAGCCACTGTCTCCAACACTGCGCTGCCAAGGGAGCCCAGTGCTACAGCGACGAGCAAGCCTGAGGAGCTCAGGGGGGCAAACACATCCACTTAAGGGCCAGGTGCAGGGGCTCATGCCTGTCATTCCTGAACTTTGGACCCGGGCAAGGCAGGAGGACTGCTCGAGGCCAGGAGTTTGAGACCAGCCTGGGCAACATAGCAATACCCTGTCTTTATAAAAGAAAACAAAACGCACTTAGGATAAAATTCTGCCTCATGAAAATTCTCATCACTCAGGCCTTAGCCCAAACATCAGCCCCCTGAGGTACCGCCCCATCTCACCTTCGCCTAAGATAACCACAGTCTGAAACTGTCAACTTTATTCATTTACTAGCTTCCGCTCTTTGTCCCCCCACCCTCCCTGGTAAGCTCCATAAAGGCAAGGACCATGTCTGTGTTGTTCACCACGATGCCTAACACAGAGCCAGCCACACGGCCGGTGCTTGATCAAGTAGTGCTGCAAAGGATGTTGGCATTCGTGATGCTCCCACCTAGTTTCTCATTGGTACCTCCCAAGAATCCTGGGAGATCAGCTAGAGAGCAAAGAAACAGGCTCAGAAAGATGGCATGAGGTACAAGTAGCTCCAGGTTAGAGAAGATGGACCCAATCATCCAAGCCTGGCCTTCTGACTGGGAACCTGCGTTCCTCTCACCACCCCACAATTCCTACGTCCAACAAGCATTTCTGCAGCACCCACCTTCTGCCTGAGCTGGACCCAGTGGGGGAATAGGGATGGCAGGATAGAGGACAGCCGTGAAGGAGACACATCCTGCCTGCAAGTCCAGCTGGAAGAGCATACCACCTCGTATCAAAGTACGGATGTGCTCTAGGCTCATATTGTTTTGTCCATACAAAATAAACAATTTAAAATGTATATTCTCTTAAAAAAATAAAAATGTAGGCCAGGCACAGTGGCTCACACCTGTAATCCTAGCACTCTGGGAGGTCAAGGCAGATGGATCACCTGAGGTTGGGAGTTTAAGACAAGCCTGGCCCACATAGTGAAACCCTGTCTCTACTAAAGATACAAAATCAGCCAGGCATGGTGGTACATGCCTGTAATCCCAGCTACTCAGGAGGCTGGGGCAGGAGAATTGCTTGAAACCAGGAGGCGGAAGTTGCAGTGAGCCGAGATCGTGCCACTGCACTCCAGCCTGGGCAATAGAGTAGAAACTCCATCTCAAAATAAATAAAAATTTTAAAAAAGTGTACTGCAACACTGGAGAGGATACTCGCACATGCGCTTACCATTCGTTTATCTAAGAGATGCTGCCGTCACGCCTGTAGTCTGAGAACCATTCAGACACAGGGACATTAAGCTTCCAAACACTGCTGTAATTTTTCTCCAAGGAAGTCAGCTTTAAACTCAAAGAGACTGATTTTTAGCCGGGCACGGTGGCTCAAGCCTGTAATCCCAGCACTTTGGGAGGCTGAGGCGGGTGGATCATGAGGTCAAGAGATCGAGACCATCCTGGTCAACATGGTGAAACCCCGTCTCTACTAAAAATACAAAAAATTAGCTGGGCATGGTGGCTCGTGCCTGTAATCCCAGCTACTCAGGAGGCTGAGGCAGGAGAATTGCCTGAACCCAGGAGGCAGAGGTTGCGGTGAGCCGAGATCGCGCCATCGCACTCCAGCCTGGGTAACAAGAGCGAAACTCCATCTCAAAAAAAAAAAAAAAAAAAAGAGACTGGTTTTTTACAAAGTCAGCCAGTCTCAAGCGCAGCGCAGCGTCTGCTCCTCTATAATTGCACCACAGTCTACACCCTTGTTTGTTGCTGAAAAAACAATAAATAAGAGAAAATGATCCAAACAGCCCTTGTTCAAAATCCTAACAACAAGGACGGGAAGCCTATCTAAAAAGAGTCTCAAACCAATCTGGGTAGGTGAGAGAAAAGGCGGAAGAAAGTAAAAGCTAAAAGATAATTAAGGGCAAGACAAGCCTGGACAACACAGCTAGACTCCATCTCTACAAAAAACCTTTTTTTTAGTTAGGTGGGTGTGGTGACATGCACCTGTAGGCTTAGCTACTTGGCAGACTGAGGTGGGGGGATCCATTGAGCCCAGGAGTCTGAGGCTGCAGTGAGCTATGACGGTGCCACTGTACTCCAAGCTGGGTGACAGAGCGAGGCCCTGTCTCAGTCAGTCAGTCAGTCAATAAGGAAAGGAAAGAAGGAGACTGACAATGACTGAGGTCCTACTATGTGCTAAGCATTGGGCTTTCCACTTTACCTACATCATCCCGTTTAATTCTCACAACTCTATAAGGAAAACAAGGCTTGCCCTATTAAAGCAACCTGCCCAACAGAGTTAGAAAGGGTCGGAGCTGGTACCTGAACTCTTGCTGGCAGGCCCTGGGCCTTCTCCAATTTACCTCACTTATTTATTGTTACATCAGTACCATTTACTAAGGAATTACCGTAGGGCTCTCTGCTAACTGCTCTGTGAAAATCAATGAAATCCACAGGATAGTCTCAAGGTTAAAGAGGAAACTGAGGCTCGGAAAGGCCAACTCATTTACCCTAAGTCGTAAGGCCAGGAAGCAGCAGATCTGGGTTCTAGACCTAGGTCTGATGCCAAAACTCCGACTCGAGCGAAGCTCTCCTGCTACATCTGCTGGACAGCTCTACTCCCAAGTGTTTGGCTGAGTTAGAACGCCTTATGGTGGTGCGAACAGAGTTGAGTTACAGAAATTCCTGTAGTAGCAAAATTCCCATCTTCCCACACCGAATGGGGCTAGGAGAGCCAATCTCTGTATGATGTAAGCTCAAGGGCCAGGCAGAGAGGCTGGCCAGAGACATCGGCCAGTGGTGAAGCAGCTGACATCATCCCTGCTGAAAACATTTTCTGAGAATACAAGATGCCTTGTCGCTGGTCATAGCTGGTGTTTTTTCTGAGCAGAGCAGAGCCAGCAATTTATTCCCAGCACTCTGCAAGAACAACAAAATACGCTCTTTGCAAAAACACTGTGGTTACAGGAAAGCAAGACAACCCAGCGACAGAAGCTGTTAATTTCTCCGAGCAACCCAAGGATTGGAACGCCAAGCTGTGCCAGTCTGGTGTGGGGGGGGGGGGACAAAACCCCCAGCACTGTGAATATCTTGAACACAGAGGCGAGTCAACGGCTCCAGTCAGCATCTTCTGCACCTACAATCTAGGCGCCCTCTTGAGAAGCAAGTCAATGGAAAGACAGATACTGCACAGTCAGGGAGGCAGTGGCTGCTTTAGTTATTATTTCTTAAACATCTAAGAGGAAATCCGTATCTCTTTAGAGTCCCAATGCATAGAAGTGAAATGATTCCAAGTAGCAAAGCATTTATTAGCTTGGCTTTACCTCAGCTGGCCCATTCAAGCAGAAATGTTCCCCAAGCAGCATTTGAAGGCGCCCCCTCTCTGCACAGGCAGAGCTATTTTGGTCTGTGCACTGGCACTGTCCACAGGTTTACACATCCCTGGTCTAGCTCCATCAGCCTCCAAAGAGGAGATGGGGAAGTCAGTTCAACCCCCTCCACCTCCCCACCCACTCCAATGCACTCGTTCCAAGCAAGAGGCTCCGAGACACATCCACGGCACCTTCCACTGGCTGTGAAACACCAGAAGGTCCCCACACTCCTACTAGATTCCAAAGAAATTCACACAGGGGCCTTCCAAACCTCTGAAAATAACCTCAGCGGCGCTGAAAGAAGCTTCTCTAGTGGCAGCTGCCTCTCTCGGAGAAGCTCTGAAGGAAGCTGTTTCCCTCCCTGCAGGGACAGAAACTGCCGGTTGCTGAGTCCCAGCTGGGTCATTCCCACCGCCTCCGGGGGCCACGTCATTTGTGAAAAACACCCCAGTCTCAAATTCTGGCCTTCCCCATGCGTTCGTGAATTGAATGAAGTAACAGGAACTACCATTTATTAGACGCCTGCTGTATGCCAGAGACCCTGAATGATCTCATTCCATCTCCACTCCAGCCCTAGCAACCAGGTCCAATCACACTTAAATAGGCAACTGAGGCTCTTAAGATGAAGTGACTTATCCAAGGTCACACAGTGAGTGCAAACCCAGGTGTGCCGCCAGAGCCTGAACCGGGAACCCCTGCGCGGTAACCTCCTGGTGGTGAAATCGGGGTGTCCTCCTGTTTGCCCAGTCGCCGAAGAGGGGGTGTTCCTCCTGAGCAACCCTGAGCCACCCTCGGCGGGTCCCAGGAGCTTGCGAGGCAGCTCTCGGGAGAAGGGGGATCCTGAGGATAGGCTGGGGGTCCCGGGAGTGCCGACACAGAGGGCCCGCCTGTCGCCCTGCCCGCCGCGAGGGGACCCCGCTCCCGGGCCAGCCGAGCCCTGCAGTTATCCGGCACCCCCTCCGCCTGGGGAAGCCCCGGAGGCAGTTTCCGCCCGCGGCCCGCCGGTCACTCACCCTGACACTGCAGCCGAGGACGACCCGGCCGAGGGAAGCAAGCGGGAGGCGCGGCTGCCGCCGGAGCCGGGCCCCGCTGGGCGCTCGCCGCTCCGGCTGGCTGCCGGGGAACCGAGACCAGTACCCGGGGGCCAGCAGCGACCCGGAAGCACTCGGCCCGGAAGTGATGTCGCCAGGAGGCTGGCCCGAAGGGAGGGTGGACCGAGGCTGCGCGCTGGCTCCGGGAAGTCGTAGATGCCCGCGGCCGGCGGAGACCGTAAGCCAGAGGCCGAGGACAAAGCGGAAGGCCGAAGAGCGAGGACGAAAGCCACGGAACCGCGCTTTGGAGCCTAACCAGCCATCGCCGCGTCTGAGGCTGGGACCCAGAAGTAAACAGACCGGACGTGACGCAAGCCACTTGGGCTCTGGATGGTGGCTGGCCGGGTTGTCATGGAAACCGCTCCGGAGCCGGGACCTCAGAGCTGTGAGCGCTGAAAGCGCGAGCCCGGACCCCGCTTCCCGGACTTCCCACTTATCAAGATGATCCGCCAGCTGCACTCCTGACTGCGCGCAAGCGAGCAGGGGCTCACGGTCGGATCCCTCGCTCCCATTTTACAGACAGATACACCGAGACTCAAAAGAGAGCCAGTGAGATGGCGAAATCACGCGTGATTGGAATCCAGCCTTGCGACGTCTGTGGGTGTTACGGGCTGTGGGCGGCAGTTGAGAGCGTGGCTCCCATTTTTAGCGTTGCCACTTACTAGCTGTGTGACCTTAGACAAGTTACCTAACCTCTCTGACCCTCAGCTTTCTTACCTGTAAAATTGAATAATAAAGCCAGGCGTGGTGGCACGCGACTGTAGTTCCAGCTAGTCGGGAGACTGAGGTGGGAGGATCGCTTGAGCCCAGGTGTTGAGACCAGCCTGGGCAACATAGCGAGGCCACGTCTCTTAAAAAAAAAAAAAAAAAAAGGCCGGGGCAGTGGCTCACGCCTGTGGCCATCCCAGCACTTTGGGAGGCCGAGGCGGGCGGATCACCTGAGGTCCGGAGTTTGAGACCAGCCTGACCAACATGGAGAAACCCCGTCTCTACTAAAAATACAGAATTAGCCGGGCATGGTGGCACATGCCTGTAATCCCAGCTACTCGGGAGGCTGAGGCAGGAGAATCACTTGAACCCGGGAGGCAGAGATTGCAGTGAGCCGAGATTGCGCCACCTGTAATTCCAGCACTTTGATATATATTATATGTGTGCGTGTGTCTGTGTGTGTGTGTGTGTGTCTATATATATATATATAAGTCTATATATATATAACTCTGACATTCCCACCGGACCTTGAGCTTCTTACTCATCTGTTTTCCCCCAAGCTCTGCACATGTCTTACGAGGAGGCACACAACAGATGAAGGATTCTCACTCTGAGTCTTGGTGACTCCAGCTAAAACCAGTGGGGCTTGTGTGAGGAGTCAGTGACATAATACTGGGAAACGTTTGGAGAATCTGCTGTCCCAACAGGGCATTACTGTGTTTACCTGTCGCTGCCTGAGCACCACTCAGAGTCTCTGTGTTCTTTATCAGCTCATGTTTTAAGTTCCTCTTTTATCTGCAAAGTGATGATGTTCACAGGAATTCCATCTGAGACAAACTGTCCCACCTTAAGTCTGCCTTTACAGCAACTCAGCACTCTGGTTTGGTAGCTCTTACAATATTGCATTTTCACGTGGGACTGCTAAAAAAGTCCCTTACAGCTCCGTGGAACTGTGAAAGCCAAAAGAGAAACAAAGATTTTGAAAATGGGCTTTACCAGTAGGAAACCCTGGTCATTGAAACTTGGTGACATCTACTATCAGAAAAGACGCAGAGTCTCCGAAGAGAGTCACGTTTCTCTTTTTTTTTTTTTTTTTTTTTTTTTTTTTTGAGACGGTGTCTCACTCCATCACCAGGCTGGAGTGCAGTGCCACGATCTTGGCTCACTGCAACCTCCGCCTCGAGGGTTCAAACGATTCTCCTACTTCAGCCTCCCGAATAGCTGGGACTACAGGTGCATGCCACCATGCTCAGTTAATTTTTGTATTTTTAGTAAAGACAGGGAGGGTTTCACCGTGATGGGCAAGGTGGTCCTGATCTCTTGACCTCATGATCTGCTGGCCTCAGCCTCCCAAAGTGCTGGGATTACAGGCCTGAGCCAATGCACCTGGCCACGTTTCTCATCTTTTTTTTTTTTTTTTTGAGACGGAGTTTCGCTCTTGTTACCCAGGCTGGAGTGCAATGGCGCGATCTCGGCTCACCGCAACCTCCGCCTCCTGGGCTCAGGCAATTCTCCTGTCTCAGCCTCCTAAGTAGCTGGGATTACAGGCACGCGCCACCACGCCCAGCTAGTTTTTTGTATTTTTAGTAGAGACGGGGTTTCACTATGTTGACCAGGATGGTCTCGATCTCTCGACCTCGTGATCCACCCGCCTCGGCCTCCCAAAGTGCTGGGATTACAGGCTTGAGCCACTGCGCCCGGCCGTTTCTCATCTTTTAAACACAGTTGAAGGCCTGTGATTTCTCTACTTGGTGATGTAGAAATGACAGGAGCATCCTTTCCCGATTTTATTATATAATGATTAGCATATTATATAAGGGTCATGTGACAATGATTAGGCACCTCTACTTCCAAAAAGCCAACAACACGAGCAATCTACCTACCTCTTTCTATTTTTTAGTTTTTTTCCCATCACCAAAGTAACACATGATTCCAACAGAGGTGTATCAAAAGAGAAAAGCTACCCCGTGACCCAGCAATTGGATTTCTCACAGTCTACCAGAGAGAAATACACACGTACACAAGGAGACCTGTTGCATCATTGTTTCTCATGCAAAAGCAATGATGAGAAATCTTTTAAATGTCCATCGCTGGGGTAATGGTATATCCAAACTAGCAAATGCTGTGGATCACTTTAAAAGGGTGATGCTAGCCTACATAACTCTGCAAGACACACCGTGGAATAAAAACAGAGAGACATAATGTGAGATGTAAAAACCAGACATCAACCATACTATGTATTTTCTAAGGGTGTATATATATGTGTGTGTCTGTGTGTATATATATATACACACCCTTAGGAAAATGTATATATATACACCTTTGACTTTATATATATATATATATATATACTTTATATATATTAAATATTAAATATATATTTAATATAATATATATTTAATTTATATATATCTAATATTTAAATATATATTAAATATTTAATATATATCTAAAGTCTATATATATAAAGTATATATATAAAGTCAAGGGTGTATATATTTTCAATATATATAAAAAAGGTGTCTCTCTCTATATATGTACATAAACATATATAAAGTCAAGTAGAGCAAGGTGCAGTGGCTCACACCTGTAATCCTAGCACTTTGGGGGGCTGAGGTGGGCAGATCACCTCAGGTGGGGGGTTTAAGACCAGCCTGGCCAACATAGTGAAACCCCGTCTCTACTAAAAATGCAAAAATTAGTAAGGCGTGGTGGCATGCCCCTGTAATTCCAGCTACTCTGGATGCCTACTGTGAGCCAGGTACTCTGTTAGATTACATTACTACTAGTTTCTGCTCCTACTCAGTACAAGGCTACAGTACTCTAGTACCCAGCATTTGCCCACACTATGTGCTTGCAGGTAGCTGAGTTTGTTGTTACCGTTTTAGACTGGATCCTCGCTTCCTGGATTCAAACAATTCTCCCACCTCTGCCTCCTCAGTAGCTGGGATTGCAGGCACGCACCATCAAAGGCCAGCTAACTTTTGTGGTTTTAGTAGAGACGGAGTTTCACTATATTGGTCACACTGGTCTCGAACTCCTGACCTCAGGTGATCCACCCGCCTCAGCCTCCCAAAGTGCTGGGACTACAGGCATGAGCCACTGCACCTGGCTGCAGGTAGCTGAGTTTTTGACTTCAGGTCCTTGCCTTTGATTGCTCCCTTTACTCCAGCTGGAAGGAAAGCTGGACATCCTTGCCTGTCCAAGTCACTCAAAGCCCAGCTCAAATGCTACCTCCTCCTGCAGGCTATCCTTAATTTACCCTGTCAGAGGTCGCCGCTCCAAGCTCTGAACTCTATACCCCTCTCATATCATTCACCACCTTCTATCATGTAATCCCAGCACTTTGAGAGGCTGAGGTGGGTGGATCGCCTGAAGTCAGTAGTTCGAGACCAGCCTGACCAACATGGTGAAACCTCAGCTCTACTAAAATACAAAAATTAGCCAGGCATGGTGGCAGGCGCCTGCAATCCCAGCTACTTGGGTGCCTGAGGCAGGAGAATGGCTTGAACCCAAGAGGTGGAGGTTGCAGTGAGCTGAGATTGTGCCATTACACTCCAGCCTGGGCAACAAGAGCAAAACTCCATCTCAAAAAAAAACCAAAAAACAAAAAATAAAGTCAACTAGAGAGAGATACAGATATCTGTCTTTCTTTTTTTTTTTTTTTTTTTTGAGACGGAGTTTCGCTCTTGTTACCCAGGCTGGAGTGCAATGGCGCAACCTCCGCCTCCTGGGCTCAGGCAATTCTCCTGCCTCAGCCTCCTGAGTAGCTGGGATTACAGGCCGTGCCACCATGCCCAGCTAATTTTTTGTATCTTTAGTAGAGACGGGGTTTCACCATGTTGACCAGGATGGTCTCGATCTCTCGACCTTGTGATCCACCCGCCTCAGCCTCCCAAAGTGCTGGGATTACAGGCTTGAGCCACCGCGCCCGGCTAGATATCTGTCTTTCATTCCACAACTACACATTTATGTGATCTTTATTAATATCTTTCTCCCCCAGAAGTCAGTGAACTCCATGAGGACAAAGCTATGTCTGTTTTGTTCACAGTTATCTCACTACTACCTGGCATGTATGCACCACCTAGTGCACAATAGGGTGTTCAACATAATTTGTTTCTGATCAGAATTTTCACTGAATGCCTACCATGTGCCAAGTTTGATGTCAGATTTTTAAAAATTGAGTCAGGGTCTCACTCTGTCACCCTGTCTGGAGTGTAGTGGCATAATCATAGCTCACTGCAGCCTCAACCTCCTAGGCTCAAGTGATCCTCCCACCTTAGCCTCCTGAGTGGCGGGGACTACAGGTGCACACCACCACATCCAACTGATTTTGTTAACTGTTTTATAGAGATAGGGTCTTGCAGTTTTGCCAAGGCTGGTCTTGAACTCCTGGGCTTAAGTGATCCTCCTACCTTGGCTTTCCGAGGTGCTGGGATGATAGGCATGAGTCACCACACCCAGCCTGATGTTAGGTTTAAGGGGTATAACTGGAGTCGGAGGGCAGCTAGCAGCCCAGGGAAAAGAAAGAATTTTAAAAATACATAAATAAAGGGCATAACTGTGAGACAGCTACAGTTCCTGCCCTCAGAGAGCATCCAGTCTCCTTATCAGAAAGAGAATATCCCTAACATACGAGTAAGATGAATACAACCCGAGAATTCAGGATAGAAGCCACCAAACCTGGCAAATTTTTTTTTTTTTTTTTTTTTTTTTTTTTTTTTTTTTTTTTTGTCTTTTTAGTAGAGATGGGGATTTCACTTTGTTGGCCAGAATGGTCTCGGTCTCGTGACATCATGATTCCCAGCCTTGGCCTCCCAAAGTGCTGGTAATACAGGTGTGAGCCACTGCACCCCAGCTGTGTTTCAGTTTCTTTATCTGTGAGATGGGGATGATAACAATAGTACCTACCAAAATACAGGTTAAATGAGATAGTCCTTGTAAGACGATAACATGGTAATTACTCAGTTAGTGTTAGCTCTCGTGAATCAATCCTTTTATAGGTTTTAAAGCCTAGAGAGGGACTTTATCCATAGTAGCTGCTTATTACATTTCTCCTGATTGAATGAAATGATACAGTTTTGCTAACTACTAGCTCTTACTTCCCAACTGTTTTTTTCCCCCCTCCAGGATCCCCACTCTGGTTTAAGAGCGTAATTTTAATTGTGTTGTCAGACACCTTATCTTCAGGGTTATGACACAGAATCAGACTGCCTGCCTGGGGCATTTTTTTTTTTTTTTTTTTTTTTTTGAGACGGAGTTTCGCTCTTGTTACCCAGGCTGGAGTGCAATGGCGCCATCTCGGCTCACCGCAACCTCCGCCTCCTGGGTTCAAGCAATTCTCCTGCCCCAGCCTCCTGAGTAGCTGGGATTACAGGCACGCACCACCATGCCCAGCTAATTTTTTGTATTTTTAGTAGAGACGGGGTTTCACCATGTTGACCAGGATGGTCTCGATCTCTCGACCTTGTGATCCACCCGCCTCGGCCTCCCAAAGTGCTGGGATTACATTTTTTTTTTTTTTTAGACATGGTCTCCCTCTGTTGCTCAGGCTAGAGTGTAGTGGTGCCATCTCAGCTCACTACAACCTCCACTTCCCAGGCTCAAGTGATCCTCCCACCTCAGCTTCCTAAGTAGCTAGCTGGGACTACAGGCGTGCACCACCACACCCTTGTATTTTTTGTAGAGATGGGGTTTGGTCATGTTGCCCAGGCTGGTCTTGAACTCCTGAGTTCAAGCAATTCACCCGCCTTGGCCTCCCAAAGTGCTGGGATTACAGGCATGAGCCCCAGCCTTATCATCTTTCTAAGCCTCAGTTTCCCCACATGTAAAATGGAGCTGATCATAGTACCTTTTTCATAAGGTTATTTTGCATATTGAATGGGAAAACACGTGCAAAGAAGTTCCCCCAGTGTTGGCAGGGTACGGTGGCTCACGCCTGTAATCCCAGCACTTTGGGAGGCCAAGAAGACAGATCACAATGTCAGGAGTTCGAGACCAGCCTGGCCAATATGGTGAGACCCCCCCCCACCCCCCGCCACTGAAAATACAAAAATTTGCCAGGAGTGGTGGCTCTTGCTTGTAGTCCCAACTACTTGAGAGGCTGAGGCAGAAGAATTGCTTGAACCTGGGAGTCAGAGGTTGCAGTGAGCTGAGATCGTGCCACTGCACTCCAGCCTAGGGGACAGAGTGAGACTCTGTCTCAAAAAAGGAAAAAAGTTCCCCAGTGCCTGGAAAGGAGTGAGCCTGCCTGCAACAAATGTTATCCATGATTAGGATTCTTGTTGTCCCACATGAATTTGCTGGGTGCTACAGATTCCATCTGGCTCCCGAAGCTCAGAATTCATTCTGACCTCCCACGGTAGAGGCAGGGTTTGGGGGAGGTTTGTAACTCTGAAGAAGGCATGTCTTGAACTGAAAGCTGCCACTGTCAAGCTTCTTCACAATCAGTAAGAACGGTTTTCTCCCCGCTTTTCCCTAAATATAAACCCAACTGCCAGTCACTTTAAAGTTTTCATGTCTGCAGCAGGAGCAACCCACGAGTCCAAAGGTGAGGCAGCTGGCTGAGCGCTGGTATTAGCGGGATCCGCCCAGCCTAGCCCAGCTCCAAGGAGACACAGTTCATGGGGTTGGATGTGGGCAACTCAGCATTTTTTCCTGATGATTCTTAATTGCACCTGTAGACAGTAACACCGAGATTCTGAGCTCTGGGTGTGTACTATAACAGTCTCTTAAAGTACTGGGTTCCAGGGCTGGGCACGGTGGCTCACGAGTCTAATCCCAGCACTTTTGGAGGTCGAAGCGGGCGGGTCACTTGAGGTCAGGAGTTCAAGACCAGCCTGGCCAACAAGGTGAAACACCGTCTCTAGTAAAAATACTAAAATAAACCTGGCACGGTGGTGCATACCTGTAGTCCCAGCTACTTGGGAGGGTGAGACAGGAGAATCGCTTGAACCCAAAGGCAGAGGTTGCAGTGAGCTGAGATTGCATCACTGCATTTCAGCCTGGGCAACAGAGTGAGACTCTGTTGCAAAAAAAAAAAAAAAAAAAAGGTGGATATTGGGTTTTGGAAGATTGCTTGCTGGAAGCAAATATCTTTGTCCTTTCCTCTCCCTTGAAGCAAGTAAAGGAAGGCCCCACAGAGGTGTCCTTATTACATAGCAACATCATCCCTGGGCCAGAAGTCAAAGTAGGCTCTGGAGCCAAAAGGCTTGAGTTCAGATCCCAACCCTGCCACTTTCCATCCGTGTGACCTTAGACAAGCTATCTAACCACTCTGGGCCTGCTTCTATTATCAGTAAAATGGGATTAATAGTACTGCTGAGGGTTATTGAGAGATTAGATAGATGATACCAAGTGCAGAATGAGCATTCAACACTAGCTAGGTATGATTGACTCGGCCGCAGGGCTTGCCAGGCCGGGGTGTAGAGTCGGCCTCAGACCAACGGGGAACACGATCGGACTTATCTCATTATGGTCAGTCCTTGGCATCTTGCATTTATGCTGCTCAAAAGAGTAGGATTTCGGCCAGGGGCCATGGCTCATGCCTGTAATCTCATCCCTTTGGATGGCCGAGGCTGGAGGATTGCTTGAGGCTAGAAGTTGGAGACCAGTCTAGGCTACGCAATAAAGCCCCATGTCTCCAAAAAGTTCTAAAAATTAGGTAGACATGTGGCATGTGCCTGTAGTCCTAGCTACTGGGTTGGCTGAGGTGGGAGAATCGCTTGAGCCCAAGAGTTTGAGATGACAGCAAACTATGATGGCGTCACTGCACTCCAACCTTGGCAACAGAGTGAGACCCCATGTCTAATAATATGTTTTTTTAAAAAAGTAAAATTGTATAATATCCAGAATATATAAATAATTTCTATAACTCGACAGCAAATAGACAACCTAATTTTAAAATGGGCAAAGGTGGCTGGGCATGGTGGCTCACACCTGTAATTCCAGCACTTTCAGAGGCCAAGGAGGGCAGATCATTTGAGCTCAGGAATTTTAGACCAGCCTGGCCAATATGGCGCAATCCCATCTCTACTAAAAATGCAAAAATTGGCCAGGCACGGTGGCTCATGCCTGTAATCCCAGCACTTTGGGAGGCTGAGGCGGGTGGATCACCTGAGGTCGGGAGTTCAAGATCAGCCTGGCCAACGTGGTGAAACCCTGTCTCTACTAAAAAAACAAAAATTAGCCAGCTGTGATGGTTGGCACCTGTAATCCAACTACTTGGGAAGCAGAGACAGGAGAATCTCTTGAACCTAGGAGGTGGAGGCAGTGAGCCAAGATTGCCTCATTGCACTCCAGCCTGGGTGACAAGAGCGAAACTCTGTCTCAAAAAATAAATAAAATTGGCCGGGCATGGTGGCTCACACCTGTAATGCAAGCACTTTGGAGGCCAAGGTGGGTGGATCACCTGAGGTCGGGAGTTCAAGACCAGCCTGACCAACATGGTGAAACCCTGTCTTAAAAAAAAAAATGAAAGAAAATAAATAAATAAAATAAAATAAAATACAAAAATTAGCTGGGTATGGTGGCAGGGGCCTCTAATCCCAGCTACTGGGGAGGCTGAGGTGGAAGAATCACTTGAACCTAGGAGGTTGCAGTGAGCCGAGATCTCACGACTGCCCTCCAGCCTGGGCAACAGAGTGAGATTCTGTCTCAAAATAAATAAATGAATAAATAAAATTAAAAATGGGCAGAAGACTTGAATAGACATTTCTCCAAAGAAGATATAAAGATGTCGGGTACAGTGGCTCACACCTGTAATCCTAGCAATTTGGACGGCCGAGGCGGGCAGATCACGAGCTCAAGAGTTCAAGACCAGCCTGGTCTTGTGAAACCTTGTCTTTACTAAAAATACAAAAATTAGCCAGGTGCGTTGGTGGCTGCCTGTAATCCCAGCTACTTGGGAGGCTGAGGCAGGAGAATCACTTGAACCCGGGAGGCAGAGGTTGTAGTGAGCTGAGACCACGCCACTGCACTCCAGCCCGGACAACAGAGTGAGACTGTGTCTCAAAAAAAATTAAACACACATTTACCAAATGACTTGGAAATTCTTTTTTTTTTTTTTTTGAGATCTCGCTCTGCCACCAGGCTAGAGTGCAGTGGCGCTGTCTTGGCTCATTGAAATCTCTGTCTCCTGGATTCAAGTGATTCTCCTGCCTCAGCCTCCCGAGTAGCTGGGATTACAGGCGCCCACCACCACGTCCAGCTATTTTTTGTATTTTTAGTAGAGAGAGGATTTCACCATGTTTGCCAGGATGGTCTCGATCTCCTGACCTCGTGATCCACTCACCTCGGCCTCCCAAAGTGCTGGGATTACAGGCATGAGCCACCACGCCCGGCCTGGAAATTCTATTTCTGTGTGAATGCTAAGTTTTGAAATGTCTTGTTAATTGTGATGGCTTTGTTCTATCCTTAGACAATGTCTCAAGTCACAACGTACATATGAGGTGCAGTTTATTGCAGATGAAGGTGGATTTAAATTTAAATTCCCTATTTCAATCTCTTCTTGTTAATATTCATTATTTGGTTGTAGTTCTTGTCAGATATTATGAGATCATTATTGTTTTTACATTGCGTGGCTGACCCTTGATATAATAGAAATTGTAAAATGCTATGAGCTGGTGGGAGAACTGATAAAATGCAATTTTCTGGAGGCAGATTAAAAAAAATTTTTTTTTGAGACAGAGTCTCACTCTGTCGACCAAGCTGGAGTGCAATGGTACAGTCTTGACTCACTGCAAGCTCTGCCTCTTGTGTTCAAGTGATTCTCCTGCCTCAGCCTCCCAAGTAGCTGGGACTATAGGTGTGCGCCATCACGCCTGGCTAATTTTTGTATTTTTTTTGTAGAGATGGGGGTTTCACCATGTTGGCCAGGCTGGTCTCAAACTCCTGACCTCAAGTGATCTGCCTGCCTCTGCCTCCCAAAGTGCTGGCATTACAGGCATGAGCCACTGCGCCTGGCCAGGAGGCAGCATTGTTATGTGATCATCCCCGTGTGGCTTTCCTATTTGAGTCTGAATCATTCACAGTTAACATTTCCAACGTCTAGCAGGAGACTTAGTACACAGGGTTATTGGTTGAATGAATATTTACTTGCCAGTTTCACCCCTGTTAAGACTCCTTTTAAGCC
Source organism: Saimiri boliviensis (assembly GCF_048565385.1). NCBI lineage: Eukaryota > Metazoa > Chordata > Mammalia > Primates > Cebidae > Saimiri > Saimiri boliviensis. Next base: position 113,384,506 of record NC_133457.1, read on the forward strand.
AAGATTCTGTCTTTTTGTTGTTGTTGTTCAGTGTTTTCTCACAAGACTCTTTTTTTTTTTTTTTTTTTTTGAGACGGAGTTTCGCTCTTGTTACCCAGGCTGGAGTGCAATGGCGCGATCTCGGCTCACCGCAACCTCCGCCTCCTGGGTTCAGGCAATTCTCCTGCCTCAGCCTCCTGAGTAGCTGGGATTACAGGCACGTGCCACCATGCCCGGCCAATTTTTTTGTATTTTTAGTAGAGACGGGGTTTCACCATGTTGACCAGGATGGTCTCGATCTCTCGACCTCGTGATCCACCCGCCTTGGCCTCCCAAAGTGCTGGGATTACAGGCTTGAGCCACTGCGCCCGGCCAAGACTCTTTTTTGATTTTTGTTTCCAGGCAACGTGCAGTAAGCCATGATAAGCAGAGGCAGGAAGTACTTAGGAAACTGGAAAGAATAAAGGAGCAGGTGTTCTCTTCCCAGAGCCAGGTGAGTCTGTGATGTGTTCACACGCCCCCTGGTGGTGTCAGTAGGAATCCTTCCTGGCTCTTCACAGTTTGGCAATCTCGAAGAACCAGCTGAAATCGAAATTAACTTATCTGCCCACGGGTTTAAAAATGTAGCAATACATGATGAGATAAATTGTGCCTAACTTAGATAACTATGGCAATAAATTTTACATATGGCCTGAGGCTGATAGAACTCTGATGTCTGAGAGTTACATGACTTGAGGGCTGGAGTTACTTCTGATTCATTTTAACTTTTTTTTTTGAGACAGAGTTTTGCTCTGTCGTCCAGGCTGGGGTGCAGTGGCCGGGTCTTCACTCACTGCAACCTCTGCCTCCCAAGTTCAAGAAATTCTCCTGTCTCAGCTTCCTGAGTAGCTGGGATTACAGGCACCCACCACCATGCCCGGCTATGTTTTCTATTTTTAGTAGAGACAGGGTTTCACCATGTTGGCCAGACTGGTCTCAAACTCCTGACCTGGTGATTCACCCACCTTGGCCTCCCAAAGTGCTGGGATTACAGGTGTGAGCCACCGCGCCTGGCCTCATCTTAACTATTCTTGATGCACCATTGTTTGTTTATTTTTTATTTTTATTTTTTTTTAAGAGAAAAAAAGTCACCCAGGCTGGAGTGCAGTAGCACAGTCATGGCTCATTGCAGCCTCAACGTCCTGGGATCAAGCTGTCCTCCTCAGCCTCCCGAAGTGCTGGACCCACAAGGGCATGCCACCATGCCCAGATAATTTTTGTATTTTTCGTACAGAGGGGGTCTTGCTATTTGCCCAGGCTGGTCTCAAACTCTTGGGCTCCAAGCAATTCTCTTGCCTTAGCTTCCCAAAGTGCTGGGATTACAGATGCGACCCACCTCACCTGGCCCCTAACTTTTAATTAAAAAGTGTGCATGAACTTGATATAAATATTTAGACAACCCAAGAAGAAACAGAAGGACAAGTCTCTCCAGGCCCAGAACCTGAGACCCCCTCCCCTAGCTTCCCTTTTGTCGTTTGTTGTTTTTTTCTTTTCTTTTCATATAAAATAGAGACAGGGTCTTGTGATGTTGCCCAGGCTGGTCTCAAATTCCTGGGTTCAAGTGATCCACCTGCCTTAGCCTCTCAAAGTGCTGGGATTACAGGTGTGAGCGACCACGCCCAGGTCCGTTTCCCTTTCTAATAGGAACCACTGGTACCGGATTCTTGGAAATCTTTCCGGCAGGGCAACTGACTCACCCTGGATTGCCGGGGACTTTCCCCACTTTGACTGAAAGTTGCACATCCTGGGAAACCCCTTACTCCCAGGCAAACCTGGACAGTTGGTCACCCTACTTTCCAAAAGCATCTATTTATCATATATAAACATATACTAGTTGCATTACTTGGCACCTTGATGCTGTTTTAATTAAAAATATATTTTGGGCCAGGCAGGTCAAGCCAGGCAGGCAGATCACCTGAGGTCAGGAGTTTGAGATCGGCTTGGCCAACAAGGTGGAACCCCATCTTTACTAAAAACACAAAAATTAGCCAGGTATGGTGGCGAGTACCTGTAATCCCAGCTACTCGGGAATCTGAGGCAGGAGAATCACTTGAACCTGGGAGGTGGAGGTTGCAGTGAGCCAAGATCACACCACTGCACTCCAGCCTGAACAACAGAGTGAGAGTTGGTCTCAAAAATAAAAATACAAATAAATAAAAATAGGCCGGGTTCAGTGGCTCACACCTGTAATCCCAGAACTTTGGGAGGCTGAGGTGGATGGATCACCTGAGGTCAGGAATTCAAGACCAGCCTGGCCAACATGATGAAATCTCATTTCGACTAAAAATACAAAAGATAACCAGTCGTGGTGGTGAGCACCTGTAATCCCAGCTACTCGGGAGGATGAGGCAGGAGAATTGCTTGAACGCAGGAATCGGAGTTTGCGGTGAGCCAAAATCATGCCGCTGCACTCCAGCCTGGGTGACAGAGCAAACTCCGTCTCCAAAAAAAAAAAAGTATATATATATATGCACGTATATATGTGCATATATATATATGTATATATATGTATATATATTTATTTATGAGAGGATTCAATATCAATTTCGTATTTATTTAACAACTATTTATGTAGTTACCCAGCATGCCCTAGGCATTGTTTTGGAAGCTGAAGATACAGCAGTAAACAAAATGGACAAAACCCTCTGACCTCAGGGAATTGACATACTAGTAAGTATATCTAATGCATTTATTTAATCACTCCACAATCATCATTTTGGTAGCTTCCAGTATCTTGCTACTGTGACCAATGCTCTCCTGGGCATCCGTGTGCATATAACTGTCTCACACACATGAGGGTATCTGTGGTATGGTGGCGCTGTCCAGTAGATCTTCCTGTGACGATGGAAGTGTTCTATGTCTCCTCTTTTCAATATGTAGCCACGAGCCACATGAGGCTATTGAGCACTAGACATATGGCTAGTAAGACTGAAGAATAGAATTTTACATTTTGTGTAGTTTTTTTTTTTTTTTTTTTTTTTTTTTTTTTTTTTGAGAAAGGGTATCTGTCAGTCAGGCTGGAGTGCAGTGGCACAATCATGTCTCACTGCAGCCTCGACCTCTAGGGCTCAAGCGATCCTCCCACCTTAGCCTCCTAAGTAGCTGGGACTACAAGTGCCCACCATTACACGTACGTAGTTTTTTAAAATTTTTTGTAGAGATGAGGTCTTGCTGCGTTGCTTAGGGTGGTCTCAAACCCCTGGCCTCAAGTGATCCTCCCATGTTGGCCTCCCAAAGTGCTGGGATTACAAGCGTGAGCCACCGCACCTGGCCTTAATTCTTTTTTTTTTTTTTTTTTTTTTTTATATGAGACAGGATCTTGCTCTGTTGCCCAGGCAGGAGTGCAGTAGCAAGATCGCAGCTCACTGACGCCTTGAGCTCCTGGGCTTAAGCAACCCTTCTCCGAGTAGGTAGGGCTGTAGGCATATCCCACTGCACTCAGCTAATTTTTAGTTTATTTGTTTGTAGAGAACGGGGTCTTGGTATGTTGCCCAGGTTGGTCTTGAACTCCTGGCCTCAAGTGATCCTCCCACTTATTTTTGTATTTTTTGTAGAGACGGGGAAGGAGTCGTGTGTGTGTGTGTGTGGGGGGGTGGTTCTCACTATGTTGCCCAGGCTGATCTTGAACCCCTGGACAAAAGCGATCCACTTGCATCAGTAACTCAGAAAGTGCTGGAATTACAGGCATGAGCCACCATGCGAGCCCTTTCTTAAATTTAAGCAAATTTTAATAATGATGCCGGACATACATAATCCCAGCACTTTGGGAGACAAAGACAGGAGGGCCACTTGAACTCGAGAGTTCGAGACCAACTTGGGCAACATGGTGAAACCCTGTCTGTACAAAAAATTTTAAAATTAGCTGGGTGTGCTGGTGCACACCTACAGTCCCAGCTACTTGGGAGGCTGAGGTGAAAGGATGGCTTGTGCCCAGGAGGCGGAGGTTGCAGTGAGCCAAGACTGTGCCATTGCCCTCCAGCTTGGGCAACAGAGCCAGACCCTGTCTCAAGAAAGAAAAAGAAAAAAAAGCCTAGGCAACATAGTGAGACCTCATCACTACAAAAAAATAGAAAAAACAGCTAGCCATGATGGCACATACCTGTAGATCCCAGGTTCTCAGGAGGCTGAGGCGGGAGGATCACTTGAGGCTGGGAAGGCTGCAGTGAGCTGTGATCCACTTTTTAAAATAAGAGTGATCCAACTCTATTGCTGTCTACAAGAAACTCACTTTATAGACTGGCCCCGAAAGGATGGAAAAGATATTTCATGCAAATATCAACCCACGAAGAGGAGGGGCGGCAACACTAATATCAGAAAAATGACTTGTCCAGGTCAGGCGCAGTGGCTCACGCCCGTAATCCCAGCACTTTGGGAGCCTGAGGAGGTTGGATCACCTGAGGTCAGGAGTTCAAGACCAGCCTAACTAATATGATGAAACCCCGTCTCTACTAAAAATACAAAAATTAGCTGGGCATGCTGGTGCACACCTGCAGTTCCTGCTACTCAGGAGGCTGAGACAGGAGAATCACCTGAACCCGGGAGGTGGAGGTTACAGTGAGCCAAGATTGTGCCACTGCACTCCAGTCTGGATGACAGAGCCAGACTCTGTCTCAAAAAAAGAAAAAAGAAAAATTACTTGTCCAAAAGATTACAAGAGATAAAGAAGGCATAATATATTAATAAAAGGTCCAATACGGCAAGAAGATGTAATGATTATAAACGTTTATGTACCTAATAACAGACCATCAGAATATATGAAGCAAAAATTGGTAGAATTGAAGGAAGAAATAGTTCCATAATAATAGAGACTTCAATGCCCCACTCTCAAACAGCAAATAGAACAAAGGAGAGAAGTAAGGAAATAAAGGACTTGAGTAACACAATAAGACAACCAGATCGAACACATATACAGACACTACTCAACATACACTGATAACAGTATATACATTCTTCTCAGTTATACATGGGATAGCCTCCCGGATGGGCCATATGTCAGGCCATGAATTCAGCCTCAAGAGATTTTAAATGATAGACATCAGCCAGCTGTGGTGGCTCAGGCCTGTAATACCAGCACTTTGGGAGGCTGAGGTGGGCAGATCACTCGAGGTCAGGAGTTGAGACCAGTGTGGCCAACATGGTGAAACCCGGTCTCTACTAAAAATACAAAAATTAGCCAGGTGTGGTGGTGGGTGCCTGTAATCCCAGCTACTTGGGAGGCCGAGGCAGGAGAATTGCTTGAATCCAGGAGGTGGAGGTTGCAGTGAGCAGAGATCGATCCAAGCACTTCAGCCCAGGAGACAGAGTGAGACTTCATCTCAAAATAAGTAAGTAAGTAAATAAATAAATATAAAACAAAAAGAGAGAGAAAATATTGAAAAACAAATGAAAACAAAAACACAGCATACCAAAATTTACTGGACACAGTGAAAGCAGTGCTCCGGGGAAATTCTGTAGATATAAGTGCTTCAAAATCACAGGCAGAAAATTGCGAGGGCCTGGGGGCGGGGGTGGGGGGGGTGGGAGGGGCAGGGGAGGAAGTTATTGTTTAATGGGCACAGAGCTTCAGTTCAGCAAGACCACCAGAATTCTGGAGATAGCTGATGGTGATGATTGCACAATATGAAATGAATGTGCTTTGTTGTTGGTTTTTTGGTTTTGTTTTTTTGAGACAGAGTCTCACTCTGTCGCCCAGGCTAGAGTTCAGTGAGTGTTGGAGCGAGTGAGCGATCTCAGCTCACTGCAACCTCCGCCTCCCGAGTTCAAGCGATTCTCCTGCCTTAGCCTCCAGAGTAGCTGGGACTACAGGTGTGCACCACCACGTCCTGCTAATTTTTATGTGTTTAGTAGAGATGGGGTTTCACCATGTTGGCCAGGCTGGTGTGGAATTCCTAGGCTCAAGCGATCCGACTGCATTGGCCTCCGAAAGTGCTGGGATTACAGGTGTAAGCCATCATGCCCAGCTCCTACGTATAAATAAATGATACTGGTTTTCTTCTTGCAGCTCAGGAATTAGATCTGTTATTAGAATTTGTTTGCTTAAATTTAAGAAAGGCCTGGGCACTGTGGCTCACGGCTGTAATTCCAGCACTTCAGGTTGCCGAGGTGAGCAGATCGCTTGTGTCCAGGAGTTCAAGACCAGCCTGGGCAACATAGTGAGAACTACCCTCACCACTCCACCCCACCCCACCCCCCCGCCACACCCCCCCCCCCCCGGCCAGCACCTCCCGCCCCGCCCCAACTCCTTTCTCTGTCTCTACAAAAAAATACAAAAATAAATGAGTTGGGCATGGTGGTGACTGACTGCCTGTGGTCCCAGCTATGGCAGGAGGCTGAGGTGGGAGTATTGCTTGAATCCCGAAGGTCGCTGCAGGGAGCTGTGATCGTGCCACTGAACTCCAGCCAGGGTGACAAAGCAAGACCTTGTCTCAAAATAGATTAAATAAATAAACAAATAAGTTAAGGAAAAGGCAATGATTCGAAGAGAAGTAGTGATAGTGCAAGCGGTGCCGAACTAATGACTTAAGTTTGGGAAACAGCAGTCCACGTGCAAAGCCCGTCACAAATCTGGCAGCCTTTGGATTTGCTTTCCACGTTTTCCAGATTGCCCTCGGCCTCTAGGTCTCTCAGGCCGGAGGGGCCGGGAGGCGCGGCCCACCCAAGAGCCCCGCCCCCAGCCGCGCCCCGCCCCCAGCCGCGCCCCGCCCCCAGCCGCGCCTGCCGCGAGCCCCGCCCCCTCGGCCTACTCCTTCTCGGCCGCCGTTGCTTGGCACTTGAGCAGCAAGATGGCGGCGCAACCGCAGGACCGGGAGAGTACTGCGCAGCTAGCCGGGCCGGCGGCGGAGGCTGACCCCCTGGGCCGCTTCACGTGTCCCGTGTGCTTAGAGGTGTACGAGAAGCCGGTACAGGTGCCCTGCGGACACGTGTAAGGGGCGAACCCGGGCCTGGTCGGGGGGCGCCTGACTGGGAGGGGAATGGAGCTGAGGAGCGAGGCCCCGACGAGTTAGTTGGGTCTCGGGGCGGGAGCCAGAGGTGACCCAGAGGGGCCTCCCGGCGGGGCCCCCTAGGGCTCCTAAGGGCCTTGAAAGCTGCCAGGGCACTCTTCTGTCCCGCCCTGCTCACTCCCAAGTATCCAGTCCCTCCGCTCTTAGCTGGGCAGCCGCTGTCCGTTGAGCGCCTGCGGTGTACCGGGCGGCCTGTCAGTTTCCTTCCCAGACGAGATGGGGAAATCGTGCCCTATGGGGACCTTCGGCTCTGAAGTCCGCCTTGGAGCGCCGACGTTTCCTGTCTAGTCCACGTCGCTCTTAAAGCATAGGACTTGTGGCATCGTGTCTAGCTGTGCCGAGTTACTGTAACGTGGACTAAAGTTGGGAGAAACGCTGGACTAGACTAAAACAAAAGGGAAGTCTTTCTGTGGATCTGGCCAGTCTACCCTTAGCTGTGAAAGGGGGTGGGAGTTGGCAGACGGAATTGTTAGCGTTCTCTACTTCCTGTGTAGGAGGTTTGTTTCTTTAGATTTTTCAGTTAGGCCTTCATGACCTGAATACTGTGAATAGACTGGTTATGGTGATTAAAGCAGATATGTGTAAAAATGTCCAGTCCAGGTCCTGGGCTGTGGCCGGGGCTTTCGAGGTTGGCGGATTTGAATCTAAGCCTTATTCCATTAGATGCACAAACACACCTGAGCTGAAAACAATTGTAGGCAACGTGGCCACCTGCTTCTTGCCTCTGAGAATTGGCTTTTCCTCTGGCCTCTCTCGGTGTTTATTGTGGGATCACCTTGACATTGGTCTTGGGACCCCTTCACTAGTCAGCAGGCACAGTAGCCATTGCACTCCATGGCCATTATTCTATAGCCACCCTGCAGCGGGGTAGGGTTGGTAACCATATTACAGGTGAGTACACTGAGGGTCCGAGGCTCACTTAGGGAAGGCTCACCGTGTCCTAACTCTTCCCAGATGGACTGCAGGTGACTATTTTGCTACTCCAGAGAACAGTGGTTGGCACATAGCAAAGGCTCCCAGCCACACTGGCTGCTTTTTGCTTCTTCAGGTAGCTTTAGGCTATTCCTCTTTGCAGTTCAGTTAGCCTGGAACTCTTCTTTTTAATTTTCTCAGGCTTCAAGTCCCAGGTTAAGTTACCTCACCAAACACCATTCCTGTCTAAATTACTTCCCCCACTTCCTTTCTGGGGCTTAATTTCCTTCTTGCTTGCACAGAGCAAAACTTACAGCTCATGAAGGAGTGGCCATATATTTTTTGCCCCTCAGCTGACTGGAATGCCCTCTGTGTGCCAGATACTGGGGTAAAGTAAAAAGGTGACTCTGGGCCGGGCGCGGTGGCGCAAGCCTGTAATCCCAGCACTTTGGGAGGCCGAGGCGGGTGGATCATGAGGTCAAGAGATCAAGACCATTGTGGTCAACATGGTGAAACCCCGTCTCTACTAAAAATGCAAAAAAAAAAAAAAATTAGCTGGGCATGGTGGCGCGTGCTTGTAATCCCAGCTACTCAGGAGGCTGAGGCAGGAGAATTGCCTGAACCCAGGAGGCGGAGGTTGCGGTGAGCCGAGATCGCGCCATTGCACTCCAGCCTGGGTAACAAGAGCGAAACTCCGTCTAAAAAAAATAAAAAAATAAAATAAATTTAAAAAAGGTGACTCTGCCTTCTGAGTTTACAGCTCAGTGAATTGATTATAAATAAGTACCAATGACTGGTCAAAATACTGTAAAAATTCCTTCTGCAAGTGGGAGGGTATTTCAGGGATCACACCTCTGGGGTGAGTGATCAGGTAATGCTTGAATAAACTAAGAAATTAGTGGTGGAAGCAAACTTCACTAGAGTTGAAGTGGTCTTTAGCTAGCTTTTTCATTGAATCCGTTTATCCTTGGATCAGACTTACCTAATTTTGGATTAATTCAGTGGATTTCATTTACTATTAATGTTTGTAAAAAGGTTAGACCCAGCACAGTTTGCTAAATGAAGAGCAGCAAAATTTGAGATTTCCTTGAGCTAGGTGAACGTTTCCTAGGTCAGAGGGCAAGGAGCAGTACTGGGATTCAAACCTTGGCTCTTCCCTATACTTACCATCCTAGCCCCACGTGCTCAGCAGTTCACTGCAAATTGAAGACAGATGGAAGCACCTCTGTGAGGGCAGCCTGACTCCCCCTTAGCTCCAGCCAAGTGCTTTCTGCTGTGCCTAGTTGATTTTTACCTTTGGCGCTTGGAAACTTGAACATTACTGCAACTCTGCCTGGGGTATTGGATTTTTATAAAACTTTATTTCAAGCCCTAAATGAGTGCATTCTCCAGTCTAGTATAATACAGCTGGAAAAGGGCAGCTGGCTGGGTGCCCAAGAGAGGGGAATTTCTTCCTAGCACTGGACTGGCTCGAGTATCAGAAGGCTGAACTAGAAAGGGGCTCATAAGTAGGAAATAGAAACTGAAAAGCCAACCCAGGATATTTGAGCAGTTCAAAAGCAGTTTGGTGGTTTAGGCGTGTCTCGGGCACAGAGTGGCTCGTAAACATTTGATAGATGAGTTGTATCACCTGTGTATGCGCTTGAGAAGAGACTTCAAGCTGCTTTTATCTGCATGCTGGGTTTGGTTCCATTATACTCACTGGGCCCTCGGCGCTCTCTTGGGTTCCTCTTGTGATCTGCCTTTGTGAAGAGGCAACACAAGTGATGGCCACGAGGCCCTGCCTGTCCCTGCTGCCTCATCGCTTGCCCTCCTCGCCATGGTCTACCGCATTGTGGCTCCCAAGGCCTGCCTGCCTGCCTTCCTTTCCAGTGCTTATTCATGTTTGGCATCATCTCGGTGTGGAGCTCTGCACCCAGATCTGTGTGGCTGTCCTCGTAATCGGGTCCCACCCAGCTCAAATGCCAACTCCTCAGAAGCAGCTTTCTGTTAACACCCCAGCTGGTCTCTTTGCCATATTTCCTTCGTATATTTAATCACTAGCTGAAATTAACATTTGTGTTTCCCTTCACTTTACAATGTAAGTGTCATGAGAACAGGGCTTTGTCAAGTTACCACTCTGCCCTCAGTGGCGAATGAGTAGATTGCCTCACCTTCTCTGAACCCGATCTGGAATTCCTAACAGCATTAACATCTAACTTAATGACAAAGAGGAAGGAGATTCTTAGAGGCAGTAGAAAATGGTCAAGTGTTCAGAAAATTGCCTTTCGTTATACATGCTTAGTTCTTTCTGGCAGATTGGGTTATACTGTCTTAATCTATCAGATTGGGTAAGTAGCCCGGGGTGTCTTCTCCATTCTTTCTGTATGCCTTATCTCAGCATCACCATCTGCCTAGACTTCAGGATAGACACTCGGTCATCTTTGACTTTGCTTCCTTTAAGTCAGTAAGTTGTCAAGTCCCGATTCCGTCTGAGCCGTTTCCTGAATTCGTCCTCTACTGCTTTAGTCAGGCCCTCACAATCCTCTGTCTTTAGCCATCTGTTTGGTTTTTGCTTTGTTTCTTCTCATCTCCTTACCTAAAAAAACTAACAACAGGGCCGGGCTCGGTAGTTTATGTCTGTAGTCCCAGCACTTTGGTAGGCTGAGGCGAGTGGATCACCAGCGGTCAGGAGTTGGAGACCAGCCTGGCTAACATGTGAAACCCCGTCTCTACTAAAAATACAAAATTAGCAGGATGTGGTGGCAGGCGCCTATAATCCCAGCTACTTGGGAGGCTGAGACAGGAGAATCGCTTGAACCCAGAAGGTGGATGTTGCAGTGAGCCAAGATTGCGCCATTGTACTCTAGCCTGGGCTACAGAGCGAGACTGTCTCAAAAAAAAACACAAACAACAAAACTAACAACAACAACAAAACTTGTTTTCCATGATAGCACGGAGATGTTTTTCTGAAACTTGGATTCGGTCTTGTCTTGTTAATATCTTGCTTTAAACTTCTGCTCTGTGGAAAAGTCTGTTAGATTATTATTTCCTTGGGTACATAATGAATTTTAAGCCTAAATTAGGCCTAGAATAGTCTTCCCTTCTTCTGCTAGTTGACCTTTTTTTTTTTTTTTTTAAAGTGTCAGGTGAGTAATGGACCAAAGTCTGTAACAAGGTTCAAGGGTGGCACATCTCACACATGTGCATGAACACCCGGGCATCACGTTCACGAACTACAGAGGATCCAGCTGAACTCTTTTAAGGCTGATCAGCGACGCTGTCTCTGCAGTCTTAGCTCTTTCCTTCTCAGGGCACAGCTAGTTGCTTTTCCCCTTATGTTCCCAAAGCGCTTTGCCTTCACCTGTAATGATAGTAGCTCCCATTTATGGTGCATTTGGTACATTCCGGACACTCTGCCAGGGGTCTGCTATACAAACTGCATCCTCCCAGCAATCCTAGAGGTAGGTACTACTCTCTTCATTTCACAAAGGAAAAAACAAGAGATTCGAAACCCCACCGAGATCCCTCAGTGGCAGGGCCTAAGGCTTGCTTGACGCCTCAACCTTAACACCTTTCACTGTGTATCACAGGAGTTTGCGTTTATTCTTGCACTTGTCTGTTCTTTGTAATCCACTTCTATTCCTCAATTTTTCTGGCCTGGAAGGACTTTGTGTTTGAATTGGGAGAAGAGAGCAAGTTGTTTTTATTCCATTATCCATTGACGTCTTTTTAAAAGTTGATCCATATTTGTTGTCTTGTCTCCATGATGGGTGACGGAGGTTCTCTGTATGTCTTGTTCTAGCTTTTGCTCTGCATGCCTGCAGGAATGTCTGAAGCCGAAGAAGCCTGTCTGTGGGGTGTGTCGCAGCGCTCTGGCACCTGGCGTCCGAGCCGTGGAGCTCGAGCGGCAGATCGAGAGCACAGAGACTTCTTGCCATGGCTGCCGTAAGAATGTATGTGGAAGTAATGTGGAAGAGTCCATGTCTTTCCATGATAAGATGGGGTGAAATATACAGTGCCGTGTTTTTTCTGAAGTTAGAGCATGACTAGGTCACTAACAGCACGCATGCATGCCAGTTACTTGTGGTGATGGCTGTGCTGGTTTGTTTTTATAACCTTTCTGGTTTGTTTCCTTTTTAAAGAGTTGGTTAAGTATGTATTTTAGCTTTGAAAGCCATATAAATCAGTTATCTCAGTTTTTTCCTATAAAAGATCAATTTTTGCTAGGCACAGTGGCTCACGCCTGTAATCCAGCACTTTGGGAGGCCAAGGCGGGTGGGTCATCTGAGGTCAGGAGTTCGAGACCAGCCTGGCCAACATGGCGAAACCCCATCTCTACTAAAAATACAAAAATTAGCTGGGCATGGTGGCTCATGCCTATAATCCCAGCTACTCAGGAGTCTGAGGCTGAGGCAGGAGAATCACTTGAACCCAGGAGGCAGGGGTTACAGTGAGCCGAGATCATGCCACTGTACTCTAGCCTGGTCATCAGAGTGAGACTCAAAAAAAAAAAAAATTTTTTTTCAGAAGCATTATATATCATTTTAATTAGAATATAATGATAATGATATTTCATGATTCTTTAAAAAATGAAGTCAGTGACTCAAACTTAACTCTTGTAATGCATTTGAGGGGAAGTGTTGTAATCTATATCATTAGATATAAAAAATTTAATGGTTCAGCTTTTTAGCACTTAACAGGAATCATGATAGAAAGGTCGATATGAGGACCAGGCACAGTGGCTCATGCCTGTAACCCCAGCTCTTTAGGGGTCTAAGGCAAGAGGATAGCTTGAGGCTAGGAGTTAAGAGACCAGCCTGTGCAATGTAGTTGAGACCTCATCTCTACCAAAAAAATAAATCAGATTAGCCAGGTGTGGTGGTATGTACCTGTAGGCCCAGCTACTCAGGAGGCAAAGGCAGGAGGATCACTTGAGCCCAGGAGTTTGGGATTACAGTAATCTATAATCATGCCACTGCACTCCGGCCTGGGTGTGTCCATGCTCTTGTATAATCACAGTCAAGTATACTTATTTTCTTTTTGTTTTTTTTTTTTATAAGATGGGGTTTCACCATGATGGCCAGGCTGGTCTTGAACCCCTTACCTCAGGTGATCCACCCACCTTGGCCTCCCAAAGTGCTAGGATTACAGGCGTGAGCCACTGCGTATGGCCTCGAGTATACTTATTTTCATACCTGTTATAACTGCTACTGGCCAGGAGAAACACTGTTTTCTTATTTTCCAAGAGATATACATGGCTTTAATTGATTTTAGAATCATCAAAATTTTTTAAATTCCGGACTGTACAAAAATATACAATAATGCAGGCTTGTTCCTCATTCCAGAGATTACTTCAAAAATAGTTCAGTTTAAGACCTGGCAGGGTGGTTCATGCCTGTAATCCCAACACTTTGGGAGGCCAAGGCAGGTGAATTGCTTAAGTCCAGGAGTTCTAGACTAGTCTGAGCAACATGGTGAAACCTTGGCTCTACTGAAAATACAAAAAATGCAGGGTATGGTGGTGTGCACCTGTAGTCCCAGTTATTTGGGAGGCTGAGGTGGGAGGATGGCTTGAGCCCAGGAGGCAGAGGTTGCAGTGAGCTGAGATTGTGCTACTGTGCCCCAGCCTGGACCAAACTCTATCTCAAAAAAAAAAATTTTGAAGGCTATGTAACGTTTTCTACCCTTTGACAAACACAGATTTAGAATTTTTACCAACATAGTTGTAGGATTTTTGCAAAATAAGATCACACTGTATTTCTTCAACTTTTTTTTCACTTCTTTAAATATACAATCATTCCCAACTTTTTTCCACTTTCAGGTTTTTTTCTCTTACATATTGAATAGCCTTGCATGTCAGTTTCATTATTTTTAACACTTCAGTATGAATGGCCATAGTGTTAATGAAACTGATGTTTTCAGAGTTATTTAGTCTTAGGGATGCATAGTAGGGCCTTGTCAGTGCTGAATAGGGCTATTTTCTGTCTCTTAATTGGGGGCTTCACTCTTGAGGCTTGGCATGGTGACTCGTGCCTGTAATCCCAGCACTTGGAGAGGCCAAGGCAGGATCACTTGAACTCAGGAGCTTGAAATCAGGGTGAGCAACATAGTGGGACTCTGTATATACCAAAACAAACAAAACTAGCTGGGTGTAGTGTATGCATGAAGTCCCAGCTCCTCGGGAGGCTGAAGTGGGAAGATTGCTTGAGCCCAGGAGTTTGAGAGCAGCCTGGGCTATGTAGTGGACCTGGTTTCTTTTTTTTTTTTTTTTTTTTTTTTTTTTGAGACAGAGTTTCGCTCTTGTTACCCAGGCTGGAGTGCAATGGCGCGATCTCGGCTCACCGAAACCTCCGCCTCCTGGGTTCAGGCAATTCTCCTGCCTCAGCCTCCTGAGTAGCTGAGATTACAGGCACGAGCCACCATGCCCAGCTAATTTTTTGTATTTTTAGTAGAGACGGGGTTTCACCATGTTGACCAGGATGGTCTCGATCTCTCGACCTCGTGATCCACCCGCCTCGGCCTCCCAAAGTGCTGGGATTACAGGCTTGAGCCACCGCACCCGGCCTTGTAGACCTGGTTTCTACAGGAAAAGAAAACAAAATGGGGGATTTCTCAGTTGGTAGCTTAAAGTCAAGTTCTTTTTGAGTTAGAGTCTTGTTGTGTTGCCAGGCTGGAGTGCAGTGGTGCAATCTCAGCTTACTGCAACCTCTGCCTCCCAGGTTCAAGCGATTCTCCTGCCTCAGCCTCCCAAGTAGCTGGGACTACAGGAGTGTGCCACCATGCCCAGCTAGTTTTGTATTTTCAGTTGAGATGGGGTTTCACCGTGTTGGCCAGGATGGTCTCAATCTCTTGACCTTGTGATCCCCCCGCCTCAGCCTCCCAAAGTGCTGGGATTACAGATGTGAGCCTCCGCGCCAGGCAAGTCAAATTCTTTAGCTGAAAGTGAGACAATCATCATAGTAAGCTGGAGCTCAAATATTGGAGCATTTTTCCCCCTCTGAAGTTTCCTTTTAGAAACTCAAGATGCTGAAATACGATTTCCTACTGCCTTCATCTTTCTTTATGCATGCATAATAGGGTTTTTTTTTTTTTTTTTTTTTTTTTTGAGGTAGAGTCTGGCTCTGTTGCCTGGGCTGGAGTGCAAGGGCACGGTCTCAGCCCACTGCAACCTCTGCTTTCCAGGCTCAAGCCATCCTCCCACCTCAGCCTCTCAAGTAGCTGAGACTACAGGCATGTGTTATCATGCCTGTCTAATTTTTTTTTTTTTTTTTTTTTGAGACAGAGTCTCTCTCTGTCACCAGGTGCCAGGCTGGAGTACAGTGGCGCAATCTCGGCTCACTGTAACCTCCGCTTCCCAGTTTCAAGCAATTTTCCTGCCTCAGCCTCCTGAGTAGCTGGGACTACAAACGCATGCCACCATGCCCAGCTAATTTTTATATTTTAGTAGAGATG
This sequence comes from Saimiri boliviensis, assembly GCF_048565385.1. Lineage (NCBI taxonomy): Eukaryota > Metazoa > Chordata > Mammalia > Primates > Cebidae > Saimiri > Saimiri boliviensis. The sequence goes on from NC_133457.1 coordinate 113,399,871, forward strand.
GGGTTTCACCATGTTGGCCAGGATGGTCTCGATCTCTTGACCTCGTGATCCACCCGCCTTGGCCTCCCAAAGTGCTGGGATTACAGGCATGAGGCACCGCGCCCGGCCAGTTTTTTTGTATTTTTAGTAGAGACAGGGTTTTACATGTTGCCCATACTTGTCTCAAACTTGGAGTGCAAGGCGATCGCCCACCTCGGCCTCCCTCAGGATTACAGGTGTGAGCCACCGCGCTCAGCCCATGATGGGCTTTTGTCTGTTTTAGTGTGCTTTGGCTTTTATCCATTTTCAATACTAGTTATTATATTGTTGGCATACCTCTAAAAATATTTTTCTTTCCTTTATCTTCCCTCTTCAATTCTTTATTTTATTTTTCTTCCCTGCCCCAGTTGGGAATCTTCAATTCTTAAAACTCTTTTTAGAAAACCTGTAATGAAGCACTGTTCTCTGGATTTTCCTCTTTTTCTGATTTACTGTTACACGGCCTAGATTTTATATGAAAGGTTGGGCCAAGTGTGGTGGTTCATGCCTGTAATCCCGGCACTTTGGGAGGCTGAGACAGGCAGATCACTTGAGGTCAGGAGTTTGAGACCAGCCTCCTAACCTGGTGAAACTCCATCTCTGTTAAAAATATGAAAATTAGCTGGGCATGGTGGCACATGCCTGTAATCTCAGCTATTCAGGAGGCTGAAGTGGGAGAATCACTTCAACCTGGGAGGCAGAGGTTGCAGTGAGCTGAGTCTGTGTCAGTGCTCTCCAGCCTGGGCAACAGCGAGACTCCGTCTCAAAAAGAGAGAATTCAGATTTTACTTTTTTTAAGATTATTTCTCATACTCTGGTGATTGATGCTTTAACCAGGGTTAGTGGCTTTTATACATTTTACCTAAATGATCACTTTTCTCTGCTGCACATAACAGAGTGTGGTTTTTGGCTTGCTGTAAGGAGACTAATTTAAATTCTGGTATAGAAAACTTTAAAACATCCTAGATTTGGAGCTTGTTTGTGAGCAGACAGCATATCATTACTAGGAGCAAACCTCTAGGAGAGTAGTTTTAGAGTGGAAGCAGATATCCTGATTTAGTCGAATAAAATAGCAGCCTTAGTATTAATGGAAAAGCTGCAATAATCAGCATTTCAGCTCCATCAGCTTAGTCAGGAGTCTGGTGAGCTTATTTGCCAGGGAGGTATAGGTCTAGTTTTCATTGTGCCTTTGTTATGGGACTATATTTGGCCTCTTACAAGGTCCTCACTAACTTGTGGGCTCTGATTCTTCTTCTTTGAGTTCTTCCTATCCAAGATCCGGGCCCATGTGGCTACTTGTTCTAAATACCAGAATTACATCATGGAAGGTGTGAAGGCCACCACTAAGGATGCATCTCTTCAGCCAAGGTAAATGATTCAGTCTCTCCTTAGGTGGAGGTCGTCTCTTGCTATTAATACAAAGGGGTTGGGCACCTCGCATGCCCAGGGGTTTAGTTGTATGAGTTGTATGAATTGTTTTGCTTGCTAAAGCTGATAAAAAGTGTTTCGGAGCCAGGCGCGGTGGCTCACGCCTGTAATCCCAGCACTTTGGGAGGCCGAGGCGGGTGGATCATGAGGTCAAGAGATCGAGACCATCCTGGTCAACATAGTGAAACCCCGTCTCTACTAAAAATACAAAACATTAGCTGGGCATGGTTGCGCGTGCCTGTAATCCCAGCTACTCAGGAGGTTGAGGCAGGAGAATTGCCTGAACCCAGGAGGCGGAGGTTGCAGTGAGCCGAGATCGCGCCATTGCACTCCAGTCTAGGTAACAAGCGAAACTCCGTCTCAAAAAAAGAAAAGAAAAAAAAGTGTTTTGGGGGAGTATTCAGGGGAGGACCCTGGACTCTGGTGTTTACTTCACATGTTAGCTAAGCTATTCTTTTTTTTTGAGATGGAGTCTTGCTCTGTTGTGGGCTGTAGTGCCATGGCACAATCTCCGCTCACTACAACCTCTGTCTCCTGGGTTCAAGCGATTCTCTTGCCTCAGCCTCCCAAGTAGCTGGGATTATAGGCACCCACCACCACACCTGGCTTATTTTTGTATTTTTTAGTAGAGATGGGGTTTCACCATGTTGGCCAGGCTGGTCTTGAATTCCTGACCTCAGGTGATCCACCTTGCCTTGGCCTCCCAAAGTGCTGGGATTACAGGTGTGAGCCAACACACCCGGCCAACTGAGTTATTATTTTCTTTTTTTTTTTTTTTTTTTGAGACGGAGTTTCACTCTTGTTACCCCGGCTGGAGTGCAATGGCACGATCTCGGCTCACTGCAACCTCCGCCTCCTGGGTTCAAGCAATTCTCCTGCCTCAGCCTCCTGAGTAGCTGGGATTACAGGCACGCGCCACCATGCCCAGCTAATTTTTTGTATTTTTAGTAGAGACGGGCTTTCACCATGTTGACCAGGATGGTCTCGATCTCTTGACCTCGTGATCCACCCGCCTCGGCCTCCCAAAGTGCTGGGATTACAGGCTTGAGCCACCGTGAGTTATTATTTTCAAAACACTTGACCTGAGTCTGCAGTGACCATCAGTGTTTCTTGTCATTACACATTCGGTGAGCTTGGCTCCTTTTTGGAGTGTACCGGGGTTGAAGTTTAATGGAAAGGTCCTCACAGAGAATTTTTCTTTTTTCTTGCCTTTTACCTCCCAGGAATATTCCAAACCGTTACACCTTTCCTTGTCCTTACTGTCCTGAGAAGAACTTTGATCAGGAAGGACTTGTGGAGCACTGCAAATTATTCCATAGCACGGATACCAAATCTGTGGTAAGAGTAACCTTTTTTCTTTTAAACTTTATTATAAGAAAGGATTAGTAGAGTGAACTCCTGTGTGCCCTTCACCTAGATTCACAGATTGTTAACATTTTACCATATTTGCTTAACCATGTTTTCTATTACACATTTTTTGCTGACCATCTGGGAATAAGCTACAGATACCATGACCCTTTTTGCACCTGATACAGGAGTATGTATCTCCTAGAACAAGAATGTTTTCTTGGAAAATTACATTTTTGTGTGTATAATTAATCATATTCAAGAAGTTTAACATTGATACAATCTAATATCTAATGTGAAATTTATGTTTTAATTTTAACAGTTATAATGTCCTTCATAGCAATTTCCCCCTCCCCCCAGGGCAGAGGCAGGGATGGTACATGTGTTCTCTGTCCTCTGAGTGCCACATTAAGTCATGTGATGTCTGTCGGTCACATTAACTTGGATCCCTTTGTATCCACCAGATTTCTCCTCGATGAAGCTGCTGTTTTATTTTTGGAGTTGTGGGTAAAGAGGATTTAGGTGAAATTATCAGGAAAGGGCTTATCAGTCCTTGGACATTATACTCAGCTATCACCGACTGGCATATAGTCTCCTTTAAAAAAAAATGTTTGGCCAGGCGTGGTGGCTCACACCTGTTGTAATCCCAGCACTTTGGGAGGCCAAGGAGGTCAGGAGATTGAGACCATCCTGGTCAACATGGTGAAACCCTGTCTCTACTAAAATAAAAAAAAATTAGCCAGGTGTGGTGGTATGTGCCTGTAGTCCCAGCTACTCAGGATGTTGAGGCAGGGAACTCGTTTGAACCCTAGAGGCAGAGGTTGCAGTGAGCGGAGGTCAAGCCAGTGCACTCCAGCCTAGGTGATAATGCGAGACTCTGTCTCAAAATTTAAAAAAATGTAGGCTAGGCATGGTGGCTCTTGCCTGTAGTCCCAGCACTTTGGGAGGCTGAGGCTGGTAAATCACTTGAGGTCAGGAGTTTAAGACCAGCTTGGCCAACATGGTAAAACTCCATCTCTACTAAAAATACAAAAAATAGCCAGGCATGGTGGCACGTGCCTGTAATCCCAGCTACTTAGGAGGCTCAGGCAGGAGAATTGCTTGAACCCGGAAGGCAGAAATTACAGTGAACCTAGACTGTACCACTGCATTCCAGCCTGGGCAACAGAGCAAGACTCCCCCCAAGCCCCCAAAAAAGTATTTGTTCCATCTCAGCATTACCTTTCTCTCTTAATGTGATTGACAGACCAGGTCTTTTGTTACAGTTCGTGTATACTTCCTCTGGTTTTAATTTTTCCATTTATCTCATACTGCTTCTCTTGAACTACACTACATACTCTGTTGTATGGGCAGCCTTCAGCTCCATTGCTGTAAACAGTGGTGCAGAGATTTTAGAATTTTAGTGAGCTTTTGTGAGAATACTAGGGCAGCTATCAATGCTGTTTTTTTTTTTTTGAGACGGAGTTTTGCTCTTGTTACCCAGGCTGGAGTACAATGGTGCGATCTCGGCTCACCGCAACCTCCGCCTCCTGGGATCAGGCAATTCTCCTGCCTCAACCTCCCGAGTAGCTGGGATTACAGGCACGCGCCACCATGCCCAGCTAATTTTTTGTATTTCTCTCTCTCTCTTTTTTTTTTTTTGAGACGGAGTATCGCTCTTGTCACCCAGGCTGTAGTGCAATGGCACGATCTGTAGTACAGGCACACGCCACCATGCCCAGCTAATTTTTGTATTTTTAGTAGAGACAGGGTTTCACCATGTTGACCAGGATGGTCTCGATCTCTTGACCTCATGATCCACCCGCCTCGGCCTTCCAAAATGCTGGGATTACAGGTGTAAGCCACCGCGCCCAGCCCAGTTTTTTGTATTTTTAGTAGAGACGGGGTTTCACCATATTGACCAGGATGGTCTTGATCTCTTGACCTCGTGATCCACCTGCCTCGGCCTCCCAAAGTGCTGGGATTACAGGCTTGAGCCACTGTGCCCGGCCCTATTTATGTATGTTTATAAAAAGCTAAAGTCTTAGATATGGATTGACTTGGTTAAATGTTACTTGCACTCATAATTTTGATGAATACTGTTATTGCTGAACTATTCTGGTTTCTGGTATGGCAGCCTAATTTTTTGTCTTTTTTTTCCTCCTCCTTTGGCTTCCTGAAATCCCTCTGATTATGTTGTCTGTTGAGGCCTTCTCTTCCTTTAGCCTTTGGCCCTCTGTTCTGTCTTCCTCTCCTTCTGTAGGTTCTTAACTCTGCGTGTCACCCTTCCCTTTGGAAGCCGTCTTCTTTTCAGTCTCTATTCTCGCCCTGTGTTCTAGCTCCACAGCTACAGCTGCCTGCCCACCTCTTCCACTTAGACTCCCACCATCCCAGATTTCTCTCTTGTCAATCCCCTTTATCACTGTATCCTCCTTGCTGTGGAGTAGGGTTCCATATTTAAGTGAGGGCACTTTAGGTCCTCTTTCTCCCTGGCACGAGTTTTCCACGCTCACTGGTCTGGTTGTTTGTGTGTATTGACAGTAACTGCCACCTCCCTGGCCCCGTGCTGCTGTATCTCTTCTGGAGCACCCTTTTTTTGTTTGTTTTTTTGTTTTTTGAGATGGAGTTTCTGCTGCCCAGACTGGAGTGCAGTGGTGCAATCTCAGCTCACTGAAGCCTCCATTTCAGGGATCAAGTGATTATCCCGCCTCAGCCTCCCAAGTAGCTGGGATTATAGGTACCTGCCACCGCACGTGGCTAATTTTTGTATTTTTAGTAGAGATGGGTTTCCCCATGTTGGCCAGGTTGATCTGAAACTCCTGATGTCAGGTGATCCGCTTGCCTCGACCTCCCAAAGTATTGGGATTACAGGTGTGAGCCACTGCGCCTGGCCTGGAGCACCCTGTCGTGTTCTCTTTGCCTTTCCAAATACCTCCCAGTCTTCAAAACCCAAATCGATGTTTTGTGTGAGGGCATTTCAGCCTGATCCCTCTCGCCTGAGCATTTCCTTTGTTAAGATGCATGTAAGGCTGTGTTTTGCTTCGCTGGGACATCGCTTATCGGATTATTCACTTGGTTTTCTTGTGCTTTTGGATCATCTTGTGTGCTGAGATGGAAGGCCATTCTAGGTCCCCCACCAGGCTGACTGACTGCTCTGCCTACAGTAGGGAATTGGAAAGGGTGGTATCGTGATTTGAGCCTTTACCCACTCTTACATGTCATTTGACTTGAGTAGGAAATTCACAGTGTTTTCTGGGCTGCTGATGTGCACAGGAAGGAGGGACCTGGCTCTGGATGGTATGTCAGGAAAGTTGTCCTGCAAGAAAGGAGGTCAGACACAGGCCACAGAGGGCTGGTGCCAGCCTCCCAAGTAGCTTGGACGTTGGGTGCCTAAGACCTTGCCTTTGTGTTGAAAGGTTTGTCCGATATGTGCCTCGATGCCCTGGGGAGACCCCAACTACCGCAGCGCCAACTTCAGAGAGCACATCCAGCGCCGGCACCGGTTTTCTTACGACACCTTTGTGGTAAGTCTGGACTGTAGGCTGTGATCCCACCCCCGGGGGATGGCTTGGCTGTTTCACTCTTCTCAAGGGGAACTGGGGGCCTCCAGTGTTGAACTTTGTCACCGCTGTGATGTGCTTCCAGTCCCTGGAATGGCAACTACACAGTTTCTATTTATGGGCCAGGCAGGTGACATTTGTTTTTTATTTTTTATTTTTATTTTTTGAGACAGTATCGCTCTGTTGCCCAGGCTGGAGTGCAGTGGCACTATCTCAGCTCACTGCAGCCTCTGCCTCCCAGGTTCAAGTGATTCTCCTGCCTCAGCCTCCCAAGTAGCTGGGACTACAGGTACAAGCCACCATGCCCAGTTAATTTTTGTATTTTTAGTAGAGATGGGGTTTCACTGTGTTGGCCGGGAAAATCTCGAACTCCTGACCACCTGATCTACCCACCTCAGCTTCCCAAAGTGCTGGGATTATAGGCATGAGACACCACGCCTGGCCCAGAGTGACATTTAAGAAGATGATCTGGTCACTCTTTGAGACAGAAACAGTGATGCTTGCTCCTTCATCTTCTAGCCCTGCCCCCAATTTTTTGTCTACTTTCTTGTGATATATATAATTTCTGCCTGTTATAGAATATAGAACTTGGTTTGGGGTCGGGTGTAGTGGTTCATACCTACAATCTTAGCACTTTTGGGAGGCTGAGGCAGGTGGCTCGCTTGAGCTCAGGAGTTTGAGACCAGCCTGGGTAACGTGGTAAAACCTCATCTCTGCAAAAAATACAAAAATTAGCCAGGTGTGGTGGGTCCTCCTTGTAGTCCCAGCTACTTTGAGAGAGCTGGGACAGAAGGCTCTCTTGAGCCCAGGAGGCGGAGGTTGCAGTGAGCTGTGATCATGCCGCTATACTCCAGCCTGAGCAATAGAATGAGACCCCGACTCAAAAAATAAAGAATTTGGGCTAGGGAGGCTCTTACTCAGATGTCCATGGGGACCATAATGGCAATAATCCTTCTGAGGATTTACAAGCCAGATGGTGCCCGGCTCGTTGTGCTGCTGTCACTTCCACCCTTGTTTTCCTGTGGAAATGCAGGTGCAGCATTGTCTGTCTGTTTTGCACCCCCATGCCCCAGCAGCACATGAAAATCTCATAGGGCCGGGCGCGGTGGCTCAAGCCTGTAATCCCAGCACTTTGGGAGGCCGAGGCAGGTGGATCACGAGGTCAACAGATCGAGACCATCCTGGTCAACACGGTGAAACCCCGTCTCTACTAAAAATACAAAAAATTAGCTGGGCATGGTGGCGCGTGCCTGTAATCCCAGCTACTCAGGAGGCTGAGGCAGGAGAATTGCCTGAACTCAGGAGGCGGAGGTTGCGGTGAGCCGAGATCGCGCCATTGCACTCCAGCCTGGGTAACAAGAGCGAAACTCCATCTCAAAAAAAAAAAAAAGAAAATCTCATAGGAAGTTTCACAGGTTTTAATCATCTTAAAAAATACTTCAGGTCAAATAGCATATATCCACAGCCAAACATGGCCAGCAGGTTTGTGTTCTTTCCCTAGAGCTGGATGGCACACTGTCGTCTTGCATTATAGGAATAGGCAAATTTTGCCAACTATGTCAAGTAAACCTCATACTTATGTATATAGATGTCAAGTTAGGATTTTAGAGTAGTGTTTAGTATTAATGGCTATATTTCAGTATCTTAAAGCTGTTTCCTAAGTTGCCATAAAGAATATGTTCAGTCTGAGAGTGTCTGAAACTCAGACTTCAGAATAACTGCCCTTTTTGTTGATGTTATACAGATGAATGTAATTCCCAAAAATGCTTCATTAAAGACGGCTAGTTGCACTATAGTTTCTGCTGTACTGTATGGCTCTTAAAAAAAAAAAAAAAAAAACAAAAAAAAACCTATTCTGTACTGGGCATTGAATCTACCTCTTAGAAATGCCCTTCAGCTCAGTGCATCTGTGTGCTCTGTTCTGACAACCTTAATTAAACATTCTGAGCACTTGGTTTGTGTCAGGCTCCATTCATGTTTTGTTTGGGTCTCTCAATCCCCATTTAAGGGAGGCATCCTTATCTTTAAGCAGCAGACTGGCTGGGCACAGTGGCTCACGCCTGTATTCCCAGCACGTTGGGAGGCTGAGGTGGGCAGATCATGAGGTCAAGAGATCGAAACCAGCCTGGCCTGGTGAAACATGGTGAAACCCTATCTCTACTAAAAATACAAAATTTAGCTGGGCGTGGTGGCACATGCCTGTAGTCCCAGCTACTCGGGAGGCTGAGGCAGGAGAATCCCTTGAACCCAGGAGGCTGAGGCTACAGCGAGCCAATATCATGCCACTGCACTCCAGCCTGGGCGACAGAGCGAGACTCCATCTCAAAAAAACAAAAACAAACAAACAAAAAAACAAATGCAGCAGAGACAGATTAAGTAATTTTCCCAGAGTTACATAGCTAGCATCACAAACAGTTGCATCTGGGATCCGGTCCCTGGCAGCCTGCTCCAGATCCAATTGCTGGGATGTCCTGTTTCTCCTACTGAAGGCCAGTCTTTGCATCTGGGAACAGTTGCTGAGGCTGCATGTCTGTTTTGCCCTTAGGATTATGATGTTGATGAAGAGGACATGATCAATCAGGTGTTGCAGCGCTCCATCATCGACCAGTGAACGGAGTCTGTTCTTGCTGTCTGTCTCATGTTCCAGGGCTTCCATAATGTATTAAACCTGAAACCTATGATTCCTATACTTTAACTGTTCAACAGACCTGAAAATGAGCAATGGCACTGGAACAGGGTCACTTCTGACAGGGGAAATGGGTCTCTAGGTCAGCGATCCTTTTCCCTTTGGGCTCTTGCCAAAGCTGTCTTCCCCTACTGTTCACCTTGTTTGCCACGTGGTCAAGTTCATATTGGTTCTCGGCTACTTCCAGGAACTTCTGCCTCCTCCTGTGGAAGAGAATCTAGCTTCTCCACCTCTTGTTTCCCACTCATTCCTCCTGTCCCGTGTTCGTCTCTTGGGTCCCCTAAGCCAGCCAGGACCTTTTCTGGGTCATGAATAGCACAATGAAGCAAGTGTCTCCTTTCCCTGTCCCCGAGGTGTGTGGACTGGCAACCATGCACCTGACCAGAGGTGAAGCTCCCGCTGGGTTGTGGGGTTGCCGGAAGCTGGGTTCCATCCTGAGGTGCGTGTCACCAGTCCTCCTGGGGTTTTGCACCATCTGATGCTGGAAGTTTTGATTAGTGATATCTTCCTGTTACTGCACATCCTTAGAGTTCACTGGTTCAGTCTTAAATGCCTGCATGGTGCCTTTTTAGGATAAGGTATAACCATATATTTTTGGTGGAAGCGTTTCTAGGTTAGGGAAATTAAAGTCTGTTTATCCGCAAGTGAGGAGGAGGGTCAGCTAAGAAGTGGGAGGGCCAGAGCCTTTTGGTTCTGATTTACAAATTAATGAAATAGTTATAAACAACCCGGTCATGTTTACCTCTGCATTTGGGAGCCTGCCTACATCCTTATTCTAGAAGCACAAAAAGGAGTCTCAGATGAATTAGAAGAAAGAGGTTTGGGGTCTCAGCAGATACTAGTTCTTTTACCTTCTGCTTGGTAACTTAGGTTAAACTGAGTATTGTTTTTCTGTCACAAATGTTTTTCTTATGACACTGGTTTCAACATGTAAAATGTGTTTGAAAACCTGGTTTGTAGATGCAGAGAGGAGCTATAGGAAACCCAGTACCACCCCCTGGTCTGTTCTGACAAGACATTGTTCATGAGGCACAGCACATTGCATGATGAAAAGCTGTTGCTGGAAACTTGCTTTAGTAACAGCTCAACAAGCTTGGAGTTCATATTTCACAAATATTAATATAAGGTCAAGAGCTGTCAGCCTAAACTGTAGGAGCAGCAGCTCTGATTGACCAAAAGGCATATGGGTTTAGGTTGGTTCTCCGATGTCATACGTCTCTAATGAGGCTGCAAGTGGCCTTGGGCTTGTAATTGCTGCTGTGGGGCTCCGTGCCTGCCAGCCAAGAGCTGCAGACGCCAAGAAGCCAGCAAAGATGGGGCCTGCTGGAAAAAGTAGTTCTTTCATTAGTATTTATTGGGAGGACCCAGAAGTTAAGGTCAGCTTGCTCACTGTAATTTCTGGAAAAAGTTCACTCAGACCTCCCTGAATTTAGATCATCTCAGAAGTCTGGAGGGAAATCTGACAAAACTTTCATTTGAGGGAGCCCATGCGAGTATATGTCCACCTCACTGGTGGCACCAAGAAACTTCCTTCCTTGTATTAAGTGCACTTCTTGTATTTCTAATAAGATGACTTTCCAGAAAGTGAGATTTGTTATGTTCTGGCTTTTAAAAGGTGAAATATAAATAAATTTCATAACTTATCCAACCGATAAGCTGTGGTGCGTGTGCTCATTCACTGCCGTTTGCCGCAGCATGGGCCTGGGGAGCCTCCAGAAGATTGTTACTCTTTCTAGGAGGGAAGTTCTTGCCTGTCGCTGAGTTGTGTCTGGCTTCTCGTTTCAGCTGATGCCACCAGCTGGGCCTCATGGGGCCTGTCCTCTGGAAAAAGAACACTTGTTACGGTTGGGAGGCTCTGGGAGGTGAGAAGTGACAGTGCTCTGTATAGCAAGGCTTTAGACGTGTGGATGACAGCCGCAGCGCTGAGGCCTTCCAGGAAAGGGGCTCTGCAGGGTCAAATTTCAGGTCCTGGATGTGTTTAAGTTCACACTCTGCCCCTAGCTGTGGGGCATCTAGTGAACACTTCCTGGACCTGTCTCCCTGCTCTGAAGTGGGGATAATTGTATCTGCCTCTTAAGGATGCTAGGATCCAGGGAGCCAAGTATACAGAGCTCTCCCTGCACAACGCTGCATCATGGGTGCCCACTGGAGTATCTGGCTGCTTGAGCTTCATTCCAATCCCGTAGGAACCTTAATTATTTTTAGTAAGAAATGAGGGTCCCACTATGTTGCCCACGGTGGGCTTGAACCCCTGAGCTCAGGTGGTCCTCTCACCTTGGCCTCCCCAAGTGCTGGGGATTACAGGTGTCAACCACCGAGCCTGGCCTGGAACCTGTTGGTTTTTTGAGACAGAGTTTCACTTTTTGCCCAGGCTGGAGTGCAGTGGTTCAATCTCGGCTCACTGCAACCTCCGCTAACTGGGTTCAAGTGATTCTTCTGCCTCAGCCTCCCAAGTAGCTGGGATTACAGGCATGCACCACCCTGCCCAGCTAATTTTGTATTTTTAGTAGAGGTGGTGTTTCATCGTGTTCGTCAGGATGGTCTGGAACCCCTGACCTCAGATGAGCCGCTTGCCTTGGCCTCCCAGAATGCTGGGATTACAGGTGTGAACCACTGCACCTGGCCCTGGAACCTTAAATTTAATACAGTCAAGACAGCTCAACATCTCCAGTCTCCACCCATGCCCCTCCCTCTTTTGTATTATTCCATCTTGCAGTGGTTTAACTACCCTGGCCAGAAACCTGGGAGGCCTCTTCCCCACATACCTGCAGGCCATCTCTGTCTAAGTATCAGTTGAGTCCGGGACTCCAGTTACCTAGAAAGTTGCAATTTGTGCCTATTTCTTTGAGGTCTGACATTTTCCTCTAGAAACGCAATGCCTTGTCATGCCAAAACAGGTCGAGAAAATGACATTTGAACTGAGATCTGAATGAGATGGGGAGAAAGAAGCCCAGTGAATCAGTTGAGTCCGGGACTCCAGTTACCTAGAAAGTTGCAATTTGTGCCTATTTCTTTAAGGTCTGACATTTTCCTCTAGAAACGCAATGCCCTGTCATGCCAAAACAGGTCGAGAAAATGACATTTGAACTGAGATCTGAATGAGATGGGGAGAAAGAAGCCCAGTGAATCAGTTGAGTCCGGGACTCCAGTTACCTAGAAAGTTGCAATTTGTGCCTATTTCTTTAAGGTCTGACATTTTCCTCTAGAAACGCAATGCCCTGTCATGCCAAAACAGGTCGAGAAAATGACATTTGAACTGAGATCTGAATGAGATGGGGAGAAAGAAGCCCAGTGACTGCTGGGGAAGAGCATTCTTTGCAGAGGGAACCAAGGCTGGAGGCCTTAAGGCACATGGGTTACACTTGAGGCCCTGTGGCAAGGAGGTGGCTGGGAAGGCTGAGGTGGAGTGAATGAGGGAGAGAGTGAGGCGGCTCAGGGCAGGACGGAAGGCAGGCCAGAGGGGCTGTGTGCACATGCTCAGGCCTTGGGCTTTTCTCAGTAAGCGGTGGTGGATTCTAAGTGACGTGACCCAGCTTAGACTGCTAAAGGATGCTTCTGGCTGCATTTGGAGAGGGATGATAGTAGGGAAGCAGGAAACAGATGAGGGAGGCAGCTGCAGGAATTCAGGCAGCAGGTGATGAGGGCTTGGAACTGAGGTGGTGGTGGTGGTGGTGGTATTTTGAAGTCTGATCTGCTCAGGGTTTTTTTTTGTTTGTTTGTTTGTTTGTTTGTTTGTTTGTTTTTTTTTGAGACAGGGTCTAGCCCTATCACCCAGGCTGGAGTGCAGTGGCATGATCTTGGCTCACTACAGCCTCCGCCTCCCAGGCTCAAGCAGTCCTCCCACCTTAGCCTCCCCAGTACCTGGGACTACAGGCGTAGCCACCATGCCCAGCTAATTTTTGTAATTTTGGTAGAAACGAGGTTTTGCCATGTTGCCTAGGCCTGGGCTCAAGCGATCCTCCTGCCTTGGCCTTTCAAGTACCTGGGACTACAGGTGTGTGCCACCATGCTTAGCTAATTTAAAAAATTTTTTTTGTCAGGGTGTCACTGTGTTGCCCAGGCTGGTCTGAAACTCCTGACCTCAAGTGACTCTCTGTTGCCTCCCAAAGTGCTGGGATTATGGATGTGAGCCATTGTCCCTGGCCAAAAATAAATATGCTTTTGAGTTGTATTCTTATATTCAATATGGGGCCAGGCGTCGTGGCTCACACCTGTAATCATAGCACTTTGGGAGGCTGAGGTGGGCAGATGATGAGGTCAGGAGATAAAGACCATCCTAGCTAACACAGTGAAACCCCGTCTCTACAAAAAAAAAAGAAATGGCCGGGTGCGGTGGCTCAAGCCTGTAATCCCAGCACTTTGGGAGGCCGAGGCGGGTGGATCACGAGGTCAAGAGATCGAAACCATCCCGGTCAACATGGTGAAACCCTGTCTCTACTAAAAATACAAAAAAATTAGCTGGGTATGGTGGCGTGTGCCTATCATCCCAGCTACTCAGGAGGATGAGGCAGGAGAATTGCCCGAACTCAGGAGGCGGAGGTTGCGGTGAGCCGAGATCGCGCCATTGCACTTGAGCCTGGGTAACAAGAGTGAAACTCTCTCCAAAAAAAAAAAAAAAAAAAAATTAGCATGGCATGGTGGGAGGTGCCTGTAATCCCAAGCTACTCCAGAGGCTGAGGCAGGAGAATTGCTTGAACCCGGGAGGTAGAGGTTGCAGTGAGCCCAGATCGCACCACTGCACTCCAGCCTGGGTGACAGAGCGAGACTCCAAAAACAAAACAAAACAAAAAGGGGGATTTTTTGCAATTATTGCTTTCGTTCCATGGCAGCTTGTCCACTGTGGAAGGAGCCCGGTGCAGCGGTAAGGAGAGCCTGAAGGGGGCGGTGTCATCCCGAGGCTCTGGCCTCCCGCCATTCATCACCATAGGGAGACGGGGCCTCAAACCGGAAGCACATGAAGCCGGAACTTGGAAGGCAGAGAGGGCAAGACAGGTGGGCAGGCAAGATGGTCACTGCCAGGTGGGGTCCGACCTGCCAGGTCCTCAGTGTGACCCTTTTATTCCTTCCTTGTTACTCCCTGGCCTTCTGCAGTGTCTTCTGCGGAATGTCCCATGCAGGGCTCAGCTGGGCCCCATGAATACAAGTATAGAAACAATGATAGCCTGTAATCCCAGCACTTTGGGAGGCCTAGGCGGGTGGATCACGAGGTCAAGAGATCGAGGCTGGGTGCGGTGGCTCAAGCCTGTAATCCCAGCACTTTGGGAGGCCGAGGCGGGTGGATCACGAGGTCGAGAGATCGAGACCATCCCGGTCAACATGGTGAAACCCCGTCTCTACTAAAAATACAAAAAACCAGCTGGGCGTGGTGGCGCATGCCTGTAATCCCAGCTACTTAGGAGGCTGAGGCAGGAGAATTGCCTGAGCCCAGGAGGTGGAGGTTGCGGTGAGCCGAGATCGTGCCATTGCACTCCAGCCTGGGTAACGAGTGAAACTCCATCTCAAAAAAAAAAAAAAAAAAGAAAAAGAAACAATGATGGTAATTATTTTCATCCCTGGTTCCTGATGGTAATTTTGATTTAATCCTCCCCGTTTTGGGTCCTGAAAGGTGATCAGGCATTCAGTTGCTCCAGGAAAGTGGATCTAATGGAATTATCTTAGCCAGTGTTGGTGGAGGGATACTAAATAGCATTACCTTTACAGATGAGGGAATGGAGCCTAGAGAAGCTGAGGTAATTTGTCCAGGACAGGAAGTGAGACTTGATATTACAGTGCAGAGGTGTGATTAGATGTATAGTCCCCAGCCCAGACCTCATGGCATCTCCTATTCCCAGCATCCACACTGACTAGCTGATCTAGGGGTCAGCTGATCACTCACCAGCTTGACCTTGGACAAGTTATTCTACTCCTTCTGTGCTTATCTGTAAATAGGCTAATAAGTGTCTTCCTAACAGAGTTGTGGAATTTAGTAATAATCCAGGGCATGGCACAATGTAAGTGCTTAATCAGTGAGAGCTACCAATGTCACTATTGTTTGTCTCAAGACCTCCCAGGGCCTGACCCCACCCCAGAAGACTAGCTGTTAATGTTTAATGACTAAACACTACTATGAAGTGAGGTGATTCCCTAATTAGGCCTGAAGAGATGAATTACCTGGAAGGCACTTGCCACAAAATCTATTCTCAGGCCCCTGCCCTAGAGATTCTAATTGGTGGGGCCAGGAAATCTGTATCTTTAAAAAAGCCTCAGGTGAAATGCATCTGTAGGCTGGTTTCGAAAGTCCTTATGTAAGACCCGATAGTCCAGGCATGGTAGCTCACGCCTGTAATCTCAGCACTTTTGGAGGCCGAGGAGGGCAGATCATGAAATCAAGAGATCGAGACCAGCTTGGCCAACATAGTGAAACCCCGTCTGTACTAAAAATATAAAAATTAGCTGGGTGTGGTGGTGCACACCTATAGTCTCAGCTACTCAGGAGGCTGAGGCAAGACAATTGCTTGAACCCGGGAGGTGGAGGTTGCAGTGAGCCAAGATTGCACCACTGCACTCCAGCCTGGTGACAAAGCGCGATTCCAACTCAAAAAAAAAGAAAAAAGGGCTGGGCGCGGTGGCTCAAGCCTGTAATCCCAGCACTTTGGGAGGCCGAGGCGGGTGGATCACGAGGTCGAGAGATCGAGACCATCCTGGTCAACATGGTGAAACCCCGTCTCTACTAAAAATACAAAAAATTAGCTGGGCATGGTGGTGCGTGCCTGTAATCCCAGCTACTCAGGAGGCTGAGGCAGGAGAATTGCCTGAACCCAGGAGGCGGAGGTTGCGGTGAGCCGAGATCGCGCCATTGCACTCCAGCCTGGGTAACAAGCGCGAAACTCCGTCTCAAAAAAAAAAAAAAAAAAAAAAAAAGACCGGATGATGCTACACCAAACACATTACCATGGGGTTGGGGGGAGACTCTTGGTGATTAGAATCAGGTGGACAAGCTCAACCCTTACAGGTTGCAAGAATTTAAAGTCATGATTACCTTTTCTCATTATAAAGTCATCTATGGCTGGGTGCCGTGGCTCACACCTGTAATCCCAGCACTTTGGGATGTCTAGGTGGGAAGATTGCCAAAGCCCAGGAGTTCGAGACCAGCCTGGGCAACATGGTAAAACCCTGTCTCTACAAAAAAATGCAAAAAAGCAGCCGGGCATGGTGATGCACACTTGTAGTCCCAGCTGGGAGGCTGAGGTGGGAGAATCCCTTGAGCCCACGAGGTAGAGGTTGCAGTAAGGCAAGATCCCCTCACTGCCCTCAAGGCTGGGCAACAGAGTGAGACACTGTCCCCACCCCCCATAAAAATCATGTATCGTATTTACATGGTCTCAGGTGATCTCATACATTCTTTAGAAAGGGAAAATCAGTGACTTTGTAGAATCACTGCTGGTGGCGAAACCTGGCTGATTCCATTTTAACTAAGCGATGAAAGTTAGTGTCACAGATAATGGATCAGACTATTGGTGACTCAGTGGGTGGGACACACTGAAGATGTAGCACCACTTCTGTGGTTCCACGCAGGAAAACATAGTAGTCGAGCGTCATCAGAAGGAAGTATCAGGCAAGTCCAACTGAGGGACAGTCCACGAATCTTTCAAAGTGTCAAGATCAGAAAATAAGATGCCTGGCAACTAGTTGCAATGCTGCATGATCCTGAATCAGATCCTTGAGGTGTAGGGGTTGCCATAAGGATGTTATTGGGCCAATTGAATATGGCCTATGGAATAAGGAATAAGTAATTGATCAATGTTAGATTTTCTGATTTTGATAATATCACAGTTACATAATAGAATGTCCTTGTTCTTAGCAGATATACAGTAAAGAGTATAGGGGTAAAGGGGCATGACATCTCTAATCCACTCTGATATGGTTTAGAAAATAATAGTGTGGGCCAGGTGTGGTGGCTCATGCCTGTAATCCCAGCACTTTGGGAGGCCGAAGCGGGTGGATTACAAGATCAGGAGTTCAAGACCAGCCTGGCCATGATGATGATACCCCATCTCTACTAAAAATATACAGATTAGCTCAGTGCAGTGGCAGGCACCTGTAATCACAGCTACTTGGGAGGCTGAGGCAGGAGAATTGCTTGAACCCTGGGGGCAGAGGTTGCAGTGAGCCAAGATCACACCACTGCACTCCAGCCTGGGCGACAGAGTAAGACTCTGTCTCAAAATAATAATAATAGTGTATGTGCAAATAACAGATATATATATATACACACACACATGAGCACACAGGTAGGATATAATAAAGCAAATATACACAGTGTTAACAATCATAATGCCCCTTGTTTAAAAAAAAATAACAGGGAAGAAAAACAAAGACAAAAGTGGAAGCCACTCCTCCTCCTGTCCCCCAAACCGCCGCCTGAGACAACCAGGACGACAATTTCAATCAGTAGTGAAACTCTTACAAATCTTTGGGTCATCATTTTTTTTTTTTTTTTTTTTGAGATGGAGTTTCGCTCTTGTTACCCAGGCTGGAGTGCAATGGCGCAATCTCGGCTCACCGCAACCTCCACCTCCCGGGTTCAGGCAATTCTCCTGCCTCAGCCTCCTGAGTAGCTGGGGTTACAGGCACGCGCCACCATGCCCAGCTAATTTTTTGTATTTTTAGTAGAGACAGGGTTTCACCATGTTGACCAGGATGGTCTCGATCTCTTGACCTCGTGATCCACCCGCCTTGGCCTCCCAAAGTGCTGGGATTACAGGCTTGAGCCACCACGCCCGGCTTGGGTCATCATATTTTTGATTGAAACGAAAAATGGATGAATGCTTTACTTTCCGTCTATAACTTGTGTTTTTCGCTCTGCTATCTGTCAACATCTTTCCATGTTGGTTTTTCTGTTTTCTTTTTGAGACAGAGTCTTACTCTGTCACCAGGCTGGAGTACAGTGGCGTGATCTAGGCTCACGGCAACCTCTACCTCCCAGGTTCAAGCAATTCTTCTGCCTCAGCCTCCCGAGTAGCTGGGACTACAGTTGCGCACCACCACACCCAGCTAATTTTTGTATTTTTAGAAGAGACGGGATTTCACTGTGTTGGCCAGGATGGTCTTGATCTCTCAACCTCGTGATCTGCCCACCTCGGCCTCCCAAAGTGCTGGCATTACAGGTGTGAGCCATCGCACCCAGCCCAGGGAGTGCTTTCATTAGAGACTGACAAGGAATTCCTCCAGTCCATGGGGTCTCCATGGCCACAGGAATCCAGTCAGAAAAGTGACTAAGCAACTTTTAGAAACACACCCTGCAGATAAAATTGTAGATGAGGTCAGAGTCCTTTGTGCAAAGATCTTCATGGGGCTATTGTTCCTGGAAAGCAAAAAAATGGGAAACGACTAATTGCCCATCAACAAGGGACTGGTTATAGATTGTTCTGGAAATGCTGATAGGAGCCCATCTCCAAGTCGGGTGGGCAGGTAATAGCAAATAAGACCACCGGACCCTCAGTTAAATTGAATTTAAAATAAAGCATATGTCAGCCGGGCGCGGTGGCTCAAGCCTGTAATCCCAGCACTTTGGGAGGCCGAGGTGGGTGGATCATGAGGTCGGGAGATCAAGACCATCCTGGTCAACATGGTGAAACCCCGTCTCTACTAAAAATACAAAAAATTAGCCGGGCATGGTGGTGCGTGCCTGTAATCCCAGCTACTCAGGAGGCTGAGGCGGGAGAATTGCCTGAACCCAGGAGGCGGAGGTTGCTGTGAGCCGAGATCGCGCCATTGCACTCCAGCCTGGGTAACAAGAGCGAAACTCCGTCTCAAAAAAAAAAAAAAAAAAAAAAAAAGCATATGTCTCATGCAGCCTTACACACTAAAAACCTATTTGTTGGCAGGGGCACAGTGGCTCCTGCCTGTAATCCCAGAACTTTGGGAGGCCAAGGTGGGCAGATCACGAGGTCAAGAGATCGAGACCTTCCTGGCCAACGTGGTGAAACCCCGTCTCTACAAATACAAAAATTATCTGGGCATGGTGGCGCGTACCTGTGATCCCAAATACTCAAAAGGCTGAGGCACAAAAAGCACTTGGGCCCAGGAGGTGGAGGTTGCAGTGAGCTGAGATGGCACCATTGCACGCCAGCCTGGTGACAGAGCAAGACTCCATCTCTGAAACAAAAAACAAAAAAACCTATTGTTTATCTAAAATTCATATGTAATTGGGCATCTGTATTGTATCTGGAATCTATCAGTCTCCAGGATAAGTGAGAAAAGCCAGGCAAAGTTAGGATAAGGTTGCTCTTGGTGAGGGTGTGTGTCTGTGTGTGCTGCTGAGGGGGCCATCAGTTTCAGCTCCTGTCCTGGGTGTGGTTACAGTTGAAGGGTCCGGACTGATTGGGGTCACATAACCAGAGGTTGAAGGGCTAAGCTCCACCCCAGACTCTGAGCTCTGTAGCGATTTGTATATATGTATTAAAAGTGTTAATGTTTTCAATAAAAATACAAAAACAGACCACAATTTTCTAAACTCCATTTGAACATTTCTGATTTTAAAAAATCCTGCCAGTCTCAGAAACTCTAAGGACCTTCCTGAACACTCTCATTTCCTGGAACACTCATCTGCCCCTGGGCTTTTTCATCATGGTCACCTGGAATGCCCTTTCATCCCCCACCCCGCACCGCTCACCTGCTCATGCCTGTGACCTCAACCTGGCGTCAGCCTGGCTCTTACTCCTCTGAGTCACCTTAGGTGCCTTGGAGTTGCATGGACACTGAACCAGCTGTTACCCCTCTTCCCCTATCTCCTGTGAGCTGCGAAGGTGCAGGGACCTTGTCAGTGTGCAGCTGGTTTACCACAGTATCCCAGCCCATTCAGCCGGGTCCACGCCATGGCTGGCTTACTATGCCTTGGGGATGTTAGTACATCCTCTCTCTGAGCCTTAGTTTCCTCATTTGTAAAATGGAGCCGATAATCTTGCCTACCACTCAAGGCCAATGTGACAGAGATGGGAAAGAGAAATGGCATTAGCATCACTAAGGTAATATGTGAACTAAGGCCGGCTCCGGGGAGATCTGGGGAAGGGTGTTCTAGGCACCTTTAGGGGAAAAAAAAAAAACGGAGACTGCCGGCAGCCGCGAGAGCCGGGTCAGGGCGGTCTTCGGTCAGCCAAGTCCCTAAAAAAAAAGAAAGTAAAAGAAAAGAGTTTGCTCCACCAGGCACGGTGGCTCATACCTGGAATCCCAGCACTTTGAAAGGCCAGGTGGGCGGGTGATCTGAGGCCGGGAGTTTGAGACCAGCCTGACCAACATGGAGAAACCTCGTCTCTATGACAAATACAAAATTAGCTGGGCGTGGTGGCGCATGCCTGTAATCCCAGCTACTTGGGAGGCTGAGGCAGGGGAATCCCTTGAACCTGGGAGGTGAAGGTTGCCATGTGCCAAGACAGCGCCATTGCCCTCCAGCCTGGGCAACAAGAGCGAAACTCTCAAAAAAAAAAAAAAAAAAGTTTGCTCTCATTTTCCCCTCCTTGTCAATACCTCTCACCTGCTGTGGGTCAGAGATGCACAAAGCTCTGCAGGTATGCAAGGTAGGTGCACAGGTACGGGAGCCAGAGACCCTGGGGCTTTCCTGGAGGTAGGTTCAGCCTCTGCCAGGAAGATGGAGAGAGCGGGGCTCTATTTAGTGCAGTCTGAGGGTTCTGCACCAAGGCCGAGACAGTCTGAAAGAGCAGTGTGAGAGCAAGTGTGTGTCTGAGAGCCCCTGAGCCTGCCCACCCTGCAA
This sequence comes from Saimiri boliviensis, assembly GCF_048565385.1. Classification (NCBI taxonomy): domain Eukaryota; kingdom Metazoa; phylum Chordata; class Mammalia; order Primates; family Cebidae; genus Saimiri; species Saimiri boliviensis. Next base: position 113,420,638 of record NC_133457.1, read on the forward strand.
GTGCCCGGAGACTCACTGGGAAAGGAGTGCTTTGCGCCATAGCAACATCCCAGTGGCCTGTGTCAGGCCTTGAGCTCCAGAGGCATTGACCTCCCAGGTGTGGAGCTGGAAGGTGTGTGATCAGACCTGGGCAGGTGCAAAAAGCCTGGCTTCAAACATCCACCCCGGAAGGCTTCCACAACTACTTTCCTTTTTTTTTTTTTTTTTTTTTGAGACGGAGCTTCGCTCTCGTTACCCAGGCTGGAGTGCAATGGTGCGATCTCGGCTCACCGCAACCTCCGCCTCCTGGGTTCAGGCAATTCTCCTGCCTCAGCCTCCTGAGTAGCTGGGATTACAGGCACGCGCCACCATGCTCAGCTGATTTTTTGTATATTTTAGTAGAGATGGGGGTTTCACCATGTTGACCAGGATGGTCTCGATCTCTTGACCTCGTGATCCACCCGCCTTGGCCTCCCAAAGTGCTGGGATCACAGGCCCAAGCCACCGTACAACTTTCCTTTTTCCAAGGTGACCACCTCATCCCACTTTGTCCAGGATTGCCCCAGAACACCCTCAGTGCCAGGCAAACTGGGCTGATTGGTCACCAGACATATCACTCCATTGGACAGAGGAGGAAGAGTCTCAGAGGCTGTCGATATCTGCCTTACTTTTTTTGTGGCTGGGTTTTTTCATGAAAAGTTTATTTGAAATGGTGACACATATATCTAAAATAAACATTCATATTCTTCAAAAATGGTTTCTAGAGGTTGGGCGCAGAGGCTCATGCCTGTAATCCCAGCACTTTGGGAGGCCAAGGCAGGCAGATCACCTGAGGTCAGGAGTTCGAGACTACCCTGGCCAATATGGCAAACCCATCTCTAATACAAATACAAAACTTAGCTGGGTGCAGTGGCATATGCCTTTAATCCCAGCTCCTCAGGTGACTGAGGCAGGAGACTTGCTTGAACTGGGGAAGTAGAGGTTGCAGTGAGCTGCGATCGAGCAACTGCACTCCAGCCTGGGCGACAGAGCCAGACTCGTCTTAAAAAAAAAAAAAAAAAAAAATGCTTGTAGAAAAAGAAGAACTCTCTCCTTCCTTCCCTCCCTCCCTCCCTCCTCCTCCTCCTCTTCCTTCTTCTTTCTCTTCTCTCTCTCTTTCTTTCTTTCTTTCTTTCTTTCTGATGGAGTCTTGCTCTGTCACCCAGGCTGGAGTGCAATGGCGCAATCTAGGCTCACTGCAACCTCTGCCTCCGAGGTTCAAGAGATTTCCTGCCTCAGCCTCCCAAGTAGCTGGGACTACAGGTGTGTTCCACCACACCCAGATAGTTTTGGTATTTTTAGTACAGACGGGGTTTCTCCATGTTGGTCAGGCTGGTCTTGAACTCCCAACCTCAGGTGATCCACCCACCTCAGCCTCACAAAGTACTGGGATTACAGGCATGAGCCACTGTGCCCGAACTGTTTTTCATCAAAAAAAAAAAAAAAATTTTTTTTTTGAGACCAGGTCTCTTGTTGCCACCCAGGCTGGAGTGCAGTGGTGTGATATTGGCTCACTGCAGCCTCAATTGCCCAGGCTTAAGCAATCCTCCCACCTTAGCCTCCTGCTTAGCTGGGACTACAGTACACAACACTACACCAGCTACTTTTTGTATTTATTTTTTGGTATAGGTGGGGTTTTGCCATGTTGGTCAGGCTGGTCTCGAACTTCTGAACTCAAGCAATCCACCCTTCTTGGCCAGCTAAAGTGCTGGGACTACAGGCATGAGCCACCGTGCCCAGCCTGTTCGTTTTTAAAATATAAATAATAGAGACAGGGTCTTGATATGTTGCCCAGGCTGGCCTTGAACTCCTAGACTCAACTGATCCTCTTGCCTTGGCCTCCCAAAGTGCTGGGATTACAGGTGTGAGACACTGGGCCCAGCCAGGAATTTTTTTTTTAAAGTATGAATTATTATTATTATTATTTGGAGACAGAGTGTCTATTGTCCAGGCTGGAGTTCAATGGCGAAATCACTGCTCACAGCACCCTTGACCTCCTGGCTCAAGTGATCCTTTCACTTCAGCCTCCCAAGTTGCTGAAACTGTAGGTGCACGCTGTCACACCTGGCTAAATTCTGTATTTTTTGTAGAGATGAGGTTTCGTCATTTTGCCCAGGCTGGTCTTGAATTCCCAGGCTCAAACAATCTGCCCACCTCAGCTTCCAAAGTGCTGGGATTACAGGCATGAACCATGATGTCCAGCAAGCATGGAATTTTGAAGGTTCACGTACCGCCTTAGCTGAGGTTCCAAGTGTGTTATCTATCATTAAATCAGTTGCAATGTTCATCTATAGAAGCCACTCTTAGCTCAAGGACCATACAAAAAGCAAACCTTGGTCAGATTTGGCTTGAGGGCTGTAGTTTGGCAGCCTGTGGTCTAAAGGGAAATCAACAAAATAAATGAAACATACACCATGCCCAGATTGTGAGCGAAGTGGAGAAAAACCAAGCAGCGAGAGGGTAAGGAGTGCCAGAGGGAAAGGGAGGAGAGGGGAATGAATTGGTGGCCTGGGGGGCTTTGCTGTGATGGGGGTGAGCCCCGGGCTATCTGGGAGAAGAGCTGGGAGAAGACAGAGAACACCAGATGCAAGGTCCCGAAGCAGGAGCAGGGCTGGTGTGGTTTCCCCTGCAGCTGGAGCCTTGGGGGCGATGGGAAGCATGGGGTCTAGGGTGGGGAGCACAAGGGGTAACGGGGGGCGGGGCTCCAATCCTGTATGGCCTTGTGGGCCATGGTGAAAGCTCTGGCTTTTCCTACAAGAGAGCAGGGACTGGAGAGGGTAATGTACCCACAGAAGGGCATCAACTTTTTTTTTTTTTTTTTTTTTTTTAAAACAGAGTCTTACTCTGTTGCCAGGCTGGAGTACAGTTAAGATCTCTGCTCACTGCAACCTCTGACTCCCAGGTTCCAGAGATTCTTTTGCCTCAGCTTCCCGAGTAGCTGGGATTACAGGCATGCACCACCACACCTAGCTAACTTTTGTATTTTTAGTAAAGACTGGGTTTCACCATGTTGGTCAGGTTAGTCTTGAATTCCTGACTTCACGATCTGCCTGCCCTGGCCTCCCAAAGTTTTGGTATTACAGGTGTGAGCCACCTCGCCCAGCCATTTTTTTTTTTTTTTTTTTTTTTTGAGATGGAGTCTTGCTCTGTCACCCAGGCTGGAGTACAGTGGCAAAATCTCAGATCACCGCAACCTCCACCTCCCAGGGTCAAGCTATTCTCCTGCCTGAGCCTCCCAAGTAGCTGAGACTACAGGCGCGTGCCACCACGCCTGGCTAATTTTTTCTATTTTTGGTAGTGGCAGGGTTTCGACATGTTGGCCAGGCTGGTCTGAATGCCTGATCTCAGGTGATCTGCCCACCTCAGACTCCCAAAGTGCTGAGATTACGGGCGTGAGCCACCGCGCCCAGTCAGGTATTGTTTTATAAATCCAGAATGAGGACGGCAGTAGAGCACTGACTCATTCAGGGAACTTTCTGTAGACAATGTCTTTCTCCTGGTCAAGATTAACTTTCCAAATGATCAATTTATTCACTGATGATGATCCAATCAACAGGGGCCAGCAGCCTAATAAACAAAGAGCTCTTAGAAATTAAGAAGTTCATTCACTAGAAGGACATGCAGGATTAAACAAACAGAAGGAAATCAAGTTAATCAATTTGGTGACCAAAGGACATGAAGCAATAGTTCAGAGCACAGAGAAACAGAAAGGGCTTTGGAGTACGTAAACAATGCTCCACCCTGGCCGCATTCGGTGGCTCTCCCCTGTAATCCCAGCACTTTGGGAGGCTGAGGTGGGCGAGTCACCTGAGGTCAGGAGTTTGAGACTAGCCTGACCAACACGGAGAAACCTTGTTTCTACTAAGAATACAAAATGAGCTGGGAGTGGTGGCGCATGCCTGTAATCCCAGCTACTCGGACGGCTGGGGCAGGAGAATCACTTGAACCCAGGAGGCGGAGGTTTCACCGAGCCGGGATCACGTCATTGCCCTCCATCCTTGGAAACAAGAGTGAAACTCCGCCTCAGAAAAAAAAAAAAAGAAAAAAAAGCTCCACCCCAGTCACGTGAAATGCAAATGACAACAGGAGATCCCAGTTTCCCTTATCAGACAGGCAAAGATAAAAAAGGTAAAGGCCAGCAAATGGCTCATGATTGTAATCTCAGTACTTTGGGAGGCTGAGGCAGGTGAATCACATGAGCCAAGGAGTTTGAGCTTAGACAACATGGCAAAACCTTGGCTCTACAAAAAATAAATAAATAAATAAATAAAAATAAGATAATTAGCCGGATGTGATGCCTCACACCTGTAGACCCAGCTACTCTTGAGGCTGAGGTGGGAGGATCGCTTGAGCCTGGGAGTCGGTGGTTGCAATGAGCAGAGATTGTGCCATGGCACTCCAGTCTGGGTGACAGAGTAAGACTGTCTCAAAAAATAAAAATAAAAAAAAGTTAGAGTCAGGTGTGGTGGCTCACACCTGTAGGCCTGTAGTCCTAGCTGCTCAAGAGGCTGAGGCAGGAGAATCACTTGAGCCCAGGAGATGGAGGCTGCAGTGAGCTATGAACAAGCCACTGCACTCCAGCCTGGGCAACATAGCGAGATCCTGTGTCAAAAAAAAAAAAAAAAAAAAAAAAAATGACAATACTCTGTGTTGGGCAGCTTTTGAAAAGGGGCCCTGAACTCCCTGCTAGTGGAGTTTAATCTTTTTGGATGACATTCGGACAAATGTGGCAACATTTTATATAACATATCCTTTGATATGGAGTGCAAAGATGTGTGTATATATAGGGCATTCATTGAAATTGCCGCATTATTTGTAGTAGCCAATAAATTGCAATCTAACCTAAATGCCCATCATGAGTCTTCTCATTAGGTAAATTGTGTGGAGGTGGTATAATCCATACAAAAAAAGTCTGCAGCCCTGCAGAAAGTTAAGGGCACCGCATGTCATGATATGGGATGATTTTTAAAACACTGAATATTGCTATAGCATTAGCCATGTGATAACAATTCAAAAGCAAAAAATGTTATTATAGCAAGTTGTAGGCTAGTGTGGAGGTTCCTATTTGTAATACATAAAGGGTTATATATATATAAAATACAGGACCTCACTCTCTTGCCTAGGCTGGAGTGCAGAGGTGTGATCTTGGCTCACAGCAGCCTCCCGGCTCAAGTGATCCTCCCACCTCAGCCTCCCGAGTACCTGGGACGACAGGCAGGCAACATGCCTGACTTTTTTCTTTTCTTTTAAAGAGACATCGCTTTGTTTTTGCCCGGGCTTGTCTCAAACTTCTGGGATCAAGTGATCCTCCTACCTTGGCCTCCCAAAGCACTGGGATTACAAGCGTAAGCCACCATGCACTGCGCATGCCCATGTTAATATATACGTAGGCCATCTCTGGAAGGTCATACAAGTTACTAGTTTAAAAAAAAAAGTTTGCTTTGGGAAAGGAAAAGGAGGTCTGGAATGGAGGGAGACTTCTTTTAGTTGGGTAATTGTAAATCACATTATTTAGCTACTGGTTTTACTTCTAGTGGGAGATCGGCAGCTGCAGAAAATGCAGGTTTCTATTCAAATGTATGTTCAGAAGCCTTTCGTGATCCCACTAGGTATTCCCAGATTGCCCTCCCGGGGCACCAGCCTTCCAACCCCAAGAAAGGCGCGTGCGCCCAGCACCCCGCGACGATTGCAGAGAGGCTTCTTGGCCAGCAGAGGGCGCCAGAGGACCGCGCCCCGGGCCTCGGGCGGGACCCCTCGTGCGGGGAGGGAGCTAGGGCCTGGCCCTGCCGGGTCCAAGGCCGCCAGCGCTGGAAAAGTTGCCCATTTCCGGGAGGACCTGACGCCACAGTATCAAAAGTGTCACCTCGCCTTCCCCTGCAAAGGGAGTTGGACCGCGGCCGAGAGGCCTGGCCCGAAGCCTCCTCTCACCTCGTGGTCTCCGCCGCCTGCAGGAGGGAGGGTGGCGAGGGCGGGCCTGGAGCGGGCGGCGGGGACAACTCGATCCGATCCGAGCAAGTCCCCTGCCCTTTGCGTTGCCGCCCACCCCCATGCCCCGCGCAGGTGCCCGACCATTGAAGGAAAGTGGAAAGCGTGAGGCCCAGGCGGTGGCTGCCTGCAAGTACTTGACTGAGCCCCCACTACTGCTTCGAAGAAAACAGAATAAGGCAAGGAGAGAGAAAGGTGGCCCAGGCGCGGTGGCTCACTCCTGCTGTCTCACCAAGTTGGGGGGCCAAGGTGGGAAGATCGATTGAGCCGCAGAGTTCGAGACCAGCCTGGGTAACATAGCGGGAACCCCATCTCTACAAAAAATAAATTAGCCAGGCATGGGAGCGCGTCTCAGCGAAGAAAGAGGGAAAATGAGAAAAGGTGAGTTCTTGGGCAGGGGTGGGTCCTACTTTAGCTAGGGTGATCAGGGGAGGCTCCCCCGAGGAGGTGACTTACATTTTTTGTGTTAAATATATCATTCATTCCTAAAAGTGTTTAAATTGTCTATGTACACTGAAGGTCATGAAGTTACTGTAAAATAAACAGTCTGTGTACGGTGTACTACTAATAATAAAGATCCTCCTCTGCCTAGGAGATAGATCATTACCAAAATTCTAGAAGCTTCATGTGCAGTCTGTTCTTGCCTCCGCTCCCCACCAGCCACTCTTCAGAATTTTGTATCAAACATTTCCTTGCAGCCAGCGTGGTGGCTCACCCCTGTAATCCCTGCCCTTTGGGAGGCTGAGCCCAGGAGTTCCAGGCTGCAGTGAGCCGTGATCGAGCCACTGCACTCCAGCCTGAGTGACAGAGCAAGACCTTGTCTCAAAAACAAAACAAAAAAGCACTTCCTTGCTTTTCTTTCTAATTCTACAACCCCCACATACATCCTTAAATAATATAGGGTTTCATCTGCCTGCTTCAAAACCTCATGTAAATCCAAATAACTATGCATTTGTTTATGACTTCTGCTCCACACTCTGTTTCTGAGATTTATCCCTGCAGCTGCACGGAGCTGTGGTTGGTTTTTGTTGCTGTATAGTATTCTATTACAGGATCGCACCGCGGTTCATTAATCCATTCTACTGTTGATAAACAGTTGTGTTGTATCCAGTTTTGTTTTTGATTTTTTGCTATTAGGAACGAGAGTGCAATATCCTTTTGTGTTTTTTTTTTTTCTGGGTTTGGGGCTGGACAGCAGTTCTTAACCTTGCTCATCATAATCCCAAGGGGAGTTTTTAAAAATGCTGATGCCAGAGGCCCCACCCAAACTAATTAAATCAGGATGTGGGTGGGGATGGGTGGACAGAGGCTTGGGTGTTTTAATCCTTCTCTATGGGGATCGAATGTGTTGCCAGAGCTGAGAACCCCTGGGATGCAGCTGGCTTGAGGACCGACTTGCTGGGAGAGGAGAGTCACCTGTTACGAGCTGATGCAAAACTTTTCCAAAGTGACTGTGCCCACTGACACTCTTGCCTGTCTGCACCTCCTCATCCACACTTGACGGTGACCACATTTTTCCTTGTTACCCTTCGGAAATGGCATCTCACTGTGGCTTGAATTTGCCATTTCTCTCTTTAATAAATGAGGCTGAGCCGTTGGTGACGTTGCTGCTGAAACAAACCGTGAAAGGCAGCCAGCGGGAAGATCTAGAAGCAAAAGACTTAGGGGCGAGGAGGGGGAACGGCAGGTGCAAGGTGGCAAACGTCTGGGATGTTGCAGGCACAGAAGGAAGGCTGGGGGCGGGATCCTTGTGCTTGGGGGAGGGAGAGAGGCTCAAGCCAAGGTCAGCCGGGGTCAGAGCAGCGGGGCCCAGTTGGCGGAGGAGAGGATGTCGGCTTTTTACTCTGAGACAGGCGCATGGGCGGGTTTGAGCAGAGGAGGGGGTGATCTGGCCTCACGCTAGCTTCAAGGAGAGGATCCTGATTGGAGCTAAATTGACATGGGAGGGGAGTATTCTGCATAATGACTACTTGTTGCCTGTCTCCCCCACCCTACTCCCACTCTCCAGCTAGAACCAGGGGAGGATGGTTTTGCTCACTGCTGTTACACCCCACACCAAGTGCCCTTCGAGCTGTTGCTGTTGGCTGGTGGGTAGGGTGAGCAAAGGTGTTCATAGTCTTCCTTCACAGGTGGAAACAGGCACGGCGAGACCTGTGGGGTTTATTTCAGCACCACCCCTTGGCCTGGCATGCCCCCCAGGAAAGCTGGGGTGGGGTGCAGCTGCTTCTCACCTGGGCCCACCCCACATACATTCAGTCAGGGTCTCCTAGGAGCCGTGAGAGCCTTTAGATGGGATCGGGAATCTTCAAAGGGCTCAGGAGACACACCTGCCTCATCCCAGCTCTTTGCCGGTCTACGGGGATCTTTTTCAAGGAAACTCTAACCAGGTCCCTCCTCAGCTGAAAATCCTTCGGTGGCTCCCCAGTGCCCTTGAGGCAAAGTCCAAACTCCTCACATCTGACCCCTCCGGGCCGGCCCACCCCACCCCATCCCTGGGAGCTGCTCTCCAGGAGTTACCGGGAAGCAGTTCCAGTTCTTCCCTCTGGCCTTTCCCCTTGATAATTCTTCACTTCCTCTGGGAAGTCGCCCCGACCCCCTGTCAGGTGACTCGCCTCTTAACGGTCGCCGCGTCCCATCTCTCCCCCATTTCCCTTTGCATTGTAATTGTCTGTTTACTTCGTCCATCTCCCCCACTGGACGGGTAGCTAAACTTCTAGAGAGGCTCTGAGTGTCCTGTCCAGGGCTGTGCCCCGGCCCCAGGTACAGTGCCCCACACGTGCTGGACACTGGCTAAGGGAAGGAACGGGCGCACTTCGCTAGCTGAGCCAGGCTGCTTTGCAAAAAAGCCGTGGCATTTCATGCTGCCAAGAGCCACGTGCGGTGTCCGTTTCCTCGCATCCTTCCCAGCAATATGCATTTCCCTCCTCAATGCCACGCTCTCCAGGCGCCAGCCGGGCGGAGGAAATTTCCGCTCCCTCCCAAGCCCGAGACGGGGGCGGGCGTCGGAAGGTCAGGTGTCCCGGCCCGCGCGCAGCGCCAGGGGGCGTCAGAAGCGCTCCGATCGCGGGTGGGTGCGACGGGTCCCGCCTCGCAGGGGCCTAACTGTACCCGATGTCCCGCCCCGGACAGCCCCAGCACCGGGGATGACCCGCGCTGCGCTCCCGAACCCCGCCTCGCAGGAGCCTCCGCCCGGGCTCCCAGCGCCACGCGGCGCGAGCCCGGTCCGCCCCCGGCGCACCTGCTCGGGGCGTGGCCTTCGGCGGAGACGCTCCTCCGATTGGTGCGGAGGTGACAAAGGGGCGTGGCAGATAAGACCCCTCCCCTGCCGCCCCCTGGAGTATTTAAGAGAGTTGGCGGCGCGGCTGCACTCATTGCGCGGCGGCACGGCCTAAGCAGTGGTGCTCCTGCGCTACTCCTGCGCGACTCGGCGACCCCGGTGCGTTGGCCACCATGCCGCGCTCTTTTCTCGTCAGGAAGCCCTCCGATCCCAATCGGAAGCCTAACTACAGCGAGCTGCAGGACTCTAATCCAGGTGCGTTGGAGGGGTCCCGGGCTCCAGGAGGTTTGGGGGAGACAGGCGAAGGCTGCGTGGGGGGCACCTGAGGGAGGCGGCCTGCCTGGGCCAGGATCGATTCGCAGGATGTTTTGTGGAGCATCGAGGGCTCGGGCTCGGGAGACCGGGCAGGTGGGTCTCCGGTCCCGGGGATCTATCTGAGTGGTTGTACGGGGGAGGGTGCCGTGTAGCGGGCAGGGGTCTTGCTCTTGGGGGGCCTTTGCAGCCTGCGAGAGGCGCAGGAGCTCCCGAGATGGGAAGGAGGCCTGTGCCAGGAGGGCCCGCCGGACGCTGCTGGGGAGAGTCCGGAGTCCAGAGGGTTGAGGGGAGGGGTGGAGAGGCCAGATGTGTGTGAGGAGGGGGACTGGGCGGAGTGGTGGCTCAGGGGCTGGGGTAATGGGCTTCTGACTTCAGGCTGGGGACTTGGGATTCAGGAGACGGAGATCTGGAAATGACCCTCGTCAACTGGGGGTCCTACCTGTGAGAGACTCAGGTTGGGTGACCTGGGCGAGGAGGACAAGGAATCTGGTCTGTCCTGTAGATAATTTTATTGATCTAATTATGTGTCGAGAGTCAGCCTCACCCAGCCCCTGGCCAGCGGTGGGTTCCCGTTTGTTGATTGCGTGAATGATTTAATTAACGCCTGACTCTGCTCTTTCTCCCTCAGAGTTTACTTTCCAGCAGCCCTATGACCAGGCCCACCTGCTGGCAGCCATCCCACCTCCGGAGATCCTCAACCCCACCGCCTCACTGCCAACGCTCATCTGGGACTCTGTCCTGGCCCCCCAAGCCCAGCCAATTGCCTGGGCCTCCCTTCGTCGGCCCCAGGAGAGCCCCAGGGCGGCAGAGCTGACCTCCCTGTCGGATGAGGACAGCGGGAAAGGCTCCCAGCCCCCCAGCCCACCCTCACCGGCTTCTTCGTCCTTCTCCTCCACTTCAGCCTCTTCCTTGGAGGCCGAGGCCTATGCTACCTTCCCAGGCTTGGTCCAAGTGCCCAAGCAGCTGGCCCAGCTCTCTGAGGCCAAGGATCTCCAGTCTCGAAAGGCCTTCAACTGCAAATACTGCAACAAGGAATACCTCAGCCTGGGTGCCCTCAAGATGCACATCCGAAGCCACACACTGCCCTGCGTCTGTGGCACCTGTGGGAAGGCCTTCTCTAGGCCCTGGCTGCTTCAAGGCCACGTCCGGACCCACACTGGTAAGTGCCCCTCCTGGCCCGCCCCACGGCTTTCTCTGCCAGCTTTTGTGAATCTGGGCTTACTGTTCTCATTCTCAAAGTTGTAGACACGGAGGCCCCAAGTCTCCTAACTTCTAGCTCAAGTTCAGGGGCCTGGCTCTCTGGGAACCTTTGGCAGAAATGTTCCTTCATCAGCTAAGCAGATGGGCAAAGCAGACACCTTCCCAATCCCCTGCAGCCAGTTTCTCAGCCAAATGGGTAGGAGCTGGATATGCGAAAGGTGCCACCAGCACCTTGTGGTGGTGGCCAGGTGTGAAGGGGTCCGCCCGGCCCCACCCTCTCCCGATCCACCCCTCCCTAGACAGACGGGATGTTGTCAGACCCCCCCACCTGGCTCTGAATCCTGCTTTGAGAACTTTCTCAAAGCTTGGGCTGATGTTTCACTTCTGTGAACCTCATTTTCCCTATCTTTCAGATAGGCATGAGAACAGTCTGTGGGGTTTCTATCCAGGCTAAATGCAGGAATGCGTATGGGAAGCACCTGGCAAAGTGCCTGGTACCTGCTAAATGCTCACAAAAATGCTTCCTTGCCATTTGCTCTGCTTCCCTGCTGTGTGACTTTGGGCAAGCAACTTAACCTCTCTGAGCCTCAGGGGAGGATTATGATAGCGTATGTTTTAGAGAGTGGCTGTGAAGGTTGATAATCACTTTATGCTAATCACTTTACAGTAATTTATTATACCTGATGGTTCTCTGGTCTGCTTCCCCACCCCCACTCAGTCCTATCTGGCAGACCAGGAAACGGCATCTTTGGGGCAGACAGCACAATCACGTCTTGGTATCTCGAAAATTTACTAAATGCGTAGAAAACTTTCTGGACGTGGAGAAAAGGTAGAACTTTTTAGAACTTGAACGGTGGTGGCCACCATGCCCAGAGCTGCTCTGGAGAGTGACGATTGAGAGAGGAGATTCCAAGGGTTCACCCCGGCCAGGTTCTGCCATTTCCTGACCCAGTGCCTGACCTTGGAGCGGTGAGGGTCAGTGCGGTGTCTGGAAGGCCTGGCATTTTACAGGCTTTATTGGCATCTTATTCGACTCAGACTACCCATTTCTCTTCCTTTGTGCACCCTTAGCCCTGATTTTAACATGTAAAGGTCCAACTGCCTGGCCTTCTGGGTGCCTGCCCAACTCACAGGGCTCTATTTTGGGAGCATTGAACCCCTCAGGGTGCTGCTCTCCTGCCCCCCTCCCTGGGCCCCCATCCGGCATTATTTTAATGTAAAGGCACGGCTGGGACACAGAAATCCCCTTGAAATGTATCACTGCTGTCCTCATTGACTACCATTGTGTGCCTTAATGGTGGGCCCAGTGGGTGGGGGCTGGGAGGGGTAGAGCAGGTGCATGGGGCAGCGGTGCCCAGCACCTGTTCCAGTCGCAGCTGCTGGCCCAGTGCGTGGAAGGCCCCTTTAATCCGGGGGTATCGCATGTACGGTGCCCCCCTTGGCGGCCTTTGTCCCCGCCGGCCTGGTGCCGATTTCACACTTGCCAGGAGAACCATGAAGGCGTCTGCGGGGCGCGGGATCTGAGGAGTGGTGGTCTTGGACTCCTGCGTCTGCACACAGCCCCGCTCCCAGAGCCCATCATGTCCTAGAATGTCTCCTTCCTCTTTTGTTCGGGTGTGTCTCATCACACTTAGAGCATTTACTGTGCAGGAGGCACTGCTCAGGGCTTCACCACAGCCCTGGGAAGGGGGTGCCTTCATAACCCGCTCAGTCTTACGAATGGACCGCAGGCCCCTTTACCAGATCTCCAGAGTCAGCCCTTAGTTCACAAGTGAGAACTTAACTTTCTCTTTCACATGAAGACTCAGAATGCAATCAACAAACCCTTCAGGCCTGGCTGGGTTCAGGAGTAGCGGCTGGGTGGAGTAGTATGCTCGCCCAGCCATCCCCTCCCCCGTCTCAGGTCCCCCACCCTGTGGAGTGGTGCATTTCCAGAGACAGAGCCCAGCTCTCAGGCATTCCATAGGTCCCTGTTGAATGTACAGGTCACACTGGAAGCATCCTCTGGACTCCCTCCTACCCCGCTAGCTCAGTGTAGCACCCTAGGTACCCAGGAGGTGATGGAATTAATTCACTACCAGCTCTTAAATTCCATCCAGCACTAGATTTAACAGGCCAGCCCTGGCCTTGGGGCGTATCGGACTGGGTGTGAAGGGATCGGAGAATTGCGTATTTTTTAAAAAGACTGCTCAGTATTATAGAATCGTGTCTAGCACATAGTAGGAGCTCAATAGATTTTTAACAAAATTTTATAGACAGGGTCTTTCTTTGTTGCCCAGGCTGGTCACAAACTCCTGGCTTCAATCAATTCTCCCGCCTCACTCGGCCTCCCAGAGTGATGGGATTACAGGCATGAGCCACCACACCCGGTCTTCAGAGGTTTTTGTTTAATGAGTTACTATTAGGACTTTTTGTTAGGAAAATGCTACGCCCCCCAAGAAAAGACAAAACAACATGATTGGTGGTGTTGGAACTGCAGGCTTTTGGTTGGAACAGGGATTGTGACGAGGCATGAGTGAGAGGCATGAGTGAGGGGCCGGCTCCTCTGAGGCCTTTTTGTTTTTAAAAACACCTATTTCTTCTTTAAGTGCTTATTGAGGACTGAGTTCCCAACACAGCCTCAGCCAGGCAGATGGGGTGTCGGGGGCGCAGGTTTCCGTAGCCTCCTGCGTGGTAGAAAGGAGCCCAGGCCCTGGGCTGGGCTGAAATGGACTCAGGGAAGCCCCTGCCCTTATGGGATTCAGCCTCACTGGAGAGCAGACAAGGAGGTTTGGGACTGCAGCGCCGGCGGTGGGGTGCTGGGGAAAGCAGGCTGCTGGCCGGGGGTGGCCTCACCAGCGTGCGGAGGGGGTGGGGAGGCCTGGTAAGGCTGACTCTAGCTTTGGTCCCCAACAAAGTAAATCAAGGAATGACTCCAGGACCGTAAGACACACCGGCCACGTCGTCCCTTGACTGAAGGCAGTAAGGACAGTGGGTGAAATCAGAGGCTTTGGGGTCCTTCCAGGGGACCCTGAACATGTTATTTCTGGGCCTCGGCTTCACTGTCTCTGAAATGAGGACCGCAGTAGGATCGAGTGACAGTGGGACCAATCACTAAAAGTGTGCGGTCATCATTGCGGACCCCTTCCCACGTCCCTGCAGGATGCTGAGTGCTGCACCCCATCTGCTGTCACTTACCAATCCCTATGAGTGGGGGGTGAATAGCCCCATTTTACAGGTGGGGAAGATGCAGGCTCAGAGAAGCCAGACAGCTTGCCTGGAGTTGTACCGTGGGAAGCAGCAGAGCTGTCAGGTCCCGGCCTTTGGACCCTGGCTGTGTGTTTCACTGTGGCCTGGATTTCCTGGGATCATAGGATTCTTTCAGGGTTTGGGGCACGTGGGGAGGGCTTCCCATCACTGCCAACTGCTGTGCCATGGCTCACTCAGCCTTTCTGCCATTCTGTCCCCAGGCGAGAAGCCCTTCTCCTGTCCCCACTGCAGCCGTGCCTTCGCTGACCGCTCCAACCTGCGGGCTCACCTCCAGACCCACTCGGATGTCAAGAAGTACCAGTGCCAGGCATGCGCTCGGACCTTCTCTCGAATGTCCCTGCTCCACAAGCACCAAGAGTCTGGCTGCTCAGGATGCCCCCGCTGACCCTCTAGGCCCTCCCTCTCCTTACCGGCCCCTCCCCGACAACCTCCCCCAGCCCCAGCAGGAAGGGCCCGGGTCCTTCTCACTGAATTCCCTCCGGAGCGCCCCACTTCCGGCTGCCTCAGCCCCACAGGACTTTGATGAAGGCCATTTTCTGGTTCTGTGTCCTCTGCCTGGGTCGCTCGGTGGGCACTGGAAGAGGCCTGCCCGTGGCCACTTCTGTGGAGGGAGGGCAGCTGGCAGCCCCAGGCCGGGGGCTGTCCTGAGCTGGCCTTTCTGCGTGGGTTTTTGTAGCCAGAGCTGTTTGGATACAGCTGCTTTGAGCTACGGGACGAAAGCCGACAGGCTCACCGGGAAGCGCCCACCCCACTCAGGGGACCCTACTCCCCTCACCCCCACCCCACAAGGAACCCTCAGACCACCCTCCGCGAGGTGTGACTGACTATGCAATAATCCACCCCCAGGTGCAGCCCCAGGGCCTGCGGAGGCGGCAGCAGACGAGAGCCTGCGATGCCCCCGGCCCGGGCAGCTATTTCAACCTCCTGTTTGGCGGGGTGGCACCTGTTTCCCGGGCAATTTAACAATGTCTCAAAAGGGACTGTGAGTAATGGCTGTCACTTGTCGGGGGCCTGAGTGGGGTGCTCTGGTCTGACCCATGTGTCTCCCAGAACTATTTTGGGTGCCCGACAGGTGGGCCTGGGAGGAAGATGTTTACATTTTTAAAGGTACACTGGTATTTATATTTCAAGCATTTTGCATCAAGGAAACGTTTTGTATAGTTATATGTACAGTTTATTGATATTCAATAAAGCAGTTAATTTATATATTAAAAAGTTTCTTTGTAATAGAGGGGTGGGTGTTTTGAAAGGTCTTTGGTAAGCGAGAAGGGGACAGGAATTCCTGAAGCTTAGATATTCTGACACAGCCTTAAATCTTGTCTTTGGGAACCTCGCAGGGCTTTGGAGTCCTGGGTGACACTGTCAGGGACCTCATGAGATGGGTTTTCCCCTTGGCCCGGGTGTCTTGCCTGCTGGCATGAGCCGCCAGCGTCCACGCGAGCTTGTCACTATACACTGTGGCTCTTGTTTCCTTTCTTGAGTTTTGAAGCTGATCTGACCCCTGGGGTGCAAAGCTGGCCTCCTGGGTCTTGTCAGCTAGGCAGGCTGCAAAGCTCTGTCCCAGCACTGCAGGTCTTTTCGGGTGGGATTGGCCGCTTCCTCTAGATGTGAGTGGAATTTGACCAAGGAGACAGAGGATGTCCTTCCTGTTTCCAAGGGCTCCGGGCCCCTCGGGCCTCCGTGTCAGCCCCACACCTCTGTCTTGTTGCTGGGTACCAAATGGCCTTTGATGCGAGGAAATTGGCTGGCTGGAGCCAGGAGGGTGAGAAGCCGGGCCAAAGGGTAGGGGTCACTCAGCTTCCTGCTCCCAGGACCGCGGGATGGTCAGCTTGTGTCCTGGGCTAGGGTAATTCACTCCCCGCTGGCCGGCAGTGGTGACCTCACCAGGAGAAAATGAGTGTCCTTTTTGAACACAAAAGGTGCTGGAGGTGCCAGTTTCCTGCGAGGAGCTGAGGCGTCCCAGAGCTTCGGAGCCCCAGAGTCAGGCTGGGGGTGGGGGCAGCTTCATGTTCCAAAGGAGAGATGATTCTTTCTTCTAAACAGGAAATGGTGACCCGCAGTCCGGGAGCAGCCCTTAATGACTTGCAGCTTTCCTCCCAAAAGGAAAAAAAAAAAAAAACGTTCTCTAACAATCGCCAAATTGTGGCCTCCCTCCCTGAAGGGAAGTTAGGGAGTTGGGGGAATGGGGGTTGGGCATCAATGAGCTGAGGGCCTACTGTTTCCTGGGTCCCTGCAGGTCCCTCTAGGCCGCCTCCATCCACCCACAGTAGGCGCTGCCTCTGCATGAATGATTTCATGACTTCACGTAATCCCTGAGGGTTCGGCCTCGGGAAAATGCGGTGCAGAGGTGGGCTTGCCTGAGGTCACCAAGCCTGGCTCTCCGGTCATCCTGGGAGTTAGGTAGGCCCGGCTCATGCCCCTGCCTCTCAGGACCCTTGGAGCAAGGCTCTCTCCCTCGGTGGGGCCCAGTTTCTGCCTCTATAAAAAGAGGTGAAACTGCCTTCCTCTCGAGACTATACAGAGGTGTTCATTCATTCAGGGGTTTCAAGGGGACCGTGTGTGCCAAGTCCTGGGGTTACAGCTATGAACAAGACAGGCCATCCCTGTGCTCATGGGACATATGTTCTGGTTGGGGAGACAGAAAACAAACCAGCGATTCAATAAGCCGCTTTCTACAGCGATGGTGCCAGGACAGAATGAAGGAGTGCCAGGCGCTAGAGAACAGCGGGGTGGGGCTCCCCAGGCCAAGGCAGTGAGCGCCCTGAAGAGCTGACATTCCAGCCCGGACCTGAAGGAGGAGAATGAAGAAGGAGAGGACCTGCAGGAGGGAACAGCAAGCCTGCTGGAACGTGCTGCCCCCAGGAGGAAGACCAGGATGGCGGAGGGACTGGGAAGATGGTGGGAGAGGAGAGGGGCCCAGCTCTGCAGGGCTTGTGGTGCTAGGCAGGTGGGAATTTTGTCTAAGCCCTTGGAGCAGACACAGGGGCTTTAAAGCAGACCAGTGCTGAGGCCTGCTGTACCTTTCCTGCAAAGATCTCCCTGGCTGCTGGGAAGAATAGAGCTCAGGGGTCCAGGAGGAGAAAGACAAAAGCAGGCAGACCATGAGAAAGCTAGAGGGGGCTGGGCACGCTGGCTTACGCCTGTAATCCCAGCAACTGGGGAGGCCAAGGCAGGTGGATCACCTGAGGCGAGGAGTTCGAGACCAGCCTGGACAACATGGCAAAACCCCGTCTCTACTAAAATACAAAAATTAGCCAGGTGTGGTGGTACATGCCTGTAATCCCAGCTACTTGGGAAGCTCAGGCAGGAGAATAGCTTGAGCTTGGGAGGCAGAGTTTGCAGTGAGCTGAGATCGTGCCACTGCACTCCAGCCTGGGCCACAGAATGAGAGCCTATCTCAAAATAAATAAATAAATAAAAGGCCAGAGGGGAGGAGGGAGGATGGTAGCCTGGCTCAGGGTGTTGGTGGCCTTGGAGATGAAGCCTGGATTTAAGAAACTTGTGGCAATTGTGCCCCCCCCAACCCAGGGCCTGGAACACCCGAGCCCTAGTGGCTGAGTTATTCAGTATTATTATATGGGGAAGCTGGATGTGGGGCTCACATCCGTGTAGTTCCAGCTATTTGGAGGCTGAAGTGTGAGGATCACTGGTGCCCAGGAGAAGGCCAGACTGGGCAACATAGCGAGACATTGTCTTTACAAAAAAATAAAGAAATTGGCTGGACGAGATGGCTCATACCTGTAATCCCAGCACTTTGGGAGGCCAAAGGTGGGGGAATCACTTGAGACCAGGAGTTCGAGACCCACTGGCCAACATGGTGAAATCCAGTCTCTACTGAAAAAAATACAAAAATTATCTGGGTATGGTGGCATGTGCCTGTAATCCCAGCTATTTGGGAGGCTGAGGCACAAAAATAGCTTGAACTCGGGAGGCAGAGGTTGCAGTGAGCTGAGATTGTGCCACTGCACTCCATCCTGGACTACAGAGTGAGACTCTGTCTCAAAAAAAAGCTGGGCTTGGTGGAGGGCACCGCCAAGGGGATGTTGGTTCTAGAGGGGGTAGATACTATAAAGCTGAAAAAAGAATGGGACAGCGTCTGTATTCTGATCCAGAGCAAACCCCACATCACTTAGTGAGAAATAAATCACCTGAAGATGTGCTCACTTCTGTGGGCAGAAGAGGGGTGAAAATAATCAACACGAGATTTATTCTTGTTTGTATTTGTATACGGAGACTCTGGAAGTTAGGACGATAAAGTAACAAAAGTGGTCCCCTAGGGGGTTGTAGAAGGTGGGATTTGGGTGGATGAAGACTGGAGGGAGGGAGGAAGGGAACCATTTTTAAAAGACTGTTAAGATACTTTGCTTTGAAATAATTGCAACCTGTCAGAAATGGCAAGAAACAGTAAACTAGAATCCGTCATTCAGATTATTCAATACGTTAACCTTTTATCATATCCACATCTTCCCTCTCTCCCTAGACACACACGTTATTTATTTCTGAACCATTTACTTTTTTTTTTTTTTTTTGAGATGGAATCTCACTCTGCCACCCAGGCTGGAGTGCAAGGCGCGATCTCGGGTCACTGCAACCTCTGCCTCCTGGGTTCAAGCCAACCCTATGCCTCAGCCTCCCCAGTGGCTGGAATTACAGGCGTACACCACTAAACCTGGCTAATTTTTGTATTTTTACTAGAGATGGAGTTTCACCATGTTGATCAGGCTGGTCTTGAACTCCTGGCCTCAAGTGATCTGCCCGCCTTGGCCTCCCAAAGTGCTGGGATTACAGGTGTGAGCCACAGCGCCCGGTCTGAACCATTTGAGAGTAAGCTGTAGACACAATGCCTCTTTATTGCTAAATATTTAAGCTATGTTTCCTAAGGATAAGGACATTGCCCCTAGTTTCATGATCAAAATTAGGAAGTGTAACATTGGTGCAATACTTCTCTGTAATCCACAGTCATGATCACATTTCTACAAAAGTCCCAATGATGTCCTTCACAGCATTTTGGGGTTGTGGGGAAATGACCGGGATGCAAGGATCACACTCTGCTTCACTTGTCCTGACTCATTTTTGTTTTTTGATTAAAAAAAAATTTTTTTTTGGCCGGGCGCGGTGGCTCAAGCCTGTAATCCCAGCACTTTGGGAGGCCGAGGCGGGTGGATCACAAGGTCAAGAGATCGAGACCATCCCGGTCAACATGGTGAAACCCCGTCTCTACTAAAAATACAAAAAATTAGCTGGGCATGGTGGCGTGTGCCTGTAGTCCCAGCTACTCGGGAGGCTGAGGCAGGAGAATTGCTTGAACCCAGGAGGCGGAGGTTGCGGTGAGCCGAGATCGCGCCATTGCACTCCAGCCTGGGTAACAAGAGCGAAACTCCATCTCAAAAAAAAAAAAAAATTTTTAATAGAGACAAGTTCTCACTCTTTTGCCCAGACTGGTCTGGAACTCCTGGGTTCAAACAATCCTCCCGTCTCAGTCTCCCAAAGTGCTGGGATTACAGACACGAGCCACGGTGGCCAGCTGCTTGTCCTGACTCTTTTTTTATGAGATGGCGTTTCGCTCTTGTTGCCTAGGCTGGAGTGCAATGGTGCGATCTTGGCTCACTGCAACCTCTGCCTCCGGAGTTCAATCGATTCTCCTGACTCAGCCTCCCGAGTAGCTGGGATTACAGGCATGAGCCACCATGCCCAGCTAATTTTTTGTATTTTTAGTAGAGACGGGGTTTCTCCATGTTGGTCAGGCTAGTCTTGAACTCCCAACCTCAGGTGATCCGCCTGCCTCGGCCTCCCACAGTGCTGGGATTACAGGTGTGAGCCACTGTGCAGGACTGTCCTGACTCTTTAAACTCTTTTATCCCAAGGTAGCTCCTCAGCCTTTCTTTGTCTTTCACGACTTTGGTGTTTTTTGAAGAGTACAGGCCAACTGTTTTGTAGAACGCCCTCCAGTTTTTCTCCTGATGTTTCCTCATAATTACATTTGGGATATGCACTTTGGGCAGAACCACAGACGCAGTGTGTGTCTTTCCCGGTGCACGGTGTCATGAAGCACATGAGGTCAGCACATCCCGACACTGACATCAGTTTTGACTGCTTGGTTACGGTGCTGCCCGCCAGCCAGTTTCCTCCCTGCCAAAGTTCCGCTTTCCTCCTTTGGACTCCATCTGTATCTTGTGAGGAGATACCTGGAGACCATGTGACTATCCTATGATGCCTCGAACTTTCATCCACAAGTTTTAGCTCTTTTTGGTTCTTTTTGCCTAAACCAGTTACATGGTATGATGGTGGTTACCGAATGGTGATTTTCTAACCCCATCATTCCTTCTACTTTACGGGCTGGCTTTCTCCTGCAAGACTTCCCCTCTGTTGGGGCAGGGTCTCAGAGCCATGGGGTTGGGAGAAACGGGGCTGGGAGCAGCAGGATCTGGCCAGGCCATTAGATCCTCCCTGGAGATTTTCTTTAAAAGGAGTCCAGGAAATAAACTGGCTATAAAGCCAGTCTCCATGCAAGTGTCCAGGGAGGCAGGTCTGGGGCCAAGGCCATCTCTGGGCACATCTGGGCTGCATTAGTGACCTGGCGGCTACTCGTGGGTGTCCTCTGAGCTGGGACAAGGGTCTCCTGGTAGACAGGGATCAGGGCTGTCCTTGCTCTTCTTTGCTTTCAAATTGCCTCTCTCCTTTCTTTCTTTCTTTTTCTTTCTTTCGTCTTTCTTTCTTTCTGTCTTGCTTTCTTTCTTCTCTTTTCATTTTTTTGACTGAGTATCACTCTGTCATCCAGGCTGGAGTGCAGTGGCTCAATCTCAGCTCACTACAGGCTCAACCTCATGGGCTCAAGCAATCCTCCCAGCTCAGGCTCTTGAGTAGCTAGGACTAAACACACATGCCATCATAACTGGTTAATTTTTAATATTTTTGGCAGAAATGGAGTTTCGTCATGTTTCCTAGGCTGGTCTCAAACTCCTGAACTCAAACTATCCTCCCACCTCAGCTTCCCAAAGTGCTGGGATTACAGTCATGAGCCATCACACCCAGTCCAAATATTGTCAATTTCCTAAATGTTACAGAAATGCATTCCCTCCTTGAAGAGTGAGAAGGTGAGATGTCAAATTCAAGTGGCATGTGATCAATACCCTCTATCCTTACGCCTTTACCTTCCCCAGCACGACGCCGTGGAGAGCTTGGTTTACGTCTTTGTCAGTTAAAAAAAATGAGCAACGGCCGGGCGCGGTGGCTCAAGCCTGTAATCCCAGCACTTTGGGAGGCCGAGGCGGGTGGATCACGAGGTCAAGAGATCGAGACCATCCTGGTCAACATGGTGAAACCCTGTCTCTACTAAAAATACAAAAAATTAGCTGGGCATGGTGGCGCGTGCCTGTAATCCCAGCTACTCAGGAGGCTGAGGCAGGAGAATTGCCTGAACCCAGGAGGCGGAGGTTGCGGTGAGCCGAGAACGCGCCATTGCACTCCAGCCTGGGTAACAAGAGTGAAACTCTGTCTCAAAAAAAAAAAAATTAAAAAAAAAATGAGCAACTATATTTCTTTTCTTTTCTTTATTTTTTTTTTTATTTTTGGAGCCTCTTTTTTTTTTTTTTTTTTTTTTTTGGTTGTTGTTGTCGTTGAGACAGAATCTTGCTCTGTCATCCAGGCTGGCATGGAATGGTGGGATCTTGACTCACTGCAACCCTTTCCTCCTGGGTTCAAATGATTCTCATGTCTCAGCCTCCTAAGTAACTGGGATTACAGGTGTGTGTCGTGAAGCCTGGCTAATTTTTTTGTATTTTTAGTAGAGACGGGGTTTCACCATGCTGGCCAGGCTAATCTTAAACTCCTGGCCTCAAGTGATCCGCCTGCCTCAGCCTTCCAAAGTGCTGGGGTTACAGGCGTGAGCCACTGCACCTGGTCCATTTCGAATTTTTGTTTTTGAGTTTGTTTAGCCAGACTTTCCTCTGTTGTGACACCCACAGTTAGGTGATCTATTAGTTTCCCAGGGCTGCCCTCACCAAATTCCCATGAAAGGGTTGAGAACAGCAGAAGTTTATTCCTTCCTGGTTCCGGAGGTCAGAGTGGGACAGCAAGCTATCAGCGCAGGGCTGCACTCCTGCCGAAGACTCTAAGGGACAGCCCTTCCTTGCCTCTTCTCTGTGTCTCTGTTTCTCTCTCTCTTTTTTTTTTTTTTTTTTTTTTTTTAAATGAAGTCTCACTTTCTCATCCAGGCTGGAGTGTAGCGGCACAATCTCGGCTCCCTGCAACCTCTGTCTGCTGGGTTCAAGCGATTATCCTGCCTCAGCCTCTGGAGTAGCTGGGATTACAAGTGTGTGCCACCACCACGTCTGGCTAATTTTTGTATTTTTTGTAGAGAGGGGGGTTTCACCATGTTGGCTAGGCTGGTCTCGAACTCCTGACCTCAGGTGAGCTGCTTGCCTCGGCCTCCTAAAGTGATGGGATTACAGGCATGAGCTACCTTGCCCGGCTGGCCGTCTGTTTCCCTTAAGACACCAGTCATTGGATGTGGCAGTCACCCTGATCCAGGATGATCTCATCTTTACTTGATTGCATCCACAAAGATCCTGCTTCCAAATAAGGCCACATTCACAAGTCCTGGGAATTGACTTGAACATATCTCTGGGGTCTACAATTCAACCCCAGGTGTATCGGTGGCTATAGCCAAAGGTTAGGCAAGTCTTTCTCAGGGCCTGGAATGAATCCAGGTGCACTTATTTACTGATTTATTTGGGGGTGGGGTCTCACTCTCTTGCCCAGGCAGAAGTGCAGTGGTGCAATCACAGCTCACTGTAGCCTCAAGCAGATCCAGGAACTTTTTATTATTCACTCACCAAACCCTGCAGGAGGGTCAGGAAGGCAGCCTGGAGGAGGGAATCCTTAGGAGGAGACTTGGGAGGTGAGTAGAATTTTGCCTCTGTCCTCTCTCTCTCCAGGCAGAGAGAGAGCTGTAGGTCAAAGCTCCACTAGGCCCGACTGCAGAGGTTACCGCATGAGCAGGCACCCCAGGGCTGGGCGACCGCCGCAGAGGGAGAGGTGGGCTTGAGTCAGGGCTGAGGCCTTGCGGACCTGGGAGGAAACTACAGATTTATCCTGAGGGTACTGGGGAGCCACAGGAGGGGCTGGCAGGGAGGGGACTGAGTGGGTTTCCTCTTTGGAAAGATCCCTGGGGCCACTGTGATGGGAGCAGATCTGGCAGCAGGAAGAGCAGCTGAGGAGGCTGCCATGGCCCTGTGGTGGTGGCAGATGAGGCAGGGATGCTGTTTGGTGACTCATGGGTGAGAAGACTGAGGGAGGAGGTAAAGGATGGTACCTGGCCTGGATTTTTCACCAAGTTAGGGAAATAAGGACCCAAGGAGGCAAAGAGCAATCACTCGGGCGAATGATGATGGTAACAGAAACACTTCATCCTGGTTCACTACCTGTTTTGCACAGATTATTTAATCATCACAACAGCGCAAGGCAACATGGGTATAAGAGGCAGTCCTGCAGAGCTTAGGGGCTCCAGAGCCAAACTTCCTGGGTTCGGTCTCTGCTCCACTGCCTACCTGCTGTGTGACCTAGAGTAAGCTGTTCAACCTCTCTGAGTGTTCATTTTCTTATCTGACAAGCAGCCCCTCCTTCCTGGGGTTGTTGTACCCCAGGAAGGGGTACAACAATTATAGTGAGTAAATGCTTATAGATTGCTTGCCTTTGGGCCTGGAAGAGCATAAGTTTCAGTGGCTGTGACTGCCCATTTTACAAATATGAAGAAAGGGCTCTGGGAGAGTAGCAAAGCTTTCCAAGTTCATCTAGAGGATAATCCTACTGTTTCAGGTGCTCTGCGTCCCTTACCATAGTCTGAGGACCTGAGCTGGCCTGCAGATGCCCAGGGTCTGGCATCCTGTGTCATCCCCTGGAATCCTGAGTGCCAGGGCTGGGCAGCCCCAACCTGGAGCCAGGAGACTTGCCATGCACACTTCCTCTCTGGGTACAAGCTGGAAAGTCCTCAGGCTAGGGGACCCAGGGCACCAAACCCAATTCTATTTAGCTGGAGCTATGACCTGAAATAAAGACTTTATTTCAGGGCTGAAAAGGTAGCAGCAAGAAGAAATGAAACCAGTGTGTCACTCAAGGGAGCCCTCAGGACGGGGATCCCTCAAAGAAACCCATCTTTACCCCAGGGAAAGACCCAGCTCTGGGCAAGGGGCTTTCCCAAGGTCATCAGTCTTCTGCTTGCAGGTACAACTGCCACCAATGCCTCACTTTGTGACCCCAGATGAGTCCCCGCCTTCTCCAGGCTTCACTTTGCAGGTCACCAAAATGTGCTCAACTTTTGACCCAATAACAAAATAAAAAGCACATAAACCCACATAGTTTACCTAGCACGTTTCAGTAAACACCATCAACAGCTTAAAAGCCCAGCACAAGCAGATTGTATGTGTTACTTAGAGTCCTCATGTGTTCTGAAAACTTTGCAATTATAGATGATTATACAGTCCCTAAAATATACATAGTATGTTCCCTCTCTCTCTTTCTCTCTCTCTCTCTCTCTCTCTCTCTCTCTCTCTCTCGACTGGGTCCTGCTCTGTCTCGCAGAATGGAGTGCAGTGACATGATCTCGGCTCACTGCAACCTTGACCTCCTGGGCCCAAGTGATCCTCCCGTCTCAGCCTCAGTGGCTGGGACTACAGGTGCATGCCACTACACCTGGCTAATTTTTGTATATATATTTCTTCTTTCGTAGAGACGGGGTCTCGACACGTTGCCCAAGCTGGTCTCAAACTCCAGAGCACAAGCGATCCTCCTGCCTCAGCTTCCCAAAGTGCTGGGATAACAAGCAGGAGTCACCACATCCAGCCCATTATATGTATCTCATATGAACAGAGAAAGAATAAGCCTGGCACATGATTAGCAGCCCAAAATGCTGCTGCTTCTATTTTTTTTTTCTCCTTGAGACGGAGACGGAGTCTCCCTCTGTCACCCAGGCTGGAGTGCAATGCCACAATCTCGGCTCACTGCAACCTCCACCTCCCAGGTTCAAGCACTTCTCCTGCCTCAGCTTCCCAAGTAGCTGGGACTACAGGCATGCGCCACCATGCCCAACTAATTTTTATATTTTTAATAGAGACCAGATTTCACCATGTTGGTCAGGCTGGTCTCGAATTCCTGATCTCAGGTGATCACCTGCCTTGGCCTCCCAGAGTTCTGGGATTACAGGCGTGAGCCACTGTACACAGCCCTAAAATGCTTCTTGAACAATTAAATGAAGGAATGAGTGGTCAGTACTCAGTGAATATTTGTGGACAGAAAGGAAAGGAGAGAAAGAAAGCAAAAAATGACAGGGCCTGGACGGTTTGTACCCGCAGTCACAGTGATCTTCTGGGAGGGGAGGCTGAGGCACTGGTGAGGGAGGATACTTCCTGTTACGTAATTTTTCACCTCTTCCTCTTCTGTGTTATGATAGCTTCCCCCGCAGGGAACACGTTTTTTTTTTCTTTTTGTTTCTTTTTTCCTTGAGATGTAGTCTCCCATAATCAAGCAGTCAGTAGTCCCATGGACAGCCGGGCATGGTGGCTCATAACTCTAATCCCAGCACTTTGGGAGGCCAAGGTGGGTGGCTCATGAGGTCAGGCGTTTGAGACCGGTCTGGCCAAGATGTTGAAACCGTGTCTCTACTAAAAGTACCAAAATTAGCCGGGCGTGGTGGCATGCACCTGTAATCTCAGCTACTCAGGAGGCTGAGGCAGGAGAACTGCTTGAACTCAGGAGGCGGAGGTTGCAGTGAGCTGAGATTGCACCACTGCACTCTAGCCTGGGTAACAGAACAAGACCCACCTAAAAAAAAAAAAAAAAAAAAAAATGCCATGGACAAACTCAATTGTCACACATTGCCTTGAGAAGGTGCCGACAGGTAGAAAAAGCAGTTTGCCAAGCAGCCTGGGAAAATGGTATGGAACCATTTCTTTTTTCTTTTTTTTTTTTTTTGAGACAGAGTTTCACTCTTGTTACCCAGGCTGGAGTGCAATGGCACGATCTCAGCTCACCGCAACCTCCACCTCCTGGGTTCAGGCAATTCTCCTGCCTCAGCCTCCTGAGTAGCTGGGATTACAGGCACGTGCCACCATGCCCAGCTAATGTTTTGTATTTTTAGTAGAGACGGGGTTTCACCATGTTGACCAGGATGGTCTCAATCTCTTGACCTAGTGATCCACCCGCCTCGGCCTCCCAAAGTGCTGGAATTACAGGCTTGAGCCACTGCGCCCGGCCCCTCTTTTTTCTTTTTTATTTCTTTTCTTTTCTTTCTTTTTTTGAGACAGAGACTTACTCCGTTGCCCTGGCTGGAGTGCAGTGGCACCATCTCGGCTCACTGCCACCTCCACCTTCTCGGTTCAAGCAATTCTCCCACCTCAGCTCCCTGAGTAGCTGGAACCACAGGTGCATGCCACTGTGACTGACTGATTTTTTGTACTTTTTGTAGAGATGAGGTTTCACCATGATGCTCACACTGGTCTCGAACTCTTGAGCTTAGGTGATCTGCACGCCTCAGCTTCCCAAAGTGCTGTGATTGCAGGTGTGAGCCACTGTGCCTGGCCAAGGCCCCATTTCTGTAAAATTTTACCTCCAGCTTTATCCATCTTTGCCTTCACAGAGAAGGAAGCACATGTCTACCCTGGGGGTCAACAGCAGTTCTATCTGGATGGTGGGATGTCTCGGTTAAGTTTTCTTTTTTATAAATCTCTGAATTTCTGTAATGAGCACTGCCAGGCAGGGTTTTGGGTTTTTACAAGCTCACACCTGCAATTCCAGTACTTTGGGAGGCCAAGGCAGGAGGATCCCTTAAGGCTAGGAGTTCAAGGCCAGCCTGGGCAACATAACGGGACCCCATCTCTATAAAAAAATAGTAATGAGTATGTATTTTTCATTCTAAATAGAAACACACACACAGAAGAATGCAATGCTTGACAATGTTCCAGAATGTAGGGGGTCTGGCACTCTGCAGTTACTGCCACGCTGTCACTCTTGAGAGCCATGGAGTGATGTCTGGGTGTCCTGTGGTGCCCACCCTGAGCATGGCCAGTGAAGTGAACTCATCCTCCACTTCGGTGTCTATGACACCTCATTCTTCAACCCTGGAGGGCTGCTTTTCACCAAGACCACAAATATTCACTGAGACCACAAATCTCTACTGAGACCAAGAATCTTCACCTTGTAGGCCACTCACTGCTGTGACTCAATCATTCCAGGGAATGAGGTGGGTGGGGTGAGAACAACCCCTTCAAGAGAGGCAGGGACTGAGCTCAGAAAAGACAAAGGACTTGTCCAAGAATGCACAGCCATTAGGTAAGTGGTGTGGTGGCACCAGGATTTTTTTTTTTTTTTTTTTTTTTTTTTTTTTTTTTTTTTTGAGACGGAGTTTCACTCTGTCACCCAGGCTGGAGTGCAGTGGCTCGATCTTGGCTCACTGCAAACCTCTGCCTCCCAGGTTCAAGTGATTCCCCTGCTCAGCCTCCCAAGTAGCTGGGATTACAGGTATGTGACACCATGCCCAGCTAATTTTTTTTTGTATTTTTACTAGAAACGAGGTTTCACTGTGTTAGCCAGGATGGTCTCGATCTCCTGACCTTGTGATCTGCCCACTTCAGCACCCCAAAGTGCTGGGATTACAGGCCAGCACTGTGAGCCGGCGGTGAGCCACCGCACCTGGCCCCGCACCAGGATTTTAAAAAATTGCTGTATTGAGATATAACACACACGCCTCACAATTCATTCACTTAAAGGCTACGTCCACTTAAAGGGTATTCAGTAGGCTTTAGTATCTTCACAAGGTTGTGCAACCATCATCCCTATCACCTGAAAAGAACATCCCATCACCTAAAAAGAAAGCCTGTAGCCATTAGCAGTCACTCCCCATTTTCTCCTCCTCCCACTCTTGGCAACCACTAACCAGCTTTCCATCTCTATGGCTTTGCCTATCCTAGACATGACACAGAAATGGCATCATAGCAATGAATCATGCAAGTCATCATGCGGTCTTTTGGGTCTGGCCTCTCTCACGTAGCATAGCGTTTCTGAGGTTCATCCATGCTGCAGTGCATAACTTCATTCATTTTGTGGCCAATAATATTGTCTGGATGAATATAGCACATTCTATTCATTCACCAACTGATGGAGGTTTGGGTTCATAAGTGGAAACACTTTGGAGCTATTAGAAAGAATACAGCTGTGAATATTTCCATCCAGGTTTGTGTGGGGATGACAAGCAATGTATGAGAGAGCTCAAGTGGCTCTGCATCCGTGTCGGCACTTGTCATTATCAGATTTATTTATTTATGTATTTTTTTTGTGAGCTAGAATCTGGCTCTGTCACTCAGGCTGGAGTGCAATGGTGCAATTTTGGCTCACTTCCACCTCTGCCTCCTGGGTTCACACAATTCTCCCACCTCAGCCTCCCAAGTAACTGGAATTACAGGCACGTGTCACCACACTTGGCTAATTTTTGTATTTTTAGTAGAGATGGGGTTTCACCATGTTGTCAAGCTGGTGTCAAACTCCTGACTTCAGGCGATCCACCCGCCTTGGCCTCCCAAAGTGCTGGGATTACAGGCATCAGACACTGCGCTGCGCCTGACCTGGTTTTAATCTTTTGTTTTGTTTTATTTTTGTTTTTTTAGGACAAGGTCTCACTCTGTCACTCAGGCTGAAGTGCAGTGTCATGATCATAGCTCACTGCAGCCTCGCCCTCCCAGACTCAAATGATCCTCCCACCTCAGCCTCCTGAGTAGCTGGGACCACAGGTGTACACCACCATGCCTGGCTATTTATTTATTTATTTTCCGAAATGGAGTCTTGCCCTGTTGCTTAGGCTGGAGTGCAGTGGTGCAATCTCTGCTCACTGCAACCTCTGCCTCCTGGGTTCAAGCAATTCTCTTCCTTAGCCTCCAAAATAGTTGAGATTACAGGTGCCCACCACCATGCCCGGCTAATTTTTGAATCTTTAGTAAAGACGGGATTTCATCATGTGGGCCAGGTTGGTCCTGAACTCCTGACCTCATGATCCACCCACCTCAGCTTCCCAAAGTGCTGGGATTACAGGTGTGAGCCACCACACCCAGCCAATTTTTTAATTTTTTGTAAAGATGAGGATCTTGCTATGTTGCCCAGGCTGATTTCAATCCACTGGGCTCAAGTGAGCCTCCTGCCTCAGCCTCCCAAAGTGCTGGGATTACAGGTGTGAGTCACCACACCTAGCCTGTTCTTATCTTTCATTTTAGCCATTTTAGTAGCGGTGTGTGTAACAGGTTGTGCAAGATGTAATTGACAGTAAAGGGCCATATATAAAATACAAAATTTGGTTAAGTGTTTTTTCTCTTGGGAAATAAAGGAGTGGCGTTTCTGGCTCATGTAGTAACTCTCTTTAGGCACCAGAATTAGAAAGGAACCTGCCCTGTGGCAGGGCCGTTTCTTCTGGCGGGGTCCACTGCCTTAGGAAGGAGAGGCTGGGGTGTCCCCGATGGGGCTGAGCCCTGGCTCTCATCCCGACTCTCTTCTCTGGGCAGGGGGCAAGTCTGCAGAAGGTTCGAGGCTCATAGCTCAGTCCTGCCTGCATTCAGCACATGTACACTGAGTCCTAAGGTCGCCGGGCCTGGAGTGACACAGCAGGGAACAGACAAGTCCCTGTTCTCAGGGCGCTGACAGTTCGCCTTGACTTGAGAAGGACACAGTCTGAGGCCGGGTGCGGTGGCTCACGCCTGTAATCCCAGTACTTTGGGAGGCCAAGGTGGGCGGATCACAAGGTTAAGAGATGGAGACCAGCATGGCCAATATAATGAAACCCCGTCCCTACTAAAAATAGAAAAAAAAAATTAGCTAGGCATACTGGTGCACACCTGTAGTCCCAGCTACTTGGGAAGCTAAGGCAGGAGGATCACTTGAACTGGGGAGACGGCAGTTGCAGTGAGCCGAGATCAGGCCACTGCACTCCAGCCTGGGTGAAAGAGCGAGACTCCGTCTCGAGAAAAAAAAAAAAAAAAAGAAAGAAAAAAAAAACAGAGCCGGGTGAGGTGGCGTGTGCTTGTAGTCCCAGCTACTCGGGAGGTTGGGATGGGAGGATTGCTTGAGCCCAGGAGTTCTGGACTGTAGTGCACTATGCCAATTGGGTGTCTGCACTAATTTCGGCATCAATATGGTGACCTCCCGGGAGCGGGGGACCACCAGGTTGTCTAAGGAAGAGTGAACTGGCCCAGGTTGGAAACAGAGCAGGTCAAAACTCCCATGCTGATCAGTAGCGGGATTGAACCTGTGAACAGTCACTGCACTCCAGCCTGGGCAGAATAGTGAGACCCCATCTCTTAAAAAATGATTTGTGCTGTTTGAGGACACAGTCTGTCAGGGATCCTGGCTGAGGCTGAGCAACTGGTTCTGGAGCCCAGGAATAGGTTTTCCCTGCAGCCTCCAGAGCAGCACCCCCATTACGATCACACCCTCATTCAGACAGAGGAGGAGGCCCACGTCCCAGAGGGAGCAGGGATTTGCACAAGATCCTGCCAGGTGGTGATGGGTGAGCAGGGATTTGAACCCACTTCTCAGGGACGGGAGTGATGTTGCCCAGGAAGAGTGCAGGGTGCTGTGGGAGAGCCACGGAGCGGGGGGGGGGGGAACAGCTTAGTCAGGGACTCGGAGACACTAGGCAGAGCCTTCCCAGAGATGGAAGGAGTAGGAGTCAGCCAGGCGAAGAGAACTGGAAGAGGGGGAGGAAGTGGCAGGCAGAGAGATGACAAGTGCCAGAGCCCTGGGGTGGGGGACAGGCTTGGGGTGTTCAAGACATGGCAGGAGGTCAGTGTGGCTGTGGGGAGAGGTAGGGGGAAGGTGGGCAGGGGCTGCTCCCCCAACCCCACAAGCCTCATGGGCCACAGCCAGTGGGAATTCACCGGGGGATTTTATGTGGAGGAGCGACTTCCCTCTGTCTGTGTGTGGGAAACAGGCTGTGGGGACTGCAGGAAGTGGGATACCAGGGCGGAGGCACCTGCAGCTTGTGGCTTTCCCTGGCAGGTCAGCAGAGGAGGAAGGGGCGGGAGCTGTCTTTGTGGATGGACTGGGTGGGGTTGGAGAGTGCGTGAGTGCAGGGACCAGGCTGGGAAAGGGTTGCAGTCCTCGTGAAAGGGTGGGTGGATGGTGGCACCAGGACTGGGTGCCCAGGAGAAGAGACAGGGAGGCAAACGTGGAAATGCGCTTCTTTCCGTCCCTCCTTCTCTCCCCACCTCTCTTTCTCTCGCTCCTCCCTTCCCTTCCCCTTCCTTCCTTCCCTCCCTCCCTCCCCTCTCTTTGTTTCTTTCTTTGGTCTCTCTCCTCCAGGCTGGAGTACAGTGGCGAGATCTCAGCTCACTGCAACCTCCACCTCTCTGGTTCAGGAAATTCTCCTGCCTCAGCCTCCCAAGTAGCTGGGATTACAGGTGCTCGCCAGCCTACCCAGCTAATTTTTGTATTTTTGGTAGAGACAGGGGCTGGTCTTGATCTCCTTACTTCAGTGATCCTCTCACTTAGGCCTCCCAAAGTGCTGGGATTACAGAAGTGAGCCACCACACCCAGCTCATCCATATATTTTAATTAGTGAAGATATCTAATATTCATATTTTTGGTCCATTTTTAAACTGACATCTGTTATTTATTTTTGAGAGTTCATTAGATAGTCTGGATACAGGTTCTTGGTTTTTTTTGTGAGTGGTTTTTTTTTTTGAGACAAGGCTCACTCTGTTGCCCAGGCTGGAGTGCAGTGGCGGGATCATAGCTCACTGCTGCCTTGACCTCCTGGGCTTAAGTGATCCTCCCGCCTCGGCCTCTCAAACTGTTGGGATTACAGGAGTGAGCCACCACACCCAGCCACAGTTTCTTTATCAGATGTATATTTTCCATAGTTTCTTTCTAGTGTGGGAATTTCTTTCTGATTATCCTTTGCCCTGCTTTTTATTGGGCTATTGAATTCGTAGATGCAGGGTCTTGCTATGTTGCCCAGGCTAGTCTCAAACTCTTGGATTCAAGTAATCTTACTGCCTCAACCTTCCAAGGTGCTGGGATTATAGATGTGAGTCACTGCCGGCTTTGCATTTCTTCTAGCCTTCAACTTCCAGCTACCAACCCCGCCTCCCTCATTCAGGAGGTTGAGCTGGGGGTGTGGAAAGAGAAACATTGTCTAATCCAGGAACACATTCTACCTCTGCCCTTCACTGCACCTCACTCAGCCTCAGTTTGCTCATTCACTTAATGGGGATAAATAAAGTAGTCTCACCTCGGCCTACGTGAGTTTCCACATGGAATATGCTGGAAATGCTGGCTGGCAGTTTTATTGCTGTCACTTTCACCCCTGTAGGTGACTAAGTGTGGCTTAGATTGCACGTGTTAGAGCTCAAATCCCAGCTCTGCCGCTCCCTGGCTGCATGACTCTCCCAGGCAAGAGCCTCTCCCGTGTTCGTTTCTACATCTGGAATGTGGTAGAGATGAGGCTTGAATATGTGAATTACATGAATTGCATGCACGGAAAGTTCCCAGCACAGAGTAAAGGCTCAGGAAATGATTTTTTTTTTTTTTTTTTTTTTGAGACAGAATCTTGCTCTTGTTGCCCAGGCTGGAGTGCAATGGTGTGATCTCAGCTCACTGCAACCTCCGCCTCCTGGTTTCAAGTGATTCTCCTGCCTCAGCCTCCCAAGCAGCTGGGATTACAGGCGTCTGCCACCATGCCCGGCTAATTTTTGTGTTTTTAGTAGAGAGGAGATTTCACCATGTTGGCTGGTGTTGAACTCCTGACCTCAAGTGATCCTCCCATCTGGGCCTCCCAAAGTGCTGGGATTATAGGCATGAGCCACCTCGCCTGGCCAAGAAAGGGATATTTTTATTGCATGCATCTTCAAATGGAGACGAGTCACCAGGAAGAAATCTACCAATGGGTGTGGAGGTGGATATTGTTCTCAAACTCTCTCTTTTGTCCCTCCCTTGCTGCCCCGGGGACAGTCCCTGTGCTAAAAGATGGGGAATCAGAGGTGAATCAGACCTGATCTTGCCCCGTCACGCCAATGGACCAGAGGAGAGACCCTGGTTCGACACTCAGTTTGGCTACCGACCTGCTAGGGGGTCTTGATTCACTCTCTTAACCTCTTTGAGCCTCAGTACCTTCAGCTGGAAAAGGGACATTCTGCAGATTCCTGGACTGGCAGACTGGTTGAAAGGAATAGAAAGGAAAAAAGCATGAGAAGTACCTGTGGTAAATGAGGAAGGAATGATAGCTAAGCACGGTCTTGCCACGGGGCCTTTGTGTATGCGTTTTCCGCTTCTTGAAACACTCTTCCAGGAAGACGCTTTAATGAGGGGGCTTCCAGCAGCGGCGCCAGTGGCAACAGGACAGCAGGGAATGGCAGGCAGGGTCTAGATGTCCACAGGACTCCATCCCGCAAAAAGACCTTCCAGCCAGGCACCGTGGCTGATGTTTGTAATCTCAGCACCTAGGGAGGCCAAGGCAGGAGGATTGCTTGAGGCCAGGAGTTCAGGATCAGCCTTGGCAACATGGTGAGACCCGTCTGTATTTAAAAGAAACGAAAACAGGCCGTAGGCGGTACCTCATGCCTGTAATCCCAGCACTTTGGGTGGATCACTAGAGATCAGGAGTTAGAGACCAGCCTGGCCAACACAGTCTCTAACTCCCGTCTCTACTAAAAGTACAAAAATCAGCTGGGTGGCCGGGCACGATGGCTCATGCCTGTAATCCCAGCATTTTGGGAGGCTGAGATTGGTGGATCACCTGAGGTCAGGAGTTTAAGACCAGCTTGGCCAACATAGTGAAATCCGATCTTTACTAAAAATACAAAAATTAGCTGGGCATGGTGGCGGGTGCTTATAATCCCAGCTACTTGGGAGGCGGAGGTTGCAGTGAGCAGAGATCATGCCACTGCACTCCAGGCTAGGTGACAGAGAGAGACTCCATCTCAAATAATAATAATAATAATAATAATAAAATAATAATAATAATAATAAGCTGGGCATCGTGGTGCAGGCCTGTAGTCCCAGCTACTTGGGAGGCTGAGGCAGGAGAATGGCTTGATCCTGGGGGTGGGGGCGGGGGTTGCAGTGAGCTGAGACGGCGACACTGCACTCCAGCCTGGGCAGAGCAAAACTCTGGCTCCAAAAATAAATAAAACAAAAACAAAAGAGCTTCCCTGACCATCGCAAGAGCCATTTCAAGCCCACCGCCCTCACTCCCCAGCCCTGTGTTATTTCCCCAGCACTCACTGCCACCTGACACTTTATTTCAGGGGTTTCTTTGCCAGTGTCTGGTTCCCCCGATGCAAAGTCAGCCCCAGGAGGGCAGGGAGCTTTGCGTCTGTTCCCTGCAATACCCCAAGTCCCTAGAATGGTGCCTGGCACGGGGCAGGGACTCCACAGCGAAGGTGGGCTGGGAGCCGACTCGTAATCGCCCTCCTCCTCTGGTAAGACCTGGGACAAATTCTTCACCCCTGCGCCTCCTCTGCCCTCCTGCAAAGGCGCGGAGAAGCCCTTCCTGTCCAGGTGGGCTGGACGGTGCCGTGGGTTCCGAGGCCCCTCTCCCCCCGCAGCAGGCCCCGCTCAGGCGACGCTGGCTCTTTGTCCTCCGCGTGTTTCTGAACTTGGAGTTGGGAGGCTGCGCCTGCCCGGCCGGGGAGGGGTCCCTTTCTGCAGCCGCGGGCGGAGGCCCCTCGCAGCCCGGGCGCCCCTCCAGGCCGCGGCCCCGGCGAGACGAATGCAGCACACGGCCGCCTTTATGGGGCCCGCAGACAGCGCGTCGCCAGGCTAACCCTGCGTGGAAAATTCAGAGGTGGAAGGCGAGGCGCCTTAATGAGGAGGCCGCCAGCGGCGGCGGGGGCCGGAAACGTGAGCCGGGCTGGGGGCGGCGGCGGCCACCCCTCCCCCGCCGTGCATTCCCCGGCCCTCCCGGGACCCCCGCGCGCCAGGCCGGCAGGTGGAGGAGCAGGACGCCCGCCCTGTCCCTGCCCTGGAAGGACGCCGTCAGGCCCAGGCTCCCCTGGCCTCGATGCACTCCCGGCTGGATAGGCCCTTCTTCCCTTTTGGGGCGGGAAGACTAAATCGCAGCCTCGGGCCCAGGGCAAGGGAGCGACGGGAGACACCGTTCACTTATGGTG
This sequence comes from Saimiri boliviensis, assembly GCF_048565385.1. Lineage (NCBI taxonomy): Eukaryota > Metazoa > Chordata > Mammalia > Primates > Cebidae > Saimiri > Saimiri boliviensis. The sequence goes on from NC_133457.1 coordinate 113,455,825, forward strand.
CTGTAACACCATGGTCCATCCCATGGGCCGCAAGTTGAGGCTGAGCCAAGGCTGTGCCACATGGCCTAGGGGGACACCTGAACCATACCAGAAATTGGGGCGGCCTCTGAAAGTGGAGGCCATTAATAAGATCAAAGTTGGTTGGGCGCGGTGGCTCACACCTGTAATCCCAGCACTTTGGGAGGCCTAGGTGGGCAGATCGTGAGGTCAGGAGTTCAAGACCAGCCTGGCCAACATATAGTGAAACCCTGTCTCTACCAAAAAGAAAAATACAAAAAATTAGCTGGGCATAATGGCACATGCCTGTAGTCTCAGCTACTTGGGAAGCTGAGTCAGGAGAATTGCATGAATCCAGGAGGTGGAGGTTGCAGTGAGCCGAGACTGAGCCACTGCACTCCAGCCTGGGCAACAGAATGAGATTTCGTCTCTCAATAATAATAATAATAATTTAAAATAAGATCAAAATTAAGGGCCCAGGATCTGTAGGTGCCCAGCCTGGAGTTGCCATGGTGACGCTGGAGCCACCCCAAGGTACGCTCTAAACCTCAGTTTTTCATCTGTCAAGTGGGGATGGGCCAGGCACTGGATCAAAAGCCCAAGGAAGAACAGAGGGCAGAAGACACCAGCTTCTTGACTCTTGGGTTTCCATCCCAGTCAACGCAACAGAGGGATGCCCTTGGCAGAGTGACATAGAAACAGAAAGTGAAGCTGGGCATGGTGGCTCACACCTGCAATCACAGCACTTTAGGAGGCTGACACAGGAGGATTGCTTGAGCCCAGGAGTTCAAAACCAGCCTGGGCAACACAGCGAGATTCTGCCTCTACAAGAAATTTAAAAATTAGCTGGGCATGGTGGCACACATCTGTAGTCCCAGCTACTCGGGGAGACTGAGGTAGGAGGACTGCTTGAGTTTGGGAGGTTGAGGATGCAATGAGCTGTGATCTTGTCACTGTATTCCAGCCTGGGAGACAGTGTGAGACCCTGCTTCAAAAAAGAAAGGATGGGAAGGGAGGGAGAGAGAGAGAGAGAGAGAGAGAGAGACAGTGTGGAGGGAGGGAAGAGAGGGGAGGAAGGGAGGAGAGAGGAGGGGGGAGGGGAGAGGAGGGAAGGGGAGGGGAGGGGAGGGGGGAGGAAAGTGGAGGGGAGGGGGGAAGGGGGAGGGGAGGGAAGGGAAGGGAAGGGAACGGAAGGGAAGGGGAATATATAATTAATACTCTGGGGCCTTGGATTGGAAGGAGAGAGGAGGAATGGGAGAATGACTGCAGGAAAGGGAAGGCAGATGACCCTCCAGGATGTGGGACTTGGGGAAGGGGCAAAAGACAAATTTCTCTTTTCTTCTTTTATTTTCTTTCTGTCTTGCTCTGTTGCCCAGACTGGAGTGCAGTGACACAATCTGGGCTCACTGCAGCCTCCACCTCCCAGGTTCAAGTAAGACTCTTGTCTCAGCCTCCCAGGTAGCTGGGACTACAGGGGCCCCCACCATGCCAGGTTCATTTTTGTATTTTTAGTGGAAACAGGGTTTCACCACGTTGGGCCAGGCTGGTCTCGAACTCTTGATCTCAGGTGATCCTCCCACCTTGGCCTTGAAAAGTGTTGGGATTATAGGCACGAGCCACTGCGTTCAGCCCAAAGGACCAATTTCAGACTCAGACTCAGACTCAGAAAGGGCAGAAGCGAAGTTCAGGGCAGCCAGGCGTTGGTCTTTACATTTGCCATTCCCTCTTCCCAGAACACTGTTTCTTACCCCTGTTGTCTCTGCAGCTGTTTCCCTCACTTCCGCTAGTCTGGGGCTCAAAGATGAACTCCTTAGAGAGGCCTTCTCAGACCATGTGTCTAAGCCCGGCTGCCTTAGCCTTTCTTTTTGCCTCCAGCAAAGACACTTCTTTTTCGTCTCTTGCATGCCTTTGGTTCACTTGTTTCTTGTCTGTCTCTTCCACCTGCCTGTGAGCTCAGTGAGGGTGGGAACTTGGTTCACAGCTATAACCTCTGCCTCCAACCCAGCACACAGGAGGTGCTCAAGAAATGCTCAAAGAATGAATGAATGAATCAATCAATGGACAAAGCCAAGCTGTGGAGGACAAAGAAAACCTCAGCTTTCTTTCTGGTGACTTGGTTTCTGGCTAGCAGGGGACAGGTTTCCTCAGCTACTGACAAGCAGAGGGTCAGGTGAATGGACGAGAGGGGACAGAGGGCTCCAGCTCTGTTCTGGCCTCTTCAGGCCCCACAGAGGAAGCTCATTTTCAACCTACTGTAAAACCTGTAGCAGAGCCGGGGTCTGGGAGCTGGGAGCCTGCTCTGCCTGCCACTGCTACACGGTGAGAATTCTCACACATTGTAAACACCGCCCCGGCTCCCTTCTGGCTGGGGCAGTCAGCAGGACCTGTCCTGGGCTGGCCAGGAGCTTTCCAGGTACCCAGGGTGGATGGTGTGTGTGGAGGGGCCTCCTAGATCCGGGGATCGTCTTCTTGGGGGTGGGGCTTGGGCACTGGGTTCCCACAGACAGAATAGCTTGAAGCTCAAGGGTGAGCCAGCTGCTTGGGTTCAAAGCCTGGCTTAGCCATTTAGAGTTGTGTAACCTTGGGCAAGCTATTCCAACTGTGCTGTGGTCCTCTGTAAAAAGCTATAATAATAGCAGTACTTGGATGCTGGGCGCGGTGGCTCACGCCTGTAATATCAGCACTTTGGGAGGCCAAGGTGGGAAGATCATGAGGTCAGGAGTTTGAGCCCAGTCTGACCAACATGGCGAAACCCTGTCTCTACTAAAAATACAAAAATTAGCCAGGCGTGTTGGCATGTGCCTGTAATCCCAGGTACTCAGGAGGCTGAGGCAGAAGAATTGCTTGAGCCCAGGAGGCGGAGGTTGCAGCGAGCTGAGATTGCGCCACTGCACTCCAGCCTGGGTGACAGAGCAAGACTCCAACTTAAAAAAAAAAAAAAGAGAGAGAGAAAAACCTGGGCCTAGTTCAGGGGCTCTTATCAGCTCCTGTGCCATAGAGCGCTTCTTTGTTTATAGATTTAGTTTTTTAAATTTATAAATGAAATTGTATAGCAAGAAAATAAAACATCATATTAGAGTCATTAAAATGTTTAATCGCTGAATGCTTGATATAGTGACAGCTGTGCTTTTTTTTTTTTTTTTTTTTTTTTTTTTTTTTTGAGGCAGGCGCTTACTCTGTTGCCTGGACTGGAATGCAGTGGCACGATTACAGCTCACTGCAGCTTCCACCTCCCAGGCCCAAGTGATCCTCCCGCTTCAGCTCCGAGTAGCGGGGACCAGAGGCCCGCACCACCGCACCTGGATGATTATTCGTTTTTTGGTAGAGATGGGGTTTCACCACGTTGCCCAGGCTCATCTCCAACTCCTCGGCCTCCCGAAGTGCTGGGATTACAGTTGTGAGCCACTGTGCCTAGCCTGCTTTTTTTTTTATAATGCACTTAATAACAAGATCTAGTGTCTAGCCTAGTGACTGTGTTAATTTTGAAATCAGAAAGGGGATGAATGCTCTTTCTGTGACACTGTAAAGAGACATGGACAAGGGATTTCCGAGTGTCAAAGCCACCATCCAGCCACTGCTACTGTGGTTTCCCATGTCTGCTCGTAGGGAAGGAAATGCCAAATTCCAGTTGGCGGTTAGTGAAAATCAGGACATCCCTCTCTTCCCCAGTCCGAGTTCACAGATCCCTGAATTCTCCTCGAGGCCCCTGGAGGTGGTGGGGAGTGACAGGATCCCACTGGGGGTGGCGCAGGTTCCTGGGCAGAGGGGACCCAGATGTGGCTCCCTCAGGGGTTTGAGCTGGAGCGCTGGGTGCCCAGTGTAGGGGCCTGCATTGAAATCGGCCTCTGCCCACACTCCCTGGTCTCCAGGCCGCTCTGAGGAATGACCTCCTTGGCCTCCAGGGTTGAATAAGGAGGAGATGGGTCAGTGTGTGGCCTGTGTTGGCACAGGGGTCTGGGCTCTTGTGAGAGGGGTTGGGGGAGAGGCCATCCTGTGCCTTGGAGGGGGCCCCTTCCCTACCCAATGGCCTCTTCGAGGCCTGGGCCTGTGTGGAAATCCCTGTTTTGTGTTTGTGTCATCTGGGTAAGCTGGTGTGTCTGTGTGTGTGGGGTTGGAGATGTGTGTGTGTGTGCAGGCGTGAGTGTAGGGGCACATCTGGGAAGGGTATTGGGGGTATGACTCAGCACGTACAAATCTGTGTGTGTCTGTTCTGAGCATGGGTTGTTGTGTGTGTGTGTGTATGTGTGTGTGTCAGGGTTTGGTATGGCATTCACGGGTCCGTGTGTGTGAGATGGGGGTCTCTGGTGTGAGTTGGAGATCTCTGGTGTTAGTTGATGGGAGTGAATGTGAGATTGTGGGTATATTTGGGGACGTGGTGGGTGGACTGATGTGTGTATGGGTGCACACACAGGCAGCAGGGTTGGTGGGGGGTGTCCAGTGTGTGTCTGTGTGAACGTGTGTGGCCCCGTCACCGCCGGCTCCAGGCCCAGCCACATAAACTTCACACCCCTGCGGGCGGGCTCCAGCAGCCCCGCAGCAGCCACGTAGGGCAATGGGAAGCAGATGGGCCAGGAAGGAGGCCATATGGGGATGGGGGTGGGGGTGCATTCCTCCCTCCCAGGGCCGCCAGGAAGCCCCCTGCCTGCTGGCCCCCCATCGGGGTGGGAGCTAGAACTGACACAGTAACAAATGTCCTGTAGCCAGCGTGGAGTCAGTGTGGAGCCAGTGCAGAGGCAGCCCCCACCCCACTGAGCAGAGAGAGAGAGAAAGAGAGAGAGAGAGAGAGAGAGAAGTGAGAGGGATCCAGGAGATGCCGCTGTGCCAGACAGTGCCCTGATAAGCCATACCTGACCCCATGGTTGTGCAACTTTGGGCACTGCACATACCCCCACTCTGGGCCTGTTTCCCCAGCAGGGTGGCTGTTTGGGATGGAAAATGGGGAAGTTTCCCCCTCCTCCCTCCCCCCTCCCCCACCTCCATTTCCAGACTCAGGGTAGGCCCTAACTCCAGAAACACTGGTAGATGTCAACAGCGACAGGGTAGGGAGCTGCTAACCTGGACCCCTGACTGCATTCAGGCACTGGGTAGTGGCTAAGAGGCGGGCTCTGGGGCCAGAGCTGCTTGGGTTCCAGTCCCTGCTCTGATGCTTCCTGTGTGACTTTATGTGGCAAGTCACCTCCTCTGTGTCTCAGTTTCTTCCCTCTAAAGTGGAGGTAATAACAAGAGCACCCCACTCCACACAGGTGGCGATGAAGGAAGCACTCCTCCTGGGTCAGTCCCAGGTTTGGGCCAGTCTTGGGGCTGTGTCAATGTCAGCTACCAAGCGCCAGTTCCAGGGAGCTGCCCTCCCCTGCAGGAGGTTGCCCGGACATACTTTGCAGAAGAGACCAGAGAGGTCAGGTCCTTGCTGGTTCACACAGGATTTAAGGGGCAGAGCTGGGTTCAAACCAAGGCCTTCCAGTCCTGGCACCCACTCTCCTCACCGCCTCTCAGGGAGCTTGGCTGGCGCCTCCCTTCCCACCCTCTCCAGCTCCGCCCCCACTCTGTCCAGGGCAAGCTGCTGGGCTGTTTCTTCGCACGTCCAGATGAGAGCCGAAGCTCGGGCCCTCTTACAGCTGAGGCAAGGTCCAGGAGGCCGCTGGAAAGGCGGCCGGCTCCTCCCACTCTAACCCTGGCCCCGCTGGTGGGAGCCAGCCCTGCCTTTCAGACCCTGATTGGACTTAGGCAGCTCCAGGTACAGACCCTGGCTCCCCTCTCCCCAAGTGTCTGGAGTGCTCAGAGTCTCAGGGGTGTCGGGCAGGTGACAGGCTCAGCAGAGACTCAGCCATGGGGAATGGCAGCGACTGTTCTTCTCGAAGCGAGTGTCTAATGAACGGCCCCTGTTAGTTCCCCTCTCGTGGAGGTTGACATCAGATAGGGCCGGGGTGGAGGGAAGGGCTGGAAGCAGAGTTAGCTCTGGGTGGCCTTGGCCTGGTCTGTTTGCCTCCTCCAAGTCTCCCTTTCCTGTTTCCCAAAGCAACATGGTCGGGCAGGTTTGCCAGGAGGCTTAACAGGATCATGTGAATAAAGCTTTTGGCACATGCTAGGTGCTCAACCACGTTATCATGGCTTCTCTCTCTCTCTCTCTCTTTTTTTTTTTTTGAGACAGGGTCTCACTGTCACCCAGGCTGGAGTGCAATGGCGCGACCATAGCTCACTGTAACTCCCACCTCCCAGGCTCCAGGGATCCTCCTGCCTCAGCCTCCTGAGTAGCTGAGATTACAGGCATGGGCCACCACGTCTGGCTAATTTTTGTATTTTTATTTTATTTTATTTTTTGGAGACAGTCTCGCTGTGTCACCCAAGGTGGAGTATAGTGGCACGATCTCAGCTCACTGCAACCTCCACCTCCCTGCTTCAAGCAATTCTCCTGCCTTAGCCTCCCAAGTGGCTGGTACTACAGGCACCTGCCACCATGCCGGGCTAATTTTTGTATTTTTAGTAGAGACGGGGTTTTGCCATGTTGTCCAGGCTGATCTCGAACTCCTGACCTCAAAGGATCCACTCACCTCGACCTCCCAAAGTGCTAGGATTACAGGCCTGAGCCACCGCGCCCGGCCAATGGCTTCTCTTCTATTCTTGTCCTTTGTGGGCCCTTGTAGGGACATCTGTTTTTAGTTCCTACCCAGCATGGACTTTCCCTCCTCTGTGCCTGAGTCCAAGGGTTTTGGGTGGGGCTGACTTCATCATCAGGGGTAGGGCTTGCACTCAGTACTGACCAATCAGAACACTGTATCCTCTCAGCCAATAAGAGCTAGGACTGGGATTTTCGCTGGACCCTTGGAGGGGGAGGCACTTTGATTCTGTTGGGGTTGCTAAACGGGCTGGTTGGAAGCCTGGACTTGGGGGTTCATCTTGCCTTGTCGAGGAGGGAATTGGCTGAGTGGAGCCTGCAAAGATGGAGAGGAAGCAAGTCCCGCCGGTGAAATGCGAACGCCCAGATGCAAACATGCCTGGGACTGTTGTTGATTCCTGCTTTATGGGAGAGAAACTGAGGCCAAATCCAAGGTCACAGAGCCAGGAAGGGGGCAGAACTGGGATTTGAACCCAGGCCGACTGGCGCCAGTGGCTATGCCCTTAACCTCTAGACTCTCCAGAAGCCTTTGGTGTAAATCCCTCCCTGTAGCCTGAAATCCTCACCCAGCCTAGTTTTTGAGCTCAGCTATTTCTGAGCTTCCCAAGGGAGAATGTTTCCTGCCTCTGGCAGAAAAATCAGGGGAGAAAATGAAAGCCCTGTGGTCTGGCTGCAAACTCAGTTTGGGCAAGCTTGGGACAGATGAGAATTCTTTCCTTCATTCATTCTTCCTCTTTCTCTCTTTCTCCTCCCTCCCTCCCTCCTTCCCTTCCCTTCTCCTTCCTTCCCTTCCTTCTTCCTTCCTCCCTCCCTCTTTCTTTCTTCATTCTCTTCTCCTTCCTTCCTTCCCTCCTCCCTTCCTTCCTCCATCCCTACTCCCTCCCCAATCCTTCTTCCTCCCCCTTCCTCTCTCTCCTTCGTGTCTGAAGTAAACCAGAGCTTACTCCAACCCATCTCACGTCCTGGGTCCTGCTCTTGCCTCTGCCTGGATAACTTGCATCTCTGCCCAGTTCCAGGCCTAGTTGGCCATGTTGGGTCCAGTACAACTATCACCAGTGATACCTATTAAAATGCAGATCCCTGGCAGGAGCCATGGCGCATGTCTGTAATTCCAGCACTTTGGGAGGCTAACACGGGTGGATCACCTAAGGTCAGGAGTTCAAGACCAGCCTGGCCAACATGGTGAAACCCCGTCTCTGCTAAAAATATAAAACATTAGCTGGGCGTGGTGGTGGATGCCTGTAGTCCCAGCTACTCAGAAGGCTGGAGCAGGAGAATTGCTTGAACCGGGGAGCCAGAGATTGCAGTGAGCTGAGATCATGCCACTGCACTCTAGCCTGGGCAAGAAGAGTGAAACTTCATCTCAAAAACAAACAAACAAACAAAAATAAACCCCCCAAAACTGAGTTTTAGAGTGGTCACACTACTTACCCAAGATCACACAGCTAGTAGGTGGTAGAGCTGGGACTTGAACCCGGGCATCTGGCTCCAGACCCTGTGCTTTTGCTGGTACTGTAGGAAGCTTTAGTTTTGCTTATTTTATTCACTGCTGTGTCCCCAATGCCTGCCTGTGGTGGGTCTTAATAAAGATTTATTGAATGAATGGATGGATGGATAGATTGCTCATGAAGGGAGTTGACTCAATTAGTAGGTGTTCTACAATTGCTCATTCTCTCCTACATATGTTGTCCGGGCTGCCCTCAAACTCCTGACCTCAAGCGATCCACCTGCCTCTACCTCCCAGAGTGCTGGGATTACAGGCATGAGCCACTGCGCCGGGCTGGGAGATCTTAGAGCAGTGCTAAGCCTGTGGCAGAGTCCTGGCTTTCTCCCTCTGCTCTGTGTAGCAGGGATAGTAGCAGTCCCACTGCTCAGGGCTGTCATGACCTAAGCGAGACACTGCCAGGGCTGTGCCCTGTGCCGGAGTATGGGCTCCATGAGCCATAACAGGTTTGATCAGTTTCCCGGGCTCTTCTTTACTCTGATTTCCTGGTCTGATCCTGTCTCCCTCTCAGGCCAACCAGGGCCACACGTGGTGCCAGGCACACAGTAGGTGCTCAGGGAAGAAGAATAGCTACATGAGCCCTTGCTGTGTGCCGGGCTTTTTTTTTTTTTTTTTTTTTTTTTTTTTGAGATGGAGTTTCGCTCTTGTTACCCAGGCTGGAGTGCAATGGTGCGATCTTTGCTCACTGAAACCTCCGCCTCCCAGGTTCAGGCAATTCTCCTGCTTCAGCCTCCTGAGTAGCTGGGATTACAGGCACACGCCACCATGCCCAGCTAATTTTTTTGTATTTTTAGTAGAGATGGGGTTTCACTATATTGACCAGGATGGTCTCGATCTCTTGACCTCATGATCCACCCGCCTCAGCCTCTGAAAGTGCTGGGATTACAGGCTTGAGCCACTGCGCCCAGCCTCTGTGCTGGGCTTTTTAAAAACACTCATCATCTGATCTACTTCTTTCAGCAGCCAACAAGGAACAGACCCAGTGTTTGGCCCAGCAGACCCTCCATAAATGTTTGTTGAATGACTGAATGAAACACAGAGCTGGCTGTCTTGGCAGAGTACCTGGCACAAGCTCTCCCCACCTCCTACCTGCTGCCAGCTCACAGCCAAGCCTGGGTTTCTACAAATGCCAGTGCTGCCAAGAGATGAACTGGCCTTGGGGGAGGTAGTTCCTGGCTGTGGAGGGAGGGAGTGAAGCTGCAAGGGAGGAATTTCCGGAGTTCAGCCTGGGCTGAGTAATTGCTCACTGGATCTTGGTCCAGCGGCGGCCGGGGCAGGTAGGCGTGGGGCTACGGGATGCACCGGTTGATAGTCAAGCCTGGAATTCTGCCAGCTGCAGCTCTAGGGCCCCTGGACAAGAGGCAGCATCCAGGAGATGCCACCATCAGCTCGGAGGAGTCACATCACTTCTCTGAGCCTCAGATTCTTGGTTGGCAGCTGCTCCGGCTCCGTGGGGCTGTGTGAGATTTGAAGGGGTGCTGTGTGTGAGGCTGGAACAGGTGTTAGGATTGTGTGGAGGGCAGGAGCTGCCTGGAAGTGTGAATAGGCCTGGACCTCAGATACAGACGGGCCTGGAGGGTCTTGGCTGAGTCATTTCTCTCTGTGAGCCTCAGCTTCCACCAGCCTGCTAAGAAAAGAGCCTGAGAAATGAGAAAGGTGGTTCTCAAAAGCAGGAACTTTTGAACTATAAGTGAGAAAACAGTAATAACCATAATAATAATGCCTGTACAAAAGGGCTTTCCATCACTCATTCATCTGTTTTTGTTGTGATTTTTGTTGTTGTTGTTTTGAGACAGTCTCCCTCTGTTACCCAGGCTGGAGTACAGTGGCGCAATCTGGGCTCACTGCAACTTCCGCCTCCTGGCCAGGCTGGTCTCAAACTCGTGACCTCAGGTGATCTGCCCACCATGGCCTCCCAAAGTACTGAGATTGCAGGTATGAGCCACCGAGCCTGGCCTGTAAGAGTCCATTGTTAGGTCCTCCGTAGTCACTTGATGCTGTTTCTCCAGCTGCTTTTTTGGTATCAGATTCACAAAGAAATATTGGAACTCTTAAAATTTATGTTAGTTCAATTGATTAAAGTGCCAGAGGATCAAAACATATGTTCGAGTATTCTTGGGTTTTCTCATCTGCTGTACTTCTGTTCTTCGGCATATGTGGGTTTAATTTTTTAGTATATTCACTAAAATGTTTTGTTTAATGTATCATGATTTTGGAATTATCCTCTCTGTTTGGGATGGGATGAGGTGCTCACTTGTCACTGATATATCCATAAGTCTGTAGGATCTCTGAATTCCGACAATATTCGGACTTCTGTCCCTGGAGTAGACCTTGAAGTTCTTTTTTGTTGCTGTTTTTTTGAGATGGAGTCTCGCTCTATAGCCCAGGCTGGAGAGCAGTGGTGTGATCTTGGTTCACTGCAACCTCGGCCTCCAGGTTCAAGTGATTCTCCTGTCTCAGCCTTCTGAGTAGCTGGGGTTACAGGCACGTGCCACCATACCTGGCTGATTTTTGTATTTGCATTTGTATTTTTATTTATTTATTTTTTATTTTTTTGAGACAGAGTTTCGCTCTTGTTACCCAGGCTGGAGTGCCATGGCGTGATCTCAGCTCACCACAACCTCCGCCTCCTGGGTTCAGGCAATTCTCCTGCCTCAGCCTCCTCAGTAGCTGGGATTACAGGCACGCGCCACCATGCCCAGCTAATTTTTTGTATTTTTAGTAGAGACGGGGTTTCACCATGTTGACCAGGATGGTCTTTTTTTTTTTTTTTTTTTTTTTGAGACGGAGTTTTCGCTCTTGTTACCCAGGCTGGAGTGCAATGGCGCGATCTCGGCTCACCGCAACCTCCGCCTCCTGGGTTCAGGCAATTCTCCTGCCTCAGCCTCCTCAGTAGCTGGGATTACAGGCACGTGCCACCATGCCCAGCTAGTTTTTTGTATTTTTAGTAGAGACGGGGTTTCACCATGTTGACCAGGATGGTCTCGATCTCTTGACCTCGTGATCCACCCGCCTCGGCCTCCCAAAGTGCTGGGATTACAGGCTTGAGCCACCGCGCCCGGCAGGATGGTCTTGATCTCTTGACCTCGTGATCCACCTGCCTCGGCCTCCCAAAGTGCTGGGATTACAGGCTTAAGCCACTGTGCCTGGCCAATTTTTGTATTTTTAGTAGAGATGGGGCTTCACCATGTTGGTCAGGCTGGTCTCGAACTCCTGACCTTGCGATCCACCTGCCTCGGCCTCCCAAAGTGCTAGGATTACAGGTGTGAACCACAGTACCTGGGTCGACCCTGAAGTTCTATAACTAGGGTAGGGTTAGGCCATTTAGAATTAAATGCTCTTGTTTTGTAGAAAATATTGATGTTTTAACTTTGTATACAGTTTTTAAATGGTTTGAAATATTAGTAGCTTGCTTTCATTTCAGTATTTTATGAAATAAAGTTCATTTTATAGTGAAGAATTTGTTCACTTGTGTGGTTTGGGTGAGAAACCAGTTTTCCTTCATTTAAAAAAAGTGTAGTTTCCCTAAAATTCTCATTCATTAAAAATAAAACTAATTATCAAATTTTACTTGTCTCAAAGTAAAAAATCCTTAGGTATCTCAATTATATGGTATCAGTGTCCAGTATGTCAGACCCAGTAGACCATATTAGAGTTTATAATCGGGAAAGAAGGAGATACTGCCATTTCTTCAATCACTCATTTATTTGTGTATTCTTTCAGCTAATACATTTTAGCTTCATTCATTCATTCATTTAGAGAGCATTATTGAACATTTATTTCCTGCCAGACAAGGATGGTCAGATTTAGCAAAAACAGGCTGGGTGTGGTAACTCACACCTGTAATCTCAGCTCTTTAGGAGGCAGAGGTGGGTGGATCATTTGAGGTCAGGAGCTGGAGACTAGCCTGGCCAACATGGTGAAACCTCATTTCTACCAAAAATACAAAAATTAGCCAGGTGCAGTGGTTCACGTCTGTAATCCCGGCACTTTGGGCGACGGAGGTGGGTGGATCACCTGAGGTCAGGAATTCAGATCAGCCTGGCCAACATGGTGGAATACTGACTCTACTAGAAACACAAAAATTAGCTGAGAGTGGTGGCACGTGCCTATAATCCCAGCTATTCAGGAGGCTGAGGCAGGAGAATCACTTGAGCCTAGGAGGCGGAGCGATTCAGTTGCAGTGACTGAGCGAGATCCTGCCATTGCACTTCAGCCTGGACGACAGAGCAAGACTCCATCTAAAAAAAAAAAAAGAAGAAGAAGATTTAGCAAAAACAAAACCAAGATCTGGCGAAGCACAGTGGCTCCTGCCTGTAATGCCAGCATTTTGAGAGGCTAAGACGGACAGATCACTTGAGCTCAGGAGTTCAAGACCAGCCTGGGCAACACGGCAGGACCCCATCTCTATATAAAAAAAAGTACAAAAATTAGCCAGGCGTGGTGGTTTGTAGCTGTAGCTTCAGCTACTCGAGAGGCTGAGGATGGAGGATTGCTTCAGCCTACAAGATGGAGGCTGCAATGAGCCATGTTTGTGCCACCGTATTCCAGCCTGGGTAACAGAGCAAGATCCTGTGTCAAAACAAAACAAAACCCAACGATTGCTTCAGCCTACAAGATGGAGGCTGCAATGAGCCATGTTTGTGCCACCGTATTCCAGCCTGGGTAACAGAGCAAGATCCTGTGTCAAAACAAAACAAAACCCAACAGGATCAGCAACAACAAACCCCAGAATGCCTTGTTAAATTTGAATTTCAGATAAACAACAACTACTTTTTGTTATAGATGTGCCCCATACTCTGTCTCTTAGAGACAGTGTGTCCTGGGAGCTGCGGTGGCTCAGGCCAGTTGTCCTGGTGCATGAGGAGGTGAGGCTATGCGTTCGAGGCCAGCCTGGGCAACATAGAAACCTTTCATCCACTGAGAAAAATAAAAATATTCCAATCTGAAGGGGCAGAAAGAAAAAGAAAAGAAAGAAAGTGTGTCCTGTGCAACCCTGGGCAAGCTCATGGGAGGTCTTTTGCCCGTGCAACCCCATTTCTTGCTTACACAGCCCCGAGAGGCAAGAATTATTGCCTGTGAGGAAATGGAGGCTCAGAGCAGTGTGTCCCCCTGCTCAGGCTCGTGTGGACATGCATTCTGGCTGAGCTGGGGGCTTCGGCAGAGTCCCAGTGCCATGGGCACTCTGTCACCCTCCTCACTTCCTGGATTGCAGTTTCGGGAACAGAGAGCCATCTTGGCAGCCACCTGGCACTTTCCCCTGCCCCAGCCCTAACCTGTTGGGGAAAGTCCCTATGGGTCACCCAGGGCTGAAGGATGGCATAACCAGGCTGTGGGCTAGGGAGCGGAGCAGGTAGAACTCCTAAGCTATGGGGCAGAAGGGGCATCAGAGGGAAGGAGATAGTAGGGCAGTGGTCCTCAGACCTACTTTGGCCACACGGTTTCTTGCCTGCCACACAGCGCCTGGTTAATAATTGGCCTCACTGACACCCCAGGTGGGGCCTGAGCTCAGAGAGGGCCCCTGGAGTCACCACTCTCCCCACCTGTGTGTCACTGGGGGGAGTCTTGGCCCCTCTGAGGGCGTTAGCCTCCATCTGTCTACAAAGAAGCATTCATTCACTCACTCACACATTCATTCATTCATGTATTTGTACTTTACTTCTACAGATATTTCTTGAGCACCTGCTATGTGCTGGGTTCCAGGCATGTGGTATGGAGGATATGCCAGAAAATGAGACAGAATGAAAGCCTTTCTCTCACAGAGCTGATGGTCTGATGGGGGAGAGAGATCATAGACACATAAGGAAGATAATTGTGGGTGGGAAAAGTGTAAGATGGAAACAAGGCAGGGGAAGGTAATGGAGTGTGACTGAGACCGGGCAGTTTGGGAGGGCATCCCTGAGGAGGTGATATTTGAGGAGAGAGCCAGACGGTAAGAAGGAGCCTGTCCCGGGGATGCATAGGAACGTGAGCCTGGTGGGGCTGAGGTGGGAGAGGTGCGCAGGGGTGCATCACCTGGAGCTTCGAAGGTGGAGATCCATTTGGCTCCTCCTTTGCTTTGTTCAGACTCTGTGTCACCTCCTCTGAGGAGCCTTCCCTGATGACCCTGGCTAAACCAGGCCCTTCTTTACCTCTTACCCTCATCTCTACATGGCATCATACTCTCTGTTTATTGGGTGTGTGTGGATATTTTGTCTTTCTTTCTCCACAGTTACAAGGCCAGCTGGGGAGAGCTATCATAAGTTGCCTACTGACTCCTCCATGGTGCAGAAAATGTGGCCACAAGGATCCCAGCATGGGCGCCGCTGATGGATGGCAGGGAAAAACCAGTGCAGTGTTTTATCGGACTGCAGCTTCGACTCAAGCCTCAGAGGCCAGCTCTGGAACCCAAACCTTGAGCCCAACAGGATTCCCGTAAAATCACAACAGTCATGACTAACTTTCACTGGATGCTTGCTGCATGGCGACACGGCTACGCAGCCTATTCCACGTGTGCAATTCACTGGTATTCAGTACATTCGCAGTATTGTGCAACCACCGCCACCGCCTACATTCAGAGCGTTTCCACTGCTCCAAAAGGAAACCCTGGACTCAGTGAGCCATCACTTCCCATCCCTCCAACACCCCGCCTCTGGAAACCACTCACCTAGTTTCCATCTGCCTGGATTTGCCTCTCCGTATTAATGGAATCGTGTGCTATGTGGCCCTCCGCATGTTCACCCGTGTTGTAGTACGTATGTGGTATGAAGCATGGAGGTACATATTTTATTTATGCATTAGTTGATGGCCATTTCGGTTGTCTCCTCTACTTTCTGGCTATTGTAAATAGTGCTGCTCTAAGCATCTGTGTGGGAGTTTTTTGTTTTTGAGACAGAGTCTTGCTCTGTTGCCCAGACAGGAATGCAGTGGCATGATCTTGGCTCACTGCAACCTCTGCCTCCTGAGTTCAAGCGATTCTTGTGCCTTACCCTCCCTAGTAGCTGGGATTACAGGCACATGCCACCATGCCTGGCTAATTTTTGTATTTTTAGTAGAGACGGGTTTCACAATGTTGGGCAGGATGGTCTTGAAATCCTGACCTCAGGTGATCCACCTGCCTCGGCCTCCCAAAGTGCCAGGATTACAGGCATGACCCAGCCCACTCCCCCACCCCCTGTGCCCGGCCTGTGTACAAGTTTTTGTTTGAATATCTATTTTCAGTTCTTTGGGACATATACCCAGGAGTGGAATTACTGGGTCATATAGCAATTCTATGTTTAATTTATTAAGGACTTACCACCTAAGCACTTTACATATGTAGAGACAGGCTCTCACTATGTTGCTCAGGCTGGTCTTGAACTCCCGGGCTCAAGATATCTTCCTCCCAGCTCAGCCTCCAAAGCGTTGGGATTACAGGCATGGACCACTGTGCTCAGCTGACCTAAGCACATTTTAAAGCACTCGTGATCTTGGGGAATTCTCACAACAAGCCAATGAAGGAGGCTCTGTCCTGCCTCATTCTTTTTTTTTTTGGTGATGAAGTCTTGCTTTGCTGCCCAGGCCAGAGTACAGTGGCGCAATCTTGGCTCACTGCAACCTCTGCCTCCCGGGTTCAAATAATTCTCCTGCCTCAGCCTCCTGGGTGGCTGGGATTACAGGCATGTGCCACCATGCCTGGCTAATATTTTGTATTTTTAGTAGAGGCAGGGTTTCACTATATTGGTCAGACTGATCTCAAACTCCTGACCTCGAGAGCCCCCCGCCTCGGCCTCCCAAAGTGTTGGGATTACCAGCGTGGGCCACCGTTCCTGGTCCCTCTCTTTTCCTACTCAAGGATTCCCCCCACCCCAGAAGCCCATGCTCTTGTTTTGGGTGTGGCTGTGGGTCACAGAGAAGTCAGGAACCCTCAGAATCTTCTTCTGGAAACGTTGGGTGGCCCAGGAGTGGAAATGGTGTCTACCTCGAAGGTCCCATGTCCATGCTACAACTGAATGTTCCAGATCAGAAAACGGCACACAGTGTTCCAGAAATGCCAGGACCCTGTTTCCTCAGGAAAGAGAGTAGCCTGGACCCATTAATTCACCAGAACCACATCGCATTTTAGGCCAGAAATAATCATAACTTCAGCCTGTTAGGTGGATGTCAGAGAATAAAAATCTCCCCTGGATTTGTAACTCTGTCAGGAGGAATGGGGTGACTGAGAATTCCACAGGTGAGCTTTCAACATAGACACGGGGGTGGGGGTTCCTGAGCCTCTCTGCTGAGGCTTTGTATAGACTCAGGGCTTGTGGAGAGCAACGGGTTCATTCTCCGAGCACTCACTGTGAGCCAAGGCACGAAACAACGCGGGGGGCTGTACAGATGGGAAATTGAGGCCCAGAGAGGTGGAAACAGTTGCCAAGAGTTGAACAGCTAAGAAGCATTTGAGCTGGGGCTTGAACCCAGGCAGTCAGGATCTAAACAGAGCCCAAACTCTGAACCACGTGTATCTTTCTCAGGGAAGGCTGGAAAAATGTAGTTTAGTTTTGGCACCATGAAGTAACTATGTTCAGGTGAGGTCACTGGCTGATAGTGGGGGGTCGCCGATGGAAGAAATGGGGAGGGGACCCAGGTCCCCCGGGAAGTGCCCCCTGTCTCTTTGCTGGGATTTTCTTCTCTGACTCTTGGCCTGGCTCTTTCTTGGTGAGTGTATATGGGGTGGGGTTAGTGAGAAAGGGGGGCCCCGGCTCTGGGGTCATAGGAGTGTTAGAATGCAAGGCCAGGCCTGCAGCCCAGGGTCCTTCCTGCCTGGGAGAAGCCTGCAGCCTGTCTACACTGGCAAAGCCTCAGCCCCAACCAGCCCCCTGCCCTGTACAACTGGGCACTACCACTACCAGCACCACATCCCCAGGTGCCAGTTCTGCTGTGTAACAAGTGTCACCACCTCTCCGAGCCTCAGTTTCCTCCCCGGGAAAATGGGGATAGCCATGGCACGTGGTGGGGAAGGTTAAATGTACATGGTCCAGGCTGTTGCTCTTATTCCTGCTGCCAGTAAGACGCCACGTGGCGTGTCTGCCATGCGGAGGAGAGGGCGCCCCTGGCCGGAGCCCAGCTGGACGTCAGGCCTGAGGTTGGATGTCAGGCCAAAGCTGGCTCCAGCCCAGCAGCCCCGACAGGAAGGGGCGGGAGGCCTGAGTCGGCCAGACTCCTGAGTCACTGTTTCCCGGCTCTGCCAGGCCAGGCGGGAAAAGGGGGACTGGGACGGAGGGAGGGGGAGGGGAGATCTGGGGGAAGGAAGGAGTGCAGAGTGGAGACACCAGTTGTATCCATTGTTGGGTGGGACAGACAGAAAACCACCTGCCAGGGACTCATCAGACATGCAGGGGGCAAGGAGATTCTGGGGTGTCAGAGTGGGGTCCCTGCCCTCCCTGGATTACCCCGCCACCAGCACACACACACTGCACTCAGCTTTGCAGCCTGCCTTCTTCTGCGGTCCGTTGACCAGGTTCCAGCCTCAGGGACTTTGCACTGGCTGTGTTTTCTGCCTGGAACACTGAAGGCTCTTTCTCAAATCTCAGGCTTCAGCTTAAATGTCACCTCTTCGGTGAAGCTCTCCAGTCTGGAGTGCAGTGGTGCCATCACGGCTCACTGCAGCCTCCACCTCCCCGGGCTCAGGTGATCCTCCCACTTCAGCCTCCGGAGTAGCTGGGACCGCAGGCATGCACCATCACGCCCTGCTACTTTTTGTATTTTTTTTTTTGTAGAGACGGGGTTTTGCCATGTTGCCCAGGCTGGTGTCAAACACCCGAGCTCAAGTGATCCACCCGCTTCGGCCTCCCACAGTGCTGGGGTTACGGGCGTTGCCACCACACTGGGGCCTGCCTGAGCTTTAAGTGAGCTCTTCCTACGCCCCCTCCCTATTCCTTTAGTTCATCCATTCGTTTATTTGCCCAGAAGGTATTGCACACCTCCTGTGGGCTGGGCCCTGCTTTAAACAGTGAACAGAGCAGACAACCTGCCTGCCTCACAGAGCCGTCACTCCACCAGGGAGACACACACAAGCACACAGCACACTGTGCCAGGACCGGCGCCGCTGGGAGAACCAGGCTCAGCTGGGGGAGTCAGGACACAGTGGGGGCTTTCCCTGTCGGAGGGGGTTGCGGAAGGTGTCTCAGAAAGTGATGCCAGGGAGATCTGCAGGACAAAATGGGTATCTTCCGAGAGAGAGTTCCAGGCAGAGGGCACAGTCGGCACAAAGGCCTTGAAGCAGGGGTGTGGGGGGCAGAGTCAAGGAGCAGCCAGGAGGCCAGCGGGGTGGGAGCAGAGTGGGTAAGGTGAGGGGGTGAGGCCAGCGAGGGGACGGAGTGGGCTGGTGGGTCAGGCAATGGGGAGGATGTGGCTTTTGCTTTGAGTGCCCGGAGGGTCCTGAGCAGAGGGACTGTGGAGGCGGTGAAACAAAGGCAGATTCCAGGTGGGCTTCGGGGGAGAACTGACCTCCAGGCAGGCAGGCGGCGTCCCCACACCTCACCTCTGCCCTGAGATGAAGCAGCAGCCTTGGATCAGGACCCTGTCCAGAGGTGGGCCGGGGCCAGGGCAGCTCCTCACGGTTGGCCTTCCCCGTGGGGGGCTGTTTTGGGGGAGGGGTCCCCTAAGTCTCTCCCTCTCTTTTGTAACCATCGGCCTGACCGGAGCTTTGGTCAGTCCTGGGAGGTGGCTGGCGGAGAGAGGGTTCTCTGTCATCATCTGACCATGGGAAAGGTGAAGTAAAAACCACGAGGGACGGAGAGAAGCAGTTTGTGGCCAGCCCAGCATCATCCCTCACCCAATGCACACTCAGGCTGAGGGCCTTATCCCTTGGCCATGGTCCCCCAACCTCCAACATAATCAGGCCCGTGGGAGCCTGGCCAGAGCCGTGGCCAGTGACTCAGCAGGAATCACCCCAGACAGGAGCCAGAGCCCCAGTGTCCAGACCAGAAACCACCCCTGACCCATCCGGCTGGGCAGGAACAGGGACAGAGTAGGCGGAAAAGCCCTCAGCCCAGGATAGCTGGGGGAGAGGGGGCATGGGAAGGCCCAGTCCAGAGGCAGTTCGTGGCCACCCACCCCGATGGCATCTGCTGAGGTCCAGATCATAGTTTTAGGAAGGGATTCTTGGCTGTTCTGCCCCATTCTGTTGAAGCCCTGAGCGTCAGCCTGGCTTTGACGGGTTGTGCCAGGCTGTCGTGGTGTATCCTGTCTATTCCATTGTATTGTTTCTCTTCTAGAGCCTTCCAATCCTTTCTATTCTATTGTGATTATTCAGCAGATATTTACTGACCACCTACTATGTGCCAGGCAGTGTTCTAGATGTTGGAGTCACAACTTTGTTTATTTATTTATTTATTTATTTATTTATTTTAAGACGAAGTCTCTCGCACTCTGTTGCCCAGGCTGGAGTGTGGTGGTGCGACCTCGGCTCACCGCATGGAGTTACAACTTTGGATGAAATGAGACCTCTGCCCCAGGGTGCTCACGGGGAGACCAGCAACAGGTGACTATCAGGTAGTGGAGAGCCTCCGAAGTAGCTGGGATTATAGGCATGTACCACTATTCCCGTCTAATTTTGTATTTTTAGTAGAGATGAGGTTTCTCCATGTTGGTCAGGCTGGTCTCGAACTCCCAATCTTAGGTGATCCGCCTCCTTTGGCCTCCCAAAGTGCTGGGATTACAGTTGTGAATCACCATGCCTGGCCTTCTTTTTTTTTTTTTTTTTTTTTTTTTTTTGAGATGGAGTCTTGCCCTGTCATCCAGGCTGGAGTCCAGTGGTGTGATCTCGGGTCACTGCAACCTCTGCCTCCCAAGTTCAAGCGATTCTCCTGCCTCAGCCTCCCGAGTAGCTGGGATTATAGGTGTGTACCACTACACTTAGCTAATTTTTGTACTTTGAGTAGAGATGGGGTTTCATCATGTTGGCCAGGCTGGTCTTGAACTCCTGACCTCAAGTGATCAACCCGCCTCGGCCTCCCAAAGTGTTAGGATTACAGGCATAAGTCACCTCGCCCGGTCAAGATGACAGTCTTGGCCGGGCGCGGTGGCTCACGCCTGTAATCCCAGCACTTTGGGAGGCCGAGGCGGGTGGATCACGAGGTCGAGAGATCAAGACCATCCTGGTCAACATGGTGAAACCCCGTCTCTACTAAAAATACAAAAAATTAGCTGGGCGTGGTGGTGCGTGCCTATAATCCCAGCTACTCAGGAGGCTGAGGCAGGAGAATTGCCTGAACCCAGGAGGCGGAGGTTGCGGTGAGCCGAGATCACGCCATTGCACTCCAGACTGGGTAACAAGAGCGAAACTCCGTCTCAAAAAAAAAAAAAAAAAAAAGATGACAGTCTTGAGCAGAATCAGAAGGAGCTGAGGAAGGGAGGCAGCAACTGCAAAGACCCTGAGGCTGGAATGTGCCTAGTGTGTTCCAGGACTGGCCAGGAGGCCAGCGTGGTAGATAGGGGGAGCAGCAGGGAGGATGGGGTGTGTGGGGACGTGGCTTGGAGGAGGCAAATGCCGGGTGGGAGAGAGCAGGAGGGACAGAGCTCACCACAGTCCTGCTGGGGTGTGGGGCCAGCTACATGGCCTTGGATGGGGAGTACGCGTGTGAGTGAGTGTCTGTGATGTGGGTGTCTGCATGTGAGTCCCTGTGTGTCTGTGTGTACCCGTCTGTGCACCTGCATTGTGTGTCTCTGATTCAGGCAGTTAGTGCTTCTGTATTTGTAGGAGCCTGTGGGTGTGTGTCTGGAATTTGGTGTGACTATAAAGGTGCAGGTCTGTGTGTGTCACGTCTTTTTTGGCAGGTGCCTGGATGTGTGTGTTGAGTGCTATGTGTCTGTCATGTATTTTGTGCATGTATGTAGGTATGTGTGCATGACAGTATAGCAGGAGAGTCTGTGTTCTTGTGATTGTGGCATGGTGACAAGTTTCAGGGTTCCTGTGGGTGGAAGGGCATGGGAAGGAGCCTCCTTGCAGACCCACCCCAGGCTAGCAGCAGCCCCTTCCCATGGCAGCAGATACATACCCACTCTGATGCCCAGGGAGGAGGCTGGGCAAGCAGTCCTAAGCAGCAGGTGGCATCAGATGGAGAATGAGGGTGGGGGCTCAGCTCAGCCACCTTTTCTAGGCCTTTCAGGGCCTGTCAGAAGCCCCCATGGAAAATGTGGAGGTTGGGGGACAGTGGACATTCACAGGCCTGGGAATGGGGGTGTTTGAGTATCTGGGGTACCCACTGGGAACTCTGGCCTCCTTGGGCTTAATGGGTGCGGCTGGGTTTGTGCACACATGTGGTGGGGGTGACTACATGCACTGAGCTCATGCCAGAGCATGGGAGGAGACAGCGCCCAGCATATGCACAGATAGACACATGTATGGAAGGATAAGTACATGTTCAAGGGTGGACACATGTGAGCACAGACTCTTGTATGTAGGGGCAAACATTTGTGTGCAGGGACAGACGCACACATACAAATAGACACGCAGGTGCAAAGAGACACACAGGTGCAGGAAAAGAGACTTATGTGCACAAACAGACATGAGTGTACATGGATAGACATATGAGTGTCCTTCGTGGGCCCCAGAACCTCTCCTGCACAAACATGCACACACATACACATACATTAACACACATACATTAACTCACACTCACATGTGTGCAGGGACTGGTCCACCAAGCACACCATGCATACAGGGTCCCTATGTATACAAAAAGTCCCCAAATGGGCCAGGCGCAGTGGCTCACACCTGTAATCCCAGCACTTTGGGAGGGAGTTCAACACCAGCCTGGTCAATGTGGTGAAAACCCGTCTTTACTAAAAATACAAAAATTAAGCTGGGCATGGTGGCGAGCACCTGTAATCCTAGCTACTCAGGAGGCTGAGGCAGGAGAATCCTTAGAACCCAGGATCAGAGGTTACAGTGAGCTGAGATTGTGCCACTGCACTCCAGCCTGGGCGACAAGAGGGAAACTCCATCTCAAAAAAAAAAAAAAAGTCCCCAAATGTAATGTGTGCCTCTCACCCTCAGTATCAACAATTACGTAAGAAGGAGGGTGCTAAGAGCAAACACGGCTGCTATTCTCCATGTGGGGAGTGGGCACATGGCCCCGGGAGCCAGGCCGGGCCACCTTCTGCCCTTTGTAACTGGGGTCCTGCGGTGTGCTTTACTTTCTGTACCCTGGTCTCCTCATCCTTTTTCTTTTTTCTTTCTTTCTTTCTTTTTTTTTTTTAGATGGAATCTTGCTCTGTCACCCAGGTTGGAGTGCAGTGGTACAATCTCAGCTCACTGCAACCTCTGCCTCCCAGATTTAAGTGAGTCTCCTGCCTCAGCCTTCTGGGTAACTGGGACTACAGGCGTGTGTCACCACGCCCGGCTCATTTTTTGTATTTTTAGTAGAGACAGGATTTCACCATGTTGGCCAGGATGGTCTCTATCTCTTGACCTCATGATCTGCCCACCTCAGCCTCCCAAAGTGCTGGGATTACAGGTGTGAGCCACCACGCCCGGCCGGTCTCCTCATTCTTTGGTGAGGACTGAAGCTTTTAACCCATGCCAAGCGCTTGCTTTACATCAAATAGTAAAAGTTACTCTTACTCCTGCTTGGTGCCAGCCTAGGCTCATATTACAGATAAGAGGCCTGGCGCAGTGGCTCACGCCTATAATCCCAGCACTTTGGGGAGGCCAAGGCGAGAGGATCACTTGAACCCAGGAGTTCAAGACCAGCCTGGGCAATGCAGCAAGACCCCATTGCTACAAAAAATTTTTTTAAAAAAATTAGCCAGATGTGGTGGTGTGTGCCTGTAGTCCCAGCTAGTTGGGAGGCTGAGGCGGGAGGATCACTTGAGCCTGGGAGGTTGAGGCTGTAGTCAGCTATGGTCATCCCACTGCACTCCAGTCTGGGCAACAGAGGGAGATCCTGTTTCAAAACAAACCAACACACAAACAAAACTGGGCCCAGAGAGAGCAAGGTCCTAGCCTGGGGCTACACAGCCAGGAAATGGCAGATCCAAGATTCCTATGCCCTGAAAGTCTCCCGTGCCTACAAATACACACACAGGACCCACACATCGACTTGGAAGGGGCCCAGTCCTCGGATCGCACCACAGGACTGTGTGTGCACTCGCAGCCAGGGCCCCAGCTGCAGAAAGGCCCTGGGGTCAGCAGAGGCTGGAAAGGTCGGTGGGAATGTTCCCTCCCAGACAAGGCTTGCAAATTCCAGAACCTCCAGCAGCTGCTTTGGGAAGCCTAGATTCTTCCTCCTCTAACCTCTGCCTAAAATTCCATTTCTTCTTCTTTTCCTTGCTTTAAGCAAGGGTCAGATGACTCCAATGCCTGCAGATGCTAGGCAGGTACTTAAATAAGTGAAGGGTGAAGCAATAGGGCTTGGTAGACACTGTGACGGGTGTGATTCATTGCCACGTAGGAAAGCCGGCCCATTGCTGTGGGAAAACGGGAAGTCAGATTTGTAATCGAATTTTTTTTTTAAAGCGACGCAATCTGGCTCTGTCACCAGGCTGGAGTGCAGTCTTGAGATGATAGCCCACTGCAGGATAGAATTCCTGGGCTCAAAGGATCCTCCCCAACTCAGCCTCCTGAGTAGCTGGGACTACAGGTGCAAGCCACCATGCCCGACTAGTTTTTGTATTTTTAGTAGAGATGGGGTTTCACCATGTTGGCCAGGCTGATCTCAAACCCCTGGCCTCAAGTCATCTGCCCACCTTAGCCTCCCAAAGTGCTGGAATTATAGACATGAGCCACTGCGCCAGACCTATACCTGGATATTAAAAAAATTTTTTTTGGCTTGGTGTGGTGGCTCATGACTGTAATCCCAGCACATTGGGAGGCTGAAGCGGGTGGATCACGAGGTCAGGAGTTCGAGATCATCCTGGCCAACATGGTGAAACCCTGTCTCTACTAAAAATACAAAAATTAGCTGGGTGTGCTGGTGCACACCTGTAATCCCAGCTACTCAGGAGGCTGAGGCAAGAGAATCTCTTGAACATGGGAGGTGGAGATTGCAGTGAGCTGAGACCGTGCCTGGAGACAGAATGAGACTCTGTCTCAAAAAAAAATAATAATAAAATAAATTGTGTGTTTTTTTTTTTGTAGAGACAGGGTCTCTCTATATTGCCCTGGCTGGTTTTGAAGTCCTGGGCTCAAGCGATCCTCCCACTTTAGCCTCCCACAGTGCTGGGATTACAGGTGTGAGCCCCTTCTCCCAGCCTGATTTCGTGGACAAGGAATTCCAGTTGTATCTAACCCTGTGGGGGTCAAAAAAGTCTCCTCTGTCCCTCTATGGGTCTGGTTGGTCCCCGGTTTATAATCTCTTCCTATACACTGAGGCCAGAGGCCGGGTGCTTGCTGTGTGCCCTAGGGAAGACCCTGGGCTTCTCTGTGTTCAATTTCCTCATGGCCAGGCCACAGCAGAAAGCCGAGACTGTCCAGGGGAGAGCCAGACCCGGACAGCAGAGGAACGACTGTCATGCCTGAAAAAGGCATTTCTCTCCTTCATCTCTACTCTGCCTGTCTCCTGCATCCGCCGGGACCTGAATGCAGAAAACATCCTGCCCGTACCTAAGCTTTCCTCTCCATCCTGCGACGGGTGCCAGCTCCAGATAAGTGGCTCTGGGCCCCTGTGGGTAAAGGGGTAGTGTGTCAGAGTTGCTTAAGAACTTCAGAATGCAGCACGTCCCAGCAGGCCAGGGTCATTATGGAAGCCTTCCTGGAGGAGGGGGTTGAAAGTAGCTCTGTGGCTACTAGCCTTGAAGTCAGGATACTTGGGCTTACACTAGATGGTTTGAAAGCATGAAGGCAATGATTATGTCATCTCAGTCACTTCTGTGTCCTCAGCTCCTAGACCAGGCCCTGGTATACAGTATGCACTCAGTAAAGATCTATAGGCCAGGCATGGTGGCTCACACCTATAACCCCAACACTTTGCGGGGCCAAGGCAGAAGGATAACTTGCAGGCAGGAGTTTGAGACCAACCCAGGCAACATAGCCTGTCTCTACAAAAGAAAAACACACACACACATACACACACACACACACACACACACACACACACACTTAGCCAGATGTGGTGGCGCTCTTCTGTAGTCTCAGCTACTCAGAAGGCTGATGGGGGAGGATCCCTTGAGCCTTGAGTTCAAGGCTAAGCTATAATGGCCCCACTGCACTCCAACCTGGGTGACAGAATGAGACCCTGCCTCTGAAAAAGTAATCATTAAAATAAGATTTGTAGGCCAGGCGTGCTGGCTCACGTCTGTAATCCCAGCACTTTGGGAGGATAAAACAGTTGAATCACTTGAGGTCAGGAGTTCAAGACCAGCCTGGCCAACATGGTGAAACCCCATCTCTACTAAAAATGCAAAAATTAGCCAGACTAATTAGCCAGGCGTGGTAGTGTGCACCTGTAGTCCTAAGCTACTCGTGAGGCTGAGGTATGAGAATCGCTTGAACCTGGGAGGACCCTGTCCAAAAGAGAAAAGAAAGAAAGAAAGAAAAGAAAAGATTTGTAAAATGAGATGGCAGAAAGTAATAGCTTTAGGGAACACTCAACCTGGGCTAAGAACCACAACAACCCTGTGAGGTAGGTGTTATTGTCTTCCATTTTATACACAAGGAAATTGAGGCACAGAGAGGTTAAGTAATATACCCAAGGTCACACAGCTAGCAAGTGACAACCAGGGTTTGAACCCAGGCCTGTCTGCAAAGCCCAGGGCATATCACTTCCTGAATGGTTCCATGTCTGTCTCTCCCATGAGGCGGTGAGGGCCATAAACGCTAGGCTTATCTGTTTCGGTCTCTGCTTATCTGTTTTGGTCTGGCATACAGTAGGTGCTTAATAAATATTTGTTGAATAAATTGCAAAAGTCATTTGGGTCCTCAGACAAGTCACTTCTCTCCAAGCCTTGGTTTCCCCATCTGTGCAATGGGCATACTCTAAGTACCAGCCTCATTGTATTGTTTTGACAAAGAAATGAAAGAATGGCTGGAGTGGAGGAGGATTATGGCTCTGCAGAAAAAGTTCCAGAGTCAGCCAGACTGGGTTCGGGTCTACACTGCCTGCCTTTCCAGCTGTGTGACCTTGGACAAGTTCCCCAACATCTGAGCTGCAGTTTTCTCATCTGTGTGATGGAGCAGTTTGGAGGCTGGGAATCTGAGTTCTCTTGGGCCCCTGTCAAGCTCTGCCTCAGGTAATGACTGGCCTTGAAGCCTCCACTCCTTGGATTTCAGGGGCACTAAAACTTTTGAGGAGGTGGCTTCCGGATCCGTCTCAGACTGGGCAACTCACCCCGGCAGGCAGGTGGAGAGGATGAGTCTCTTTGGGCCTGACCTGGGGCTAAGAACCTTCTTGTTGGGGTGGGACAGAGCCTGAGCTCACAGCCCAGCTGCCCAGCAGGTTTGAGCTTGCAGTGGGTTAAGCAACACCCTATCCCACTCCACCTCCAACATGGGAGATGGGAGCTCTTTGGAACCAAGCACCTGCTGGGTGCCAGGCTCCGGCTCTGAGACCCGTCAACCTCCCTCTTCTTCGAGGTGCAGCCCAGGGCCATGCCCATTGTATGGATGGAAAAACAGGCTTCCAGAGGAACCTCACCCAAGATCACAGATTTGAGCTCCTCCAGCTCTGAGCTCTCTCCTCTGCCTGACCCTTCTTAGATTGAGGAGGGAGAGGGGCGAGAGAGTTCTCTCCAAAGGAGGAGGGCGGTCTGTTGACCCCACCACAGCAGGCAGAAATGGCAGCTCCAACTCTGTTTATGGGTCTGTCATTTTGCAGCCTTGGGAGCAGCTCAATTCCATTTTCAGATGAGAAAACAGCGGCCCATCTTCGAGTCCTCCTCCTCCTCCCCCATCCCTCCCCCTGCTCTTCCAGCCCTGAGTAATCCGCCCCTATCTCTTGCTGTTCCTCAGACCCACTGGGCGCTCTCCCACCCCAGGGCCTTTGCTTGTGCAGGTCCAGCTGCCTGGGACACCCTTTCTCCTCTTCTCATGCTGGCGCCTTCTCCTCCTTCAGGTCTCAGCTCAAACCTCACCTCCTCCGAGATCCCTCAGCGCCCCTGAAGTGCCCTCAGTGCAGACCCTTGTTAAATTTTCTTTTCTTTTTCTTTGTTTTTTTTTTTTTTTTTTTTTTTTTTTGAGACAGAGTCTCACTCTGTCGCCAGGCTGGAGTGCAGTGGTTTGATCTCGGCTCACTGCAACCTCCGCCTCCCGGGTTCCAGCAATTCTCCTGCCCCAGCCTCCCAAGTAGCTGGGACTACAGGCGCACGCGACCGCGCCCAGCTAATTTTTTTTTTTTTTGTATTTTTAGTAGAGACGGGGTTTCACCGTGTTGACCAGGATGGTCTTGATCTCTTGACCTCGTGATCCACCTGCCTTGGCCTCCCAAAGTGCTGGGATTACAGGCATGAGCCACCGCGCCCGGCCTGCCCTGATAAGTTTTCTTTTGTGTCCTGGTTGTATCTGACATGATCTCGCTGGTTGCTTCCTTTGCTGGTTTCTTCTCTGTCTCCTCACTGGAAAGTGGGCTCCCTGAAACTTGGGTTCAAATCCTGCTTGCTGTGTTATCTCAGGCAAGTGCCCTGCCCTCTCTGTTTTGTTTTGTTTTCTTTTTCTGGAGACAGGATCTCACTGTATTGCCCAGGCTGGTCTCGAACTCCTGGGCTCAAGAGGTCCTCCTGCCTCAATCTCCCAAAGTGCTGGGATTACAGGCATGAACCACCATGCCCTCCATTTCCTCAGCTAGAATGAGGGATGACCACAGTGACTCCCTCCAGGATGGTTGGAAAACCTAGAGATTCAATGAGAATGGGAACCAGCTGGGCCCCAGCAGGGCCCACAGGCTGTCATCCCTGCCACCCTCTTCCCCTTCCCAGCGCTGAAGTTCCCCAGCTGGCAGGGATGACCGGAGAGGCCTCTGCCAATGGTGTCTGTGCTGAGCGAGTCCCATTTGCTGCTGCCTCCTCCTCAGGCCAGAACAAATGCACACCTGCCCCAGGTCACAGCGCACCCAGCAGGGAGCTGAGGGGGTGGGGCAGGGAGCCGAGGAGGTGGAGCAGGGAGCTGGGGAGGGGTGGGGGGCAGGGAGCTGAGGGCTGGAGCAGGGCTCCTGGTGTCTCTGAGGACAAAACAGTCCATTGTGGCCCTGTGGGTATTGAGGGAATCACAGGGCCTGAATGGCGGCAGCGGGTGAGGAGGCAGGGCAGGTGTGGGAGCAGGTGTCCACGGTCATCCCACGGCATCGCCCCTGGGGGGAAGTGCCCCCGTATGCGTGCCCTGGAACCGGCCTGGCTGGTCGGACACCTGTCCCCTGCAGCTTCTTGTCAGGAGACAACATAGGCGTGAGCCAGGCCCCAGGGGTGGGGTGGGTGGGGGGTTGGGGAAGTGGAAGATGGAGAGGATGGGGCTGGGGGACAGAGGTTCCAGGGTCTAGCTAGGGCAGAGGGACCTGGGATAGAATCCCAGCCCTGCTACTTCAGGCTAGGACACTGGGCGGGTCACCTCTTCCAGCCAGTTTCCTCATCCACAAAGTGGGGCTGAATCTCCCCTCTGTGCCTCAGTGACTTCTCCAGGCACACACACCGGGGACAATGGGGGCCTTTGATGATTTGGGGCCCCAGTCTACCCACAGCCTCCCTCCCAGAAAGAGTTCGTCATTCTTTTACTGACGAAACACGTAATTTAGAAAATAAGGCCAGGAGCTCACACTTGTAATCCCAGCACTTTGGGAGGTCAAGTGTGAAGATCGTGTGAGTCCAGGAGTTCGAGACCAGCCTGGGCAACACGGCAAAACCCCGTCTCTACTAAAAATACAAGAAATTAGCAGGCATGGTGGCACGCCCCTGTAGTCCTAGCTACTCAGGAGGCTGAGGCAGGAGAATCGCTTGAAACCTGGAGGCAGAGGTTGCAGTGAGCTGAGATCACACTGCTTAACTCCAACCTGGGCAACAGTGTGAACACCTGTCTCAAAAACAAAACAAAAACACACTCTTATTGAGCTCCTACTGTATGCCAGAACCATGCTAGGTACTGGGGACACAAAAGTGAGTGGGACAGACAAGGTTCCTGTATTGGGGAAGAAGACAGAACATCCACAGGAGAAAGAATGAGCAAGAGAATTCCAGACGGGGATGCGGGCACCAGGAATTAAATTTAGCTTGTGCTGGAGGTTGTGCAGGGTGGTCAAGGAGGCCTCTCTGAGGAGGGGACCTGAAGCCCCTGGGAGGAGGAGCAGGAAAGAGGAGCAGGTGGGGAGACCTGGGGTGGGCGCCAGGCTTCAGGCCGAGGCCTGGGAAGGGACTGAGCTTGCATTTGCACTTGTGGAGGAAGTGCTTGGAGCACCCCAGCCCGGGAGGCATCTGGCCTGAGGGGACCCTCTCGGCCTGCCCCTGCCCCTCCCTGTCCCCAGGGGCTGAGGCTAAGGGGCAAGGTGCGGGCCAGGCTGGAGGAAATAGGGCCAAGACCCGTCTGGCCAGCAGACTCTCCTGAGACTGCTAATATCCCAAGTGCCGGTGACAAGACACAGCCCCGGGTGGCAGGGGGGTTGGGGGGGGGCTGAGACTCCATAAACAGCCATGGCTCGTAAAGCTGATCAAAGGGGCAGGCCTGTCCCAGCCCTGGCCACTTCCTGCAGGGTGCAGAGCCCTGGCCTCTGGGATATCCTGGGAAGGGCCTCTCAGCAGAGGCTGCTTTGGGGTCTCTTGGCGTTGGGGGCAAGGGCAGGGGCAGGGGCAGGGGCAGCTCCCTGAGCCTGTCCTGGCTTCGGTTTCCCCTCTTTTTTTTTTTTGAGATTGAGTTTCACTTTTGTTGCCCAGGCTAAAGTGCAAGGGTGCGATCTCCGCTCACCACAACCTCTGCCTCCCGGGTTCAAGCAATTCTTCTGCCTCAGCCTCCCAAGTAGCTGGGATTACAGGCATGGACCACCACACCCAGCTAAGTTTTCGTATTATTAGTAGAGACGGGGTTTCTCCATGTTGGTCAGGCCGGTCTCAAATTCCCGACCCCAGGTGATCAGCCTGCCTCAGCCTCCCAAAGTGCTGGGATTACAGGTGTGACTGTGCCTGACTCAGTTTCCCTCTGGTTTTGCAAGGAGGACTCCCTGGAACCTCTGAGAAGCCTGTTTCACTGCACGTCTTTGACAAAAGCTCAGCCTCTGGAACCGGAGGTCTAGGGGTTTGAATCCCAGTCCTGCCAGGGTTTGACCTCAGGCAGTGATACCCGCACCTCCCCTACTGCCCAAGACTGTCCTTTGCTCTAAGATGGGGATAATGATGGTACCTATTTCAACAGCCTGAGACTGTGAAATTTTATTCATATAATTTCTTTCTTTTTTTTTTTTTTTCGAGATGGAGTTTTGCTCTTGTCGCCCAGGCTTGACTTCACTGGTGCAATCTCGGCTCACCATAACCTTTGCCTCCCAGGTTCAAGAAATTCTCCTGCCTCAGCCTCCCAAGTAGCTGAGATTACAGGCATGCGCCGCCACGCCCGGCTAATTTTGTATTTTTAGTAGAGACGGGGTTTCTCCATGTTGATGAGGCTGGTCTCCAACTCCTGACCTCAGGTGATCCGCCTGCCTCGGTCTCCCAAAGTGTTGGGATTAGAGGTGTCAGCCACCTTGCCTGGCCTGATATGATTTCTAATTACAGTTCATTAATCATCTAATGACAATAGTGACAGTTGCAGGCATCCTGGCAGAGAAGGCATCCCAGTCCACAGGAGGGGCTGAGGTTTGTCGGGAGGGTCCTGCTCCCACATGCTCCTCCCGGGCCAGGTCTGGGCAAAGAGAGGCCCCGAGGTGGAGGATTTCCAGGGAGAGTGGAGGCTTCCCGGGTTATAGCCCCTGGCCTGACGTGAAGCAGCTTTTCCCAGGCCTGGCTTCAAGACCCCAGGGGTCCCACTGGGTCTCTGTGAGCCTCTGTTTCCTCAGCTGCCACATGGGGATGGAAATGGGCCTGAGGAAGATTTCAGGATGAAAACAGACCCAGGACTTGCCCAAATCACCCCTCCGTGTTACCCACCTGGCCCAGCCTCGTCCTCTCCTGCCCAGACCATTGTGGCCTCCTGGGTCCCTACCTCCCATCAGTCCCCTTCAGTCCCCTTTCGGCCACAGAAGCTTAGTCAGACCCTGTCCCTCCTCTGCTCAGAGCCCTCCAGGGCTCCCACCTCATCCAGAAAGCCCGAGCCCTCCTGCAGCCCACAGGCCCAACCGGCCAAGGCGGGTGAGGCCTGTCACCTCCCCACACCTCCGTGTCACTCACTCAGATCCCGCCTCGCCACGTAAAACCACCACGGCCCGCATGCCAGCTGCCTCTCCTGACCTGGTGCTTTCATTCTCTTTAGCACTGGCTCCCTCCTGACGCCTGGTATAAAATCCCCGCTCACCTAGTCCATCTCTCCCACAAGGGCAGGCGTTTTCTCTGTTTTTGTTTTTGTTTTTTCCTCCATTTTGTTCTCAGCCGTATCTATACCCAGTTCCTAAAATAAGAGGCACTTAATAGGTGTTTGTAGGCGGCATGGACGGGTCCTCACCAGCTCTAGAGGAAGGCACTATTGTTATTTCCACTTTATGAAAGAGGAAGTGAAATTGAGCAAGACCTCACTCAGCTGGGAACAGGAAAGTCAGGGCCTTGATGATGATGATGATGATGACGACAGCTAAGATATATTAAGCGCCTACTGTGTGCCAGGCACTGTTCTGGGTGCTGGAATAGTAGCAAAAAACATATACCAGTGCAGCCAGCAAGGTGGTGTGTGCTTGTAATTCCAGCACTTTGAAAAGCCGAGGTGGGTGGATCACTTGAGCCCAAGAGTGCGAGACCAGCCTGGCCAACATGGTAAAACCCTGTCTCTACTAAAAATGCAAAAATTAGCCTGGTGTGGTGGTGCATGCCTGTAATCCCAGGTACTAGGGAGGCTGAGGCAGGAGAATCGCTTGAGCCTGGGAGGCAGAGGCTGCAGGGAGCCCAGATCATGCCGCTGCACTCCATCCTGGGCGACAGAGCCAGACCCTGTCTTAAAAAAAAAAAAGAAAAGGAAAGGAAAAGAAAAATACCAGGTGCATCGTATGTACCTTACAGCAGGTAACTCTTGGACTCCTCAGTGGGCTCCTCTGCGGAGGGGACTATTACTGTCCCCATTTCACAGATGCAGAAACAGAGACTCAGAAGGATTAAGTAACCGGTCTCTCACAATGACAGCTCCAATAGCAGCCCCTGCGTTCTGAGCTGTGCTCTGGGCCCTGGCATTCACCCAGTATCCCTCACCTTTCCCATGCCTTTGGTTCTCCTCTACAGCAAAGAACCCAGCCTCTGGAGGTGCAGTTAGTCCCAGGCCATTTCCCAGGCTCTTCTGCCCCCAGGCACGCCTGGTACCAGGCACAGACAGGCCCAAACACAGAGACCATTGCACATTTGCTGCCTCAAAGGGACCCACCTTGGTGTTTCAGTTTCCCAAGTCTCTTTGGGGTCTGGGGCCCATGGAACTGGCAAGCAGGTCTCTCTCATTCACACCTGGGACCCCCGCTGTTCCCAGGGAGGGCCTGAGGAAGTGGTGGCCACTCTCCTGTGTGACCTTGGACAAGTTGCTGCGCCCCTCTGATCTTCTAGTCTCAATCAACTTTAGCCTATAAGTGGCTTGCTGAGAAAACTGTGGGCTAGGATTTGTGAGCTGGGGCCTGGGAGGATTGAGGACCATTAATAGGAAGCCTGGCACCTGGGAGCACCTGCCTCCTGCCTGGGAGGACCACGTGGAGGGAGCAGAGCCACCTTCACCCCTGTCTCAGGCCTCTTTTTCTATCCCGCCCTGCCCCATGCTTTGCAAGCCCCAGAGAGATGGGATTGGGTCCTGTCTACTGCTTCCCCACCCCCTATTTTGGCCACGCTTTCTCACTAGGAAAGAAAATGACCAGGAGGCCACATTCTGCAGGCCCGCCAAAGCCTGCACTGGGGTCTCTCTGAATCCATGCTATTCTACCCTTTCCTGCTGCCACCGCACCTCAGTGACCTCTTCTCCTGTCACTCAGTCCGTGCAATAACTAAGGATTCAGCCAAGGGTACAGCCCTGCCTCGTTTGCAGATTGGGAGACAAGTTCAAAGAGGTACCTGGCGTAGTTCTGAGTCCAGGGAGACAGGACGCCATCCCCAGAGGACCACGGTGATCCGTCCAGGGGCCAGCCCCTCCCTGCTGTGCCCTTGCTTGGGATAATAATGGCTCAGCCAATGGACCATGTGCCACATGTACTGTCCCCCATTTTAAGAAAAAGGGAACTGTGTAGGACATGGTGGCTCATGCCTGTAATCCCAGCACTTTGGGATGCTGAGGCGGGCAGATCACAAGGTCAGGAGATCGAGACCATCCTGGCTAACACAGTGAAACCCCATCTCTACAAAAAATACAAAAAATTAGCCAGCCATGGTGGCACACGCCTGTAGTCCCAGCTACTCAGGAGGATGAGTCAGGGGAATCACTTGAACCCGAGAGGCAGAGATTGCAATGAGCCGAGATCACGCCACTGCACTCCAGCCTGGGTGACAGAGCAAGAGTCCATCTCAAAAAAAAAAAAAAAAAAAAAGAAAGAAAGAAAGAAAAAAGAGGGAACCGGGCTTCAGAGGGGATGGCCACCTGCCCAAGGTCACCCAGCCAGGAGGTGGCAGTGCCTATCTGATGCAGAGTCTGTGAGTACATGGAGGGAGAAAGAGGCCCAGTGAGAGGAAAGGCCTTGACCAAAATCAGGCTGCCCCTGTGAGGGCCGGGATCCCCTTAGGCTGAGCCAGAGCTGGGAGCACTGAAATCCTAGGCAGAATCTTCCCATGACCCTGGGTGGGGGAGGGGGCTGGCCTGGCATTTCCTGTTTGGGCAGGACCCAGGGCATGGCCTGAGTGGGGAGATAGGGAGACTTCCCACGGCCCCTCTCTGCTTAGTAAGTAGCCCAGGATGCGTGCGGGGCAGAGTTGAGACCCATGTCCTGGGTCCCAGGCCTGCTGTCCCCTTGATATCCTGGTGGTCTTGCTCCTGTCTCCTCACCCGACCTCAGAGTCTCTATGTCCTTGGATTCCCCATCCTGGGAGTTCACCATTCAATGAACAGATTCAGTCCCAGGTCCTCAGGAGAGCCTGAAGCCATGACCTTGGACAATCATATCTCCTCCTGGAGCCTCAGTTGCCTCCTCTGTCAAGTGGGGCGATTGTCAGCATGAAATGAGAAGTCGCCTGCCAGCACTTTGGGAACTCCACTGCCCCAAGGGAGGAAGTCACCAAAGTCCTGACACTGACCTCAGGGGCTTCCCAGACACAGACCCGAGGCCACAGAGGTTGGGGGACCCATGTGAGGACACATAGCCAGCTGAGGCCCCTCCCTTGCTATTTTCTGGGACACAGCTCTGAAGTGCCGAGAGGCTACACTATCGCGTTCAATGCACTGAGTTCACCCCAGCTGTGCTGCTCACTGGCTGTGTGGCACTGGAAAGGTCACACCACCTCTATGAGCCTCAGTTTTCTCTTCTTCAAAATGGGAAGAAAACTAACCTGATGGCAGAACTTAATAAGCCCACTAAGTACACGAGCCACCAGTGGCAGAGTCTGGCACCCGGTAATTTATGATCTTCCCAGCGGAGGAGGCTGTGGTCTACTCTCTTGGGTCCCTTCAGGTTGGATAAAGGGACCCCAGCTGGAAAGGGTTGAGTCCAGCTTGGGTTGCTGGGACAGCCAGGAGCAGTGGCTGACCCATGCTCTGTGTAAGCAGGACCCTGGTCTTCTGCATATTGACACTCCACAGCACGGACCACAGCCTCTGGCCTGTGGATGCTCTGAGGTATGGGCGCTGCTGTCCTCTCCCGCCTTATCCCCCACCACACTCTTTCGCTAGCACCGTTCTCCATCCACAAAGCCCCCTTTCTGTTCCTCCATTCTACAAGCTGATTCCAGCCTCAAGATCTTTGCAGCTAAAGGTCTCTCTCCCTAGGTCACCCCCGACCCCACGTTTCCTCTATTTTATTTTCATCTTCTATCATCTCTAAAACAGGACCTAGAATAGTTTGGGCACTTAATAAATGAAAGGCAATGAATAAATGAATGCATTTAGATTTCGAATCTGAGTCTTTGTTTTTTTAATAGACTCATTTAACTCATTTACATTTATTGTTTAAATGGGTATGTTTGGTGTTGTGTTATTTTGTATTGTGTTTTCTGTGAATTGACTGATTGATTGAATGAATGAGTGAAGCAGAGTAAATTCCAGGTTGCTGGGGTGGGCTGGAGACTGGGGCTTCTCCAAGCTTTCCTGGGGTGTCCAGGGTAAAAAGAGTAATTGCATTGACCCTAGACACCTCACTTTTGCCATTATATTTTCCAAAGCCCTTGATCCGCCAGATGAAGGGTCTGTCCATTCCTCTCAACTCCAGTCTCTCCAACGTAACCTTCATCCTGTCCCTCCCAAACCACCTTGAGGTTTGTACCTGGCTTATGATTCTGGGTTCTGCGTTAGATTCCCATTCCCATGCCTGCTCCCCCATTAACTGGTGGTATGACCTTGACTTACCTGAGTCTTCATTTCCTCACTTGTAAAATGGGAGCATAGTATTTGCTTCCTACTAAGCCTGTTGAAAGGATTACATGAAACAGCTTGGGTCAAAGGGTCTAAGCCAGTGGCTGGCTTAGAGTAAGCACTCAACAAGGCTTAGATTTCATTATCGTTGTTGTACCTCAGTTTCCTTCCATTGTAAATGAAGCTGAGTGTCACTTCCTTTCAGGCACCTCAGGATCTCTAGCCCTAAAATCTGGAGCTGGGGAATCTATCCAACCCACTCTCTCACCTTGTTCTCCACCCTCAGCTCCCAGAGAGGGAATTTCTGAGGACTCTAGGGGATCCTCAGAGGCCTGACCTGCCACCAGGAGGTGGGGAGAGCAGACAGCACAAAAATTTGAAAGCTTCTTCAGGGACTGGGTGCAGTGGCTCACACCTGTAATCGCAGGACTTTGGGAGGCTGAGGCAAGAGGATCACCTGGGGACAGGAATTTGGGACCAGCCTGGGCAACACAGTGAGACCCCATGTTTACAAAAAGTTAAAAAAAAAAAAAAAAAAGAAGCTTCTTCATGCCTTCTCTGTGGCCACATCAGCATTATCCCCACACACAGATGAGGAAACTGAGACCCCACTTGCTCATTTAATTCCACAGACACGCCCCCCTGAGCACCTAATTGTGCAGGCAGACCAGGCCCCTCTCCCCAAGGGCTCACAGCCCAGCAGGGAAGACAGGAAACAGCAAGTCAGCCTGGGAGGATTTAAATCCAGCACCTTGCCCACCCCTTGAGAGCCTCCCAGAGAATTTTCCAGCACCCTTGCCTAGTGGGCGGCACAGCTCCCTTTTCTCAAAAGAGAAAGCCCAAGCCAGAGAGGGGCGTTCCCAGCCCGACTGGAGTCACAGCTTCCGAGGGGTGGTGACAGTCTTCCTGCATTTGCCCCAGCTGGTGTCCCTGCCGGGAATTCTCTTCCCGTGGTGGGTTGCCAGCAAATCCTGCCCAGTGCTGGGACACTGATGGCCGTCACTTCCTCAGGGGCCTTCCTGGCTGAGAGGGTGAGGCCCTGACACTCTTGCTCAGCGCCAGAGGGTCTCCTCTTTCATGATGAGTTTCCTACTCACTAGGAAGGTCTGTGCCCCTCAAGACTCTGGGCTTCACGAGGGGCACAGGCTCTGCCATCTTCCCGGCGCCTCTCACCCGCCCAGTCAAGATGTGAACGAACTGCTGCTGGGTCCCGTCCTCAGGGAGACACGTCTACCTCTGCTCCAGGCGTGGGTGGCACCGAGCACCTCTCTCCCTGAATCTTCTCCAGCTGCAATTCTGCACTTGGTTTATGGAGCTATTTCTTTTGATTTTTTTAAGACCTGAAGTACTTTTTAAATTTTTAAATTATTTTTATTTTTAAATTATTTATTTATTTATTTATTTATTTTGAGACAGAGTCTCGCTCTGTTGCCCAGGTCGGAGTGCAGTGGCGCGATCTTGGCCCCTGCAAACTCCACCTCCCGGATTCAAGCGATTCTCCTGCCTCAGCCTCCTGAGTAGCTGGAATTACAGGCGCTCACCACTATGCCCAGCTAATTTTTTGTATTTTTAGTAGAGATGGGGGTTTCACCATGTTGGCCAGGCTGGTCTTGAACTCCTCACCTTGTGAATCGCCTGCCTCGGCCTCCCAAAGTGCTGAGATTACAGGCGTGAGCCACAGTGCCCAGCCTATTTTTAATTTTTTTTTTTTTTTTGAGATGAAGTCTCATTCTTGCGACCCAGGCTTGAGTGCAATGGCGCGGCCTTGGCTCACTGCAACCTCCACCTCCCAGGTTCAAGCGATTCTCCTACCTCAGCCTCCTGAATTGGTGGAATTACAGGTGCCTGCCACCACGTCTGGCTAATTTTTGTATTCTTAGTAGAGATGGCGTTTCACCATATTGGCCAGGATGGTCTCAAACTCCTGACCTCAGGGGATCCACCCGCTTCGGCCTCCCAGAGTGCTGGGATTACAGGCGTAAGCCACCATGCCTGGCCAGTACTTTATTATTATTATTATTTTAATTTTTGTAAATACAGGGTCTCGCTATGTTGCCCAGGCTGATCTTGAACTCCTGGCCTCAAGCGATCCTCCCAGTTCAGCCTCCCGAAGCACTGGGATTACAGCAAGGAACCACTGTACCCAGCCCGTGGGGTCATTTCATTGTCTAACTCCCTTTCTAGAATGCTGTCTCTGTGAGGACAGGACATTTGTCTGTTTCGGGCACTGCTGTGTCCCCAGTGCCTTGCACGTGCTTGGCACGTAGTAGGTGCTTAATAACTATCTGTGGAAGGAAGGGAGGAAGAGAGGGAGAGAGGAAGGAAAGAAGAAAGCGAGGGAGAGAGGGAGAAAGAAGAAGGGAAAGGGACAGGGAAGGGGACGTTGCCATTTATTTGCCCAGTTTTTCATGTGTTCATTCCACAAATACTTACTGACACCAACTGTGGGCTAGTTCTGGGGAGAGAGTGGTGCCAGACACAGACACAATCCTGCCCGCAAGGCACCGACTTTCTGGTCAGTGAGAACCATTGTCAGGTCCAGCGGTGCAAAGGGTGCCCCGACATGCTGTCTACAGCCCCTCACCCACAAGGTAAGGCAGGACACCTGGGCTAGGTGCCGGCAAGAGGGCTCAGCTGGCAGGGACAGGCCCCGGCTCCCCCTGCCCCCAGCTGGCAGATGCACACGGCTCTCGTAGCTGTGGGCAGCCTGGCTTGCCAAACGCCACCACAGCTGCGTCACTGAGAGCTGGGAGGGCCCCAAGGCTGAGGGGGTCTGGCAGGGGCCCTTACACCCGAAGCAGACAGAACTGGTCAAAGGCCTGCCCTGTGTCCACTGTTCCCCACTCTCCATGACGTGGCTACACAGCTACTTCCTGTTCTGGACCATTTTCAATTTGCAAAAAGAAATGGTGCAAAAAATGTGTTAAAAAACAAATGAAAAAGAAAGAAATGGTACTTGAGTCTCTGTACGTGCTCCCACCTCCAAGAGAGAAGTTAACCATGGCAGTGACCGTGGGAGGCTCCCGGCATCCTTCTGCTCTCATCCCCTCCCCGCCCCCTCCAGAGGTGACGTCATCCTGAACTTGACATCCCCGACTCCGTGTGTGATTTCATAGTGTTACTTTCCTGGATCTACACCTAGTGTGTCCCTGGGCAAGTCACTTATCTTCTCTGAGCCTCAGTTTTCTCAGCTGGAGGATGGGATACTCATAGTCCCCACGTCAGAAGAGTCTTGAAAATTAAATGAGTGCATCTGTATAAAGCACTTCGATGGGCGCCTGGCGCTATGTGGTAGCCAGTATTGCTGCTGGACACCCAGAACAGAGGTGGGGCAGATGGATGTCACTTGTATCAAGAAGATGGCCGGGCGCGGTGGCTCAAGCCTGTAATCCCAGCACTTTGGGAGGCCGAGGCAGGTGGATCACGAGGTCGAGAGATCGAGACCATCCTGGTCAACATGGTGAAACCCCGTCTCTACTAAAAATACAAAAAAATTAGCTGGGCATGGTGGCAACGTGCCTGTAACCCCAGCTACTCAGGAGGCTGAGGAAGGAGAATTGCCTGAACCCGGGAGGCGGAGGTTGCGGTGAGCCGAGATCGCGCCATTGCACTCCAGCCTGGGTAACAAGAGCGAAACTCCGTCTCAAAAAAAAAAAAAAAAGAAAAGAAAAAGAATACAACTTTTATTTTTTTTGAAACAGACCCACACTATTGTCCAAGTTGGAGTGCAGTGATGCAACCACAGCCACCGAATCGGTGACCTTCTGGGCTCAAGCAGTCTTCCTGCCTCAGCCTCCCAAGTAGCTGACCTCAGGTGTGCACCACCATGCCCAGCCATTTTTTAAATAGAGACAAGGTCTTGCTATGTTGTCCAAGCTGGTCTCACACTCCTGAGCTCAGGCCATCCTCCTGCCTCAGCCTCTCAAAGTGCTGGGATTAGAGGCATGAGCCACGGCACAACCTCTCAAACAACCCCTTAAACAAGCTCATCCATGGCAGTGCCAGGATGGCTGGCTGCGGAGTGGCATGACACAGAAGCTGGGTGCTAGCTCTGGTTTATTTTTTTACTTCCTGTTGGGCTTGTCTCCCTGATCAGTTCTGAAAAACCAGGGTCGGTGCCGGGCTCGTCCTCTGCCATCACCCCCACCTCAGCCCTGGAAACTCCAAGGATGGGTTTTTGAAGTGAATGAAGGGGACTCAGTTTCCTCATCTGTGTGATGGGTCTTACAGGCTGTAGGAAGGAGAGGGTGCCTGCTGTGCAGTAGATGCTTTATGAACCCTTGTTTATTTCTTCCTCTCCCAGCTGGACCCCTTCTCCCCCTCCCCCAGGGCTGGGCCTGGACTCCCCTACCTTCAGGCAGCCATCATCCTGACAGAGCCCTCCGAGGTGGTCAGGCTGGGCTCCCCACTGACTCATTCATTCTTTCATATAATTATACATTCATGCCTGCTCACATTCAACAAATGTTTTAAGCGGTGGCTCATGCCTGTAATTCCAGCATTTTGGGAGGCTGAAGCAGGCAGATCACGTGGGGCCAGAAGTTCAAGACCAGCCATGCTAACATGGAAGAACCCTGTCTCTATGAAAAACATAAAAATTAGCTGGGCGTGGTGGCACATGCCTGTAATCCCAGTTACTTGGGAGGCTGAGGCATGAGAGTCGCTTGAGAATCGCTTGAACCCAGAAGGCAGAGGTTGCAGTGAACCAGGATTGTACCACTGCACTCCAGTCTGGGTGGCAGAGTGAGACCTGTCTCAAAAAAATCACAAATGTTTTGAGGACCCACTATGCGCCAGGCTCTGCTCTAGGCTCCGGGGACACAGAAATGAATAATACAGGCAAAAAATCTCTATCCTAGTGGAGCTGACACCTGTCGGGGGAGCCAGCCATCAGACAACGGTTATGACACTGGGGGACCCAGGCCTGAGGGAGAGGAGAGTAGGGAGAGGGGGCTGGGCCTTATCCTGAGGGTGATGGGGGCACATGAGCTGGCAGAGGCCAGACTGGATATGGGTTCTTCGTGCTTGACTCTGGCTGCAGCAGAAGCGTGTGCCGGAGGAGTTAGGCTTAGCGCAGAGGTATACGCAACCCCCGCCGTGCCAGACGTGGCCCGAGTTCCCTAGAAACAGGCCCAGGATGTGGGAGCCAGGGCTTCCACTGTCCTCGCAGGGGACGGGATTGGGCGTCAGCACCTCCCCATGGAGGACAGTTGGGCAATGGCCTTGGGCCCGAGGGCTGTTCAGTCCTGTGACCAGCCAGGCCCCTTCTGGGAATGGAACCACACCCCAACCCCCAGGCAATGACGCCCCACCCGGGTGTTCCCCGCATCGCTCCCACAAGCCCCAGATGAAAACAACCCAATGGTGTATCCATCACCCAAGGCCTCATCAAATCCACCGGGATCCACCCAGATGGCAGAATATTTTGGAGTCTCGGGACAGGCAGGATGGGGCGGAGTTTTGGAGCACAGGCTTGGCCTGAATCTCAGTTCTCCCGTCATTGCTGTGTGGCGTGGGGCTGCTGCCTTGCTTCTTTGCGCTCCCGTTACCTTATCTTCAAAATGGGGATTATGATGGCTGGGCGCGGTGGCTCACGCCTGCAATCCCAGCACTTTGTGAGGCTGAAGCAGGCGGATCACACAGTCAGGAGTTCAAGACCAGCCTGACCAACATGGTGAAACTCTGTCTCTACTAAAAAATACAAAAAAAATTGGCAAGGCGTGATGGGAGGTGTCTGTAATCCCAGCTACTCAGGAGGCTGAGGCAGGAGAGAATTGCTTGCACCCGGAAGGCAGAGGTTGCAGTGAGCCGAGATCGCACCACTGCACTCCAGCCTGGCGACAGAGCAAGACTCCATTAAAAAAAAAAAAAAAAATGGGGATGATGATAACAACAGACCCTTGGTCAGGCAGCACAGTGACTCCCGCCTGTAATCCCAGCACTTGGGAGGCCAAGGTGGGCAGATCACCTGAGATCAGGAGTTCAAGACCAGCCTGGCCAACATGGTGAAACCACATCTCTACTAATAATTAAAAAAAAAAAAAAAAAATTGCTTGGTGTAGTGGCATAGGCCTGTAATCCTAGCTACTTGGGAGGCTGAGGCAAGAGAATAACTTGAACCCGGGAGGCAGAGGTTGCAGTGAGTCAAGATCACGCCACTGTACTCCAGCCTGGGGAACAAAGTGAGACTTTGTCTCAAAACAAACAAAACACAACACAACACAAGAGGCACGGTGGCTCAAGTCTATAATCTCATCACTTTAGGAGGCCAAGGCGGGCAGATCACCTGAGGTAAGTAGTTTGAGACCAGCCTGGCCAACATGGTGAAGCCCCGTCTCTGCTAAAAATACAAAAATTATCCGGTTGTGGTGGCGGATGCCTGTAATCCCAGCTACTTGGGAGGCTGAGGCAGGAGAATCGCTTAAACTCAGGAGGCGGAGAGTGCAGTGAGCTGAGATCGCGCCACTGCACTCCAGCCTGGGCAACAGAACGAGACTCCATCTCAAAAAAAACAAAAACAAAAATGAAAAAAACCACCACAGACCCTCATGATAGGCTCAGCCCACCCTGTGGTTAATGAGTTAATCCATATAAAGTAGTGGCCTCCGACTTTTTTGGCACCAGGGACTGGTTTCATGGAAGACAGTTTTTTCATGGAAGGGGTTGGGGACCGTGTGGGGGATGGTTTCGGGTTGAAACTGTTCCGCTTCAGATCATCAGGCATTAGTTAGATTCTCATAAGGAGCGCACACCCTAGATCCCCTGAATGTTCGGGTCACAATAGGGTGCTAGCTCCTGTGAGAATCTAATGACGTGGCTGATCTGATGGGAGGCGAAGCTCAGACGGCAATGCGCTCCCGTATGCTCACCTCCTGCTGTGTGGCCCAGTTCCTAACAGGCCACAAATGGGTACCTGTCTCCAGCCCAGGGGTTGTGGGCCCGGATATAAAGCCTCAGAGCTCTGTCTGGTACAGAGTAACCCCTAGGGAAACCTTGCCGTTGCCATGATTATTATTAACATTATCATTAGGTCAGGCACGGTGGCTCGCACCTGTAATCCCAGCACTTTGGGAGACTGAAGCAGGAGGATCCTTTGAGCCCAGGAGTTAGAGGCCGGCCTAGGCAACACAGTGAAACCCTGTCTCTAGAAAAACAAAAAATTAGCTGGTGTGGTGACATGCACCTGTAGTCCCAGCTACACAGGAGGCTGAGGCCGGAGGATCACTTGAATCTAGGAGGTCAAAGCTGCAGTGAGCTCTGATTGCACCACTGCGTTTCACCCTGGATGACACAGTGAGACCCTGTCTCTTAAATAAATAAATAATTAACTGAAAAAAATAAAAGCATTAGCAGCAGTAGTAGAAGCATGGATTAATCCAATGGAGAAACCAGGAGGGGGTGAGGCAGAGGGAAAGCGAGCCGCGACTCGTAGAAAAAGGTAGACAGACGACCAGATGGATGCGTGCGCAGATGCTCACACCAGCTCCAGAGACCCAAGAGACTGGCGGCAGTGGTGCGGGAGTGGGGACCCCAGCTTTCCACCCTGCGCTCTTCGTCTACTTCCACGCTGTTTCAGTTGTCCTTTTTTTCCCCGTGGATTGTTTTGAGTATCCACTTGTGTGAATATTCACTATAAACACTACAGAGAGAAATTCTGCAAGAGGTTTCCTTCCCCAGCGAAAGCCCCAAGCCGTCCCTCTCCGCCCCGCCCCCTCCCGCCCCCGCGTCCCGGCCTGTGGGTGGCCCAGTCTGGGCTCCAGCCGCTGCTGGTGTTCTGCGCTCCCGGCCTTGGAGCAGGTCCGAGCCGGAGTGCCCTGCGAGGAAGGGGGCTCCTCGGAGTCCCCCAGAGTGGCCCTGGCTCTGGGCAGCCAGGGTTGTGGGGCTTTGGGGAGGGGGTTCCCGGCTGACTGATGAGAACTCCAAATGCTCCCCAGCCCCGGCTGCTAATCGCTTCCAGATTGGCCGGGTCAGGGCCAGGGCCGCCGCCGCCAGGTTCCATAAACAGCCCGTCCGCTCCAGATGGTGGCTGGCTCCAGCCTGGCGAGCAGGTTCACGGGGGTCTGGGGGTGGCAGCAGGTGGAGGACCCGCACCCCACCAGCCGCCTCGGCTGCCGCGCCTCCATCCCGCCCTGAGTTGGGGACCCTGGGCCAGAAGGGGCAGCAGAAATAGGGCCCATTGCTCAGAGGAGGAAAACTGAGGCCCAGAAGGGGCAAGGTGGGCGGGGCTCAAGGTGGGGGGATAGACAGAGATGTAACCAGGGGGCTCCTTGAGGTTGATGCTAGGTTGCTTCACCTCTGTGAATCCAGTACATGGTGAGGACGCCGTAAAGACCCGAGGAGGGAAGGAAGGGGAACATCATTACTTGCTGGGTTCAAATTCTGGCTCCAGCTTTTAATCCCTTAGTGAATAAATTATTTCCACTCTCTGGGCCTCAGTTTTCTCATCTGTAAAATGGGGTTGGCTGGCGTACAGGATTGCTGGAAGATTCAGTGACGCAGCTCCTGCAGATACGGCTCGCACTGGCCAGCTACGCATGGAGCAGGTGCTCAGCACAGCCTCTCCCTCTTCCTTTTCCGGAAACTCCTTCTATTCCCTCTTCTCCGGCCACCAGAGAGCACAGTGGCTTTCTCCAGGAAGCCACCTTGACTTTTACTCAGACCTCTCCTTTTGTGCCAGGCACTGTGCTTTTCCCACGGCCTCTCTCACGGGATCTCTCCTCGGCACAACTGGCACCTGACGCTCTGTCCTTCTGAAAACAAGGAAACAGAGTCAGGGAGGTAACTGGTACCCAGTGCTGTTGGGGACCCCGCCCCTTGCAGATGAGGAGACAGAGGGCCAGGGAGACAATGGGATGGATGTGTGGAGGTCATCAGGAAAATGCAGCCGAGTGTGCACCTGGAGCTGCCTCGGAAGGTCACACAGAACCTGGCACAGCGTCAGGTGACCCGGCTGCCTCTCCTACCACACCCACCAACCCCAGGGCTCACACCTTGGCACAGGAGGAGAAGATTCAGTCTGGTGCTGGGCCACAATACCCCAGGGAGAGGGATAAGGAGCTTCGACCTGCTCCCACATCTGCCTGTCTCCAAACTGGGCTGGAACCTGGCTGGGTGGCGGCTGGGGGGTAGCCTTGTCCCAGCAGCAG
The DNA here is from genome assembly GCF_048565385.1 of Saimiri boliviensis. NCBI lineage: Eukaryota > Metazoa > Chordata > Mammalia > Primates > Cebidae > Saimiri > Saimiri boliviensis. Next base: position 113,500,605 of record NC_133457.1, read on the forward strand.
GACCAGGTGTGGGGAGCCATTTGCTCTGTGGGTTTCCCTCATGATCATCCCTTCCTGTTCAGCTGGGCAGGGACACAGCTCCTCAAGGTCTGAGTCCCCATTTTTCACCATCTTAATCCTCGTTCCTGGCACAGAAAAGCCTCAGTATTGCTTTGTTGAATGCGGTCTTGAGCACGTGGTGAGGCACCCCTCCAAGCAACTTTCCAGAGTAACTTCTTCAGGGGGCTGTTATTATTGCCAGTTTACAGATGAGGAAATGGAGCCTGGGAGAGGTTAAGTGACTTACCGGAAGTCACACAGCTGGAGCTAGGATTTGAACTCAGGTCTCCTAGCTCCAGCGGGCACATTCTTGCCCCCACGTCCCTGCTCCCAGAGTAGCGGTGAGCCTGAACCACGTGGAGCGCCTGGCAGGTAGTAGGTGCTTCTTTTGCGTGGCCCAGCCTTGAGGTCAGAGGCCCGTTCTGCCCTGTGCCTGGGAGGAATGTTCATGGTGGCCCCAGCCTGGGTCCGAGAAGAAAGGCAGCGTTGTGGGCGAAAGGTGAGCGGCTGGGTGGGCGCAGGCGTGTTTATCCAGGGCTGGCGTGTGGCTCGGGGTGGCGCCGCTGTCAGCCGCGCCGGCTGCCCCGGGCCTGTGCTGGCCTCCAGATGTGAGCTGGCTCCAGCCGGCCGGGCCCCCCCACCCCACGCACAGAGGGGCTTTATCAAAAGCGGCTGTGAGGAGGCCCAGGAGGCCGCCTGGCTCCAGCCTGCTGGCTCTGAGCCCCGGGCCTGCAGAAGCCAGGCCAGTCGCACTTGGGCTTTTGTGCCCGGGTCTTCGTGTGCTCCACGGCCCAGCTTCTCTGTTCGCCTCAGGTCCCCTGGGGGCCCAGGCAAGGGACAGCCCCCTTGCCAGGAAACTGAAGCTGCAGGAGCAGTCTGGGAGGCGTGACAATGCCAGAACCCTCCTGCCGCGCTGATTTTTCTACATTCCTGGGGGGTAGAGGTAACCCACAAAGAAAAGTGCAGAATTCATCAAAATACAGGGGGTGCTCGGTGAGACGTCAAAGTGCAGACACTGGTAGGAAGGAGAAATTGCAGATTCAGAGAGCCAGTTCTTACGGGGGCAGGAGAGTAAGTAGGGAGGGTTCATAGGGGCTGTATTTTCTCTGCAGTCTTTCTTTCTTCTTTTTCTTTCTTTCTTTCTTTGTTTCTTTCTTCCTCCTTCTCTCTCTCTTTCTTTCTTTTTTCTTTCTTGAGACAGAGTCTCACTCTGTCACCCAGGCTGGAGTGCAGTGGCAAGATCTTGACTCACTGCAACCTCCGCCTCCAGGTTCAAGCATTCTCCTGCCCTCAGCCTCCTGAGTAGCTGGGACTACCGGCGCGCACCATCACGCCCAGCTAATTTTGGTATTTTTTAGTAGAGATGGAGTTTCACCATATTGGCCAGGCTGGCTTCGAACTCCTGACTGCTGAGGTGATCCACCCGCCTCAGCCTCCCAAAGTGCTGGGATTACAGGCGTGAGCCACCAAGCCCGGCCAGTATTTTCTTTCTTAGGTGGGTGTGTGGGGTGCTATTATTTTTATTTTTATTTTTTGGAGACAGGGTCTCACTTTGTCACCCAGGCTGGAGTGCAGTGGTGCCATCTCTGGCTCACTGCAGCCCTTGACCTCCTAGGCTCAGGCAATCCTCTCACCTCAGCCTCCCAAGTGGCTGGGACTACAGGCATGCACCACCACGCCCAGATAATTTTTTATTTTTAAGAGACAGGGTTTTGCCATGTTGCCCAGGCTGGTCTTGAACTCCTGAGCTCAAGCAATCCTCTTGCCTTGGCCTCCGAAAGTGCTGAGATTACAGGTGGGAGCCACTGTGCCTGGCCTCCAGGAATGCTATTCTTTATATTTTATTCAGTGGCCTGCACTATTTTGTAGTAATACATTATAATAACTGAGAAAAAAAGAGAAAAAACCCGAGACTTCCCTTGCTCCTGACCCTCAGCCCTACTCTAATTAACAATGGCTTCTAATGCGTTCTAGAGATTGTCTGGGCACTCACGGGAAAATCCAGATACATTCTTTTTCCTGTTTTGTTTTTGGTTTTACAAATAGTATCAAAATATAGGCCAGGCGCAGTGGCTCATGCCTGTAATCCCAGCACTTTGGGAGGTCAAGGCAGGCAGATCCCCTGAGGTTGGGAGTCTGAGAGCAGCCTGGCCAACATGGTGAAAACGGTCTCTACTAAAAATACAAAAATTAGCCAGGTGTGGTGGCAGGTACCTGTAATCTCAGCTACTTGGGAGGCTGAGGCAAGAGAATCGATTGAACCCAGGAGGTGGAGGCTGCAGGGAATTGAGATCCTGCTACTGCATTCCAGTGTGACACTTTGTCTCAAAAAAAAAAAAAAAAAAAAAAAAATGCTGCTTCGCACCTGGCTCTTTTCAATTAGCAATATACCCTGGCCTTCTCTGCAGCGGTCTTTGTTTTCAGCTGTGTGGTATTCCTCCGTGGGAATGCACCACGAACTGTTTTCCAGGCCGCTGTCCATGAAGATGCAGGTTGCTGCCTGAGGTTCACTACTGCGGACCTCGCGGGCGGCCCGTGGCCGAGTCTTCCAGGGCTCAGGCAGGTGTTGTCTAGACTCTCACGGTCAATTCTGAGAAGCAGAGCCGCAGGGTGGGCACCTTTCCTCCTCTGAAAGCCACTGCTCATTTGCTTTCCCCAAAGTTTGTATCCCTCTGTTGTCCCTCCAGCACTGTGGCTGAAAGGGAAACTGAGGCACAGGGACAGTCAGCTGTTCAGAAGGGTGAGAGAAAACAGCTTCGTAAGGAATCTCTACTAAAACAACACACCAATAAACCCTTTCTTGGTTTCGTTTCTTTCTGATTGCAAAAGTGAAACACGTCCATTGAACAAGCTTCAGAAAATACAGAGAATTGCGGAGTTAGAAAATAGGGTCTCCTCCCTCCTCCCCACATGGCTGCCTCTAGGGGCTGGACAGAGACCAGGGTTTGGGCCTCAGGGCAAGCTGCCTGGTGTCTTTGCTAGCCCCATGCCTGCCTTGCTGTGTGGCCTCAGGCAAGTCTCAAACTCTCTGGGCCCCTGTGTCCTCATCTGTAACTGGGAACCCAAGGGTGCTAGACTCGAAAGGCTGTTGTGAGAATCACAGAAGGTCACACGGGTACAGGAGTGGCCCAGTGCAGAAGGTTTCATAAAAAGGAGGGGGGCTCTGATGTGTCCTCCTCCTGCCTCTCCACCTGTGCAGCTGAATCCAGAACCTTCCCCTTGACTTGCCCCCCACAGTGAGGACTGGCATTTTATTCCCGCTCCCCATGCTGGCATGGGACACAGCCCCGGGCACATGGGAGGAACGTGATAAATGCTAATGGGTGGCCCGGTGACCCGCTCTCCTCCACCAAGGTCCTGAAGTCTGGGCAGTGGCTGGTGGCAGGAAACCTGAATGCCAAAAGCCGACCACCAGAGTCAAGGCTCGGAGAAAACAGCAGGTGTCTGAAACAAGCAAGCAGGGACTCCCAGACCCCGGCAGCCTGGCCCCAGCTGTCCCAGCGGGCACTCCACCAGCCCCTGGGTCCACTCCACACAGGGTCCAGCCCTGACTGCACCAAAGGCAGCAAAGATGGAGGGGACCAAGGGTAACTCCCCAGCCAGCATTTAGGGAGCACCAACTGTGTACCCCACTCTGGACTGTGCCGCATAGAAATTGTACCCCAGTGAATTCCTGGGGACCAGGGGTGGTGACTTCATTGTCTTCTTGTCCCTAGGGCTCAGCACTGGCTACACATGGATTCAAACATTTCTAGAGCACCTGCTGTGTACCAGTGACTCTGCTGAGTACATGCCGAGAGAGAGAAGTTCTGGACAGTGGATTTAGGGAGGGGAGGAAGACAGTGCACTTTTCTTCTTCTTTTTTTTTCTTTGTTGTCATTGTTGAGACAGAGTCTCACTCTGTCACTCAGGCTGGAGTGCAATGGCTCGATCTCAGCTCACTGCAACCTCTACCTCCTGGGTTCAAGCAATTTTCCTGCCTCAGCCTCCCAAGTAGCTGAGATTACAGGCACCTGCCATCACACCTGGCTAATTTTTGTGTTTTTAGTCGAGACAGGGTTTTACCATGTAGGCCAAGCCCGTCTCAAACTCCTGACCTCAGGTGATCCACCCGCCTTGGCCTCTCAAAGTGCTGGGATTACAGGCATGAGCCACTGTGCCTGGCTGAGAGTGCACTTTTCTATCAATGCTGTTTTGCTGTGTTTTGTTTTAACAGAAAGCATTCTTTTCATAAATAAATAAACATCAAGAATTCCCAAGTGAAGCCGGGAGCAGTGGCTCATTCCTATAATTCCAGCACTTTGGGAGGCCAAGATGGGAGGATCACTTGAGCCAGGGAGTTTGAGACCTCCCTGAGCAACGTAGGGAGACACCATCTTTACAAAAAAATCAAAACATTAGCTGGGCATGGTGGTGCATGTCTGAAGTTCCAGCTACTCGGAGGCTGAAGTGGGAGAATTGCTTGAATCCAGGAGGTAGAGGCTGCATTGAGCTGTGATTGCATAACTCCAGCTTATGCCACAGAGCGAGACCCTGTCTTTAAAAACATAAAAAATCCTAAGTTAGAAAAAAATACAATCATACCACCTACCAGGGATAGGAGGAAGTTCAGGGGGCCTTGGGAGCCCCAGAGGACACATCCGACATAGGCTGTGGGGCTGGGAGAGGCTTCCAGGAGGGAGTGAGTTCCGGGCAAAGACCCCAGGAAGCATGAGAGGGAACTTGGGTGGGAAGAAGGAGCCCCGTGGGAGGCTGCTGCACGGGCCTGGCTGAGGCGGGCCGGTGGGGTGGGCGCTGATGGTCTCACCCATCGCAGCTCAGTGGAAGGTGAGGCCTCTTGCCCTGTGAGTCCCTGTGTCTGATGCTCTTGATGGGGCTTCTTGCAGCTGTAATGAAAGCATCGTTTCCGTAATTATGTTTCTGTCTCCCTCCCGCCCGCCCCACCTCTGAACTGGAACTCTAGGCAGGCAGAGCCCATCCTGTCTGCCTCATCCGCCACGTTTCCTGGGCCTGGGGCACACCGCAGGTGCTTATGGGGATGGCGTCGTGTTCCCTCGAAGTTCGTGTCCACTGGAAACCTCAGAATGTGACCATATTCAGAAATAGAGTCATTGGCTGATTAACTAGATAGGGATCTCCGGATAAGATCATACTAGACGCCGGGCGCAGTGGCTCACGCCTGTAATCCCAGCACTTTGGGAGGACGAGGCGGGCGGATCATGAGATCAGGAGTTCAAGACTAGCCTGACCAACATGGAGAAACCCCATCTCCACTAAAAAAAAAAAAAAAAAAATACAAAAATTTGCCAGGCGTGGTGGCGCGCACCTGTAATCCCAGTTACTAGAAAGGCTGAGGCAGGAGAATCATTTGAACACGGGAGGCAGGGGTTACAGTGAACCGAGATCATGACGCTGCACTCCAGCCTGAGTGACAGAGCAAGACGCAGTCTCATAAATAAATAAATAAATAATCATATTGGAATTTCGGTGGGCCTGAAGTCCAATGCCTGGTAGCCTTATAAGAATAGGAGCGGGGACTGGGCGCCGTGGCTCACGCCTGTAATCCCAGCACTTTGGGAGGCTGAGGTGGGTGGATCACCTGAGGTCTGGAGTTTGAGACCAGCCTGGCCAATATGGTGAAACCCCATCTCTACTAAAAATACAAAAATGATCTGGGTGTGGGGATACATGTCTGTAATTCCATCTACTCAGGAGGCTGAGGCAGGCGAATTGCTTAAACTCGGGAGGTAGAGGCTGCAGTGAGTCGTGATCATGACATTGCACTCCAGCCTGGATGACAGAGCCAGAAAAAAAAAAAAAAAAAGAGGAGGAGGATACACAGAGAGGCACAAGACAGAGGCGGGGACTGGAGAGGTGGGGCCACAAGCCCGGGGGTGCCGAGGGACCCTGGGAGCACTGGGAGCCGGAAGAAGCCAAGGCGGGTACTTACCTGGAGGCTTCAGAGGGGCGCACCCTGCGATGCCCTGATTTCAGACTTCTAGCATCCAGAACTGTGAGAGGACGTATTTCTCTCCCTCTCTCTCTTTTTTTTGAGACAGGATCTTGCTCTGTCACCCAGGCTGGAGTGCAGTGGTGCAATCTCAGCTTACTGCAGCCTCAACCGCTCCAGGCTCAAGCGATCCTCCCACGTCAGCCTCTGGAGTAGGTGGGTCTCCAGACACATACCACCACACCCAGCGGATTTTTGTATTTTTTGTAGAGACGGGGTCTCGCCATGTTGCCCAGGCTAATATTTCTCTTTTTCTAAGCCACCAAGTTTGTGGCCCCCTGGAAGACTGGTTCAGATCTAGCTGTGTGAATAAATATGTGAATGAATGAATGAGAGAAGGAATGAACCGAGAGCCCCTGTGGGCCAGGCAGGGCCCACGGGGTGTGGCCAGGCATCTGCCCGAGGGCCATAGGGAGCCTTGGCAGGGTCCCAGCCAGGAGCGGGCTGGGTCTGCATTTCAGAGCTGTTGCTTAGGCTGTGGTGGGGGCTGGATGCCATCCAGCCAGAGAGGTGGGGGATGTGGGGAGCTGTCAGGGGCCCGGCCTCATGGAGGTGACCAGGAAATCAGGTTCTGCAGAACCCCTAACCCCACAAGCACATGTCCACACCCAGCTTGGTCACCCACAGCCGAGATTTCGGGTGTCTGTCTTCCCACCTGGTGCCTTGCAGATAAGTTACAGCCAATGTTTATCCCCGAGTCCTGAATGCACCTCAGAAGGTCCACTCAAGTGACTCTCGTCACCTTTAGCTACAGCCCAGAGCCCAGGGGGTTGGGAGGGAAGTTCCCCCCCTGTCCCTCTTGCTGTGGCTCTCGAAGTCAGGAGGCAGCAGGACTCAAGAGAAAGAGCCTAGATCCCTGCTCTGCCCATTGACTGGAGTGACTGCTCTTGACCAAGCCTCAGTTTCCCCATCGGTAATTGGGGGAATATCTTCCAGCTCTGCAGAAGCTGTTGTGGGGAGTGGAGGCCAACACAGCCTGGCAGAACACCCAGCACACAGTAGGTGCTTGCTAGGAGAAGACGGCCCGAGTCCCCTCTCCAGACACAACACTGAGTCCTAAAGGGAGACCCCGGCTTTCCCAACCTCAGATCCTTTGAAAGCCCTGATCCCTTCCCTGAGGCCTATCCAGTGGCCTCACAAGGCCACCCTGTCTCCCAAGGAGCTTGACACCCTCGGAGGGACCAAGGCTTGGATTTCATGCTCATAAAATGACTGGAATCAAAGCAGGGCTTATGACATGGAGCTGTTTTGAAGTTGGCCTAGGGCAGGAGGGGCGTGAAATTCCTGGTTGTTTTGGCCCCTCTCCGGGTAAACTGGGGCCCCTGGCAGGAGGTTAATGGCTGGGTGCAGGCGGTACCTGCCATTTTAGCAATGACCCAAATTCCAACACAGACTTTTGGGGGAAAAAATTCTCTAAGTTTTAGAGAAGATAAATGGGAAAACTCAATGGAAAAACTCCCTTTATTGAGGGCTGGAGACAGTGAGGACCCAGTGGTTGCACTGTGTGGACCTGGACCCTGAAGCTAGGGGTCTCGTCCCTGCCTTGCCACTTGCTTGCTGTGTGACGTTGGGCATATCGCCTAGCCTCTCTGCACCTCCGTTTCCTTCCCTGTTGAGTGGGCCTGATACCAGTCCTTTCCTCAAAGGCTTGCGGTCAGTGTGACCACAGTGACGTCACCTGCCCTGCTGGCCCAGCCTCTGGGCATCACAAGCACTCAGCCACTGACACTGTTACTAGCATTTTTTTTTTTTTAAGAGATGGGGTCTTGCTATGTTGCCCAGGCTGGTCTTCAACTCCTGACCTCAAACGATCCTCCCACCTTAGCCTCCCAAAGTGCTGGGATTACAGGTGTGGCCACCACACCTGCCCAGTTACCGGTATTTTTTCTATAGACATGAACAGCTTCTCCTGAATTGAGGGACCCAGGCCCTTCACAGGCCTCCTCTCTCACCAAATCTTCCGACAGCTGCCGGAGGCAAGCCATGCACCCCCAGGCAGATGATCAGCGATGTCAGGACCCCTGCCCGGGGCACACAGCCAGTAAAAGGCAGGGCCAGGATTCTAGCCCCAGGCCTTCTGGTGGCTCAGTCCACATTCTGAGTCACTTTCCTCTAGGAAACATGGAGAGGCAGGGGGAGGAAAGCAATGGCCCCCCCGCCCACACGGGGAGAGCAGGGTTGCTTTTCTTTGATTTTGTTTTTGTTTTTTTGACAGAGTCTTGCTCTGTTGCCCAGGCTGGAGTGTAGTGACATGATCATTGTCACTGCAGCCTGTAATTCCTGGACTCAAGAGATCCTCTGATCCTCCCACCTCAGCCTCCCAAAGTGCCGAGATTACAGGTGTGAGCCACTGAGCCTCCTGAGAACAGGGTTTCTCAACGTCAACAACATTCTGGGCTTAGTGTGTCCCTGCAATGGGGCCGTCTGCCCTGTCCACCGTGGGATGCTTAGCAGTGCCCTGGGCTCTGCCTACAGAAGGCCTATGGAGGGCCCCCAGAGTGTGACCCCCCAAAATGTCTCCTCCACGTGTCGGGACAGGGGCAGTCCCTGTTTGAGAACTGGGCTGAAGTGCTGGAGTTGAAATGGTGGAGTGTTTCCTTCTGGATATTTTTCCTGACGACACACACTGAGGAAGACAGGCATTTTGTTGTGTGGCTTGCATTTTCTCTTTTTTATTTGTTATTTTTTTTTAGAGACAGAGTCTCACCCTGTTGCCCAGGCTGGAGTGCAGTTGTGCTATCTCAGCTTGCTGCAACCTCCACCTCCTGGGTTCAAATGATTCTCCTGCCTCAGTCTCCAGAGCAGCTGGGATTACAGGCACCCACCACTATGCCCAACTAATTTTTTGTATTTTTAGTAGAGATGGGGTTTCACCATGTTTGCCAGGCTGGTCTTAAACTCCTGACCTCATGATCCACCTGCCTCAGCTGGGAGGCCGAGGGATTACAAGTGCTGGAATTACAGATGTGAGCCACCTTGCCCAGCTATTTTTTAATTTTTAAAAATGTTTGTTGACCTGGGCCAGGCGCAGTGGCTCATACCTGTAATCCCAGCACTTCGGGAGGCTGAGGCAGGTGGATCACCTCACGTCAGGCATTTGAGACCAACCTGGCCAACATGGCCAAACCCCATCTCCACTAAAAATACAAAAATTAGCCGGGCGTGGTGGTGGGCACCTGTAATCCCAGCTACTCAGGCTAAGGCAGGAGAGTCACTGGAACCCAGGAGGCAGAGGCTGCAGTGAGCCGAGCCTGTGCCGCTGCACTCCAGCCTGCACGAGAGAGCGAGACTCTATCTCAAAACAACAACGAAAACGTTGACCCGTCAGCAGGAAGAATTTTTAAAAATTATTTATTATACATATTTTTTAGCATTTTCTCATTAAAAATACAGCTGGCTGACATCCCACATGCATTGAACGTAGGTGAATCCATGTTTTCAGGCTGGGGTGAAGGAGAGAGAGTAGGACCATGAGTGATTATGGGGTGATGCTGGCATCTGCGAGCCAGAGCCAGGAGCTGTCACAGGCTCACTGGGGCTTTCTCCCATCTTTGCCATTGTATGATGGAGAAACTGAGGCTGAGAGAGTGGACAGAGTTCCAGAATTCCAGGAGTAAACCTCTGGAACCCATGTGGCTCCACAGCCAGGGCTGCAGATGCTGTCCCAGGGGCTCTGAGTCAGGCCCCCGTGGCACCTTGGGGCACCCCTTGTCTAGGCCATTTCTGACCCCAGGGACCCCTGAGCGCAGGAGAAAGAATCAAAGGGGGTTGGGCAGGTGGGAAGGAAGTGAGGGGCTGGGCCTAGTGGCTCACACCTTTAATCCCAGCACTTTGAGAGGCCAAAGCAGGAGGATGGCCTGAACTCAGGAGTTCAAGACCAGCCTGGACTGAACAGAGCAAGACCCCAACTCTACAAGAAATACAAAAATTAGCCAGGCGTGGTGGCATGAGCCTGTGGTCTCAGCTACTTGGGAGGCTGAGGTGGGAGCATCACTTGGGCCCAGGAGGTCAAGGCTACAGTGAGTAGTGATCGTGCCACTGCACTCCAGCCTGGGTAGCAGAACAAGAGCCCATTTCTTTTCTTTTTTTTGAGATGGAGTCTTTCTGTCGCCCAGGCAGCTGGAGTGCAGTGGTGCCATTTCAGCTCACTGCAGCCCCCGCCTCCCGGGTTCCAGCGATTCTCCTGCCTCAGCCTCCCATGTAGCTGGGATCACAGGCGCCCGCCACCATGCCCGGCTAATTGTTTTGTACTTTTAGTAGAAACAGGTTTTTGCCAGTTGGTCAGGCTGGTCTCAGTCTCCTGACCTCTTGATCCACCCATCTCGGCCTCCCAAAGTGCTGGGATTACAGGCTTTAGCCACTGTGCCCAGTCCTCATTTCTTTTTAAAAAAAATTTTTTTTTAAAAAGGAAGGGTGGGAGGCGGGGTGGGAGGAAGGGGTCCTGCGCCCACCGCCCCGGGCAGCAGCCACTGCAGGCAGGACTCTGCTGGGGGAGGGAGGCCCAGGGGCTGCAGGGCCAGGCCCCAGCTGACAGCTTCCTCTCAGGAACACGCAGAGGGGCCGCTCATTCCCATTACATAAATGCGGACGCTTACCCTCCGAGGTGGGAGGGTGATGGCTGCCAGGTCGTCTACCCAGGTGGGCCGTGCCTGCAGGAGGGGAACCTTTCCCTAATCTAAACGAAGACCGCCCTTTCTCCTTCCAGAGGTTGGATTGTTACTCAAAGTCACACAGCAGTAAGTCACGGGCTGGGATTTGAATGCAGACTGCCTGCTCTGGAATCCTTGTTTTACTCATTCAGTGTCTTATACGGCCTGTGGACATGCATATGTGCACACACACACATACACACACACACCCCCCCCCCTACACGCACACACGCAGTAGCAGCTGCTCCCCCAGACTCAAGGACCCCTGCATCTGTCTCCAGGGCCCTCTGAGACCCGGCATGGCAGCAGCTGTGTCTGGTTTGCAGCCCAGCTGAGAGCAGAGAATCCCAAATCTCTCAGACCCCATTCCAGCCCCCCGCAGCCCACTCTGCAGCTGTGTGCCTTTGGACAAGTGCAACCCCCCCATCCCCCCCGAGCCTCAGGGGTTAGGCAACCAAGGTCACCGGCTCAAGGGCACAGGGATCAGAGTGGAATCTCACTTTGTGGCTGGAAGCTGTGTGATCTTGGGCAAGCCACTTGGCCTCTCTGGGCCTAAGTTTTATCCTGTTGACATCAGAAAACCCCAGGACCGTACAGTGAGGGCTGAGTGTAACTCGGCATCCAGTCAGCGATGTGTTCTGTACCCAATGCCTGGCACAGGGCTGTGCCCACCAGGAGAGGTGGGCGGGTGATGGCTCCCACGTGGTCTGCTCAGGTGGGCCGTGCCTGCAGGAGGGCAGAACTTTTCCTAATCTCAGCCAAGGCCTCCTTTCTTCCAACCATACCATTCCCTGGGAGCGCAGCTTCAGACCTTAAACTCCATTTCCACAGGGGCTACGCTGGTGCCTGTCCCCAGGTCACTCTGGACTGGCCAGCCTCCTTGAGTTCCTCACCTGAAGGCCTCACGGGCATCGTGGTTTTACACACTCCCGCCAGCACAGAAGGCCCCTATGAACGGGCTCTCCCTCAGCCTCCCCGGGCTAGGCCAGAGCCTGCGGGTCCCCTAGCGCCTCTCTTCCACTTACCCCTCACTTTTTTTTTTTTTTTTTTTTTTTTTGGTATTTTTAGTAGAGATGAGATTTCTCCATGTTGGCCAGGCTGGTCTCAAACTCCTGACCTCAGGTGATCCACTTGCCTCTGCCTCCCAAAGTGCTGGGATTACAGGCGTGCGCTACCACACCAGGCCACCCCCTCACTTCTGAGTCCTGTGGGCTCCCTGGTCTGAGTATTTCACGTTTCATGGAATCTGAGAGGCCGCAGGAAAGGTATGCATCCTAGAATCAAGGAAATGCGGGAGCTGGAGTCTCACTCCGTCACTGTGTTGCCCAGGCTGGTCTTGAACTCCTGGCTTCAAGTGATCCTCTCACTTTGGCCTCCGAAACTGCTGGCATTACAGGCATGAGCCCCTGTCCAGGCCACTGATCACTTCTTACCTCTTCTGGAACACCAGGTCCAGCGCCATCTTCTGCCCCTCTGGGCTATTGCAGTCACCTCCTTGCTTACAGCAACGCCCCGAAGGTCTGTTCTCTGCAGGAAGCTCGAGGGAAGTTAGGAGTAAAAACCTGGGGCGCATTTGTTCCTCCTCTGCAATGGTTCCCATCTCCCTTGGAGGAAAAGATGGATCTTTGAAAGGCCCTGTAGGGTCCGCCTCTGCCCACCACCGCCCCTCCCCTGCCCTGTCTCCTGGGCCTCCTCCTCCCTCTGCCACCCTGGACACTGCTCCAGCCGCACTGGCCTCCTGGCTGTTTCTCCAACAAATTAGGCATGCTCCTGCCTCGGGACGTTTGCACTGGCTGCTTCCTCTGCACGCGGCGTTCCTCCCCCTGATGTCCACATGACTCACTCCCTCAGCTCCTCCAGGTCTTTGCTCAAATGTCAGCTTCTCAAGCATCAGGCACCTGCCCCCATTCCAATTTTCAGTGGCACCTCTGCCCCGCCTCATCCCCTATCCCCCTCCTCGCCTTGTTTCCCTCTACGGCATGTATCACGATCTCATCTTCCACATCATTTACTTTTTCATCTGTTTACTGTTTCTCCCTACTCCCCTGCCCTGCCCATCACCATTCCTGGAACATCCATTTCACGAGGGCCGAGTTTTTGACTTTGGTTCCCTGCTGAGTCTGCTGGGTCTGGGGCAGTGCTGGGCACACAGTAGCTGCTCATTCGATCTGTGTGGAATGGGCAGCTCTGGAGTGTGGATGCCGACGTGCCTCTGGTGAAGTGGGAACTCTAGGATTTAGAATCAGCCTGTAAGCTGTAGAGGGCAGTGCCCTTTGGACGGCACAGTTGGGTCAGCATGTTCCCAGCAAGGGTTTGTGGGAAATGGGCAGCGGACGGTCCTGGTGTCTACAGTCCCAAGACAGGGTGCAGATGGCATGATGAGGAGGCCAGTGGGTGGCTGGCTCCAGCTTTAGGCCTCTGGCTCCCGTGTCGTTTGTGAAGCAAGGGATCAGGAAGGCACCAACAGCAGTGTGGCCGGAAGTGAACGGCCCGGCTTCTGGCCTGAATTATCTGGGAAGATAAAGAATTACATTCCAAGGAGCCCATGGCTTGGGTGCCTGAACCACTGGGGGGCAGGAAAGAGTGTGAAAGGGACAGGGCTGGCCACCATCTGGTGGCCTCGCCTGAGGTTCAGAGTGGTCTGGTCTGTAGGTCAGGGTGACCCTGGAGGGCTGGGATTTGGGCAGGATCAGGGGAAATGTTCCCCAGATGACGAATGGCTGGGGCATGGCAGCCAGTCCACGCTCCTGCTGCTGTGGGAGGGAGACCCCCACTTTGGGCTGAGGTGCAGCTCAGGCAGCCCCGGAGTTGGCTGTGCCACGTCCTCGTGCCAGGCGACATCCAGGTCCACCCTCAGGGTCAGATGTGGGCAACCAAGCCAAGAGAGGGGGCTGCTGCGGCCACAAGCTCATCCCTGCCTCCATTTATCCATCCGTTTACACAGTATCTACTATGTGCCATGTGCTGCAGACTTTTTTTTTTTTTTTTTTGAGACAGAGTCTTGTTCTGTCACCCAGGCTGGAGTGCAGTGGCACGATCTCAGCTCACTGCAGCCTCCACCTCCTGGGTTCAAGAGATTCTCCTTCCTCAGCCTCCTGAGTAGCTGGGATTATGGGCATGGGCCACCACGCCCAGCTAATTTTTGCATTTTCAGTAGAGACGGGGTTTCACCACGTTGGCCAGGCTGGTCCTGAATTCCAGACCTCAGGTGATCTACCAGCCCTGGCCTTCCAAAGTGCTGGGACTACAGGCGTGAGCGAGCGCGCCCGGCCCTGTGCTGTAGACTTAATGTGATAATGTGACTTCCATCTCACTGCCCAGGGCCTCTGCTCTTGCTGTCCCTCGGCCTGGACTGCCGACCCACCAGATCCCAGGCCTGGCGGCTCCTCCTCACTTGGAGTCACCTCCTCCAAAAGGTTCCCCGCCCACTGCTGCCTTCCTGCCCTCTGTTCCTTTCCTTGGGTATGCGCTGAGAGCCTGGAAAAGAACACTGTGCATTTCCTCCTTTATCTAACTCCTCCATTCAAATGTCAGCTCCTCGAAGGCAGGGTTCTATCTCTTTCATCACTGCATGTCCCTAGCACAGGGCTTGGCACACAGTAAATACTTATTAAGTGCTTGTTGAATGAATGAATGGACAAACGAACGAATGGAAGCTCTACTGGGGAAGCTCAGGGCTGGCACCTGGCTCCTAACCCAGATGGCGAAGGTGCCCTGGAGAAGGTCACCGGGAAATTGAAGCCTAAAGAAGCTCAGGCAGGCAGGTGAAGAAACCAGGGAGAGGGTTTTGTTTCAAAACACCTTCCTCTGTGGGAGGAAGAGGTGAACTATCTCTAACTTTGCTCAGAGGTAGAAACTGGTGATTAAAAATAAAAAACACTGGGAGTGGTGGCTCACGACTGTAATCCCAGCACTTTGAGAGGCCAAGACGGGAGGATTGCTTGAGGCCAAGGGTTCGAGACCAGCGTGGGGAATATAATGAGACCCTGGCTCTACAAAAACAAATGAAGACTTTAATTAACTGCTACCATAAAAATCAAGACATTTTACTACATCCTGATGTTCCTGTCTCTCTGGAAGACTTGGAAGATTTGGCCACATGGGCCAGCATTCTCAAGGCAAAATGTGGGTGGTCCTGTGTTCACGACAGCCTCCACTGGGTCCTTGAGGGAGGTGAGCTTCAAAGCCGTGCATTCACAGCTCGACCCTCACTAACCACACCTGCTAGGTGACCTTGGAAAACCGTTTCTGAGCCTCGGCTGGTCTTTAGCAAAAAATGGGTTGGAGGCCATGCATGTGGTTTACGCCTGTAATCCCAGGACTTTAGGAGGCCAAAGCATAAGGATCACTTGAGCCGTGGAGTTTGAGACTGGCCTGGGCAACACAGTGAGACCCCATCGCTACTAAAAAAAATTTTTTTTAATTGGCCAGTGGCCGGCGCTTGTAGTCCCAGCTACTCAGGAGCCTGAGGCAGGAGGATCCGCTTGAGGATGAAGGAGGTCGTGACTGCAGGGAGCCTTGATCATAGCACTGCACCCTGGCTTGGGTGACAGAGTGAGACCCTGTCTCTAAATGAATAAGTAATTAGTTGGGCGTGGTGGTACCCACATGTAGTTCGGGCTACCCGGGAGGCTGAGGCTGGAGGATTGCTTGAGCCCAGGAGTTGGAGGCTGCAGTGACCTGTGATCTTATCACTGCACTCGAGGCTGGACGAGAGACCCTGTCTCAGAAAAAAGAAAGAAAAAGAAAGAGGGAGGGAGGGAGAAGGAAGGAGGGAGGGAGGGAGAGAGAGAGAGAGAGAGAGGA
The DNA here is from genome assembly GCF_048565385.1 of Saimiri boliviensis. Lineage (NCBI taxonomy): Eukaryota > Metazoa > Chordata > Mammalia > Primates > Cebidae > Saimiri > Saimiri boliviensis. The sequence continues at coordinate 113,516,109 of NC_133457.1, forward strand.
GAGAGAGAGAGAGAAAAGAAAGGAAGAAAGAAAGAAAGAAAAATAAAGAAAGAGAAAGAAAGAAAAAGAAAAGAAGGCCGGGCGCGGTGGCTCAAGCCTGTAATCCCAGCACTTTGGGAGGCCGAGGCGGGTGGATCACGAGGTCGAGAGATCGAGACCATCCTGGTCAACATGGTGAAACCCTGTCTCTACTAAAAATACAAAAAATTAGCTGGGCGTGGTGGCGCGTGCCTATAATCCCAGCTACTCAGGAGGCTGAGGCAGGAGAATTGCCTGAGCCCAGGAGGCGGAGGTTGCGGTGAGCCGAGATCGCGCCATTGCACTCCAGCCTGGGTAACAAGAGCGAAACTCCGTCTCAAAAAAAAAAAAAAAGAAAAGAAAGAAAAAGAAAAAGGGTTGGAAACATAGGTACTGGGAAAAAAGCTTGCGCACTCCCCTCTGGGGGTCTCCCGCGGTTTCCCGCTGTACCAAATGCACACACTCAGATGCCCGGTCCCCTGCCCGGCGGTCACGCCTGTCCCCTCCACCAGCCCAGCTGGGAGGTGACGCGTGGCCCCGCCGAGCCGGCGCGTTGAGCTCTAGCGCACGAGCGCCCTCTGCTGGCCCAAGGCGGGCGCGCAGGCCCGAGCCGGAACCGGGAAGCCGGGCGCCGGGAGAGCGTGGACTTTCACGCTTCTCGTCGGTGAGATGGGGAAGAACAGTAGCGAATCCATAAGCAGAATATACCGGAAGGAAAGGAAAGAACGACAGCGAACTAACGTTTACGAAGGCGGTGCTCTGTGCCGAGGACTGCGAGAAGCCCACACCATGTAAAACCACACGTAATCCTTAGAATAACCCGGCGACGTGGCTACGGAAACGCACAGAGAGGTCAAGGAGCCTGCCTGGGGTCACACAGCTGGTAGTGGAAAAGCCTGACTCCTGGGCCTGCACTGGTACCCACCGAGGCGGAGAGAGGATGGGAAGGTCTCAGCTGCGCGCACTCATTCATCATGTCCTTCCAGCCACTCACCCATTCACGAGTGTTCACTGAGCATCTGCTGTAGGCCAGACATGGTGTGAGATGGCAGGAACACAGCCGCGCCCCTGCCCTCTTGAGGCCATTTTAGTGGGATGGGGAGGGGGCAGATAATAAACATAACTGTATCATTAACAGTTGGGCCAGAGGCCAAAGGATAAAGCTGTGTGACTTCCGGTGTGACTCAGGCAGCCACCCCAGCAGGGTTTTTGCTGCATCTGAGCCTTACCTGCACTGGGACTTACTTGGCATTTGCTCCTAGACAATTGGTTTTTACTTAAGTGTATCTTTATTTATTTATTATTTATTTATTTATTGAGACAGAGTCTAGCTCTGTTGCCCAGGCTGGAGTGTAGTGGTGCAATCATGACTCACCGCAACCTCCGCCTTTTGGGCTCAAGCAATCCTCCCACCTCAGCCTCCCCAGTAGCTGGCATGCAGGCATGCAACACCATGATCAGCTAATCTTTGTATTTTTCGTAGAGATGGGTTTTGCCATGTTGCCCAGGCCGGTCTCAAACTCCTGGACTCAAGTGGTCTGCCCACGCCGGCTTCCCAGAGTGCTGGGATTACTGGCATGAACCACTGTGTCAGGCCAAAATGTTAGGTTTTTGGTTTTTTTTTGAGATGCAGTCTCACTCTGTCACCCTGGCTGGAATGCAGTGACACGATCTCGGCTCATTGCAACCTCTACCTCCTAGGTTCAAGTGATTCTTCTGCCTCAGCCTCCCGGCTAGCTGGGATTACAGGCGCACACCACCATGCCTGGCTAACTTTGATGTTTTTAGTAGAGACAAGGTTTCACCATGTTGCTCAGGCTTGGTCTCAAACTCCTGACCTCAGGTGGTCCGCCCACTTGGGCCTTCCAAAGTGCTGGGATTACAGGTGTGAGCCACCACGCCTGGCTGCCAAAGTGGCTTTTTTTTTTTTTTTTTTTTTTTTTGATACGGAGTTTCGATCTTGTTACCCAGGCTGGAGTGCAATGGCACGATCTCTGCTCACCACAACCTCCGCCTCCTTGGTTCAGGCAATTCTCCTGCCTCAGCCTCCTGAGTAGCTGGGATTATAGGCACGCACCACTATGCCCAGCTAATTTTTTGTATTTTTAGTAGAGATGGAGTTTCACCATGTTGACCAAGATGGTCTCGATCTCTCGACCTTGTGATCTACCTGCCTCGGCCTCCCAAAGTGCTGGGATTACAGGCTTGAGCCACCACGCCCGGCTAAAGTGTATTTTTAAAAGGGAATCTCGGTATGGTGAAACTCTGTCTCTACTAAAAATTAAAATATTAGCTGGGCCTGACGGTGAGAACCTATAGTTCCAGGTACTCAGGAGGCTGAGGTGGGAGAATCACTTGAACCTGGGAGGTGGAGGCCGCAGTGAGCCGAGATCGTGCCGCTGCACTCTAGTCTGGGCCACAGAGCGAAACTCCATCTAAAAAAAAAAAAAAAAAAAGGGAAATCTCACATCACCACACCTAGCCAACCAGTATCAGCTGTCGCCTATCAGACAGCATCTTGAACTGAGGTTGAGGTATTGACATCACTGTTATATTAATGTTGTTGGCATGCGACCTCAGTTCCTCTGGGGCCTGGCAGAGGCATTGGAATCTGCCCCTGGGAACCCTAAGATGAAGCCAGCCCCAGGGCCAGGCCTCGGGAACAGAGGTGCCATCAGCTTCTGAAGAAGGTGGGTAGCCTCTCCAGGCTCCCCCCGGCCACTGTGACCCGTGCCTTTTCTGGATTCTGTTGGCGACCCTGCAGAACCTGAGGTGCCGGCCTTCTGGGCAATCTGAAAGCAGTGGCCTCCACCTGAGCTCCCTACCCACCGTGGACCACACTGCATCATGGAACCCCCGTCCGCTCTGTGTCATGGCCAGCAGTGGGTCTAAGGGGCACTTGCTCAGACCCGATTCTCAAAATTCCTGCCGGGAAAGGCCAGGCTTCTGAGCCAGTCCATCTGCTGTCCCCCCGACCCAGCCACCCAGCTTCCCTGCACGCAGGGTGGAGGGAGCAGGAGGCCCCCTGGGGCCACTGAGACTCCTCCGTTTTCACCACCAATGGCCTGAGAGGCCCATGTGACCCACCCAGAGAGGAAGGCCAGGCCCAGCCCTGGGGAGTTAATCATTCAGTAAACACAGTCTGACTTTGTGCTAGACAGTGTTTTTTGTTGTTGTTTTTGAGACAAGGTTTCACTGTGTCACCCAGGCTGGAGTGCAATGGCGTGATCTTGGCTCACTGCAACCTCCACTTCCTGAGTTCAAGTGATTCTCCTGCCTCGGCCTTCCAAGTAGCTGGGATTCCAGGTGCGCACTACCACTCCTGGCCAATTTTTGTATTTTTAGTAGAGATGAGGTTTCTCCGTGTTGGCCAGGCTGGTCTTAAACTCCTGGCCTCAAGTGATCTTCCCACTTTGGCCTCCCAAAGTGTTGGGATTACAGGCATGAGCCACCGTGCCTGGCCTAGACACTGTTTTTATTTTATTTATTATTATTATTATTTGTGAGATGGAGTTTTGCTCTTGTCTCCCAGGCTGGAGTGCAATGGCATGATCTCGGCTCACTGCAACCTCCACCTCCTGGGTTCAAGCAATTCTCCCGCCCGAGCCTCTTGAGTAGCTGGGATTACAGGCATGCGCCACCATGCCCAGCTAATATTTTGTATTATTCTTTTTCTTTTTCATTTTTTCCTTTTTTAAATATGGAACGCTTCACGAATTTGCATGTCATCCTTGCGTAGGGGCCATGCTAATCTACTCTGTATTGTTCCAATTTTAGTATAGGTGCTGCCGAAGCTAGCACACTTTTTTTTTTGAGACGGAGTTTCGCTCTTGTTACCCAGGCTGGAGTGCAATGGCGCGATCTCGGCTCACCGCAACCTCCGCCTCCTGGGTTCAGGCAATTCTCCTGCCTCAGCCTCCTGGGCAGCTGGGATTACAGGCACGAGCCACCATGCCCAGCTAATTTTTTGTATTTTTAGTAGAGACGGGGTTTCACCACGTTGACCAGGATGGTCTCGATCTCTCGACCTCGTGATCCACCCGCCTCGGCCTCCCAAAGTGCTGGGATTACAGGCTTGAGCCACCATGCCCGGCCACTAGCACACTTTTTTATATTTTCAGTAGAGATGCGGTTTCACCATATTGGTCAGGGTGGTGTTGAACTCCTGACCTCAGGTGATCCACCTGCCTCAGCCTCCCAAAGTGCTGGGATTACAGGCGTGAGCACAGTCTATGATTATTATTTTTTGAGATGGCGTCTCGCTCTGTCACTCAGACTGGAGTGCAATGGCATGATCTTGGCTCACTGCGACCTCCACCTCCCAGGTTCAAACGATTCTCCTGCCTCAGCCGCCTGAGTAGCTGAGATTACAGGCAGGCACCACCACACCTGGCTAATTTTTGTATTTTTGGTAAAGACGGGGTTTCACCATGTTGGCCAGGCTGGTCTCAAATTCCTGACCTCAGGTGATCTGCCCGCCCCGGCCTCCCAAAGTGCTGGGATTACAGACTTGAACCACTGTGCCTGGCCTTTGACGCTGTTTTTAACACTGGGTTCATGGCAGTGAAGAAGCCAGATGAGGTGCCCCCCTGGAAGAGGGACAAAGGAATAACTACTGCAGGCCGGGCGCGGTGGCTCATGCCTGTAATCCCAGCACATTGGGAGGCCGAGGTGGGTGGATCATGAGGTCAGGAGTTCAAGACAGCCTGGCCAACACAGGGAAACCCCGTCTCTACTGAAAATACAAAAATTAGCCGGGTGTGGTGGCATGTGCCTGTAGTCCCAGCTACTCAGGAGGCTGAGGCGGGAGGATTGCTTGATCTTGAGAGGCGGAGGTTGCAGTGAGCCGAGACCACGCCATTGCACTCCAGCATGGGTGACAGAGTGAGACTGTTTCAGAAAAAAAAAGAAAGAAAGAAAAAAAGGAATAACTACCGCAATGAATGAGATGGTTAAAAGAGGACTGGGGGCAGCCACTTGACACTGGACTGGGAGGGCCTCTCTCAGGAGGAGACACCGGAGTGGTCACGGAGGGGCTGGGACGCAGCCATGGAGGGCCCCGGGGAGCAGGAAGAGCATTCTGGGAAGGGAGAAGTGCAGGTGCAAAGGTGGGGGTGGGGCGAGGCTCCGGAATCCCTCTCCTGTGTGGCCGAGCGCCCAGAGCTGTGACAGTGACGTGGGGTTCGAAGGCAGCCGTAGACTGAGACCTGGCTCTGGAAGCAGGAGTTTTCTTCCTCTTTTTCTTTTTTCTTTTGTTGCCCAGGCTGGAGCGCAGTGGCACGATCTCGGCTCACTGCAACCTCGGCCTCCCAGCTTCAAGTGATTCTCCTGCCTCAGCCTCCCAAGTAGCTGGGACTACAGGTGCCCGCCACCACACCCGGCTAATTATTGTATTTTTAGTAGAGATGGGGTTTCACCGTGTTGGCCAGGCTGGTCTCGAACTCCTGACCTCAGTGATACACCCACCTCAGCCTCCCAAAGTGCTGGGATGAAGGTGTGAGCCACGGCGCCTGGGCTGGAAGTAGTTTTCTGCTGTGTCAGCCTGGAGCACCCACTCGCTGGTGTGAGGCCTGTGCTTTCAAATCACCGCCCTGGGCTGGAGACAGCACAAACGCATGCCAAGCAGTGAAGACACGCCCTGGTCACGGGCAAGCTGTGGCCACCACGCCAGCCTGCCAGGCTTCCTTTTCAACGCCTCTTCATCCACGAGACCATGACAGGCAGAGGCCACTTTCCTGCCTTTCGAGGGAGGAACTGAAAATGTTCCCAACTGACCACAAGGGAAGCTTCCAATCTGACTGCACAAAGCCACCCACGTGCCTGTTCCACAGCAGCTGGTGAAGGTGGCCACCAGTGGGCCAGGCCCGCCAAGCCATCCCAGTCATGTGTTTCTGCTCTCAACGACAGTCTTAGACAGTGAGAACTCCTTTACGTAAGGCAGTCTTACAGGTGAGTGAGAAAAAGTAACAAAGGCCAGGTGCGGTGGCTCACGCCTGTCATCCCAGCACTTTGGGTGGCTGAGGCAGGAGGATCACTTGAGTCTAGGAGTTCAAGACCAGCCTGGGCAACATAGCGAGACCTCCATCTTTTTTTTTTTTTTTTTTTTGTAGCTCTGAGGCATTTTATTATAAAAACGTAGTACTCATATACATAAACTAATATGAACTTAAAATTCATCAGACATTTACTTCATTTTTAACTTGACCTTCTAGTAAATCTTTAGCTTCATGGATTTGGGCTGCTATATTAGGAGATCCTCCTTTGTCAGGATGAGTTAAAAGCCTAATTTGTCAATGAGAATCTCTTATTTTCCCTTTATTGGCAGTGGGCTTACACCCAGTGTTAATGCTGCTTCTCGTTTTGTCATTTTGTCCCGTTTTGTCACCTCTGCAATAGCCAGCACTGAAGGCCTGCAAATCCTGCAGCTGCAAAGGTCAGTCCGACTGCTACCACGTGCTGGCCATGGCTGCGCTGGGCCCCTTGCTTCCACCGGGAGCATGGCTCATCCCAGCACAGAGGTCGAGACCTGCACGCGTGGACCAGAGAACGTTGCACCCACGACCGCTCGCACGAACCGCCGAGCCGAGACCCCCATTTTACAAAACATAAAAAAAAACCTGAATGCTTTTCGGCTTTTGGCTAAGATCAAGTATAAAAAATAAAAAACATTAGCTGGGTGTGATGGCGCACTCTTGTAATCCCAGCTACTTAGGAAGCTGAGGTGGGAGGATCACTTGAGCCAGGAAGGTCAAGGCTACAATGAGCCGTGATCGTACACTCAGCCTGAGCGACAGAGTAAAACCCCATCTCAAATTTAAAAAGAAAAATAACAAAGATGAGCGAAGAACAGAGTTGGCTTTTTGCCACAGGGAAGGACACGCAGCCTTGTCCGTGTGAAAATCATGCAGTGCCACGTTCAGCGTGGGCAGGCATGACACGTGCGAGAAAGGGAGGGACCAGGTGGCCTGCAGCGTTGGTGGGAGAGTATGGCCACCCTTCTTTGCTGGGAACTTGAAAATGTCAAAATTTAAAATGCTGGCTGGGCGCGGTGGCTCACACCTGTAATCCTAGCACTTTGGGAGGCTGAGATGGGCAGATCATGAGGTCAGGAGTTGCAGATCATGAGGTCAGGAGTTCAAGACCAGCCTGGCCAACATGGTGAAACCCTGTCTCTACTAAAAATACAAAAATTAGCTGGGCATAGTGGTGGGCAGCTGTAATCCCAGCTACCCAAGAGGCTGAGGCAGGAGAACCACTTGAACCCAGGATGTGGAAGTTGGGGTGAGCCAGGATCATGCCATTGCATTCCAGCCTGGGTGACAGAGTGAGACTCTGTCTCAAAAAATAAAATAAAATAAAATAAAATAAAATAAAATAAAATAAAATGCCTATATCCTTGAATGGAGAAATCTGCTCCTAGAACTGTGTTCTACAGACGTACGCACACGCACACACACGCCCTGAGGCCAGCGGGCAGCAGAGCAGCGGAGACCACCTGAGACCCAGCAGCACAGGCCTGGCCACCACCGTGGTGGCCCTTCATGTCCCGAGTATGCTGCAGCGGTGCAAAACTGCGGGGCAGATCCCGGATGCTGCTCTGCAGGGCTCTGGGAAGAATATCCCGGGGAGGAGCGAAGTGGAGACCACATTCCTATTTGCGTAAAGAAGTAGGGGAAGGTGCACGAGGGGAGGGGAAAGAATTCGGAGCAGCACCGGCTGCACATGTGTGCGCTCGAATGCCACCCGTGCCTTCTCAGAGGCCCACGCACTGGGGTTTGCATTGGGAGAATGGGGTCAGGTGAGACTTTACTCTGCACTCTGCTCCCTTTCTCTTCCTTCCTTCCTTCCTTCCTTCCTTCCTCTTTTCTTTCTTTCTTTCTGTGTGTGTGTGTGTGTGTGTGTGTGTGTGTGTGTGTGTGTGTGACAGTCTTATTCTTGTTGCCCAGGCTGGAGTGCAGTGGTGTGATCTCAGTTCACTGTAGTCTCCATCTCTTGGGTTCAAGCAATTTTCCTGCCTCAGCCTCCTGAGTAGCTAGGATTACAGGTACGCACCACCACATCCAGCTAATTTTTATATTTTTAGTAGAGATGGGGTTTCTCCATGTTGGCCAGGGTGGTCTCAAACTCCTGACAGGTGGTCAGGCTGGAGTGCAATGGCTCAATCTTGGCTCATTGCAACCTCCTCCCAGGTACAAGCAAATCTCCTGTCTCAGCCTCCCAAGTAGCTTGGATTACAGGCATGTGCCACCATGCCTACCTAATTTTTTTGTATTTAGTAGAGACAGGGTTTCACCACATTAGTCAGGCTGGTCACAAACTCCTGACCTCAGGTGATCCACCTACCTCAGCCTCCTGAAGTGCTGGGATTACAGGTGTGAGCCACCATGCCCGGCCACTCTATTTCCTTTCTGTAGTTTGAAATCCTTTCTAGGATCATGTATTCACTATTTAATACAAATAAAAGTGGACTCTTCAGCTCGGAATTTCCCCTGCTAGTGTAAGGGGCAGATTCATTTCTTAGCAGGGTTTTAACCTGGTCTCCAGCCTCCACCGGCAGCATGGCTCATTGCCTGTCACAACTGACAAACCCACCCTGCCTTCCACTGACTCTAAAATGGACATCTTCACATTTCTGGAATTGGAACATCTCTTACAGTTAGAGTGTCTTACACCTACAATTGGCAGCATTTTTCTTTTTCTTTCTTTCTTTTTTTTTTTTTGATGGAGTCTTGCTCTGTAGCCCAGGCTGGAGTGCAGCAGCATAATCTTGGCTCACTGCAACCTCCACTTCCTGGGTTCAAACAATTCTCCTGCCTCAGCCTCCTGAGTATCTGGGATTATAGATGTCCACGACCACACTTGGCTAATCTTTGTATTTTTAGTAAAGTCAGGATTTCGTCATGTCGGCCAGGCTGGTCTCGAACTCCTGACCTCAAGTGATCCACCCGCCTCGGCTTCCCAAAGTGCTGGGATTACAGAGTGAGCCACTGTGCCAAGCATTTTTTTCTTGATGGTACATAAACCAATACTGCATCCTGCAGCAGGTTTGGAAGCCCAAAGTTACCTGTGGGTCTGGTTCCCATAAACACAGGTGCTGCTTCCCGGACTCTGAGCATGTCCCTGGGCAGAGCTGCCAGAACCACAGGCCTCCTAAAGGTCAAAGGGACAGCATATTGACCATCTTGGGAGGACCAGGAGCAGCTGGTGACAGAGGGTCATATATAGCAGTCTCATCAGTGGCCTGTGCTGCACCTGGCTATGAATGAGTTTATGTTCTACATGGAGTAGGAAAGGTTTGTTTGTTGTGGGTTTTTGTTTTTTCTTTGAGACAGGATCTCACTCTGTCACCCAGAATGGAGTGCAGTGGCGTTATCATGACTCACTGCAGCCTCAACCTCCTGGACTCAGGTGATCCTCCCACCTCGGCCTCCTGAGTAGCTGGAACTACAGGTATTCGCCACCATGCCTGGCAAATTTTTAAAATTGTTTTTAGAGACAGGGTTCCACCATATTGCCGTCTGGTCTCGAACTCATTGGCTCAATGGACCTGCCAGCCTCGGCCTCCCAAAATGATAACATTACAGGCAGGAGCCACTGCCCCTGGCCAACTCTGTCAATTGAAACATAAATGTGGGGAGATTTCACATAAAAATCTGCATTCATAGCTTCCTTGGAAAATAAGAAAGATCTGGCATTCACTCAGCTCATGTGCCCAGTACTTAGTAACACCTTCAAACTCACCTGTCCCCACCCACCTGCGTGACATCAGACACATGTCAGAACCCCAAAGATGTGGCCCATGCCTCATTCTCATGGTGACAGGGCAATGAGCAGCAATGAGGCAGCTCTAGCCTGAGGTCTCCCCTCTCCCAAGGTCACCTTGGCCCATGTGTGACAGCTGACTGCATCTAGCAGGTGACCTTGCGCAGGTCTCACAAGGACATCTTTGAGGTTGATCTGTTATCATCTGGAGCTCAGAGCTCTGTACAATCCACCCACCCCAGCAGCTAGTTTTCTTGCAAACTGGAAAGAATGAAGCTTTCGTAAGCTGCCTTTTTTTTGAGATGGAGTTTTGCTCTTGTTGCCCAGGCCGAAGTGCAGTAGCATGTTCCTGGGTTCAAGTGATTCTCCCACCTCAGCCTCCCGAGTAGCTGGGATTACAGGCATGCACCATCACACCTGGTTAGTTTTTTTGTTTTTTTTTTTGTTTTGTTTGTTTTTTTTTTAAGATGGGGTTTCACCATGTTGGCCAGGCTGGTCTTGAACTCCTGACCTCAGGTGATCCACCCACCTCGGCCTCCCAAAGTGCTAGGACTACAGGCGTGAGCCACTGCGCCCAGCCGTCTTTTTTTTTTTTTTTTTTTGTATTTTTAATAGAGACAGGGTTTCTCCATGTTGGTCAAGCTGGTCTTGAACTCCCAATCTTAGGTGATCCACCCGCCTTGGCCTCCCAAAGTGCTGGGATTACAGGCAGGAGCCACTGCATCTGGCCTAAGCTGCCTCTTCTTAAAGGAATTTCCTCCTGTGCCGACTAAATAAATTCCTAGTGCTGTATCTTGAACGTTGTCATGGGGCTCCTTGATGTGGGAGTGACATCAAGCAGGGGCAGGCCAAGAGAGGAAATGTGACTGTCCCCAGGCTTCCCAAGGTCCTCCTGAGGGGACGTGCAAGAGACCAAGCAGGGATCCACAGGCTGGGTGGAAAGGGGCGCAGAGGCGAGGGCTGCTCCGTTTACGTGACACCATCCACATCATTATGCCACACCACGACTAAAGGTGCGGTGCAGCCAACAGCGCTCTCACCCAAAGGGCTCGAGAACTTTCCAGTGGAGAAGCAGCCCAAGGAACTGGCCCTCGCCCCTCACCAAGACCACAGTCCATCAGAGATCCAGGGGAGCGGAGCCCCACGGTTGGCTTGCTGCTGTGGGTCAACCAGAAGGATGCTTTCTACACCCGCTGTCTCCCCTAGCTTCGCCAGGTAGCGACAGATGACTCCCCACACTCCAAGCTTCCACACAGTAAAAATTACCAGTGGACACATCCCCTCTGGTGCCTAAACCTGGCATGGGCTCGGGACTGGAGGTGTGACCCAGAGAAGCCACCTGGCAAAAGTGGTAACATCTGGTTGGGCGTGGTGGCTCACGGCACTTAGGGAGGCCGAGGCGGACAGATCACCTGAGGTCAGGAGTTCAAGACCAGCCTGGCCAACATGGAGAAACCCCGTCTCTACTAAAAATACAAAAAATTAATTTGGTGTGGTGGCTCGTGCCTATAGGTCGCAGCTACTCAGGAGGCTGAGGCAGGAAAATCTCTTGATCCTGGGAGGCGGAGGTTACAGTGAGCCAAGATCATGCCACTGCACTCCAACCTGGGTGACAGAGCAAGACTCCATGTCAAAAAAAAAAAAAAAAAAAAAAAAAAAGGCAACATCTGAACCTCCCATAAGCACTTCCTGTGTGCCCTCAATATAAGCCTAAACTCTGTCCATAAACTTCAGACCATCTGTTAACTCACCACCAAGAGCAAATGACACAAACGTGGGACACAGTGCCCACAAGATCACAGATCCAAACAGCTGTCTCAGAAGATTTGGAGTGTTAAAGTTTCACAGGCCTTATGCCAGGTCCAGCCAACCTGCTAATAAGGTAAAAAGTGCACACCCAAGGATTTCAGGCAGGATTTGTTTTCCTCTCGGGGTCACTCAGCACAGAAGACGCCACCTTTTGGATTTAACCACGAATTTGTTCTGGGATTCTCCAGCAGCATTCTGAAATTTTATTTTTTAGAGACAGGGTTTCCCTCTGTAACCCAGACTGGATGCAGTGGCACCATCATGGCTCACTGCAGCCTCGACCTTCCAGATTCAAGTGATCCTCCCACCTCAGCCTCCTAAGCAGCAGGGGCTACAGGCACGCACTACTATGCTGGCTCGTTTTTTTTGGAGTCAGGGGTTTTCCTGTGTTGCTCAGACTGGCCTCGAAACTCCTGGGCTCAAGTGAGTCTGCTGCTTCGGACTCGTAAGGTGTTAGGATTACAGGCATAGGCCACCATGTCTGACCCTGCAATGATTTTGAAACCTCTCCTGTCCTTCTCCCTTGGGAGAGCTGACTGAGGATGAAGAACACACAGCTGCCCCTGGCCTGCATGGACTTTCAGAACCGAAGGGCAGCAGTCCACTCCAGAGGACTCCAAAGACCATTGGCAGAAATCTGGGCAAGGCTTTCTGGAGCACGGCCTATTGGGAAGAACCCGGCCCTTTCCTTACAGCCGGCTCTTCTGACACCTGAGCTGGCTTCAACAGCCAGAGGGACTGGCCTGCTCCTGCCACCAAGGTGGCACTTGTGTGTAGCTGGGACCACAGCAGGAAGTTCAAGCTCTGGGTAAAAATGAGACATGTTCCCACTGCTTATGCAGTAGATGGTAGACAAATCGTTAATCATCAGATAGAAATTCTTGTTTCAAACATCAGAAATACATGTGACAATCCTATGATTATTTTTTCTCTGAAAAGACTACTAAGTCAAGCCAATAAAGTGCTTCTAATGGACATTTGATAGCCCAAGACCTCTGAAGCTACTTAAACCAAAGGAAGAGCCCTTTTTAAAACTACCATCTTGGGTCAGGCACGGTGGCTCATGCCTGTAATCCCAGCACTGTGGGAGGCCAAGGTGGGTGGAGTACCTGTGGTCAGGGGTTGGAGACCAGCCTGGCCAACACAGTGAAACCCTCATCTCTACTAAAATACACAAAATTAGCTGGATGTGGTGGAGTGCGCCTGTAATTGCAGCTACTCGGGAGGCTAAGGCAGGGGAATTGCTTGAACTCACAGGCGGAGATTGCAGTGAGCCGAGATTGCACCACTGCACTCCAGCCTGGGCGACAAGAGGGAAACTCTGTCTCAAAACAAACAACAAAAACCTACCGTCTTTAGGGCAGGGGTTGGCAAACTGTGATCTGTGGGCCAAATCTAGCCCCCCACCTGATTCTGTATGGCTTCTCGCATGAAGAATGATTTTTACAGTTGAACATTTGCAAGAAACTTGATGACAGGGAATACTAATGAATTCCAATTAAACAAACTGTTATCGACTAAAAGAACCCCAGTCCTCACATTAGTGAGCCAGTAACATTACAAATAAACTCAACTCTAGTTTGAATTTCACCAGCTAAAAATCTGGGGAAATCTGTTTTCTCTCAGCATATATAAGCACTTACATAATGTCCTGAGATTTTGCCTCTTGGGCTGCAAACCCTATGTATTTACTAATTTGGGCCCTTTTAGAAAAAGTTTGCAGACAACCCCTGCTTTAGGATGTCAACTTGAATCCCAAAGCATCTAAAACATTAAATTCTGTCCCTAATATGCCAAGAGGAAGAAGAGCACAGCCTTTTAAATATTAATGCACACTTTTTTTTTATTATATTAAAATCAGGCAATGGTCTGACAATAAAAAGGCTGCTTATGGAATACTGTTAGGTTAAACTTCACTTACAGGATGTTAAATCCTCAGAACTAAGGTTTTCCCCCGGAAAAAGATCAATGGAAACATCAATTGCTTTTCAGACTTGATAGTTGCTGCTTCAAAAGGTGGTTTTACACAAATACTAAATTAAAAAAAAAAAAAAAAAAAAAACTTTAGTACACAATGAATTGTTTTTATTTCAGTATGCATCCACATTTCAGCGTTTAGTGGTCCTGAACAGAAAGTGGAAAGACGCAGCAATTTGCCAGGAGGTCAAGCCCGCCAATTTCGGGGATCTGCTGTGCACACCGGGTTCTTTCTTAATCCCTGCTGAGGATCTTGAGAAGCAGCAGCACCAAAACCAAGGCATGCACCGGATTCAGGGTTCTTTTTGTTCCAGTTGTCAGATTCCAAACTAGACCCCCATGGATTGCAAGGATGGCCAAATGAAAGCCCTGTTTAAAACTTCTTCAATTTTTAAAAGCAAAAGCAATTACAGTAAAGTAAAACAATTCAGAGGGATCATGTGTGCTTACAAGTGTCTTCATGTGGTCTTTCTCCGAGTTCAACCACCAAGGACTCTGAGAGCTGGCAAGTCTGAGTAACCCTGGTGACTATGCTTTTCACCTTATCAAAACCTGAGCTAAAAACAATGCATCAGCTGATGACAGCAGAGGGTGGCAGGGCTGAGGACCCAATATTCATTTCCCAGGCTGGTGGCGAGTGAAAAAGTATGGTTCTGAAACTAAACAAGGGAGGTCAGAGACTCTTTCCAACCTTACCTCATGGCTTCTGGCCAAAGCAAGGAAGTGTCATGGAAGGTGTTGGGTGGTGGTGGTGCAAAAAGGAACTTCAGGAGGAGGGAAGAAAAAGCAGCACCCCTCGATAAAGGTAGGGGAGAGAAGATGTGGGGAAAGCCCTGAATTCCTCACCGAAGGCCAATCTCAGAGGGGAGCGGAGGGGTTACAATCTATGCTTCGGCCAAGGGCAGGAGTAGAGGAGGGTGGGGACAGGATGATGGCTTGGAAGGGGCATCATTTAAGACTTAAAGAAACCAGGGGTGCAGGCAAAGCACCCCACACACCCAGCAGTAGTCCCACAGGCTGCGACCTGAAACCTTCACATCTACTCTAACGAGCCCTCCAGGCTAGAGGGCTGTTGTTGCAGGGAGGGTGGGAGGCAGGAGGGTAAGGGGAGAAGGCAGAGACCCCAGGCCGTGTAATCAGCAGCAAGGTGACTGTGTGATGTGTCTTTTCACAGTTGAGTTAGATGTACCCCACCAGTTGTGATGGGAATCAATTTAAATAGACTTTCTTGATCCCAGAAGTTCAACTACGTGGACAGTGGTTACACTTGACAGGATGATTTGTTATAGCACAACTTATATATTTCAAATGGACAAAAAGTTAGTATCATTTACAGTATCTTAAGATAAATTTCCTTTGAATGGGAGCTTCCTTTCCAGTACTTTGAGGTCTACAAGACGTATCTAGAAAATTTACTACTGTGGAAAATGAAGACTGCTTAAATCGAATGGGGGGGAAGGGAAGGGCCTGTGGTTTTTCTTTTTGATTAATTGCTGTAACACTGTCCTTCAGGCGGCTGAGGGAGTTTCATATTTTCTTTAGACATCATTAGGCGCCGAAGCTCTTGCAGGACAACTTTGATGCTATATGAGTTCTGCCACTTTGCTAGCACTGATATGGCTCTTGGGTCCACCTACAACAGGGCAAACAAAAGCAAATTACTCTCAGACACTCAAACAAAATAGCTATATGCCGGGGTTAAGCTAAGGTTCAGGCTGAACCTGCTGCTAGTCATAACACCTGGCATGCAGAATACCTACCTGCATGGGTCCCTCCCTCTAGTCAGCCTGCCTTTCCCTTTTGCGCCCAGAACGCTTACTATCTGGGATAAGGAAACAGTGGTACTCGTGCTTCGTGAGAATCAACCCAGCCCTACCTGGCTCCACAACAATGGCCACTGCTGGGCTGGCTGCTGTCAGGCTCAGGGCCTGTCCTCTTCACTGCACCCAGGTCAGGGGGGACAAATGTGCACATAGGACAGTACGGAGAGCAAAGGCAAAGGGTGGCCGGGACCTGCACTCTAGTGACAAGGGCTTGCCACAGAGCCAGCGTCTCTCAGGTTAGGGCAGCATTTCCCAAAATAAGTTCCCCAAAGCATGGGTTGAGCTCTGGGCTCAGGACTTCAGGTGGAACTCAGATTCAGGATTAAACACCAAACACACTGTAACGAGGCTCATCTCTTTTCAATTTTCCAGTCTTCAGAGTATCTCAAGGACGAAGGCCTGGCTGATGTTAACATGTGGAAGACCCCTTCAACACCTGCTCTCCCCTTTGAACAGGAGAGCAGGTCTCAAAGGCTCAAAGCCTTTGGCAAACAACACACGGAGTAAAGTGGTATTAACACTGCTCTGGTCTTGTAAGATCGACTGTGCCGTTATTGCCCACTTATGACAACTGAGACAGGTTTTCCATTTATGAGAGTAAAAATAAAAAAGCAAGGCCATCAAAGGAAAAAAAAAAAATTAGGCCCAGAGGGTAAAGGTCTTGCCCGGGGCAAGACCTTTCACGTGTGCCTCAGTTTCCTCATCTCTACCTCACAGGGTGACGTGATGACTTAAAGAGCTCATATCTCAAAGCGACCAGCACAGAGCTAGCCCAGGGTAAGTGCTGTATGAGTGATCGTCAGATATAACTGGGAAACAGGACCCACCCCAAATCTGGGCTCCTATGCACAGTGATAGTTTATCATCAAATAACCAAAGAACACATGGAACCCGGCCCAGTCCAAAAGCTCCTGATGTTAAGGACAAAGCAATGTCAACCCCAAGGAACAAGTGGGGGCAGAAAAAACAACTTACCACTCCATTAGAACTATTAACTCCATTCATATTAATTTTTGTTACAAATCTTACAAAGGGGGGTGCTTCTGGGTATTTAGGTCCACATTCTATTTTAAGGCTGTATATTCGGTTTTCATAAATTGTCTGGAAAAAAAGGGTACAGAGATGTCACGCAATTACAAAGAATTCAAAAAGGTAGAGCTTGTGAAACCCCATGTATCACTGACTGTAGAACTGATACATCTCCTTCCGGCATGGAGTCTACTTGTTCTGTGGTAGGTGAGTAGTTCTATACTAGTTTATATGACTTCCAGGCCTTGGGGGAATAAAAAGAAGATGGAACATTTAAGCAAGTACCAATAAAGTTTTAAGTTAGTATTAAGTCTAATAATCAGAGGGACCCGTTTCTACGTTAATTTCTCTACCTTGCAGTCCTTCTCTGGGGAATGGTAAGAGACATTCTCTATTCTAGGAAGCCATGCTAAATGTCCACTCACCAGGATCATCAGCCAATCAAATACCACTATGTGCAAAGCACAAAACAGGCCACTGCTTTAGAGAACCTCAAAATTAAGACAAGATGAGGGAGGGGTGCAGACCCAGAGCTGCCTCCCCCTTCTCCATCACTCTGGGGTTAGGCATTGTGTAAGGGATTTCCACTGGGGTGTTCCATCCCTCCCTGCAGTATTTTTTTTTATTTTTATTTTTTTTGGTAGTCTGACCTGAGAGATTACTGGCATTCAGTGGGTGAGGTGGCATAGGGGACAGTCCTTCTTAAAAGTCTACCTGTGCGTTTGTTGAGAAACACTGAAAAATTCCAAACCCCTATGCCAATAACCTCTTCACTGTACCGTCTACCCTATGAGCAGTGAGATGTGCTCTCTTGCCCGGCTGTTCCTTCTGCTTGGAGCACCCTGCCCCACCTGAAATGCCTTGCTACCCTGAAGACCCAGCTCAAACACCACCTAGTGTCCCTAGCTTTCTGTCCCATGTGAAGTCACTTCAAAAAGGTAGAGCTTGTGAAACCCCATGTATCACTGACTGTAGAACTGATACATCTGTTCCTCTCAGGCATCAGTGCCCTCTCCTCAGTAAAGGAGTCTTGTGCTGCACAAGTAATTGCACCTGTGTAAACAGCGGCATCTAGTGGTCTTTGGGGAGAATAAATCAGAGGATGTGATTTAAACCCTTGCTTAATTGAGAAGGCATTCATAATATACCCACAGAAACTTCTTGTCCACAGGGATCCCAAACTATAACCAAACCAAAACTGTGGATTTCCACCTACCCTCAACCTGCCCTCTTCTTCCTCAGTAAGTGACATCAGCATTTACCCCGTTAGCTAAAGCAAAAACCTAGCAGGCATGCAATTCCCTTTTCCCTTACCCTCCACCACCTCACAATGGTCAGAAGGTCCCACTGCTTCTACCTCTGTAAGATACCCGGTATCACTCCACTTTCCGCCACCACTTTCCTCTTCGGAACTCCCCCAAGACTCTCTCTCTCTTGCTTCCAGCACAGCAGCCAGACTGACCTCTTAAAAACAGGAAGCTGTCTCTGTTGGCTTAACCCTCTGATGGCTCCTAGTGACCTGAAGAGGAAGCTGAAGTTTCCAGACTGACCGGGGCAGCCTCACCTCCTCTCCTTTCGCTCTTCTCCTTCCCCTGCCCGCCACTCCTCTTCAGCCTTGCCAAGTTCTCTCCACCGTGGAGCTCTCATACCAGCTGCTCCCCATCGGAAGTCCTCCCGATCCCCTCAGCCCCTCCCAACTGAGGCTCGGTCATGCATCGGACCCCCTCATTAAACACAGAAAAAAGAGGGTGGGGGCCTTGACAGGGACCCTCAACTGAATTAATACTCAAATGTTTATTGAATGTTTCTCTTCACATTTTTATATTATAAAATGAACACCTCATTGCAATTAAGGCGTTTCCTTAAAGAAAAAAAAAAAAGGAAAACAGTACAAGTAGGAAGCAAATAAGGGCATGACTCACACACAGATTTATGGAAAATGTGGTAAGAGATCCAGCCGCAGAACCTATCATAGTCTCCATCAACTACATACTCAATAAGTATCTGTTGACTGATGGATCCCAAATGGAGCAAAATCCTGCTCCCTGGTTTTGCCACACAGTTCAAGGATGAAATTTCCTACATTAAAAAGTCTCTTCTGAGGGGCATGGACTCATGGTAATTACCAAACTTAGTCTCAAAATCTTTGGTGACATATTTTGGAGGCTGGGATGCACTAAGTCATTTGCTGGCATGTTTTACAGCTTATCAGTGCTGATGAGATTTCACTGATCATTCTATCTATTAATAATAGTGTCAGGACAGGCGTGGTGGCTCATGCCTTAATTCCAGCACTTTGGGAGGCCAAGGCAGGTGGATCACTGGAGGTCAAGAGCTCAAGACCAGCTTGACCAACATTGTGAAACACTGTCTCTACTAAAAATACAAAAATTAGCTAGTGTGGTGGCACATGCCTGTAATCCCAGCTACTCAGGAGGCTGAGGCAGAACTGCTTGAACCCGGCAGGCAGAGGTTGCAGTGAGCCGAGATTGCACCACTGAACTCCAGCCTGGGCAACAGAGCAAGACTCTGTCTCAAACAAAAATTAAAAAAAAAAAAAAAATGTCAAAATGGCTAAGTAGGTAGGCAGCTTAGTAAGAGGATTCTGATTATTACATAGATTAAGTCTTAACATTACTGTTGACATTTAAAGACATCCATGGCATGACTAATTTCTTAAAAGAAGAAGAAGAAAAAAGAACTATCGAATTTCTCACCACTGATGTTCATCTGGTAATTTCACTGGAACACTGTAAAAAAAAAAGCCTCAAGTCAAGTGATCACACACACCTGAAGGGTCATTTAAAAGCCCCTAGCTAAGACCACACGTAGTGGCTCACGCCTGTAATCCCAGCACTTTGGGAGGCTGAGGCAGGTGGATAACCTGAGGTCAGGAGTTCGAGATATGCCTGGCCAACATGGTAAAACCCTGTCTCTACTCAAATACAAAAATTAGCTGGGCGTGGAAGCATGCGCCTGTAGTCCCAGCTATCAGGGAAGGCTGAGACAGGAGAATTGCTTGAACCTGGAAGGTGGAAGTTACAGTGAGCCAAGATTGTGCCACTGCACTCCAGCCTGGGGTGACAGAGTGAGACTTCATCTCAAAAAATGAGCCCCGGGCTGGGCGCGGTGGCTCAAGCCTGTAATCCCAGCATTTTGGGAGGCTAAGGCGGGTGGATCACGAGGTCGAGAGATCGAAACCATCCTGGTCAACATGGTGAAACCCCGTCTCTACTAAAAATACAAAAAACTAGCTGGGCGTGGTGGCGCGTGCCTGTAATCCCAGCTACTTAGGAGACTGAGGCAGGAGAATTGCCTGAGCCCAGGAGGCGGAGGTTGCGGTGAGCCGAGATCGCGCCATGGCACTCCAGCCTGGGTAATGAGGGCAAAACTCCGTCTCAAAAAAAAAAACAACAAAAAACGAGCCCCATGCTAGACTTAATAGAAAACAGAGTTTCTGGGTTTTTTTCCCCTTTTATTTTGTTCATGAGTGCTCCAGGGACCTGCTAAAAAGGTTTCAGCAAAGGAAATGTGCCTGAAGGAGCATTGCTGGAACATTCTGTGTCTGTGAGGAATATTGCTCTTGAGATTCATTATTTGATCATGAAACAAACACTTTCCACTTTGTTGATATGGCTCATGCTTTGTGGGGCCATTTGGCAGTGCTCATCAACATGTGAAATGGGCATGCTCAGACCAGCAGGCCCCCTTCTAGCAATTTCCTTCGGGGAGACACATACTCGTGCACAAAATGTGAAGCATTGTCTGCAATAACAAAAATAACTACAATCTAAACATCTATTTGGAAGGGACTATCTGAACATGGCATATTCATATAATCCGGAGACTTTGTATCCGTCTCAAAGGCCAGCGGACGCTCCTCAGGCACACTGACACTGGGAAGGACTGCAGAACACAGCACCAGGTACAGACAGTGCACTGCAGCATATGTAGAACCTATAAAAGCAGACATACACTTTCTTCCAATTCTGGATGTATTTGTGTGCACACAAACTATTTTGTCCATTAAGCACAGCAGGCCCAGAGCCTAGAGATTACAAACTTTTCCAGGGCCACATGTATACATATGAGATAACCCCAGTCTAATCATAAAAAAAACAAAAACAAAAAAAAAACAACCACAAATTCCAATAGACAGCCATTCTACAAAAGACCTGACCAGTACTACTCAAAACAGCCAAGGGCATCAAAAACAAGAAAAACCTGAGAAATGTCATTGCCACAAGGAGCCAGAGATATGATGACTAAGTGTAACATGGTATCCTGGGGGGATTCTGGAACAAAAAACAGACGTAAGTGAAAACTAAGAACACCTGAATAAAGTATGGATTTAAGTTAATAATAACTTTATCAATATTGGTTTATTGGTTGTGACAAATGTACCATACTAACGTAAGATGCTAGTGACAGGGAAAGCGGTGGTGGGTGTGGTACATGGGGAATTTCCTGTACTACCTTTGCAACTTTTCTATAAGCCTGTACGTTAGAAAAAAAAATTTGTTTTAAAGATGTGTGATCTAGGCTAGGCACGGTGGCTCCCGCCTATAGATTCAGCACTTTGAGAGGCCAAGACAGGAGGACTATGTGAGCCCAGGAGTTCGAGACCAGTCTGGGCAACAAAGCGAGACCTCATCTCTATAAAAAGTAAAAACAATTAGCCAGGTGCGGTGGTGCACCTGTGGTCTTGGCTACTTGGGAGGCTGAGGCAGGATTACTTGAGCCCAGGAAGTCAAGGCTGCAGTGAGCTGTGATTGTGTCACTACACACACGCAAAAAAGTAAGGGAGGTGAAAAAAGGTATAAGGTATTAATTACAAAAACAGGCAAAGAAAATTACAAAATCTAAACATACAAAAAGGAAACATTAGGTCACCCAGTCACCTGCTACTCAGTTCAAATCTTATGTAGTTACATACAAATTATGTTTAATGTACAATGTGGGTACATGCTATGTTAGAATGCAGACCACAGCTACTGCTGGGGAGAAGAGTGGGGATATGGCAGTTAGGGATAAGTCAGGAAAAAAGACTTTACACTAGATTTTATAACAGAATTTAATATAAGATATTGGTTAAACAGGCATCAGTGGACTGAGAATGTGAAAAGGGAATCTAAGCTAACACGGAAGTGATCATGAAATGAAGCAGGATGCAAACTCTCAAGGGCGGGGAACGAAGGGCTAAGCTGGAGTTTGTCACCAGGCTTGGAGGCTGAGGAGAGGTCTGCAGAGTTGACCTCGGATCTCTGAGGAGGGGGTCCTGCCTGGCTGCTGCTAGAACCTCCAAGGAGGGGAACTGGGGGGAGGTAATGAGGCTGGTTTTGTGAACGTCCCCAAAGAGCTGGAGGCTGAAACCCACTGCTGATGCCAGGGTGGTATAGACAGAACAAACAGGCAAACAGGACGCAGCAAATCCCCTTTCCCTTCCCCATGCCTTTCAGGCTCTCTCTTGTGTCCCTGACCGGTGGAACCTTAAGAGGAAGCCAGCTGACAAAGGAAAGGTGTAGCGTGCAGAGTCGCAGTCCCAGCATCCAAAGCAGAGCAGAGAGAAGCGGGCTTGGAGCTTCCTAACCAACACAAACAGGCACCTCTCTGCACAGCGGGGAGACACATTCACCCTTTGTACAGAGACTACCCCTCTTCTCAACACTCCTGGTATCCTCTGAGTGAGCACAGGGCTCATCTCTAGGCAATATTACATTTTCACTTCTCTAGTTGTAGAATATTTGGGTGGCACTCAAACTGAATGGTCAAATTAACCACACGATTCTAATAAAAAGGTGAAGGAGGCATTTGCTCCTTCACATTTGCTTGCTGTTCCTTGAGGTACTCCCCAGTATGAGCCCCTCACCTTGGCAGCAAGAGCTGGTTCTGAGCTTCAGTGTCTTTCGCATTCCCCCAACCAGCCTTGCTCTCTGCCCCATGGGTGCCAGCAGCAGCAGAGGGCACCTCTCTCCCAAGTGCTACGTTCCGACAGCCTGAGCTGCCTGTCCCAGCCTCCCAACACCCAGGGCCGCTTACTGCTCCCGCAGCAGTATCTCTGTTTTCCCACAGTGTGCCTTTTGTGATTTTTCAGTCCAATGTCTATTTGATCAACTTCTTATTTTAAATTATCTCTGTTGCCTAGTATTGGATATAGATCCAAAGGAAATTAAATCAGTATCTCAAAGAGAAATGCGCACTTCTGTGCTCATTGCACGATTATTCACAACGTCCAACATATTGAAACGTAAGTATCCTAGAGAAAATATGGCATACATCACACAATGAAATATTATTCAGCCATAAGTAAGAAATCCTGCCAGTCAGAGAATTGCTTGAAACTGGGAGGCGGAGGTTGCAGTGAGCTGAGATGGCACCACTGCCCTCCAGCCCAGGTGACACCGCAAGACTCCGTCTTAAAAACAACAAACAAATAAAAATAAAAAATAAATCTTGCCAGTTATGACAACATGGATGAGCCTGAATGACATTATGCTAAGTGAAATAAGCCAGACACAGAAAGACAAAAACTGTATGATCTCACTTACATGTGGAATCTAAAAGTAGAACTCACAGAAGCAGGGAACAGAACAGTGGTGGATAGGGACTGGCGTGTAAGGGGAGACACGGCTCAGAGGGCACAACTTTCAGTTATGAGTAAGTTCTGGGAATCTAATGTAAAGCATGGTGACTACAGTTAATACTACTGGATTGTTTACTTGAAATCTGGTAAAAGAGCGGATCTTAAGTTTCCTTACCACAGACAGACACACGAGGTAGCTATGTGTGGTTACGGATGCATTGATTAATTTGGGTGTGGTAATCATTACACAATGTATATGTAGATCAAATCATCACATTGTATACCTTAGATATATAGAGTTTTTGTTTATCAATTATACCTCAATAAAGCTGGGAAAAAAATTACCTGGTATGATTTCTCTTTTCCTGACTGACACAAACAGTTAAAGTGGCACTAAGTTAACTTCTTATTCTACATACTCTGTATTGTTGGAAAAAAAAATTTTTTTTTGAGACTGTCACCCAGGCTGGAGTGCAGTGGTATGATCTCAGTCCACTGAAACCTCTGTCTCCAAGATTCAGGTAATTCTCCCTCCTTAGCCTCCCGAGTAGCTGGGACTACAGGAGCGCGCCACCACACTCGGCTAATTTTTGTATTTTTAGTAGAGACGGGGTTTCACCATGATGGCCAGGCTGTTCTCGAACTCCTGACCTCAAGTGATTCACCTGTCTTGGTCTCCCAAAGGGCTGAGATTACAGGCATGAGTCACCACGCCTGGCCTTCTGTCATTGAAAATTTTTACAAGAATATATTCATTAATCAGTCAATATAACTAAAAGCTTTAAAAAAAAGAGGTCAATATGCACTCATATAGAAAGATGTCCACCATCTATTAAGTGAAAAAAATTAAGTTGTAAAACATTATGCATAGGAATATCCCATTTTTCTTAAAATATATTTACATTTGCATACCCACAGAAAAAGTGAGTAGAAACACACCACACACCAACTTAACAGTTTTCATTCGATGGTTAGCACAATGAATCAGAGAAAGAATCACTTGCCTTTTACTTCATACATCCCTGTAATTATGTTCGGTTCCTCTGAAGCATGGGTACCAGTACTCAGGGTAAGTAAGCGTATAAATGCACATCCAGGCTCTAACCCATACATAAAACACTATTTTGGCCTGGCACAGTAGCTCATCATGCCTATAATCTCAGCACTTTGAGAGGCTAAGGTGGGCAGATCACCTGAGGTCAGGAGTTTGAGACCAGTCTGGCCAACATGGTGAAACCTCATCTCTACTAAAAATACAAAAAATTAGCTGGGTGTGGTAGCACACATCTGTAATCCCAGCTACTCAGAAGGCTGAGGCAGGAGAATGGCTTGAATCTGGGAGGTGGAGGTTGCAGTGAGCCCAGTTTAGGCCACTGTACTCCAGCCTGGGCAACAGAGCAAGATTCTACCTCGAAAAAGAAAAAACACTATTTTGGAGAACCCCAGAGGCACAACAGTGCTTCTCAACCAGGGCAATGTTTGGCCCTCTGCTGGGAAGGGGAAGGGAGGATCAAGCATTGCCT
Source organism: Saimiri boliviensis (assembly GCF_048565385.1). Classification (NCBI taxonomy): domain Eukaryota; kingdom Metazoa; phylum Chordata; class Mammalia; order Primates; family Cebidae; genus Saimiri; species Saimiri boliviensis. The sequence continues at coordinate 113,540,633 of NC_133457.1, forward strand.
GGACACATTCATGGTTGTTGCAATGGAGGCAGGGGGTACTGCTGGCATCTAGTGAGTAGAGGCCAGGGATGCTGCGAAACAGCCTCCAATGCACAGGCCCAGCACCCCCATGACAAAGAATAAGGGAAGCCCAATATGCCAAGGCTGAGAAACCCTGCTCTATATAACTTGACTATTGTTAGTACTTCTGTGGTCAAAGCAGAAATACTCCATGTCTAATGCTGTGGACGGCCAGACATTTGCCAGAATTGTACAAGGAGTAGTTGGGTCAGAGCTTTGTTTTTAGGCTTGGAGGATTTGCTTTTCTAAAAAAAAAAAAAAAAAGGTTGGGGGGGGCACTATTCAAACAGGGTACAGAAGGGTATATGGTAAAAAGTAAGTTTCCTTTCCACTCCAGCCCTAAAGCAGCCAGCTCCCTTCTGAAGAAGGCAACCACTGTGAGCGGCTTCTTTCCTGTTCCTCCAAAGGTATTCTAAGCACACAGCACAAGTGTATGGATGACCTCTTCCTCTGCCCACTGCCCCCCACTCCAACTGGCAGCATACTCTGTCTACTGCTTTGTAATTTACTTTTTCACAATATCATGGAGATCATTCCATTCCAGCACACATACATCTGTCTCATTGTTCAACAGCTAAACAGGACACAATATGGTGTACTCAAAGACAATAACGTTGTTTCCAACATTCTGCTGCAGGAAATAATTTTGTTCACTGCCTCTGGGCTATACATTCCAGGGAAACTGGAAAGCAAGTTCCTAGAAGAATTCCTGGATCATAGATACAAACCTTTGAAATTTTGATGGAAATTTTTGAGTAAAATAATAATAAAAAAAATAATATGGAGATGAGTTACTCAAGTGCTCTATTTAGATGCTTTAATAACTGTGGATATTCCAGTTATACAGCATACAGCTCATATGCTAATCATAAAAGATTGGTCACAGGAAGCATCTACAAGCAGATAGTTCCTTTTATGACTTACTTTTTAACCTTGGGGAACCAGGATAATAAAAACTACAGAGGTCAAAAGATAGTAACAAGGAAAGAATGGAAAAAAAAGATAGTTAACAAGTGTTGGTGAGAATGTGGAGAAACAGGAATTCTCATGCATTGCTAGCAGAAATGTAAAATGGTGCAGTCACTTTAGGAAACAGTTTGGCATTTCCTCAAAATGTTCAACATAGTTACCATATGATCCAGCAATTCCACTCCTAGGTATACACCCAGGAGAACTGAAAATATGTATGTCTGTCCAGGCACAGTGGCTCATGTCTTTAATCCCAGTACTTGAGGAAGCCAAGGTGGGTGGATTATGAGGTCAGGAGTTCAAGACCAGCCTGGCCAAGATGGTAAAACCCCCGTCTCTACTAAAAATACAAAAATTAGCTGGACGTGGTGGTGGGTGCCTGTAATCCCAGCTACTCAGGAGACTAAGGCAGAGAATTGCTTCAACCTGGGAGGTGGCGGTTGCAGTAAGCCGAGATCACGCCACTTCATTCCAGCTTGGGCAACAACAGAGTGAGTCACCAAACAAACAAACAAACAAATAAACAAAAAACCTATGTCCATCTTCAAAGGAAGACAAATTAGGTAGCCAAAAACAAAAAACTATGCCCATCCCATTCCAGCAGGTACAGCTAAAAAAAAAAAAAAAGAAAATATGGCCAGGCATGGTGGCTCATGCCTGTAATCCCAGCACTTTGGGAGGCCGAGGCAGGTAGATCTCAAAGTCAACAGATTGAGACCATCTGGGCCAACATGGTGAAACCCTGTCTCTACTAAAAACACAAAAATTAGCTGTGCATAGTGGCATGCGCCTATAGTCCCAGCTACTGGGGAGGCTGAGGCAGGAGAATTGCTTGAACCCGGGAGATGGAGGTTGCAGTGAGCCAAGATCACACCACTGCACTCCAGCCTGACTCCGTCACACATACACACACACACACAAACATATATATTCACATACAAACCTCTAAATAAATGTTCCTAGCAAGCATTATTTATAATAGTCAAAAGGTAGAAACAACCCAAATGTTCATCAACTAACAAATGGATAAACAAAATATGGTATATCTGCACAATGGAATATTATTCAGCCATAAAAAGAATAAAGTATTGATAGATGCTACATTACTCTTGAACCTTGAAAAAATTACGCTGAGTAAAGGAAGTCAGTCACAAAAGGCCACATACTGTAGTATTCCATTCATAATAAATGTTCAGAAAAGGCAAATTCATTGAGCTAGAAAGTAGATTGACTGTCAAAGATGGGAAGTGGGGGATGAGGGAGGGAGAATGGGGAGTGACTACCAACGAGTTTTTTTTTTTTTTATAAGACAGAGTCTTGCTCTGTCGCCCAGGCTGGAGTGCAGTGGCACGATCTTGGCTCACTGCAACCTCTGCCTACGAGGTTCAAGCAATTCTCCTGCCTCAGCCTCCCAAGTAGTTGGGACTACAGGCACCCGCCACCATGCCTAGCTAATTTTTGTACTTTTAGTAGAGATGAGGTTTCACCATAATGGCCAGGCTGGTCTTGAACTCCTGATCCACCCACCTCAGCCTCTGAAAGTGCTGGGATTCCAGGTGTGAGCCACAGTGCTCAGCCCAGGGGATTCTTTTTAAGGTGATGAAAATGTTCTGAAATTAGTGATGGTTGCCCAACTCTGAATATGATAAGACCACTGAATGGTACATTTAAAAGGGTGAATTCTATCCCAATAAAGCTGTTACTAAAAACAAATATAAGGAAAACACCTGGCATACCATAGCTACTCATTACAACTTCCAAAGCCTCTTTTGGAAAGAGATAAGCTAAAACTCAGGGTAGCCTAAGCTGTTTTAGGTGGATAAAATATTTTCAACAGAACTTACTGGTTCATTGTTTTGTGTGTTTTTTTGAAAGTGTACAATTCAGTGGTATTAGTGTATCACAATTGGTATATTGGTTCAATTCTCAACATTTTAGAACCTGTAAATCAGTAAGTTGATTAACAAATCTATTGAATACCCCATTAGGAGTCATTTCTAGGTATTCGGGGAAGTAAGGAGGGAAGCACAGTCCTCATCCTCAAGAAACCCAAACCATTCTTAGGAAGAGAAGACATGCAGCGAAGACGTCAGCATATAACGGACCTTCAGAGACAGCAAAGAAAACGATCTCCATGGAGAAACAGGAGTTCTAGACTGGGTTTTCCCCAGTATTTAACAGACAGAAAATTCTGGTTTTCATAGGAAAAAAAGGATAAAGAAGTGAGTAAAAACAGATTGAATGTATATATTTTAAAAACTCCACAAAACTATCGGGTCACAAAATGACTCAAGAAGCAATATTAAAGGGCAAAGCCAATCATTCACCATGAGTGTTGATGACCATCTGAGGTGAACATTAGCGTCCTAACACTTAACGAACACGTCACTTGTCCCTGTTCCAGCCGGGGCCACGCCCTAGATGTCTTTCTAGTCCCACAGTCCTAGTGCAGAGTCTTGCACATAATCAAATGAATGAATGTTGTCATCATCCTTAAACACAACAGACACAGGACAGGTCTTGCTACATCCAGGCAGAAGCTCTTGCTGCTTCTCTGAAGTGTGTGTCACAGTATGGAAATCAATTTCTTGACTCCTACATCAAGTTGCTACTTGATTAGTATCTTTTATAATGGTAACAAATGAAAACTCAAAATGTAAACAAAAGGGAGACACCATGGCACCGTGGTTAAAAGCACAGCTCTGGAGTCAGACAGATCTGGTTTTGGGGTTACCAGCTATGTGACTTTGGTCAAGAGACTTCACTCCTCTGAGTCTGTCTCCTCATCTGTAAAATGGAATGCAATTACACAAAAGCAGCACCTAACAATAGGGTCTTGTGAGAATTAAGTGACATTTGTTGAGGGTTTACTGTGTGTCCTCAGAAAACAGTTGGCTGGCATTATGAAGACTGGGAACTCTCACAAATCAGGAAGTTCTAAAAGAGGTCACTTTTCCCCATCCTCATTGTCTTGGTCTTCTTTGCAAAGGCCTCTGGGTCTAGCAGTGCCTGGAATAGACCAGGAGCTGACAGGCTGGCAACGGACCTTTGCTGAATGACCCAAGGAATTAGGATACAGGTGCACGGCAGACCTGGGAGACAGCAAATAAAAACCACAAGTGGGAAGGCTTTCCAGAGTTCACTTGGAGACCGGCTTGAGGAACACTGGCTGTACCTAAGACCTAGTTATTTGGTTAGCCCAGAAATTGTTCTGAATGACATCTGAGGGTACAATGACCTCACACCTCACTGTCTACATTGTCATATAAATTCACACTATGAGTCTAAACAGGTTTTGCTTACCATTTAGAGGGGTTAAACAGCATCAGAGGAGGTTCAAATATATAAACTGAAACTGGTCAAAAAAGAATAGCCACATTTCAGAAAATATACCATTGGTGAGCTTTTTGCCGTGATAAGGCTAATATTTTTTAAAAGGAGGCACAGTGAATTTAAGACATTGACATTTATAGCCGTAGCTCGACGCTTACTCTTGGAGGCCCAATTATCATCCCTGTCCATCTTGTAAGTGTCATGTCTTCGTCATCTTCTAGACCCCAGCTAACTGTGCCATCTCCTACTCCTTTCTGGCCTTCTTCGAGTTCTTCCAACAGTCGGAAATTGCGAGGGACTTTTACTCCTAAAATAAATGGAAAGAAATTCAAGATACCAGCAACTCCAGGGGAACTTGTAAGCCTAGAGCTAGCTGCTCATTATCACTCCCTGGGAATAAAGATGCTGACATGCAAAATCATGGAAAGTTATCACACCTCTAACTTGCCACTTATAAAGTTATCAGTATCAACCAGCACAACCAGAGGGAAAGAGCACATGGTTCTGTGACAGGTGAAGTGACCAGGGCTAGATAACCAAACTTAGAAACCCACTGCCACCCCTTGGACAAATCTCGTAAGGGGCTTACATGTCTAAATGTCGATTAAGTGGGGTCAACCAGTTTGAGATGAAAACCATCAATATCAAGTGCTAACAAAAGCACCCTGCAAGACAAGTGACTAAGAGTATGACTATTTGCTGGCATGACTCTCAAACAGCCTTTAGGAGGAATAGTCGCCATGGATATGGCAAATAAAAATGGTATCCTCTTAATCAACTAAGAGTCAACTGAAGGTACGAAGGATAAAATTTTCTATTGTTTTTCAGTTATTTAAGCAATAGTTTACCTTTTAACTTACAAAAAAGCTAAAAGGGAGTAGCTGGTTCTCTAATTTGTTTCCAAAAATCCCAAAGCCTGGCAAGTAGCTCTTGAAAGCAATGCATGAAAACATCTCATAGGTTCAAGCCACAGTCCCGGGTTCAGGCTGAGGCTTGAGCCATTTCTAGGCATCTTCCAGAACAGAACCTGGGTACTAGGGCCAGACAAGGGAGGGGAGTATGGTAGGGGAGAGAGATGAACTTTCTTCCTGTGCTTGGGGAACAAGTAATCTCTCCTAGGGTTGCTCTCCCAACCAATCCTGCCTGTCTCTCCTTCCTCCCCCATTTTCCTCAGCATATGCACTATTTTCTCTAGAAAAAACTCAGGATCCAGTTGAGTTTCAAGCTCTCTGCCTTAAATGCTGCGTTCTCAATTGGCCAGACTCTCAGAGACAAATAGGACTAACCATGTGACTGTGAAGAGTCTCACTGAAGGGACCCCAGGTTGTGGGAGGTGTTGCCAGTATATGTATTTCCCCAAGTGTAGGATACATGCCATTAATTCCATTGGAATAAACATTTGAGCACCTATTATACATCAGACACTTTTCTAAGCACTGAAGAACAAGCAGTGAATAAAACAAAAATGCCTGCCCTCATGCAGCTTATATTCTAGTTGGAGATATATAGTGGACAAAAATCAATATGTAAATTATGTAGTATGACAGATCCTGGTGTTCTGGAGCAGGGAGTAATAGGGGAGGGACTGTAATTTTAAATGGAGGGATCAAGGAAGAGTGCAATCAGGTGTCATAACGGAAGACCTGAAGAAGGTGAGAGGGCATGATTTATGGATAGCTGAGGGGAAAGTCTTTGAGACAGAGTGAATAGCAAGTGCAAAGTCTAAAACAGAAAGAAGCTTGCTTAGGGTGTCAAAGGACAGCAAGGAGGCCAATTTAGCTCAAATCAAGTGAGGAAGATGAGCAAGCAAGAGCAGATTAAGGATGCCAACTGTTACTGAGTGACATGATCTGACTTGTTTTTAATAGGATCCCTCAGACTGCTGTGTGAGGAAGAGAGTGAAGGGAGCAAGGGCAGAAGCAGCTAAGAGGCTGCTGCGGTAACTCTAGCAAAAGATAATACCACTTGGACCAGGGTGATAGCAGGAAAGGGTGTGGAACAGCATAATTCTAGGCATTTTAGAGGTTTGAGCTGTCAAGATTTGCTATCAGGTTGTCTGTGAGGTGTAAGAGAGAAGAGTCAACTATAGCTAAAAGGTTTTTGGTCTGAGCAACTTAAGGACAGAGTTGGTAGAGGTACATTAGACCACTTTAGGTGGTATGTAATTGAACACTTCATTTTATAGTCATGTATGTTTAAGAATAACTTATTTAGGGTAAGTAATATACTAACTTCCCATTTATAATAATGGTAAAAGTTTCCTTTTAAAATAAATGTAAGTGGCCAGGCGCGGTGGCTCAGGCCTGTAATCGCAGCACTTTGGGAGGCTCAGGTGGGCAAATCGGGAGGTCAGGAGATCAAGACCATCCTGGCTAACAAGGTGAAACCCAGTATCTACTAAAAATACAAAAAATTAGCTGAGTGTGGTGACAGGTGTCTGTAGTACCAGCTACTCGGGAGGCTGAGGCAGGAGAATTGCTTGAACCTGGGAGGCAGAGGTTGCAGTGAGCCAAGATCATGCCACTGCACTCCAGCCTGGGTGACAGGGCAAGACTCTGTCTCAGAAAAAAAAAAAAAAAAAGTAAGCAAGAGAGCCAGTTGACTGCAAGAAAAATATTAAATAGTACTACACGCGGCATTTGAAAAGAAACAGCAAAAACCTGCAAGCATACTTGAATTGCTTGTTTGGAAATTACTTGTCATTTTCATCTGCAGAGTAGCCAATTGGATTATTCAATTCTGCTGGATCAAGTCTCCTCTTGCAAACATAAAACTGAAAGATAGTGGTGGATTATAGGCAAAAAGCCAGACTACACAATTATTATTCAAAAGAGTTCAATCTAAATATTTAATAATCCTAATTAGGCTGGTGGGGGGGAGTCACTGTGCATTACTACTGGTTAATTTATAAGCCTGCACTAAATAAAAATGAAGATCAAAAGAGCACAGAATCATATTGTTAGGGAGGCTGATGACTGAGGTACCTGTTCATAGATGGTGTTATGGGCTCAACTGTATCCCCCTCAAATTTATATATTGCAGTCCTAATTCCCAGTACCTCACAATGTGACAAAACCTGCTGACATCTTGTCCTGGACTTCTAGTTTCCAGAGCTGTGAGAAATTTGTTTAAGCCCCCCCAACCCAGTCTATGGCATCTTGTCATGACAGCACTAGCAAACTCATACAGATGATAAGTGGCATCTTAAGAAACATATCAGAATTGGTAAGGATACAGAACCTCTTGTCTTCCTCTATCTCCCTGGACACGCACATAGTTTACTATGGCATGTATTCCAACTGCAATGCTCTATTCCTATATGTGTATTTTTTTCTTTTTCTTTTTTTGAGACAGAGTCTCACTCTATCACCCAGGCTGGAGTGCAGTGACACGATCTCAGGTCACCGAAACCTCCACCTCCTGGCAGAGCCACCGCCCTTAGCCAGTCATGATCTTAAACTAGGCACCCTCACTCTCCTACTGGAAGCCCACTCTTGGCCTCCCATTGCAGCCCCAAACTTGTCACCTGGCCAACAGAGCCCCACCTGCTTTGCCAACACCATTTTGTGCCACTCTGCCTTGCTCCCCTATCCTCCTCCGGCCACCAGTCCTTCTTTAAGTTTCTGAGGCGACATTCCTACTTCCTGCCTTTGCATTTGCTAGTCCCTCACCCTGGAATTCTCTGTCCCAGAGCTGTGAATGGCTGACTGGTGCCCTTACTGTCCATCCCCTTAACCTTGCTTTATTTTTCTTCATAGCACTCACTGCAACTTGACATTGTAAATACATTCATTTCCACTTTATTAGTTGTTTACTGCGTCTCCTATCTGAACTTAAGCTCCATGAGAGTAAAACTTCATATGTTTTGTTCACTGCCAACTCTCCAGTGCCTCAGGTGCTTTGCCCTCTAGAGTAAGCACTTGAATACTTATTGAAAGAATGAATGAGGCTGGGAGCAGTGGTTGAGAGGAGATGGTAAAAATGCCCAGATGTTGGATAGATTTGGAGATGGGTTGGATATGGGGCATAAGGGAAAGACTTGTCAAGACTCCAAGATTTTTGGCCAGAGCAGTATTTGTGCCATATACTGAGCTTGAGGAGTGGGTAGTTTTTGTTTTTGTTTTTTTTTTTTTTTTTGAGGAAGAGTGAAAGGGGATTCTGTCTTGGAGGTGTTTTAAATGTGAGAGGCCTATTAGGCATCTAAATGGAGATGTCTAAGAGGCAGTTGATTGGGAATATAAATTGGAGAGTTGTCAGCTTACTCAGAGCCTTGGAGAATGGAGCAGACAGAAGACCTCAAAGGTGGACTGTGCCCTGAGGCCTGGCCACCAGAGTCTGGAGGTCCAGGAGGTGAGGCAGAACAGCCGGTGAGAAGAGAAGCGGAGGCTCAGGGAAGCAAGAATAAAAGAAGTGATCAGATGCTGCCCAAAGCTCCAGTACTAGGTTGGGAGCTGAGAATTGACTGCGGGATTTAGAGGGTGCTCCTCAGTGCCCTGACTGAGTGACTCGGTGGAATAGCTTGATGGGAATAGGTGCAGGTAAGGTGAAGAATCCAGACAAGGGGTCTAGACAGCTGTTTCTGAAGTGTGTGGTTTTTTTTTTTTTTTTTTTTTTTTTGCTACTAAGCAACAAAGAAATTAGACAGTAGCTGGAGGGGGATATAGGGTGAAGGTTTTTCTGTTTTATGATGGATAATACAATTTGCTGATGGAGATGATTCAGCAGCAAGCTTACTGTGTGCCAGGTATTCTATAAAGGGCTTTCCAGATCTTACCTCATGTATTCTCCCTTGCCACCTGTGGAGGCAGGCGTGCTGTGATTCCTGCTTGACTCAAGTTCAAGGTGACTTGCTCAGGCACAAAGCTAGACTGCTAGAGAGTTGTGGAGCCAGAACTTGATCTTTGGTCTATGGTCTAATCCTCCACTAAAAGATAAGGAATTTTCTCTAAAATAGGTCTGGCATGGTGGCAGATGCCTGTAATCGGGAGGCAGAGGTTGCAGTGAGCTGGGATTGTGCCACTGCACTCTAGCCTGGGCAAAAGAGCGAGACTCCATCTCAAAAAAAAAAAAAAAAAAAAAGAAAGAAAAAAGAAAGAAAAAGAAAAAGAATGAATGATGGCTACATATTAGCTAGTAATAGTATTTCAGAATGAACAACTCTTAATGTCACAAAATTCTAATTCTGGTTTATTTTTGAAAATACAAGAGGGCAATATTCACAACATCATTAATAGGGAGTTTAATATAAGGATTAGCAAAGGGGCTTGGTATGAATTTTAAAGGGCAAGAAAAATTATATATTAAGAGGCAGAGTCTCACTCTTTCACCGAGGCTAGAGTGCAGTGGTATGATTTTTGGCTCACTGCAGCCTCTGTCTCCTGGGTTCAAGTGTTTCTTGTACCTCAGTCACCCAAGTAGCTGGGATTACAGGTGCCTGACACCACATCCAGCTAATTTTCAGTAGAGACGGGGTTTCACTATGTTGGCCAGGGTGTTCTCAAACTCCTGGCCTCAAGTGATCCACCTGCCTCAGTCTCCCAAGGTATGGTTACAGGAATCAGCCATCGTGCCTGGCTTGACTATAATTTTTTTTTTTTTTTTTTTTTTGAGATGAAGTCTCGCTCTGTTACCCAGGCTGGAGTGCAGTGGCATGATCTTGGCTCGCTGCAACCTCTGCCTCCCTGATTCAAGCAATTCTCCTGCCTCAGCCTCCTGAGAAGTTAGGACTACAGTTGTGTGCCACCATACCTTGCTAATTTTTTGTATTTTTAGTAGAGACAGGGTTTCAGCATGTTGGCCAGGATGGTCTTGATCTCCTGATCTTATGCTTCACCCACTTCAGCCTCCCAAAGTGCTGGGATTACAGATGTGAGCCACCGTGCCTGGACAACTATAATAATTTTAAAAGCTATAAAGCTTAATTAGAAGCCCGGCAGTCAGGAGAGGCATTCCCAGAGCCCACTGTCCCATACACCTCGACTTCCACACAGGCCTGTGCTGTACTTTTTCTTCACATTTTCTTTCTTTTTTATTGACTGACTCACTCTAAGTTTCTCAAGTCAGAGCTGTGACTCATTCAATCCCGCCTCCCCAGAATCTGGTATATTGTCTGACTTATAATGGTACTCAATATCAATAAATGTTTTCTGGTTGAAGAAATAGCAGTATCGGGTCAGTCGCAGTGGCTCAAGCCTATAATCCTAGCACTTTGGGAGGCTGAGGCAGGCGGATCACAGGGTCAGGAGATCGAGACCAGCCTGGCCAACATGATGAAGCCCCATCTCTACTAAAAATACAAAAATTAGCCAGGTGTGGTGGCAGATACCTGTAATCCCAGCTACTCAGAAGGCGGAGGCAGGAGAATCACCTGAACCCGGGAGGTGGAGGTCGCAGTGAGCCACCACTGTACTCCAGCCTGGCAACAGAGTGAGACTCCATCTCAAAAAGAAAAAAAAAAAAAAAGAAATGGCAATATCTCCTTCCTTTCCTATTAGACACTGATACCATATAAATGACATACCTAAGGTGTTTTTATTTTGAGATAAGTAAAATTTGATAACTATTTTTATTTATTTTTTGAGATAGAGTCTTGCTCTGTCACCCAGACTGGAGTGTAGTGGTGCAATCTTGGCTCACTGCAACTTCCACCTCCCGGGTTCAAGCAATTCTCCTGCCTCAGCCTCCCGAGTAGCTGGGAGTATGGGTGCGTGCCACCATGCCCAACTGATTTTTGTATTTTTAGTAGAGACGGGGTTTCTCCATGTTGGTCAGGCTGGTCTCAAATGCCTGACCTCGAGTGATCCACCTGCCTCAGCATCCCAAAGTGCTGGAATTACAGGTATGAGCCACTGCTCCCAGCCTAGTTTTATTTGTAATGAATGGGAATTTTAGGGAAACGTACACCTTTTTTTTTTTTTTTTTAATGAGGGAAAACTGGCTTCCCACCCAAACACTGAAGTGAAAGAATTCATGAACTTTGTTTCACAAAATGTGAATGAAAGCGAGTTACTAATACTTCAAACCATTTAAAAACTGCATACAAAGTTAATACATCAATATTTTCTACAAAACAAAAGACCATTTAATTCCAAATAGCCTAACCACACTCTAGTTATAGAACTTTAGGGTCTACTCCAGGGACAGAAGTACAAATATTGTTGGAATTCAGAGATCCCGCAGACATATGGATGTATCAGTGACGAGTGAGAAGTTCATCCTATCCTAAATAGAGTTTAAGTTCAAAATCATGATACATTAAACAAAGCATTTAATGAATATATTAAAAAATTAAACCCACATATGCCAAAGAACAGAAGTACAGCAGATGAGAAAACCCCAAAATACTCAAACATATGTTTTGATCCTCTGGCATTTTAATCAATTGAACCAACATAAATTTTAAGATTCCCAATATTTCTTTGTGAATCTGACACCAAAAAAGCAGCTGGAGAAACAGCATTAAGTATATGGAGGACATAAAAATGGACTCTTGCAGGCCAGGCTCGGTGGCTCATACCTGTAATCTCAGCACTTTGGGAAGCCGAGGAGGCAGATCACCTGAGGTCAGGAGTTTGAGACCAGCCTAGCCAACATGGTGAAACCCCATCTCTACTAAAAATACACAAATTAGCCGGTTGTGGTGGCATACATCTGTAATCCCAGCTACTCGGGAGGCTGAGACACAAGAATCACTTGAACCTGGGAGGTGGAGGTTTCAGTGAGCTGAGATCATGCCACTGGACTTTAGCCTGGACAACAGAGACTCGGAGGTGGGGTGTGGGGAGGGTGGGGAAGGCTCTTATACTCTTGCAAAACCAAGAGACCTACAGGCTCTATAATAGCTAGGAAATTCTATAGCTAACGATAAGTATAATCAAATAGACTATTAAAAAGTAAACCATGAAAATGTTAAGAAAACATCACCAAGGTGCTAAAATATCATAGTAATCCAAGACTTTTTGAAGAAAATCTTTGTTCCTATTACTGCAGAATTATTCTTTCCAGAAGGCTTTTTCCTGGATCTGTGTCAGTATCAAAAGTCAGCCGGTTATTCTCTTAGCTAAATATAAACTGAAAAGTCAGCAGTTGCAGGATATTACAAACAAAATATGGCAACCAGGTTGAAAAAGCATGAATATTTGATAGAGCTTTAAACCATTTCACAGTAAAACATTTAATGCAGTAATCTGAAACACAGCAACATATTAAAATGTCTGTGGCATAAAAAGGATTCTGAAGTCCTTTAAAACATCTTCTGGGAAAATCACGGCCACCAAGCAGCAGCTACCACTGTATGTCAATCTTGGAAAACTCTGGCCTAGGTCTCGAATTAAAATGGTAGAACCTCAGAGGTTTCTCCTGAAAAGAAAGCTGCTAGTTCAAACTGGTTTGGTTGCCGAGTCAGGGAAGACAGGGAACTGAGCTAGAAATCTGATGCTGCTCCCACTTCAGAAAATGAGGAGGTCTGGAAGGTGATGCACTGGGATTCAACATCCCTGAAAACTGGATATAAAGTCAAAAAGAGGTAACTTTTATTTCTGAGCAACCGGCCAAGTGCAGTCTGGCTGTCTAGTTAGCTGCCCAGATCTTTTTCTCTCCTTCTCTAGAGCAATGGTTCTCCAAGTTAGTCCCCATACTACAGCCTGGACCTCATTTGGGAACTCACTAGAAATGTACATTCTCAGGCCTTACCCCAGAATTCCGGAATCTCAAACTCCAAGGGTGAGCCTAAGAATCTGATAAGCCCTCCAGGTGACTCTGAAGTACACTAGTTTGAGACCCATTGCTCTACGGGAATTGTAGGGGAAGAATTAGTAGCAACTTGTCATTCTTTCTTTCTTTTTTATTTTTGAGATGGAGTTTCACTCCTGTTGCCCAGGCTGGAGTGCAATGGTACAACCTCGGCTCACTGTAACCACCTCCCAGGTTCAAGCAATTCTCCTGCCTCAGCCTCCTGAGCAGCTGGGATTACAGGCACCTAACACCATGCCTGGCTAATTTTTGTATTTTTAGTAGAGATGGGGATTTCACCATGTTGGCCAGGCTGGTCTTGAACTCCTGACTTCAGGTGACCCACCTGCCTTGGCCTCCCAAATTGCTGGGATTACAGGTATGAGCCACCATGCCTGGCCTACAACCTGTCATTCTTTACAGTCCAACAACTTGACAACAGCAGGTGACAGAATGTAAGACCCTGTGTTCTTCTGCTGTTAGGGTCAATGACCAAGGCCAAGCATCAGATTTTCTTTGACAAGAGGGAAAACAAAGAAGAAGATGTAGGAAATGAGTCAGGACAACTGGGGAAGGGGAGGATAATTAATTCTATCATCAAGTACCTCTATAAATGCCACCTAACAGGGGTAAAAGTTTTAGTTTTTTGAAAGGCTGAATAGCCACTTTTGCCTCTGCCCTATTAGACACATTGTTTCTCTACAAATGTCAGATGTATCCATTTGGATACATCAAAGAGATCCTGAATTAACTCACTGCAACACTGACAAATATTTATTGAGTACCTACTATTTCATCCAGAACTGTGCTGGTGCTCGGGACACAGCAGAGGAGGAGACACAATCTTGCCCCAGTGAAAAGGCATAGAAAATATGCAACGAAACAAATAATAACACCTTAGGTAAGGTTAAGTGCTTTGGAGAAAGAGAAAAAAAACAAGCCGTGAAAATGACTAAAAAGCTCTATTGACTGGAGTGCTCAGGGATGGCCTTTCTGGGTAGCTGTGACCTGAATTACAGCAGTCAGGCCCATGAAGATCTGGGGACGCAGCAGTATCAGAGGTGTGTGTGATATCACATGAAGTCAGGGCAGCAGGGCCTTGTGGGCCACGGAAAAAGGATGAATTATTCCATAATAAGAGCAGTGGGAAGGGCTTTCTGAAGCGGAGTGCCAGTTTCTGTTTTATGTCTGTGAAAGATCATTCTGTCTCCCGTATAGAAAATGGAAAGGGCAAGACTGAAAGCAAGAGGCTTTTTCCATCTTCCAGGCAAGAGAAAGATGGTTCTGGTAAGACTAGGATGACAAGAGTGGAGACAGAAAGGAGGGTTTGGCACTTATTCTGAGGTCGTACCTACTGGACTTGTGACAGGGTGGATGTGAAGATGAGGAAAGACTACTACTTGAGAGGCCACTGCTATCCACCCATGAATAAACGGATCAGCCGAGGCAGAAGTAATAACAGACATCCCAGTGGCCGAAGATGCTTGAGATGCCTACCTCGGAGAATAGGCCCTGGGGGCTGGGAGAACAATCATAAGGCCACCATAAGCATCACTGTCCCAATTTGGCATCCCGACTTTGCACCTCAGGCTAGTCACTTCTCTCCTGGCCTGTTCCTCACCTGCACAATAGATACCTGCCTCAATGGGTTGCTGTGACAAGTGAGATCATGTAGTTAATACAATGTCTGGCACTTACTAAACCCTAGGAGTGCAACTTGAGAAGAAGTCTGATGGCTTGCCTGTATATAAGGATGAGGAACTACGTTGTACATGATGTGATGGGGCTCCAAGCCCAAGAGGTACGAGTTATTCAGTATAAAATGTAAGCAAATGCTTCCTTAAAAATGGACCTCTCTTTCCTTCAATAGCATATAACCCAGAAGAGGACAAATAGTGGCCAGAGATGCTATAAAAGGGTTCCTGACACTTTTTATTAAAGCCCTTTCTCTCTCCATGATTAAACACTCCAAGACCTAAGAAGAACATATCCCTAAATCCACGCTTTTTCTATTTCCTTCTTAAGGTAGTGGAGCAGGCTGGGGAGGGAACCAGAGTAACAGATGCCTGGGCTTGAGGGCCAGGTGCAGCAGCTCATGCCTGTAACCCCAGCACTTTGGGAGGCTAAGGTGAGCGGATCACCTGAGGTCGGGAGTTTGAGACCAGCCTGACCAACATGGAGAAACCCCGTCTCTACTAAAAATGTAAAATTAGCTGGGCATGGTGGTGCATGCTTGTAATCCCAGCTACTGGGGAGGCTGAGGCAGGAGAATCGCTTGAACCCAGGAGGCAGAGGTTGGGGTGGGCTGAGATTGAGCCATTGCACTCCACCCTGGGCAACAAGAGTGAAACTCCATCTCAAAAAAAAAAAAAAAAAAAAAGCCTGGGCCCTAGTGGGAGCATCACCAGTCTTTCCTGGCTTTTGGCTCTTCCCTCAGTAATCCTGTGGGGTGGATACCGGCCCCCTGGCTGGTGACTGGGCTGTGGAGAGTTAAATGAGACAACATCACAGGTAAGTCAAAGTCTGTGGGGCACTCTAAAGCACTATCCACAATATAAAAGTAATAGTATTCAAATATTTACTTCGTCAAATGTGCTGCTCTAAACTTCACTGCAGCCCCTCAAAATTAAGCAGAGCCCAAAGTTCCTATAGTGCTGTTATCTAACCACAATAACAACAACAACAAACAAAATTAAGCAGAGGATTCCTGATTTTGTATTTTGTGTTCAACTTTTATCAAATTACTATAGAGCTACAATTTGCGGGGAGGTGGGCAGAGGATTCCTGACTTCGTATTTTGTATTCAACTTTTATCAGATTACTACAGAGCTACATTTTGGGAGGAGGTGGGAGGGACAGAAATATGAAGAGAAAAGAGAACATGGTGAGGGAAACAGAGTGGTTTGAAGTGAATGTGGAGGGGGAAATTATGATCATCAAAATTAATCTTGGTAATCCCTTAAGAAAATAATAGCTTATACTACTCCAACAAAGCCAGTTTCCCCTCCATCACTGGGGCAGGCTGCTATTTCTTTGGCTGAGCACAATGTGAAGCTGTTCTCTTGAGAGTAGTGCCCATGTTGTACAAAAGGCACTTAATTCCAACTGGCATAAGGTGCTCACATAGAGACACAGGGGAACTGAGAACAACTAAAGGACTATGAGTTTTCATTCATTTCCAGCTCTCTCTGGAGAAGACTCCCGAATAGATGGGAAGACTAATCTCCGCCGCCCACATGGTTAAGTTTTGATAAGATGAATGTGCATAC
Source organism: Saimiri boliviensis (assembly GCF_048565385.1). Classification (NCBI taxonomy): domain Eukaryota; kingdom Metazoa; phylum Chordata; class Mammalia; order Primates; family Cebidae; genus Saimiri; species Saimiri boliviensis. Next base: position 113,556,994 of record NC_133457.1, read on the forward strand.
GAGGTCACTTCAGTGTATGCAAATTTAAAATCAAGCCCCACCAGGGCTTACCCCTCTGGCATTTACTTTCTGATTAAATGTCAGGCAAGCCCATGGGCTGCTGAGCGAGAGGAAGGGCCTGGCAACCAAGGGCCACTATTTGATGTGCTGCAATCCTGGCCGAGGCAGGAGGAAGTCACCTGTCACAACACGGGCATTCTGAGGATCTGTGGTGGGCTTCTCACAGTTCCACCCTCTAAGACATATGCAGATACCACACATTGCAGAACCAAAGGAAGTGGGAAGGTGGTGTGGCCAAAAGCTGAAAGCAGTGACCATAAAAAACTAAGTTCAGCCCTTACAGGAACTCAAAGGCTTCACAGCTGTTTCCTGGCAACCAGAGGCACAGATTAATCAAGAGCCCCACTCTAAACCTGACTAAGGAAGGCCTCAGGGCCCCTGACCACACCCGGAAGACTTCTCAGGGCTAGAAAGCGAAGAGGCCTATAACTCATTTTAGTTTAACCCAGGTAAGGTCTGCTTCACTCAGCACCTGGCACTCTTTTCACTGCCTAGAGGAAGGTCAGACCTTGTCATACCCCTCTTTTTAAGACTCTTATTCATTCATTCAACAAATATTTACTGAGTGCTTACTTCATACCCGCCACTTGTTTGATGGCTTCCCCTCACACCAAGCAAAATCCAAAGCCAAGTCTCTCCAACTCATCTCCTCAACAAGCCTTGCTTGCACATTAAGGCCTTTTATTCTGTTTTTTCAACATGCCAAGCTCAGTCCACCAAAGGGCCTTTGCACTCACAGTCCGCCCTCTCTCCTGCCTATGACACTGTAAGGTTGGCTCTTTCCATTATTTGCCTCAGTTGAAATGCCACTTTCTCAGAGAAGCCTTCCCTGGCCACCTCTCCAGACACTGTGTATCATCTCACACAATTGCCTCCGTAGCACTTACTGCTATCTGAAATTGTCTTATTATTAACTCCTTAACAGCCTTCTGAAGGACAGAGACTGTGTCCATTTTGTTTGCTATCCACGATGGGACGCAATAGGCCCTCAGTAAATACCTGTTGAAGAAATGGACAAAAGAATTTTGGGAAGTCCCTTTTAAGGCACCTCAAAGCCTGTTCGACATTATCTAAACCATCCCAAGTGCTCTTGGATTCCACTAGACAGCAGCTGACATTTTATCTGGTCACCATAGCTATTTGTGAAGCACTCGCTCTTCAACTGTCAGGGTCTCAAGAAGTTAGAATTGGGCAGCTATGAACCCAGATTGTAGGTAGCCACCCGAGTGACTGCAAACAGGGCTGAGCTTCAACGGCACCTTATTGCCGGTTACCACCAGCACACCGGGCCTCTCGTTTCATTACCACTGGGCAGGAGTGTTATTCTGGTGAGAAGTTTCCCCAGCAGTCTGGACTGACTCCGATTCCCTCTTCTGGGAGTGCCTGGGTAATGGTAAATGACTTGACTCAGCACTGTTCCAGCTGAAACCAAAAGCGAGTTAAAGGATTCATGGTCTCCCCCGTGCTGCAAGAAGACCCCATTGTTTGAAATGCAAATGGCAGCTTGTGGTGCATCACTTCAGTCAGATCCCCTACATTCAATTTCTTTTATTCTCACCCCAACCATCCGACACGTGAGGCTCCTTGAGACCACAGAGGAGCAACATTTGCAAAGAATTCCCCTCCCCCTATTTCCCTTGGATCACCAATTCCCTCCCAACACTGTGGGAAGCTGCTGCTGTGGCCTTAAAATGCCCCAATGATGGCTGTACCCCGGCTCTCCATACACTCTTTACCATCTCACGCAATTGCCTCCGTAGCACTTACTGCTATCTGAAATTGTCTTATTATTAACTCCTTAACAGCCTTCTGAAGGACAGAGACTGTGTCCATTTTGTTTGCTATCCACGATGGGACACAATAGGCCCTCAGTAAATATCTGTTGAATAAACAGACACAAGAATTTTGGGAAGTCCATTTTCGGGCACCTCAAAGCCTGTTCTATGTTATCTAAACCACCCCAAGCGCTCTTGTATTCCACTAGACAGCAGTGTCCAAGTGCAGGCTGGTGTCCCTGCAGGCTCCTAGTGGGGGACACTGTGGCCCTGTTTGCTTCCTCCATCAGAGGTAACCCATCTTCACCCCATCTGAGAGAGCCTCCTTGGCCAACTTCACTGCCAGGCACCTGAGGGTGCAGCCCCACCCAAGAGTTCCCATTTCATTTGTTCATTTCCCTACTCCCATCAGCCACGTATCTGTCCCAATTATCAAAGGAGTGGATGAGAGTGAGCGTCTCCACAGAAAAGACACTTCTAGGATACGCTTCCCTCACTCAATTCGAGAAGGGGAGACTTCTCCTTTACAAGAAACATCTCTGGAACCCGACCTTTTCCCACACACTCATTTCAGGGGCTTCCCTCAGTTGAATCCCCACTCCCGAAGAGATACCCTCGGGGTTCTCAATTCACCAGTTCTTCCTCATCCAATATCAGAGTCTTCCACCAAGGGCCCCACTTGGACCTTGCCCCCTGAAACCTCACTTGGAGCCATCCGTCTGTCTCCTCGAACAGGGAGGGGACTGGTAATGATGGGGTCATTTCACCATCACTCCAATCGGGTCCCTTTGGCATCTGAATCCTTTTCTTCCCTCTCACTTTATTCTGCGGCGATCCCCTTCATTCTCCCCAAATGCAGCCGCTCCAAGGCTCCTCCTCTCTAGTCAGCCCAGGTATTTCCTCAGCTAACCCCATCTCTTACAACTAACGCCGGGGCCGTCCCCTCCACCAATAGGGGATCCTCTCAAGTCACCCCCTCAGGATCCCGTTTCCTCCTCCCATCCAGCCGAAGGGGCTTCTCTGATGTCCCCTCCAGACATCCCCAGGCCCCGCTCAGCCGCACCCCTGGCACCCAGTACGGGACGTCCATCCGCTGTGGGGCGCCTCCCTCTCTAGGGGACCCCTCTATCGCCTCTAAGGAATCGCCAGCCCCGGTATCCTCAGGAGTGCCTCGGAGCTCGCTCCTCACCCACTCCGGCTCCCCCCCGGCAGCGCAGCGGGGCCCTCACGCCTCCCGGGGGAGCCTCAGGGCCTCGCCGCGCCGCCCACAGGCCCCTCAGGCCCCCGCCCGTGCTTCCGGCCACCGCCTGCTCCTCCTCCCCCGGTCAGGCCGCCGCGCGGGTGGCTGTCGCGGAGCCCAGCGGACAGAGGCGGCGCGGGGACCCTGGCCCCGCCGCAAGAGCCTTTGAGAGTCCCCGGCCCCCGGCCCAAGCCCGCGCCCCCTCGGCCGGCCGAGCCCGGCGCCCCCGCTCACCCGAGCCCGTGGTGGCTGCCATCTTGCGTCGCTGTCGCTTGAAGGCCGGCCCCTTCTTCACCCCCCGCCGTCCCCTGTCCTGACGCGCAGGCGCGCGGGCACGCACGGACGCCGCCGCTGACGCCCGCTCCCGGGACCGGCGCGACCCGCGGCCGGGGAGGCTCTTCTCCTTCCCTTTTAGAGAGAGGAAGTGTCTGCGTGCTCCGGGGCTCGGCCACCTGCGAGCCCCCCCAGATCGGCTGCGAGGGAGGTACTGACGTTCTGATGAGAAGGGCAGGGGTGACGAGGCTTGGGAAGGCGCGATGGTGGAAGAAAAAGAAAAGATCGCTTCAAAAACAAAAGCGCTGAATTCGCTTGGGGTTTTTCCTATGTAGTTCCTATCTAGATCCTCACCACAGCTCCACAAGTTCAGGATTCATGTGAAAAATGAAGCCGAGAAAAAGCGATTTATCTAAACCCAGCTGTTAAGTGGCAGAGACAGACCGAATTTGAACCTCCGGGTTCGGATTTGAATTTGAATCACCACCTTCCCGGTCAGATGATCCTGCTTCTAAGATTGATGCTCCCTGGCCAGAGAAGGCTTGGAGTGGTGCAGCTAAATGATTTAGGGACGTTAAGATGGCAGGGAAAGCATTTGCTAACCATCGACACAATCCATTCATTCATTCAGCCAACCAAACACAAATATTAAACACTATGTACCAGACACTGTGCTAGGCGCTGGGGATGGATAGACATCTCTGAAGAGCCAAATCTTTGCTTTCAGGGGCTTACATTCTAGTCGTAGACAGACAGCAAGTAAACAAACAGGAAAGCATAAGTCTGATAGAGAATAAACCAAGAAAAGAGCAGCAGCAGATGGTCAGGAAGGGCCTCCTAAAGTGGTCATATTTCAACAGAGACCCTAACAATGAGGAGATAGAGGGAACAGCTTGTGCAAAGGCCCTCAGGAAACGTATCTGCAAATAAATGATAAACCCAAGAAGTTACTCCTCCTTTATTAGAAATTGTCTCTGAGAAGCCCTTATATGGATATAGACACTGAGGCTGAAAGAAGTGAAGGGACAGGCTTAAGGTCACAGAGCAAAATATTGGCAGAAGGACCAGGACTCTCGCTATAGAGGGACAAGGAAGCTGGAAGTCCTCACCCAGCTCATCCAATTCGTCACCTTTTTCTGACAACAAGGCCCACTCAGCATCTCTCCACTCCGTTCACTTCTTCACTCAGGGCAAGCTGGAAGAGCCCAGCAGCCTCCATTCTCTCCTCCATGGTCCATTCTCCCTATGGCAGCCAACATCTGCTCAGAACACCCTCCAACTAAACCTTCAATGGCTTCCCATTCCCTCTGGATAAACTACAAACTGCAAGTTGAGTGACCATAGAATTATCACCTAATGAGGTGACTCATCAGATTAAAAGAGGACCGATTATAATCTCACCAGGAAAAGTGGAAACCAGGGCTCTCCAGGGCAAACCAGGATGCCTGGACACATGTGCACAAGGCTCTGCACCCAGGGCTGGGACTAGGATGGGGCCATCAGATTTAAGGAGGCTTTCACTCCGGTCCTAACTCTGCACTTACACAACCCTGCAGGTGAGTGCCTTCTTAAAATCTGCACCCCAGGGCTGGGCATGGTGGCTCAGGCCTGTAATCCCTGCACTCTGGGAGGTGGAGGCGAGTGGATCACCTGAGGTCAGAAGTTCGGGAGTGCAAGGCCCCTGAACACATGCCCTCTCCCACTTCAGGGGCTTTGTCTGTGTTGTTCCCACTCTTCAGTTCTCAGATCCAGGACCACCCCCTCAGGGAAGCCTTCCTCGATTCCTCCAACCACATCAAATTCAGCTATAATTAGCTCTCAAAGTGCCAGGTGTTCCTCGTTGCCAGCACTGGCTATAAGTGAAGCAACTTGACTTTTCGGGTATCACGTGATACAAGTTTGCTTTGGGGAGCACAGAAAATACTTGCCCTGGACTTGAGGTCACTGTAAAGCATCGGTAGCAAGTGGAAGCATTTGGTTTCCTAAGGTGGACTCACCTTTGCAGTGAAATTTTCTGGGTTCAAGCCTTCCTTCATCACTCATTTTGCTTTGTGACTTCAGGTAAGACGCTTGAACCTCTCCTGGCATCAGTTTCCCCTTCTATGAGGATAGTAGTATCAACCTCATGGGATTTCTGTGGATATAAAATACTTTCCTAAAACTCCTTGGCACAGGGAGGAGGAAGGGACACCAGAAGAGCTGATATTTATCAAGCTGTTACATCCAGCTTTTAATCCTCACAACTTGATGCAGCAACTCCTAGGAATATCCCCATTTTAGAGATGAGAAAGCGGAGACAAAAGCTAACAGGTGGAGGATGAGGATTAAAACACAAGCCTTTTATCCATGATGCCCGTAAATGTTTACTCGCACGAATTCTTTGGCTCTTGTAGAAAACTTCTTGCAAGTAAAATTGACAATAAGAATTTCAGCGCAGACCGCATCGCAGGAAGCAGAGGTTAGGCGGGACAGTCCGAGGCATTCTGGTTATTGTAGTCTAGCGGTGACGCGATGCCTGCTGCAAATTGTAGTATATCCTGCGCACACGCTCCCTCGGAGAAGTTCCGCCCCGTCCCTGGACGTCACAGCCGGTCCCCAGAGCGGGAGTCCTCCTGGCGCCTGCACCTGATCTCTGCTCTGCGCTTGAGCTGATAAACTCCGCTGATCGGGATAAGAGTCCTGTTTTATCGGATTTTGGGGAAGATTAAAATGGTTAATAGAACGAGAGAATTTAGAAGAGGGCTTGACACTAAGTGTAATATAAGTATTAGCCACCATTATTACTTAATCCTCAGTGACCCTTGCAAAGTAGCTGTTATTTCCATTTGTGAGATGAGAAAACTGAGGCACAGAGGAGCTAGCTGGCTTTTCCAAGGTAACACAACAAGGAAGGAGTAAAATCAGTTTTGGAATCCAATTCTTTTTACCCTGTGTCACCTGCTGGCTCCCCTGTGAGGAGGGAAGCGGAGCCTAGGTTTTAAGCAAAATGTGGGCAGGTTTATGTTTTTACAAAGTGCATCCTGGTTGTCAGGAGGAGACAGGGCGAGGACACCCAACTGAAAAGCAGCAATATTGGTGGCAGGGAACCCACAGCGGTGTGTTGGGTACCGTTTACTGCCAGTCCGGTCACCATGTCCCCACATAGCAGGGTGGGTGTTTGGAAACTTTCCCTCCTTTGGCTTACGCCTGTAATCCCAGCGCTGTGGGAGGCCGAGGCGGGCAGATCACCTGAGGTTGGGAGTTCGAGACCCGCTTGGCCAACATGGAGAAACCCCATCTCTACTAAAAATACAAGAATTAGCCAGGCGTGGCGGCAGGCGCCTATAATTCCAGCTACTCAGGAGGCTGAGGCACAAGACCCGCTTGAAGCAGGAAGGCAGAGGTAGCAGTGAGCCGAGATCGCCCCACTGCACTCCAGCCTGGACAGAGCGAGACTCCGTCTCAAAACAAAACAAACAAGCTGAAGAAAAAGCCTATTTTTGATCCCTTCCTGAGGCTGTGATGGTTGGGGCTGCCTGGGTGATGTGGCTGAGCTGCTGAAGGGATCGCGGGCCGCCCACCTGCAGACTTCTGAAGACGTGAGATAATGTGCCTGTTAACTTAAGCTGTTCTTAAAGGTAGGTTTTTGCTACCTACCGCAGAAAGCATACCTAATAGATACAGGAAGCTGATGCGGTGGTTCAGTGGAGAGACAAATAGACCTGATTGTTCTGCAGTGTTCATTTATGAACTCTGTTCTCAAGTGGGAAAACAATCGGGCTGGTTTGGAATCTCTGGGATGTAAAAGGCACGAATAGACTTAGAAAAAGTATATTTGAAGGTTGAAAAAAAAATTATATATAATGTTATCCACAACCTTGATATTTCCTATTTATAGTTAAGGGAAAACCCCAACCTTGTGCTACAGTTTTTATAACACAAGCTACAGAAAGTAAAGCTGACAAACTGTTGACAGGAAGGGCTGTGGACTTGCTGAACACAGGAAAATCCCTGGGAAGGGATGTGTGGTTAACAGGATGTGCGATGAGGCTGGGCGCAGTGGCTCACACCTGTAATCCCAGCACTCTGGGGGGCTGAGGCAGGTGGTTCACCTGAGGTCAGGAGCTTGAGACAAGCCTGGCCAACATGGCGAAACCCTGTCTCTACTAAAAATACAAAACTTAGCTGGGTGCAGTGGCATATGCCTGTAATCTCAGCTACTTGGGAGGCTGAAGCAGGAGAATCGCCTGAACCTGGGAAGCGGAGGTTGCCATCACTGCACTCCAGCCTGGGCAGCAGATCGAGACTCCATCTCAAAAGAACCAAAACAAAACAAAACAGGGTGTGTGATACATTTGCTGGTGAAATTCTGTGGCACATATGTGGAGTCATGGCTCCCTAAGGTGTGTCTAGCCATTGCATTGAGACATCTTATTTAATGTCTGATGTAGTTTCTGAAATATATAGTCAAAAAGAAGTGGGAGTGGGTGGGCAGGGGGTCTTTAGTACACTTCAATAACTCACTCTATCAGTGGACATCTGAGTTGTTTCCACTGGCTTCTTCTGATACACTTTTTGTAATATCTGAATTTTGCATTATATGTTACTTTTGTGGTCAGGGAAAAAGGAATGAAAACTAGGGGTTTGGGGCAGAAACAAAAAAGATGTTTCCTCAACTTATAAAGAGCCCTTGCGCTGGGCGCAGTGGCTCACGCCTGTAACCCCAGTACTTTGGGAGGCCGAGGCGGGTGGATCACAAGGTCAAGAGATCAAGACCATCCTGGTCAACATGGTGAAACTCCGTCTCTACTAAAAATACAAAAAATTAGCTGGGCATGGTGGCGTGTGCCTGTAATCCCAGCTACTCAGGAGGCTGAGGCAGGAGAATTGCCTGAACCCAGGAGGCGGAGGTTGCGGTGAGCCAAGATTGCGCCATTGCACTCCAGCCTGGGTAACAAGAGCGAAACGCCGTTTCAAAAAAAAAAAAAAAAAAAGCCCTTGCAACTCATTAAGAAAAAATAACTTGGGCCAGGCGCAGTGGCTCACGCCTGTAATCCCAGAACTTTGGGAGGACAAGGTGGGTGGATCACGAGGTCAGGAGTTCAAGACCAGCCTGGCCAACATGGTGAAACCCTGTCTCTACTAAAAATACAAAAATTAGCTGGGCGTGGTGGCATGTGCCAGTACTCCCAGCTACTCGGGAGGCTGAGGCAGGAGAATCGCTTGAACCCGGGAAGCAGAAGAAGTTGCAGTGAGCCGAGATCGCACCACTGCAGAGTAAGACTCTGTCTCAAAAAAAAAAAAAGAACTCGAAAGATAGTCATAGCAAATATTTATTGAGCATTTGCTATATTCTAAGAACATGGTATTTTGCATATACTAATGTATTTAATCTTCACACCTATCCTATGAGGTAGGTACCATTATTATCCCCATTTTACAGATGAGACACAGAATGGTTAAGTAACTTGCCCAAAGTCACAAGCTTGTAAGTGGCAGAACTGGGATTTGAACCCTACTCTGTTAACCACTACTACCCTGTCTTCCAAGAAAAACAGGAAGAGGACATGAACAGATGAAGAAATGCAAATGCCTTTTAAACTCACTCAATATATTGTATTTTAGCGATTCTAAGATACACATTTTTACATTTAAACATCTCTGAAATCAGGATGCATCTTAGAATCAGTGACATCTCGGATTCAATGAAATACAGTAAGAGAAATGCAAATTACAACCACCTATCAGATTGGCAAAGGACAAAACATTTGATCACACACTGGGTTGACAAGGGTGTGAGGAAACAGGGACTCTGAAAATTGTGAACTTAAATGGGCATGGCCTCTGTGGAAGACAATTTGGTATGCACTATCGAAATGTAAAACACATTCAGCCAGGTGTGGTGGTGTTAACCTGTAATCCCAGCACTTTGGGAGGCTGAGGCGGGAGGACTACTTGAGCACAGGAGTTTGAGACCAGCCTGGGCAACAAAGCAAGACCCTCACCTCTACGAATAATAATAATAAAAAAATTAGCTGAGCATAGTGGCATGCACCTGTAGTCCCAACTACCTGGGATGGGGGGCTAAGGGAGGATGATAGCTTAACCCAGGAGGCAGAGGCTGCAGTGAGCTGGGATTGAACCATTGCACTCTAGCCCGGGCAACAGAGCCAAGACCTTGTCTCAAAAAAAAAAAGAAAAGAAAAGAAAAAAGAAAAGAAAGGTCCATTCCATCCTGAAGTTGGTGGAACACTAAGCAGCTGTAAAAAAATAATAAGAGCCAGGCGTGGTGGCTCAAGCCTGTAATCCCAGCACTTTGGGAGGCCGAGGCGGGTGGATCACGAGGTCGAGAGATCGAGACCATCCTGGTCAACATGGTGAAACCCCGTCTCTACTAAAAATACAAAAAACTAGCTGGGCATGGTGGCGTGTGCCTGTAATCCCAGCTACTCAGGAGGCTGAGGCAGGAGAATTGCCTGAACCCAGGAGATGGAGGTTGCGGTGAGCCGAGATCGTGCCATTGCACTCCAGCCTGGGTAACAAGGGCGAAACTCCGTCTCAAAAAAAAATAATAATAATAAGAAGAAGAATGATTTTGTGAACATTGATGATAACACTGTCTCCAAAATATATTAAGTGAAAAAAGGCAAGGTGCAGAACCGTGTGCATAATATCCGACATACTGTGTGAAAAGGAATGGGGCAGACACATCCCTCTTCGCCTGCATAACGGACTGCAAGTGTCTTGTCAAAGTGATGGCCTCTAAGGAGGGGAACTAAGTACTTCAGGGAACATGACTGGGAGCAGTTTACTCTTCATTCTAGACCAGGGAGGGGTTGGTAACTTTTCTCTGGAAAGGGCCAGATAGTAAATATTTTAGGCTGTGTGGACCATTTGGTCTCTGATGCAACTATGAACTCTGCTGCTGCACTGCAAAAACAGCCTTGGACGATATGTAAATGAGGGGCAGGGCTGTGTGCCAATTCAGCTTTACAAACTAGAATTTGAATTTCCTGTGTTAGGAAATGTTGTTCCCCGCTTAAAAACTGCTCGTGGCTGGCATGGTGGCTCACACCTGTAATCCCAGTGCTTTCGGAGGCTGAGGTGGGAGGATCACTTGAGGCCAGGAGTTTGAGACAACCCTGGGCAACGTAGCAAGACCCCTTCTCTAAAAAAAAAAATTAGCTGGGTGTGGTGGTGTGCACCTGTAGTTTTAGCTACTGGGTAGGCTGAGGTGGGAGGATCACTTGAGCCCAGGAGTTTGAGGTTACAGTGAGCTGTGATTGTGCCACTGTATTCCAGCCTGGGCAACACGGCAAGGCCCTGTCTCTAAAAAAAATAAACAACCCACAAAAGCTTCTAAGCTATAGAAAAGGAAGTGGGCTGGATTTGGCCCACTGGCCAGGGTCAGCTAATACCTGCTCTAGCCCCTTTTATATTATTTGATATGAGCCACTGTACCTGACATGATTCTTATTCTTTACCTATGCAAACACTGCCTATTGCAAAAAAGAGAGATATATATATATAGAAAAGGGTAGCTTGAAAATTATTTTTTGTTTATCAAAAGGGGGTTGGCTGGGTTCGGTGATTCACGCCTGTCATCTCAGCACTTTGGAAGGCCGAGGTGGGCAGATTGCTTGAGCTCAGGAGTTTGAGACCAGCCTGGGCAACATGGTGAAACCCTGTCTCTGCAGAAAATACAAAATGAAATTAGCTGGGGGTGGTGGCACGTGTCTGTCATCCCAGCTATTCGAGCGGCTGAAGTGGGAGGATTGCTTGAACCTGGGAGGTTGAGGCGGCAGTGAGTGAGGATCATGACTCTGTACTCCAGCCTGGGTGACAGAGCGAGACCCTGTCTCAAGGGAAAAAAGGCGGGGTGATGGAGTTGAAGTCAGGGGCAAGTGCCCCGAGGTGTGTCCTCAGGCCTCCTCTAAAGAATAGTGAGCACAGGGGGGTATACAAGTTCACTGCAGCCCCCCGGTGGAGCTGGAAACCCATCTGTTTGCCCTGCATGCCACCTACCCTGTGCCACCACCAGATAGCAGCACATGCCCACCTAAAACCAGCCGTCCTGCACCAGCTGGGAGGGAGGCTGCAGGCATGCACCCGTTTTGTTTTGCCCACAGTACGTTTCAAACATGGAGCCAGCATTTTTAAAGTTTAGATTTCCACCTCCTGTTTAAGCAGCTGCTGTGAGTAGCAGCTGCCCTTTGGGGCCTTACGGCTTCAGGTCCTCCCGGTCCCCAGCGTCAGCTGCCCATTCTCAGGCATGCTGCAGTGGCCTCATTGTGGCCACATTCCCCACCTGCCCCCTTCTCACCTCCCTCTCCACAATGGGAGCGTTAAAGCGCATGGGCTTTGGGTCGGACCTTGGCTCAAATCCTGATTCTGCCACCTGCCAGCTGTGTGACCTTGGGCATGTTACAGGACCTCTGTGCCTCAGTCTCCCAAAGAGTACTCACTTCTCAGAGCTGCAGGGACTGCTTGACAGGACCCATGCGAGAGCTCTCTGCAGTCTGACACAAGGTTAAGTGCTCAGTAATATTAAGTAGGATTTTTCCCTGTCTGGCCCTCATAGGCACTTATTTGCAAGTCCCTGATCTCACAAGCGGTCCCAACACTCTCAGACCCAATGCACACCTTCTTCTGGTTTTGAGATGGATTTTTTCCCCCAGCCCCCAGGATTCAGAAGTGAAATAGTCTTGAGTCTGAAGCCTGCCCTACTCTTACTAACTATGGGACCTTGTGGGGAGTCACTTAACCTCTCTGGATTCAGGCTAAGGGTTTTTGCTGGCTCCAGGGGAACTGACACAGATTGGTAGGGCCTGGAAACCAACACCACAGTTGTGAGCCTTGACCTCTGAAGAATTTAGCTGCCTGTCCCATCCACTATAGACTTCCTTTCGCGGTAATGCCTTAATTTTGATCTAGGAACCTCCCTCTCTCCTGTGGCTTAGGAAGAGGTCACTGCAATCCTGCAAATCCAGGTGGACATTTTTCAGCCCCGGGCAACCAGATTGTTTCATCCCATTGGCCAATGTGATTGGCCTAGTCCAGACCAATGAGAGCCTGCCCTGGGACTTCCACTGCAGCTACTGGAAATGCCCTTTCTACTGAGATTGCTGAGCTCGTCCAGTAAGTCTCGACTCAGAAAAACAGAGCTTAGAGAGACGTTTTGATGAATCACGTGAGCTCCTGGGTCCTGCCAAACCTTAAGTCAGAACACCTGTGGACTTTAGCGTTTTGTGAGCTGATACAATTATTTTAGCTGTTAACTTCTGCTTTAGTTTTCTGTCATTTATGAGGTGTTGAATTCTAATACCCTTGCTTGTCTGGTCCCCTCAGGCATAGTCACAAATCAAAAGTCTAGTGGTGGGCAAAGAAAAATGGCATTATGGGTCGTTTTTTTTTTTTTTTTAAGTCATAGCTGAGACTGGTGGCTCACGCCTGTAATCCCAGCACTTTGGGAGGCCGAGGTGGTTGGATCACCTGAGGTCAGGAGTTCGAGACTAGGCTGGCCAACATGCTGAAACCCCATCTCTACTAAAAATACAAAAAATTAGCCATGCATAACGGCTAGCACCGATAGTCCCAGCTACTTGGAAGGCTGAGGCAGGAAAATGGCTTGAACCGGGAGGCAGAGGATGCAGTGAGCTGAGATTGTGCCACCGAACTCCAGCCTGGGCAACAAGAGTGAAACTCCATCTCAAAAAAATGTCATTATTTGTGATTGCTTTGCAATCTTTTAGGCATCTCCCTGTTCCCAACAGGCTTTCTTTTTTTCTGGCTAATATTGTAGAAACTACCTAGACAAGACACTGACTATCTCTGTAGTGTTCACTACAGAATCACAGTACCTATTTCATAGGCGATACCTTATAATTGCTTGCACAATGAATAAACAAATTACTAATTTGTCGACAATGTCCTGGCCAGGTGCAGTGGCTCATACCTATACCTGTAATCTCTGCACTTTGGAAGGCCATGGCGGGAGGATCCCTTGAGGCTAGGAGTTCAAGACCAACCTGGACAACATAGTGATACTCCATTTCTTAAAAAAAAAAGCCAAGCCAGGCGTGGTGGTACATGCTAGTCCCAGCCATTTGGGAGGACTGTTTGTGTCCAGGAGTTCAAGGTTGCAGTGAGCTATTATCACACCTCTGCACTTTAGGCTGGGTGACAAAGCATGACCGTGTCTCTAAAAAAATAGTAATAAGTAAAAATAAATGAAACGACCAGCCAGCTCCCCACTGACGTCAGCCTGAGTCTCTGTATCACAAGTCCATGTGTTCCCAACCTCGTCTTCCATTTTTCCTTAGCTCACTCTAGTCCAGCCACAGTAGCTGCCTCACCATCTCTTAAAGTCCCAAGCTTGTTCTTGCCTCAGGGCCTGTGCCCTTGCTGTCCCATCAAGAGGCCTGTTTCCTCACTTCTTTCCTGGCTGGCCTCATCTCCTCCTCCAGGTCTCAGTTCAGAGGCCCTCCATGACTGCCCTGCCAAAGCAGTGAAGACCCTGCCTTTCCGATGTGGTTCTGTCCTGTTTGATTTTCTTCACAAATCACCACCTGCATTTCCATGTGCATTTATTTGTTTATTGTCTCTTCCCCAGGAGGTCAGCTCCACCAGGGCAGGCCGTTGTTGGTTCTCTGCCGCTGTACCTGTGTACAGGACAGAGCCTGGCACACACTGGGTACCAGTGAATATTTGCGGAAGGAAATCACAAATAGGGATCAGCCATCACTATTTCATCATCATGACCAACAAAAAAGACCACTGTACCCACCCAACCCCCTCCAAAAGTCTCTGGAGATGTCAACATTAATTCACTGTCTCTGGTGACAGCTCCCATCCTAAGGCCAGGGTTGGGGGGAGCTGGGAATAGGGTGAGAGTGGGGCCTCATGCCCCAGGCTCCTTGATACCCCCCCACCCCACCCAGCCAGGAAACATCACGAGGCAGCCAAGGTTAAGTAGACTCTTGCTGCTTTGTTATAAATATATTATGTACATCCAAAACATGACATTAAAATATTACTCCGTGTTACAGAAAAGATATTAAGGCTTTCTATTATTTACATTAAACAAGCAAGCACCTTTAAAAAAAAAAACAAAACAAAAAAGCCCTACTCTTCCTTCTCGGACATACTTTGGCCAGAGGGGATACTGTGTCCTCTTCCAAATGACCAAGACCCTCTATAGGGGCTGTACCCTGTGAAGACATCCGGTATTGGAAACATCAGCTCCGGCAGGGTGGGGGCAGCGGAGAAGTAGGTGTCTAGACTTGGGCAGGAGGTGCCAGCCTCTTCTGGCTGGCTGCCCTCAGACCCCTGCTGAGCTTCGCCATCCTTGGGAGACAGGCTGGGGCTGTCCACCTGCCCAGCCTTCCGGGGTCAGTATGCAGGGCCGTGGCAGAAAAATGCTCCGAGATGCTCAGGTGCCTGGGGGCTCCCCAGACCACTGGGGCCAGACAAGGAGGGAAAGATAGAGGCAACTCAGTGGCCCCCAACGCCAGCCACACTGAAGGACTGCCCAGCGGGGCAGGGGCGGCAGGCGTGCAGGGAGTGGGTAAACCTCCTCTCTAGCAGGGGAGGCTGGCAGGGTGGGGGCTCCCTTTTCTGCAGAGTTAGGCTTGCAGACAGAACAGCTCAGGTGGCTGAGGAGGGGTCGAGGAAAGAAAATGAAAAAAGAAAATGAAAAATCAGTGGCTCAAGTATACTGTGTCATGGTAGGGGGGCTGGGGGTACCCGGGCCCAGCCCAGGATCTGTCCTCTCCATCTGGAGGGGCTAGCTCGAAGAGGCTGGCATTTGGCAGATGGCTTCGATTTGGGGGCTAGGGAAGGTTGGCAGCCAGGTAGCAGGCTCGGAGAGGTTATTTGATCTTCTGGGCCCATTTCATGTCATCTGCCCGAGGCTTCTCGCCCGTCAGGCCCTGGATGAGGTCCTCCAGGCGTCGCCAGAAGCCTATCTTCTCCAGAGGGTAGTTGAGCCAGCCTGCAGTAGAAATGGCACCGGGAGGTTGAATGGGAGAGCAACAGTCAAGGGGACATTGGGAAAGAGCTGCCCTTCGCTGGGCTGGAGGGGCCCAGTGTGGAGTGAGTCTGCACAGGATAGGACACAGGGACTGACCAGGGAACTGGAAGTCGGGGCCTCCAACCAATCGGCCTGGGGGCCACTCAGGCCTCCAACCCCCTTATTCAACTACTTTCTTACTATATACCACACACTAACTTGTATTTGAGCACTTACTACGTACCAGGCACTGCAGTCGCCTTATCACTCAGCTCAAATGCTACCTCTGCCAGGAAGCCTTCCCTGATCACTCACTTAAGCAGCACCCCAGGTTTCTCGAATTATCCTTTATTTATTTCTACTTTTAATACAGATGGGGGTCTTGTCATGGGGTCTTATCTTATACAGGCTGGTCTTGAACTCCTGGGCTCAATCCTCTCACCTTGGCTTCCTAAAATGCTGGGATTACAGGCATGAGATACCGTGACAGGCCACCCTCTTTCATTTCTTTATAGCCTGTATGATAACCTGTAATCATCTTCGTTAATTCTCTATTTTCCTGTTCTGAGTTTGTTTACCTCCCAATCCCCAACTAGAATATCAGCCTCAAAATGCAAAACACCGTGTTCTTCCACTGCTGATCCTCAGTACCTAGATAACAGCCAGGCACACAGGAGGTGCTCAATAAATACTGCTCACAGTCTGACAGCCTTCCAGCTCACCATGAGGTCGACACTAATATCAGTCCCATTTTCCACATGAGCACACTGAGGCTAGAGAAGAGTTTCCCAGTTAGCAGGTGGCCAAACCAGGATTGGAACCCAGGCCTGCTTAAGTAGCTAACCCATCTCCTAAATAGTCTAAATTCTAACCCCTCCACTTGTGCTCCAAGGAGCACAAATTGACGACATGAAAAAGAATATTTTTTTGTGGTTCTCAGTTCTGTTTCCAGAAAGACTTAAAGAAAAAAAAAAAAAGTAGCTGTAATTTATCAAGTACCTACTATACACCAAACACTGCATTTGCCACTCCCCCGAGAAGGTGTTATATGAAGGAGGGGCTTCAGCCATATTTTGTGGAGGAGAAAAGTGGTCCCCAGGGAGGTTCGTGAGTTTCCTCAGACATATATGGAGAAGCTGCAAGTTAGGCCTGAGTTGGCCCGACCTGACAGCCTCTGACACACTCAACCTTGAACGAAGCCCAGCTGGCCCCAGAGAGACTGCTCGGTTCACCCTGCCTCTTCCGCACTGGCCGCTAACCGAGCCTGGCACGTGCGCCTCCTTTCCATCCCTCCTTGCACCTGGCGCGCTCCTGCCTCCGGCCTGCGTGCTTCCTGCTTCCTTTGCTCTCATCTGGGACCATCTATCTGCAGGCCCTCCCACGCTTCTCTCTTCCCCCTTCCATTGCTCTGCCCCCAGCTCCCTCCACGCCAGGCACGAGCCTCTCTGCCACGCTGGAAACACCCGAAGCAAGCACAGGCCAGCCTCAGGGCCTTCGAACCTACTGTTCCTGCTGCCTGGAGTGCCACTCCCACAGAGGTCTTTTCGGCTTTCTCCCTCAGCTCCTTGGGTCTTTGGCCAAGTGTCACCTCCCTGACCATCCCACTTAAAAGGCAAAATCCCCCACTTCCTTCTCCCGCCCCCTGCTTTATCTTCCTTCATAGCAGACAGCAAGTTAGCAGCATCAGCTACACTATATATTTTATTCATTTGTTCCCTCTTCCTCACTAGACGGTGAGTGCCACGAGGGCAAGGATCCAGGGGGGGTGTGTGTGTGTCTGTGAGACAGACCCACTCTTGTTGCCCAGGGTGTGTGTGTGTGTGTGTGTGAGACAGACCCACTCTTGTTGCCCAGGGTGTGTGTGTGTGTGTGTGTGTGTGTGTGTGTGTGTGTCTTGTTGCCCAGGCTGGAGTGCAATTGTGCAATATCAGCTCACTGCAACCTCTGCCTCCCCAGTGCAAGCAATTCTCGTGCCTCAGCCTTCTGAATAGCTGGGGCTATGGGCAGCTGCCACCATACCTGGCTAATTTTTTGTGTGTTTTTAGTAGAGATGGGGTTTCACCATGTTGGCCAGGCTGGTCTCCAACTCCTGACCTCAAGTGATCCACCCACTTCGGCCTCCCAAAGTGCTGGGATGTTCGCCTGGCTGATTCCTGCTGTTTTGTTTGCTGCAGGAGCCTAAGCCCAGAGCACTGTGGCATG
Organism: Saimiri boliviensis; assembly: GCF_048565385.1. Lineage (NCBI taxonomy): Eukaryota > Metazoa > Chordata > Mammalia > Primates > Cebidae > Saimiri > Saimiri boliviensis. Next base: position 113,574,533 of record NC_133457.1, read on the forward strand.
TGGTAGGTGCTCAATAAATACAGGATGATGGGTGGCTGGAATCACAATGCCATGAAGTCAGGGGAGAGAGCTTTGTCTGTCTTATTTACTGCGTCCTCAGCACCTAGAAGAGTGCCTGGCACACAGTAGATGCTCAATAAATGCACATTCTGAGAGACCGTTCCAGAGGGCAAGGACTGTGTGACCTCCCGCTGTGATCTCTGCCCTCCTGACCTCGAAGATGGTGTGGTGGCTGGGGTGGGGAAAGCCCATTCCATGCCGCCGCTGGCCGCACCTGTGGTGATGCAGAAGTAGGTCTCGTGGGGCGAGACGTGGTGGATACGATGGTGTTTACGTGGCAGGATGACATGCCAGTCCTGCAGGAGGGTGACCCAGCGCGGCAGCCCAAAGTACGTGTGCGACCACTTGTGGATCTGGTTGGTGAAGGTGCCGAAGATGATCAGGCAGAAGACGAAGCACTCCCAGGGGTAGTACAGCTGCTCCAGGGCTTCTGCAGGTTGGGGAGAGGGAGGGCCGGCACAGCTGTCACTCGGACAGGGAACCCCCCACTACCGGCCCTCACCACCTGCCCCTGGGGGCTCCTGCACGGTGCAAGCACACTGGATTCTTTCCCACCCCCTGCAGGGCTGCAGGCGAGCTCAGGTGCTGCCCTGGGCTTCAGGCTTTCCTCCTGCTCAGGAAGCAGGCGAAATGGCAATAGGATAATGGCTGGGAAAGTGGACAGGAGTGAGCTGGAGCTGGGTTCCGATCCCTGCCGACATTTCTTGGCAGTAGGAGCTAGAGCAGGCGTCCCCAAACTACGGGCCCCGCGGGCCGCATGCGGCCCCCTGAGGCCATTTATCCGGCCCCACGCTGCACTTCACGAAGGGGCACCTCTTTCAATGGCGGTCAGTGAGAGGAGCACAGTATGTGGCGGCCCTCCAATGGTCTGAGGGACAGTGAACTGGCCCCCTGTGTAAAAAGTTTGGGGACACCTGGTGGCTGCCTCTTACAGGCTTAATTTCCTCATCAGGAAAATGGGAATAATGCCTTCACCCAGGTTCCCTACGAGCAGAGCCTGAAACAGGTTCCTGTGTCTGTGATTTATCAACGGAGGGAAGCCAGACAGGGCGGGGCCAGAGCAGAGCAAAGCTGAGGTGGGTGGCGCCCTGCCTCAGGCCGTTCCTGCTCGAAGCTCCCCGAGGTGTTAATGGCTCTTTAGAAAGGGACTGCCCTAGGAGGCCGTTCAGTCACTGGCTCCAGGCTTATCGCAGGGGGAGAGGCAGGACCTCCGCTCCACTTTTGGAGCAGCTGGGAGCTGTCAGCAGCCACCACTCACGGGAGCAGAGGATCGGTGCACCCCCAGGGAAGGGGATGGGTAGGGTGCCACAGCACCCACTGCATACACATCCTCAGCAACTCTACCCACGGGAGGCTGCCCGAAGAACCAATGGGTGTGAAGGTGCCGGAACAGGACCGGGCCCCACCTTACCTCCACCTGACAGATAAGGCAACTGAGACTCAGAGTGGTGAAATCACTTGCTTTGGGTCAAGTCCCTCTAAAAATAGGTAGGGCCTATTTTTGCAGCCTAGATGTTTTCTACTAAGCCATGGTAGCAAAACCAGAAGCCCGGGCCGGGCGCGGTGGCTCAAGCCTGTAATCCCAGCACTTTGGGAGGCCAAGACGGGTGGATCACGGGGTCAAGAGATCGAAACCATCCTAGTCAACATGGTGAAACCCCATCTCTACTAAAAATACAAAAAATCAGCTGGGCATGGTGGCGCGTGCCTGTAATCCCAGCTACTCAGGAGGCTGAGGCAGGAGAATTGCCTGAACCCAGGAGGCGGAGGTTGCGGTGAGCCGAGATCACGCCATTGCACTCCAGCCTGGGTAATGAGCGAAACTCCATCTCAAAAAAACACAAAAAACAAAAAAACCCAGAAGCCCTGCCAGGCAGGTAACACAAATGAACAAGGTGGGTCGGGTACAGGGCAGCAAGCGGTGGGGACGGTGGTAAACTGGAAAGCCGTGTCCTGTCAAAGGCAGTGGCTGCAGTTCAGCTCCCACCCGGTGAGGCCAGGTGGGAACACGGACCCAGCGGGGCCAGAGCAGATTGTGCAAGAGAAGCTGGAAACCCCGATCTTTATGTCAGGTTTCCTGATTTTACATGAAGACGATGAATGAGAAATCTTTTAAAACACCGCAAGGAGCCAAACACACAAGCCCCAGGAAGCTCCTGGGGGTGGGCCTCTGCCCCCACGGCCCCCTCCCGGCCCACTGCTCGCTGGGCGCCTCACCAGGGCTCCGGGCGCGGAACTTGTAGGCCATGTTTAGCAGCGGGAGCAATGTCACCAGGCAGTTGTCCCCGTTGGTCTCGATGAAGTCGTGCCGTGTGATAGCTGTGGGATCAATGTGGTGCTCCCGGAAGGGGCGGATGAAAGCCTGGGGTTGGGGGGAACACAGCCCCAGGAGTCACCCCACAGTGGTCAGCCGCTCTCATGGACCCCTAAACACACTCACCCTGGGCTCGCCTCCCGCCTTTGCTCCTAACTTCCCTCCACCCGGGAGGCCTGAACATTCCCACCCCACCCACTGCTGGACACAGACCTCATCCAGCCTTTGGGGAGATAAGCGAAATGACCCTGGAGGGACCGTGGGTTGGCACTATCTGCCTCTGGGCCTCAGTCTCCCCACCTGTGCTGTGAGGGGGCTTGGAGACATCTGCCCTTCCTCCCTACCCCAAGGCAGCTGAGGAGGCCCCTCTAACTAACAGATGGGGACCCTTTGGACGCCGTGCACCTCCTGGGGTAACAGCCTCCCCTCCTTAATCCAAGCGCTTCTGATTGGGCTGACCGCGCCCCTTGGCTGAGAAAGAACATGTGACCAGGCCTGGCCAATCACAGCATCTCCCCTCTTCTAGCCACAGTAACTGGCTGAGGGCCCAGAACGTGACCCAATCTGGGCCAATGGGAGTGAGCCATGAGACTTTGGTTGGTGGAAACGATGGGAAAGGAGAAATGCTGTTTTCCTGGGAGGAGGACTGTTCTCTTTTCCTAGGAGCTGGAAGGATGCGTGTCTGGGCAGTGAGAAGCCACACTGGCCACCTCATTAGGTAAAAGTAGAGACAGAGATGGAAGAAGAATAAGCCTGAAGAATGTGGTCTGTCTGCCCTGCTGGACGCAGCCATACCTTAATTTGGCTTTAACCCTGAAATTTTCAGTTACATGAATCAGTATCCTTGTTTTCCTAAGCCAGTTTAGATTTTCTGTCAAAACCCGACTAATACAAAATAAAATGCAGCTGAAAAAGCAAGGAGCAGCAGGGAGACAATGGAAAAGCAAGATGTGGCCCCCAAATTCAGGGGTTCTGGCGAGGCAGGCACATATCTAAACTCTTGGACCATCCCAAGCCTGATGCTTTTGCTTCCAAAATCCCAACGGACTCCTGTTCTAGTCTTGCAGGATGGGGGTGGGGGACAGGTGCCTTCTTTCAGACAGGGAAACAATCTTAGAGAGGAAAGGGGACTACCCAAGGCCATATAGCCCAACCTCCTTCTGGAGGACATGGTTGGGTCAACATACGAACCTTCCCCACAACAGGCAGCTCCACGGAGCCCCACGTGTCAGCACCCCAGTGCACCAGGCCAGATAAGAAGTCAGCAATGAGAGCTCCTGCAACTGTGGACAAGAAGTGGGTGAGTGAAGGGACATCCCTGCACCTCCCCCAATCACAGTCCCTCATTCATTTACTCATTTGTCTGCTCATTCATTTATCAGGAGGGGAAAGTATCCCTTCTCTACTGGGGATGTTATCTTCCCTGAAGATGAAGCCTCAGGCAGAACACTCCTGCTTGTCACTTGCTGCGCCCCAGGGGAGATGCCAAGACTCATCTGCTTGGAGAGTCTGAAGAGCATAAACTGGGCATGCTCACATCAGCCCAATCGTTCCCTATTAGGAGCCGGCTGTGCCCTTCTCTCTGCCCAACATAGGGAAGCCTGCTCTGCACCAGTGTTGCCTGGAACTGGAGCAATGGCCTTCTAGGTTTGGTGTTAGAAAGAAAGTACCTTCCGGCCGGGCGCGGTGGCTCACGCCTTTAATCCCAGCACTTTGGGAGGCCGAGGCGGGTGGATCACGAGGTCGAGAGATCGAGACCATCTTGGTCAACATGGTGAAACCCCGTCTCTACTAAAAATACAAAAAATTAGCTGGGCATGGTGGTGCTCACCTGTAATCCCAGCTACTCAGGAGGCTGAGGCAGGAGAATTGTCTGAACCCAGGAGGCGGAGGTTGCGGTGAGCTGAGATGGCGCCATTGCACTCCAGCCCGGGTAACAAAAGCCAAACTCCGTCTCAAAAAAAAAAAAAAAAAAAAAAAAAAAGTACCTTCCCTGCAGATAGAAGCCTCACTGCTCCACCCCCACCCCAGCCCTTTTATCAGTAATATATGTGATCATTTGGTGTCCAGCAGCCTTTTCCTTGTTTCTGTTCTCAATCTGTTCGGAACCAGATTAGGGTTCCCTCCAACACCATGCACTCACTTGAGGGTTCAGTAGATTTGGACTCAAATTCCAGTTCTGTCACTCACTAGCTGTGACACTGTCACTAGCCGTGACACTGCACACGTTATTTAGCCTCTCTGTGCCCAGTTTCATCTTGTAAAATGGGAAAGATACGGCCGGGTGTGGTGGCTCATGACTGTAATCCCAGAACTTTAGGAGGCTGAGGCGGGGGGATTGTGAGGTCAGGAGTTTGAGACCAGCCTGGCCAACATGGTGAAACCCCATCTCTATTAAAAATACAAGAATTAGCCAGGCATGGTGGCACATGCCTGTAATCCCAGCTACTGGTGAGGCTGAGGTGGGAGAACTGCTTGAGCCTGGGAGACGTAGGTTCCAGTGAGCCAAGATTATGCCACTGTAGTCCAGCCTGCCAGACATGGCAAGACTCTGTCTCCAAAAAAAAAAAAAAAAGGAATGATGCTAACATTTATGAGCATTTTCTCAATGCCAGGCACAAGGGCTTTACAGGCTAGATCTGGATGAATTCTCACCATTTCTTATAAGTTGGTAGCATTTTTTTTTTTTTTTTTTTTTTGAGACAGAGTTTCACTCTTGTTACCCAGGCTGGAGTGCAATGGCACGATCTCGGCTCACCGCAACCTCTGCCTCCTGGGTTCAGGCAATTCTCCTGCCTCAGCCTCCTGAGTAGCTGGGATTACAGGCACGCGCCACCATGCCCAGCTAATTTTTTGTATTTTTAGTAGAGACGGGGTTTCACCATGTTGACCAGGATGGTCTCGATCTCTTGACCTCATGATCCACCTGCCTCGGCCTCCCAAAGTGCTGGGATTACAGGCTTGAGCCACCGCGCCCGGCCAAGTTGGTAGCATTTTTATTCCCACTTTGTAGAGATGGAAACTGAGGCTCCCACCCCATGCCGCCTCCCGTCACTCTCCTCTTTCCCTGCAGCCCAGGTCTACTGGCTTATCCCCTTCCCTTGCACACACCCTTATGCAACTCGGGGCCTTTGCATCTGCTGTTCTCTCTGCCTGGAACATACTTTCCCCAGATCTTCATCTTCATCACAGCTCACTCCCTCACCTCCTTCAGATGCTTACTCAAATGTCCTCCCTGGACACCTGATGGAAAATTGTAATCACCTCATCTTCCAGCATTTCTGACCTCCTACGTATATTGTTCTCCACGCACTCAGCATCTCTGACTGCTCTTCTGCTGGTTTATTTTCTCCCCTGACTAGGATGGCGGCTCCACCATGGCTAGGGCTTTAGTCTCTTTTGTTTGTGGCTGTATCCCGGCTCCTGGCACCTGTGCGGAACTCAGTAGTGCACTAAGTGCAGTGCTTGGCACACAGTAGGCTCTCAGGACATATTACTGTTGCTGTCATTCAGTCAATCAACTAAGCAACAATCTACGAAGACCTACTGTGTGCTAAGCTCTAGGGACAGAAACATGTCAGACACTGAGCTCCCAGCAGGGGACGACGGCAGCTGTGAGTGACGACACGTGCAGCCTTGGCTCCTGGGGCTTCTTTCCCGCCCCTCCCCAGACTCAGTTTGTCTGTGTCAACTCGTTGTCTGAGGTTCTGAGTTCTGCTGGTGCCCTCAGCCCCTTGGTGACAGGGGACCAGGCTCTTGGGGCACTGTGGAGACTGCAGAAAAGCCCCTGGATGCCTCCTGGGTGAGCCTTGTGGTTGAAGGGACAAAAGTAAGCATGCCAGTCACTGTAGATGGGCAATCCTGATGCCCGAGCCCGGGGTGAGGGGCAGCCGCTTGACGAAGACTTTCAGAGGCCCTGTGGCGTCCATCACAGATGCCAAGCATGGGAGGGGTGGTGGAGGTTGGGGCAGCACAGTTTCACGAAAGCACCTGCAAGTTCCTGGTGATGAGGATGGGAGGGCAGGTGGGCACAGGTGGCAGCTATAGCTCCTAGCACACAGATGCTTAAGGACAGGCTGAAGTGTGTCACTGCATGGTGGCTGGGCTGAGGGAAAGGGTCTGGGGTCAGCAAGGCCCCAGAGCCTGGGCACCCAGTGGCTCTGCTCTGGTCTGGGCAGTCCTGCTCCTTGGTGATGGGGAGGGTGGATCCAGGCCGGGGCAGGGGAGGGGGTGTAGAAGGCGAGGCAGGTGTAAGCCTGAGAAGGGCTTCTGCGTTTGCTGTTCCTCTACCCAGCACTCACCCCCACTCCAGATCCCCTGTGCTGGCTCCTCAGCCTTCTCACTCAGAGTGAAGGTCAGCCAACCCTCCTGGCTGAAGTCATCCTCCCAGGCAGCTGCTCTCGCTCACATCGCCCTGCTTTATTATGATTATTGAGATGGAGTTTCACTCTTGTTGCCTAGGCTGAAGGGCAATGGCGCAATCTCAGGTCACTGCAACCTCCGCTTCCCGGGGTCAAGTGATTCTCCTGCCTCAGCCTCCCAAGTAGCTGGGATTACAGGTGCCTGCCACCAGGCCCGGCTAATTTTTTTGTATTTTTAGTAGAGATGGGGTTTCTCCAGGTTGTTCAGGCTGGTCTCGAACTCCTGACCTCAGGTGATCCGCCCATCTCAGCCTCCCAAAGTGCTGGGATTACAGGCATGAACCACCAAGTCCAGTCCCCCTGCTTTCTTTCTTTCATAGCATGTGTCTTACCCTGAGATGGCCTCATTTGTAATCCCCACCTCTTGGATGAACAAAGAGAACCACTGCCTCCCAGTCAAGTGGCAGCTATGCGATGACAAGGGGCCTGTCTACCAGCACCCTTTCATGCCCTTTATCTGCACTGCAGAAGGTCCACGGCATTATTAGCGCTCCTACTGCATACTTTGGGATGCCGTGTATGCACTGCCTCTGTCTACCAGGAGGGACAAGAGGCCATGTGGCCAAGAGCTATGACAGAGCTAGATCAAGTCACCATATTGCTGTGTGACACTGTGCCTAATCTAGGCCTCAGCATCCTTACCTGCTTAACAAGGTCAACTGAGGATCTCAAAGCCCTGTCCCCATAGCTCTGACTAATGACATCTCTAAATACTGCCTTTAGGCCAGGCGTGGTGGCTCACACCTATAATCCCAGCACTTTGGGAGGCTGAGGTGGGCGGATCACCTGAGGTCAGAAGTTCTAGACCAGCCTGGCCAACGTGGTGAAACCCGTCTCTACTAAAAATACGAACATTAGCCAGGCGTGGTGGCAGGCACCTGTAATCCCAGCTACTCAGGAGGCTGAGGTAGGAGAATGGCTTGAACACGGGAGTCGGAGGTTACAGTGAGCTGAGATTGTGTCGTTGTACTCCAGCCTGGACAACAAGGGCAAAACTCTGTCTCAAAAATAAATAAATTAATTAAAAAATGCTGCCTTCATGAAAGGAATAGCTACTGGATAGAGGAGAAGCGACTGGATGTCATAGGGGTGGGGCCTTGCAAGGGATTCCGAGTCCATGTTCCTTGTTCCCCGCATTCTGGGCTCCTGGTGAGATGGGGACAGAATATAACCTACAAACAGTAAAGGCCATAGGCCTCGCACAGCTCACAGCCTTTACATACATAGACACACCTGTCTGACCACCCACCACCCCCCAGGTTAAGAAAGAGATTCTAAGGCCGGGCGTCGTGGCTCACGCCTGTAATCCAAGCACTTTGGAGGCCAAGGCGGGTGGATCACCTGAGGTCAGGAGTTCAAGACCAGCCTGACCAACATGGCAAAACTCCGTCTCTACTAAAAACACAAAAAAATTAGCCGGGTATGGTGGTGCGTACCTGTAGTCCCAGCTACTCAGGAGGCTGAGGCAGGAGAATCGCTTGAACCTGGGAGGCAGAGGCTGCAGTGAGCAGAGCTCGTGCCACTGCACTCCAGCCTGGGCAATGGATGGAGACTCCATCTCATAAATAAATAAATAAATGGACAGTAAATATTTTGGGCTTTGCAGGCCCTGCAGGCTCTATTGCGACTGACTGAGACTCCATCTTAAAAATAAATAAATAAACAGACAGACAGACAGTAAATATTTTGGGGTTGGCAGGCCAGGCAGTCTCCACTGCAACTCCCCCACTCTGCAGCTGTAGTGTGAAGGCAGACATCAACGGCATTCCCAGAATACTTGTTTACAAGTATTTTTGGTCCTCAGGCCATAGTGTGCTGACCCCGACAGAAAACATTTCTAGCCCTGCAGCAGGCTCCCCGTTCCCCTACGCTCCCTTCCAACCCTGTTCCCTGCAACCACAGAGCTGCCTCCCATCAGCAGAGACTGATTTTGCCTAGAACTTTATGTAAACGGATTCATATGGTAGGTGCTCTTTGGAGCCTGGCTTCTGTTACTAGTGTAACGCTTCTGGTGTGGGTCATGCAGTCGTGTGGTCAGTAGCGGTTCCTCATTTTTAGGGCTGATGAGCATCCCACTATCTGGACGTACAATGATGCATTTATCCACCTAGCACGGTTGGACACTGGGGCCGTTTCCAGTTTGGGGCTGTTTTGAATCACGCTGCAATGAATGCTGGTGTACAAATCTACATGTGGACTTCCACCCTCATTTCCTTTGGGTTAAGATGTCAACTATTTTTTAAAAAAACAAACCTGATATTTATTGAGCACTTATAACTACCAGGCCTCGTGCCAATGCCTTAAATGTTTTATTTCCTTTAATCGCTGAGTGGCACTAAGGCCTGGCCTAGGCCACGTCTTATCTCCTTAATCATCCTAAACACTTAATCCTCACAGATAATGAGAAAGCTGAGGATAATAACAACGATACAGATGAGAAAACAGTACTTGGGTTAACACTGTGTACCGGGGCTTTGTCAAGTGGTACAAAGTGCACTGCTGGGAGCATAGCTTCCCATTCCTTAAGTGTGGGCTGTGTACAGCAGCCGTCCAAACAGAACACAGGATGATGGAAGAGGGAGGCCAGGCATGGGGGCTCATACCTGGAATCCCAGCACTTTGGGAGGCTGAGGCGGCCAGGTCACTTGAGGTCTAGAGTTCTAGACCAGATGGCCTACATGGTGAAATCCCCTTTCTACTAAAAATACAAAAATTAGCTGGGCCATGGTGACACAGGCCTGTAATCTCAGCTACTTGGGAGGCTGAGGCAGGAGAACTGCTTGAACCTGGGAGGAAGAGGTAGCAGTGAGCCAAGATCGTGCCATTACAGTCCAGCCTGGGCAACAGGGTGAGACTCCGTCTCAAAAAAGAGGGGGCTGGGCACAGTGGCTCACACCTGTAATCCCAGCACTTTGGGAGGCCAAGGTGAAGGGGGATCATGAGGTCAAGAGATTGAGACCATCCTGGGCAACATGGTCAAACTCCGTCTCTACTAAAAACACAAAAATTAGCTGGGCATGGTGGTGTGTGCCTGTAGTCCCAGCTATTCGGGAGACTGAGGCAGGAGAATCCCTTGAACCCGGGAGGTTGAGGTTGCAGTGAGCCGAGATTGCGCCACTGCACTCCAGCCTGGGTGACAGAGCGAGACGCCGTCTCATAAAAAAACAGAAAAGAAAAAAAAAAAAAACAAAAACTAAGGGAAGGAAGGCTGGGTACAGTGGCTCATGCCTATAATCTCAGCACTTTGGGAGGCCAAGGTGGGAGGATTGCTTGAGTCCCAGAGTTCAACACTGACATATCGAAACCCTGTCTGTACATAAAATAAGAAAATTAGCCAGGTGTGGTAGCAGGTGCCTGTGGTCCTAGCTGGAGGCTGATGTGGGAGGACTGCTTGAGCCTGGAAGGTTGAGGTTGCAGTGAGTTGTGACCGAGTCACCGCACTCCAGCCTGGGTGACAGAGGAAGACTTCACCTCAAAAGAAAAGGTGGGTCGAGGGGAGCAGAGTAACTTTTTTTGTTTGTTTTATTGTGACAGGGTCTCCCACTGTGGCCCAGACTGGAGTGTGGTGGGGCCATCACAGCCTTGACCTTCCGGGCCTCAGCCTCCGGAATAGCTGGGACTACAGGCATGTGCCACCACACTCTGCTAATTTTTAAAATTGTCTGTAGTGACAAGGGTCTCACTATGTTGTCCAGACTGAGCAGTGAACTCCTGAGCTCGTGACCACCCACAAATCCTGAAGTGCCTCCCAAAGTGCTGGGATTACAGGCCACCAGCCACTGCATGTGGCCGAGCATAACTTTACTGTGGAGTACTCTGACGTCTGCTACCTTAGCCAGGGGACCAAAGTCATCACAGTGATAAGTCATGTTGACAGCCTGTACTTTTGCTAGGATGTGATGACGATGGCACTTTACTTCTGAACTTTCCTCATAACCCATAAACCCAGTCTAATCATGAGAAAAACATCAGACAGCTGCCAACAGGAGGGCGGCCTGCAACACACCCGACTAGCACTCCCCAAAACCGTCAAGGTCACTGAAAAGAAGGCAAGTCTTGGAAACTCACGGACAAGAGGAGCCTGAAGGGACATGACCACTAAATGCCACGTGGTACCCCGGGTGGGATCCAGGGACAGAAGGACGACGTTAGGAAAGAATGAACGCAGTCTGAATAAGCTACGGACTCCAGCGGGAAAATGTATCAACACCGGCGCACACTGTAACAAATGTGCCCCATTAAAGTAAGATTTCAGATGTGAATAATGAAGGAAGCCCGTGCCCAGACTTATGGGGACTCTCCGT